>NC_060188.1:36182738-36813988 GCF_021184085.1 Oncorhynchus gorbuscha
GAACTGCTCATTGAACTTGATCCTGTAATATTCCTGGATATTGATGTCTGACTTTTGTATGGAGATCTCGGGAAGTGCACTGTAACCTCATAACATTTCCTATCTCCCTATGTTATGGTGTGAACAGTTTTCATGGGCACACATATCCAAAACAATGTATGGATTGCAAAATCGCATGTTTCTAACAGAAAGAGTAACTTTGTCACGATTAATCACAAAAATCGATTCTGTCATTAAAGGGGTTCTTCAGTAATTAGGCATAATAATAGCATTTGATGCCTAGCTGTTTAGTTACATGGGGAAATGTATTGTGCAACATCAGTTGATTCAGGAAAGGATTTTCTGAATGATAGTCAAGTGATAGAGTGGATGTGATACTGCACGCAATTGAACAACGGCCATAGTGCGGGAATTAATGTTGATCTGTACAAAACATTTGTGTCTGTTACTGTAGTCAAGATAATTAGCCTATGTCATGGACATAGGCTAATTATTGTCATTATGTCAAGATTCCTGAGGTAAGATTACAGTCCGTTTTTAAGTTTTGATCCTTTATTTTCTCCAAGTTAAAATGGAGCAATCGGGAACGTGGAACTCTTGTTTCCATTGATCGTCTTTGAGATGTTTCTACAACTTGACTGGAGTCCACCTGTGGTAAATTCAATTGATTTGAAAAGACACACACCTGTCTATATAAGGTCCCACAGTTAACAGTGCATGTCAGAGCAAAAACTAAGCCATGAGGTTGAAGGAACTGTCCGTAGAGCTCCGAGACAGGATTGTGTCGAGGCACAGATCTGGGGAAGGGTACCAAAATGTCTGCCCCATTGAAGCTCCCAAAGAACACCGTGGCCTCCATCATTCTTGGTGGATTTCTGTAAAATGGTATAGAATCAGCTTGATCCCCTCTGTCGAATATGCTTGAACCTTCTTTTTTAAATATTTTCAGTGGTATTGTTAACAAACATGCCCCCATAAAGAAAATGAGAATTTAAAAAAGGTTCAGTCCCTGGTTCGACCGCGATCTCGCAGAGTTACTCCACCTCAAAAATATCATTTGGCCAAATGCTCGGCACACAAATTCTCAGGCTAACGGGCTCTCGCTCAGGCAAATGAGAAATAAGTGCACTCAGGCTATCCGGAAGGCCAAAGGTACTTTAAGGAGCAGTTCTCTCTCTGTGGGTCTAACCCCTAAAAGCTCTGAAAAACGGTCAAAGACCTGGAGAATAAACCCTCCCCCTCACAGTTGCCCATGTCCCTTAAAGTTGATGACGTGGTTGTTACTGACAAGAAGGGCATGGCTGAGCTCCTTAATCACCACTTCATTAAGTCGGGATTCCTATCAGTTAGCCATGCCTCTTTGCCCGTCCAACATTTCCTCATCTCCCACCCCTTCTAATGCAACTATCCCTGATGCTTCTTCCTCTTTTTCCCCTGCCACGCTACAAAGTTTTTCCCTGCAGGCAGTCACTGAGTCCGAGGTGCTAGAGGAGATCCTGAAACTTGACCCCAAAAAACATCTGGGTCAGATGGTTTAGACCCTTTATTCTTTAAGGTTGCTGCCACTATCATTGCCAAGCTTATCTCCAACCTTTTTAACCTTTCTCTTCTTTCTGGGGAGGTTCCCATTGCTTTGAGAGCAGCCACGGTTCGTCCTTTATTTAAAGGGGAGATCAAGCTGTTCCTAACTGTTATAGGCCTATTTCTATTTTGCCCTATTTATCAAAAGTGTTGGGAAAACTTGTCTATAATCAACTGACTGCCTTTCTTGATGTCTATAGTATTCTCTCTGGTATGCAATCTGGTTTCCGCTCAGGTTATGGATGTGTCACTGCAACCTTAAAGGTCCTCAATGATGTCACCATTGCCCTTGATTCTAAGCATGTTGTGCTGCTATTTCTTTTGACTTGGCCAAAGCTTTTGATATGGTAGACCATTCTATTCTTGTGGGCTGGCTAAGGAATATTAGTGTCTCTGATGGGTCTTTGGTCTGGTTTGCTAAAAACCTCTCTCAGCACATATCAAAGCTGCAGGCTAAAGTTAAATCTAAACTTGGTTTCCTCTATGGTAATCGCTCCTCTTTCACCCCCAGCCGCCAAACTAACCCTGATTCAGATGACAATCCTACCCATGCCAGATTACGGAGAGATCATTTATAGATCGGCAGGTTATGGTGCTCTCGAGTTCTAGATGTTCTTTACCATTTACCATTCGGCCATCAGATTTGCCACCAATGCTCCTTACAGGACTTCTTAGTGCTAGGTGTCGACAACTTCCGGTGAAATTGGAGGGCACGCAAATCAAATAAATAATCATAAAAATTATGGATATTAAACATTTAGGTACATAAAAGTGTCTTATATCGGTTAAAAGCTTAAATTATTGTTAATCTAACTGCACTGTCCGATATCCAATAGGCTTTACAGCGAAAGCATGCCAAGCGATTGTTTGAGGACGGCGCCCCACATCAACATATTTATCCACCGGCACAGGCTTCATAAAATCATAACTAGTGATTAAATATTAACTTACTTTTTGAAAATCCTCCTCTGATTTGTCATACAAAGGGTCCCAGCTATAACATGTAGTGTTGTTTTGTTAGATAAAATCCTTCTTTATATCCCAAAAAGTCCATTTAGTTGGCACCATCGATTTGCATAATCCACTCGTTGCAGAGAAAGGAATCTGAAAAACTGCACCTAAACTTTGTTTCAACAAGTCAAAATACATTTCTATTTATTCCTCAGATACCCTAAAATGTAATTAAACTATAATATTTCATACGGAAAGAAGTATGTTCAATTGGAAAGCAAAATTAGCAGGTGTGCGTCCTCTTCATGCAAACAAACACGGATTTCCAAACTGGTGTCGTCGTACTAAAACTCATAGTTCTTCTTCGTTATTCAAGTTACAAGCCTGAAACCTTGAACAAAGACTGTTGACATCTAGTGGAAGCCATAGGAATTGCAATATGGGAGCTGGAATTGCATATGCCCCTATGCTTTCCATTGTAATAGCATGGGCTCTCCAAAAAAATTCTGGTTGGTTGTTCTTTGGATTCTATCAATTGTGTTATAGTCTCATACATTATTTTAAAATTTCTACAAACTTCAACGTGTTTTCTATCCAATGGTACCAGTTATATGCATATCCTGGCTTCTGGGCCTGAGTAACAGGCAGTTTACTTTGGGCACGTCAGTCAGATGGAAATTGAGAAAAAAGGACCCTAGCCTGAAGAAAAAATTATGGACACATCACTGCACTCTATACTCCTCTGTTAGCTGGTCATCTCTGTAAACGTGTCGCAAGACCAACTGGTTGATGCTTATTTATAAAACCATCTTAGGCCTCATTCCCCCCTATCTGAGATATCTACTGCAGCCCTCATCCTCCACATACAACACCCATTAACCCTAACCCGCTCGTCTTATCAGTTCACTGCATCTAGCAACTGGAACGAGCTGCAACAAACACTCAAACTGGAGAGTTTTATCTCAATCTCTTCAAAGACTCAATCATTGACACTTACTGACAGTTGTGACTGCTTTGTGTGATCTATTGTTGTCTCTACCTTCTTGCCCTTTGTGCTGTTGTCTGTGCCCAATAATGTTTGTACCGTGTTTTGTTCTGCTACCATGTTGTGTTGCTACCATGCTGAGTTGTCATGTGTTGCTGCCTTGCTATGTTGTTGTCTTAGGTCTCTCTTTATGTAGTGTTGTGTTGTCTCCCTTGTCTTGATGTGTGTTTTGTCCTATATTTATGTTATTTTTTATTTTATTTTGTATTTTTAATCCCAGCCCCCGTCCCAGCAGGAGGTCTTTTGCCTTTTGGTAGGCTGTCATTGTAAATAAGATAAAATAAGTGTTCTTAACTGACTTGCCTTGTTAAAGGTTAAATAAAATAAAAAAATACATTCTTTAATGGAAGAAGTTTGGAACAACCAAGACTCTTCCTATAGCTGGCCGCCCAGCAATCGGGGGAGAAGGGCCTTGGTCAGGGAGGTGACCAAGAACCCGATGGTCACTCTGATAGAGCTCCAGAGTTCCTCTGTAGAGATGGGAGAACCTTCCAGAAGGACAACCATCTCTGCAGCACTCTACCAATCAGCCCTTTATGGTAGAGTGACCAGACGGAAGCCACTCCTCAGTAAAAGACACATGATAGCCCCTAAAGGACTCTGGTCATGAGAAAAAAGATGATCTCGTCTGATGAAACCAAAATTGAACTCTTTGGCCTGAATGCCAAGCGTCATGACTGGAGGAAACCTGGCACCATCCCTACGGTGAAGCATGTTGGTGGCAGCACCATGCAGTGGGGATGTATTTCAGCAGCAGGGACTGGGAGACTAGTCAGGATCGAGGGAAAGATGAATGGAGCAAAGTACAGAGAGATCCTTGATGAAAATCTGCTCCAGTGCGCTCAGAACCTCTGACCTCTGACACCTGTGCAAATCCATCTGTGTGTATAGCAATGGAATGAAATCTCCCACCACTATCTGAAGTCATGCTGTAGTTCCACCACACACCCAGAGGGTAGTGAGGTTCTGTCCAGAAGCAACCCCTTCAGGTTTAACAATGTGTGTGTGTAAGAGCCGTTTGAAAAAAATGCCTGGAATTTCAGCCTGTTCAGGTGGGATGGAACTTTTGGCCCACATCTTGATGTCACAATGTGATCTGATTATAATAGACCAATTACTGTTAATCTGGGAAGGGGTCGGGCTCTAGACCATCCTATCAGCCAATCAGAGCTGTGCATGGAAATATCTAAACATTTGTTTGATAACGCCCATATGATCAGACTGAGCATTTCAAGGGCTAAATGAGGCTCAGGGAAATAAATTATACAAAATAATACAATAGGTGTTTCACAGGTGTTTCACCTTACAGTGAAATGCTTACTTACAAGCCTTTAACCAACAAAGCAGTTTTAAGACAATACCTTAAAAAGTATGAGATAAAATAACAAATAATTAAAGAGCAGCAGTAAAATAACAATAGTGGGGCAATATACAGGGGGTATCAGTACAGAGTCAATGTGCCGTTGTCGAGGTAATTGAGGTAATATGTACATGTAAACTAGGCAAAAAAAGAAATGTCCCTTTTTCAGGACACTGTCTTTTAAAGATAATTCGTAAAAATCCAAATAACTTCACATATCTTCATTGTAAAGGTTTTTAACACTGTTTCCTATGCTTGTTCAATGAACCATAAACAATTAATGAACATGCATCTGTGGAACGGTCATTATGACACAAACAGCTTACAGACGGTACGCAATTAAGGTCACAGTTATGAAAACTTAGGACACTAAAGAGGCCTTTCTACTGACCCTGACAAACACCAAAAGAAAGATACCCAGGGTCCCTGCTCATCTGCGTCAACATGCCTTAGGTATGCTGCAAGGAGGCATGAGGACTGCAGATGTGGCCAGGGCAATAAATTGCAATGTCCGTACTGTGAGACGCCTAAGACAGCGCTACAGGGAGACAG
Organism: Oncorhynchus gorbuscha; assembly: GCF_021184085.1. Taxonomy (NCBI): domain Eukaryota; kingdom Metazoa; phylum Chordata; class Actinopteri; order Salmoniformes; family Salmonidae; genus Oncorhynchus; species Oncorhynchus gorbuscha. The sequence goes on from NC_060188.1 coordinate 36,188,228, forward strand.
GACGGACAGCTGATAGTCCTTGCAGTGGCAGACCACGTGTAACAACACCTGCACAGGATCGGTACATCCGAACATCACACCTGCGGGACAGGTATAGGATGGCAACAACAACTGCCCAGTTACACCAGGAATGCACAATCCCTCCATCAGTGCTCAGACTGTCTGACAATAGGCTGAAAGAGGCTGGACTGAGGGCTCGTAGGCCTGTTGTAAGGCAGGTCCTCACCAAACATCACGGCAACAACGTTGCCTATGGGCACAAACCCATTGTCGCTGGACCAGACAGGACTGGCAAAAACTGCTCTTCACTGACGAGTCGCGGTTTTGTCTCACCAGGGGTGATGGTCGGATTCGCATTTATCGTCAAAGGAATGAGCGTTACACCGAGGCCTGCACTCTAAATCGGGATCGAGGTGGAGGGTCTGTCATGATCTTGTGCGGTGTGCCACAGCATCATGGGACTGAGCTTGATGTCATTGCAGGCAACCTCAACGCTGTGCGTTACAGGGAAGACATCCTCCTCCCTCATGTGGTACCCTTCTTGCAGGCTCATCCTGACATGACCCTCCAGCATTGTGCATGATTTCCTGCAAGACAGGAATGTCAGTGTTCTGCCATGGCCAGCGAAGAGCCCGGATCTCAATCCCATTGTGCACGTCTGGGACCTGTTGGATCGGAGGGTGAGGTCTAGGGCCATTGCCCCCAGAAATTTCCAGGAACTTGTAGGTGCCTTGGTGGAAGAGTGGGGTAACATCTCACAGCAAGAACTGGAACATCTGGTGCAGTCCATGAGGAGGAGATGCACTGCAGTACTTAATGCAGCTGGTGGTCACACCAGATACTGACTGTTACTTTTGATTTTGACCCCCGCTTTGTTCAGGGACACATTATTCAATTTCTGTTAGTCACATGTCTGTCTCAATTTATGTCACAGTTGGTGCATCTTGTTACGTTCATACACATATTTACACATGTTAAGTTTCCTGAAAATAAAAGCAGTTGACAGTGAGAGGATGTTTCTTTTTTTGCTGTGTTTAGGTAGAGTTATTAAAGTGACTATGCATAGATAACAGAGAGTAGCAGCAACATAGAAGTGTGTGGGGGGGCATCGCAAATAGACTGGGTAGCCATTTGATTAGATGTTCAGGAGTCTTATTGCTTGAGGGTAGAACCTATTTAGAAGTCTTTTGGACCTAGACTTAGTGCTCCGGTACCGCTTGCCGTGCGGTAGCAGAGAGAACAGTCTATGACCAGGGTGGTAGGAGTCTTTGACCATTTTTAGGGCCTTCCTCTGATACTGCCTGGTATAGAGATCCTGGATGGCAGGAAGCTTGGCCCTGGTGATGTACTGTACACTACTTTCTGTAGTGCCTTGCGGTCAGAGTCCAAGCAGTTGCCATAAAAGGGCAGTGATGCAAACCGTCAGGATGCTCTCGATGATGCAGCTGTAAAACCGTTTGAGGATAGCCTTTTCAGTCTACTGAAGGGGAATAGGTTTTGTCGTGCCCTCTTCACAGCTGTTTTGGTGTGCTTGGACACCATGTTAGTGTGTTGGTAATATGGACGCCAAGGAACTTGAAGCCCTCAACCTGCTCCACTACAGCCCCATCGATGAGAATGGGGGCATGCTCGGTCCTCCTTTTCCTGTAGTCCACAATCATCTCCTTTGTCTTGATCACGTTGTCCTTGCACCACACAGGCAGGTCTCTGACCTTCTCCCTATAGGCTGTCTCATCGTTGTTGGTGATCAGGCCTACAACTGTTCTGTCATCAACAAACTTAATGATGGTGTTGGAGTCGTTGAGATTGAGATTCTCCCCTTATTTCGCCCATTCTTCACCTCCTTCTCAAAGCAAGTTGGGGAGAGCAGTGAAGATTCCTCTCCTCAGGCTACAATGCACTTTCAAGGAGAGGCAAGACAAGGAGTGTAGGAAACAAGGGCAGAGGAAGGAAAATTTTGACAGCTATTTTTCAGATAGACTCACAAACACACAATGCTAGAAGAGTTTACTGATTATAATGATTTCATTATTGGTTATTATTGTCAATGATTTTGTTGACAGAACTCATTGTATTATATTATATAATCTATTAAAACATAGGGAAATACTGATTATATTTCTCATTCTTCAGGAATATTTAGCATGGCATGTTAGAGAAGTTGACTAAAGCACAAAAAGACCTGGCAACTAGGTATGACAAAGTAAGATGCGGTGTCCATGTTTCTTGTGACATTTTGAATTACATGTAGATGTTTTGTTGTTGCTGGAGTTATGGTCTCATTGTACCAACCTAGAAATGTATTCCTGTAACTACACATGTGAAGCTGCAAGAAAATCATATTTAAATGTATATCAAAGCATTTAAAAATGTTGACACTGATGTCACACATTTAGGCCCCTCAATTTATCGAAACACCCATATGTTTACTCTTACTCAAGTATGACAAAACGAAACGCTGAGATGTCTTGAGACTAAGTATTCAACCCCTTCGTTATGGCAAGCCTAAATACGTTCAGGAGTAAAATGTGCTAAACATGACACATAAGTTGCATGGACTCACTCTTTGTGCATTATTAAGTGTTTACCATTATTTTTGTAATGACTACCTCATCTCTGGACCCCACACATACGATTATCTGTAAGGTCCCTCAGTTGAGCAGTGAATTTCAAACAGAATTCACAAAAAGCAGACATTAAATATCCTTTTGAGCATGGGGAAGTTATTAATTACACTTTGGGTGGTATATCAATAGAACCAGTCACCACAAAGATACAGGCGTCTTTCCTAACTCAGTTGCCGGAAAGGAAGGAGAGCGCTCAGGGATTCCTCCATGAGGCCAATGGTGACTTTAAATCAGTTGGAGTTTAATGGCTGTGAAAGGAGAAAACTGAGAATGGATCAACAACATTGTAGTTACTCCACAATACTAACCTAAATGACAGAGTGAAAAGGAAGCCTTTACAGAATAAAAAATATGCATTCTATTTGCAATAGAGTACCACGGTAAATCAAATCCAATTTTATTGGTCACATACATGTGATTAGCAGATGTTATTGTGGGTGTAGCAAAATGCTTGTTCTTCTAGCTCCGACAGTGCAGTAATATCGAGCAAGTAATATCTAACAAATTACACAACACATACCCAATACACACAAATCTAAGTAGGAATGCATTAAGACTATACACATATATGGATGGGCAATGTCAGAGTGGAACGGACTAAGATACAGCAGAATAGTATAGAATACAGTATATACATATGAGATTAGCAATGCAAGATCTGTAAAAGGTATTAAGTGACTAGTGTTCCATTCCTTAAAGTGGCCAGTGATTTCTAGTCTATGCCTATAGGCAGCAGCCTCTAATGTGCTAGTGATGGCAGTTTAACAGTCTGATGGCCTTGAGATGGAAGCTGTTTTTCAGTGTCTCGGTCCCAGCTTTGATGCACCTGTACTGACCTCGCCTTCTGGATGATAGCGGGGTGAACAGGCAGTGGCTCGGGTGGTTGATGTCCTTGATGATCTTTTTGGCCTTCCTGTGACATCGGGTGCTGTAGGTGTCCTGGAGGGTGGTAGTTTGCCACCGGTAATGCGTTGGACAGACCGCACCACCCTCTGGAGAGCCTTGCAGTTATGGACGGTGCAGTTGCTGTACCAGGTGGTGATACTTACAAATTGTGCATTTGTAAAAGTTTGTGAGTATGAATCATAATACCGATTAAACCTAGTGGTCAAACAGGGAAAAGGTTCCAATCGTTTTTCAACCATAGATTTTTCCCATAGGGGATTTTAGAAACACTTCAAATAAGGGCTGTGTTTGGTGTTGGCTTACCCTGGCGTGACATTTTGATAACCATGTACATTTCTAGGACAAGGTGACTGTATTTACCCCCAATTTGTTTTATGCTAATTAGCTGCTAATGTGGCTAATCATAAAGAACTACAAATGCCAAGACGAGACTGCCGAATCGAGGCAAAGGTAAGAATCTCTGGATTAATTATCTAATGTAAGCTAAATGTAGTCATTAATAAATTGGCTATATTTCTTTAAATAGGAAATTCTGTGAACTGTCTTGTGCAATTTTAAAATTGTCACAATACCTGTTAGTAAAAGTGTCAGCTAGAGATGACGTGCAGGAGCTTTCAGGGATTTGTAGTTTTGCATGATGTCTACTTTGATACGAATTAGAATTTTCGAATCTGAGAGTAAATGGAGGCGAGTATATTGATAAAAGTCTACTTGTCCAAGAGAGATATACATGGTTATCAAAACGTCACGCCAGGGTAAGCCTACACAAAACACAGCCCTTATTTTAAGTGTTTCTACAATCCTGTATGGGAATATGATTGGAACCATTTCCTTGTTTGACCCCTAGATTTGATGGGTATTATGACACCTCCACTGTGGGGCTCTATGAGACACTAAAGTAAAACTGCAAAAAAGTGTCAAAGAAATTAACTTTATGTCCTGAATACAAAGCGTTATGTTTGGGGCAAATCCAACAACACATCACTGAGTACCACTCTTCATATTTTCAAGCATGGTGGTAGCTACAACCTGCTATGTGTATGCTTGTCATCAGCAAGGACGAGGGAGTTTTTTTTTAGCAGGAAAAGAAATGGAATGCTCATGAGTGGCCTAAATGGACTTAAACATCTATGGCAAGACTTGAAAATGTCTGTCTATCAATGATCAACAACCAACTGGACAGAGCTTGAAGAATTTTACAAATAATAATGTGCAAATATTGAATTATCCAGGTGTGCAGAGCTCTTAGATACTTACCCAGAAAGACCCACAGCTGTAATCACTGCCAAAGGTGATTCTAACATGTAACATGTCTAATATGTATCGGCGGTGTGAATACCTACAGTACCAGTGAAAAGTGGACACACCTAATGATTCAAGGGTTTTTCTTTATTATTTACAATTTTCTACATTGTAGAATAATAGTGAAGACATCAAAACTATGAAATAACACTAATGGAATCATGTAGTAACCAAAAAAGTGTTAAACAAATCAAAATATATTTTTGAATTTACATTCTTCAAAGTAGCCACCCTTTGCCTTGATGACAGCTTTGCACCCTCTTGGCATTCTCTCAACCAGAGAAATGCTTTTTCAACAGACTTGAAGGAGTTCCCACATATGCTGAACACTTGTTGGCTGCTTTTCCTTCACTCTGCAGTCCAGCTCATCCCAAACCATCCCAATTGGGTTGAGGTTGGGAGATTGTGGAGGCCCGTTCATCTGACGCAGCACTACATCACTCTCCTTCTTGGTCAAATAGCCCTTACACAGCCTGGAGGTGTGTTTTGGGTCATTGTCCTGTTGAAAAACAAATGACAGTCCCACTAAGCGCAAACCAGATGGGATGGTGTTTTGCTGCAGAATGCTGTGGAGGACATGCTGGTTAAGTGTGCCTTGAATTCTAAATAAATCACTGACAGTGTCACCAGCAAAGCACCCCCACACCATCACACCTCCTCCATGTTTCACGGTGGGAACCACACATGCAGAGATCATCCGTTCACCTACTCTGCGTCTCACAAAAACACGGCAGTTGGAACCAAAAATTCTCAAATTTGGTCTCATCAGACCAAAGGACACCTCCTCCTCCATGCTTCATGGAGGTTAACCACACATGCTGAGATCATCCGTTCACCTACTCTGCGTCTCACAAAGACACGGCGGTTGGAACCAAAAATTCTCAAATTAGACAGATTTCCACCAATCTAATGTTCATTGCTCGTGTTTCTTGGCCCGAGAAAGTCTCTTCTTATTTTTAATTTTTAATTTTTTTGAATTTGACCCCTTTTTCTCCCCAATTTCGTGGTATCCAATTGTTGTAGTAGCTACTATCTTGTCTCATCGCTACAACTCCCGTACGGGCTCGGGAGAGACGAAGGTTGAAAGTCATGCGTCCTCCGTTACACAACCCAACCAGCCGTACTGCTTCTTAACACAGCACGCATCCAACCCGGAAACCAGCCGGCCGCACCAATGCGTCAGAGGGTACACCGTGCACCTGGCAACCTTGGTTAGCGCGCAGAAAAAAATGCCTGGAGTTATTAAAATATCGGTTCAATTCCAGAACAGTATTGATCACTTTTGTTCCAGGTTCCGCTTATGTTTCTTGAAAAATGTCATTATTTTCTGGTTTTCGGTTCTGTTCCCTGAATCTGTTCCAACTCCTGGTCCTCCTTGTTGGCTAGCGGAAGCGACACCAGTAGACAGTGTCTTTCGCTCCTGCCAGCCAAACACCTGGCCTCACCCCGTCGTTAACATAACTGCAGGAAAACAGTTCCTGACAGGCGGTGGGCGAAGGACCGGTCACCCCCGCCTCCCAGTAGCACAGCGGGCAGAGGCTGTGAAACCGTGTGCTAGCTTGCTAGTTAGCGACACCACGTGCTAGCTTGCTAGTTAGCACACAGTGTCCCCTGCCTCGCACCTGTTGTGTACTGGAGTAAAGCGTGTCTGACAGGCGTGGGCACAGGACACTGTCTACCGGTTGTCCTTGCCTCCCGCTAGCACAGCAGTGCCAGTTCGCTAACACACGTTGTCGTCTCCCGCCTGCTGTGTACCAGAGTCCTCCTTAGGACTAGCCGGCTAAGCTATCACATACTCCCGCCTGCCGAACACCTGCCCTCGCCGTCATTAACAGAACTCTGGGAAAACAGTGCCCGACAGGCGGGAACTAATGACACTGCCTACCAGTGTACGGCTAGCTTGCTACCATTGTCGCCGGTGGCTAGCATCCAACGTTATTGAGCATTAACACCACCTACTGTACTGGAGCGCCCCCGCCTCCCGCCTGTCCTAACTTAAACATGTACCAGTAGGACAGAGCCGATTTTAGCATGTAAATCATATAAAACATGTTTTAGATGCATGTCAGCAAACCCACAACACAACACTAAACAATACATTAATTGCACTATAACAGTGACAAACGGTGCTCACACACTGTAAAGCTGTCCCAACAGCAGAGTCCCAACAGCAGAGTCCCAACAGCAGCGGCAACCCCTTACCCCTGCTACACTTGGCTATCATCGGAGCTTTGTCTGGCAGTGAAACAGTTCTTTCAGACTCATTTACTGCCTTTAAAAAAATCATAGCTGATATGGGTGACTTGCTTAAACAAAGGTGGATTCTACTGACAATTGAGACGTATAAATTATGGCATACGGGGATGACGAGCGGATAAGAGGCAATCCGTAAATTTAATTAAGATATTAATGAGCAAGCTCAGATGGACGTAGTCAATATAACTATTTGTTCAGCAATTTTGAAATGTACAGCGACAGAACTCAAAACATGATCCATCCTTACAGTATTCTCCCTGTACACAAAGTCAAAACTATAGGATAAATAAAGGGGGCATATAAGCAGACAATGAAAGCTCTTACAATATGCAATAATTACATTTCTCTAAAACAGGCTACATGTGCACCACCAAGTCAGAACAGTAGGCGAAATTAGGAGGGGAAACGGGACCAAATTATTGGGGTGAGGACCATGGGCTACTAATAGCTTACTTAGCTTTCACAACATACACTTAGTATTACTTTCTTAGCTACAGTATACGTATCTCCCTGGTATATTACATAATTTATGCAACAGCACACAATACATTTTTGGACTCACCTTGTTGTGCTGTGCTCACTTGAACAGGAAGGTGGAATGACTTTCCTTCGTGGGCAAATGTTGTCATCAAACATTGTCATCAAAGTCTGGCATTCTCTGGATTTATGGTGCTTTGAGGTCAACTGGAAACTCGTAAAAAAAACAATGTTGAGTCATAATGACATCAGTGACCTTCAAGTCGGAGCTCCCGACTTTGCAATTCGGTGTTGGATGGCAGTTGAAAACGTATTTTCCCAGTCGGAGCTTGTTTTTTTCAGTTTCCAGTTGTTTGAGTTTGTCAGAAGTCATGCTGGATTGACACCATGGCCAATGTTAAATGTTTATCCTTTTAAGCTTGGAAAAGAGACTCTTAGACCCAGACTTGGGACCACACACCTACTCCACTGAATAGCAGGCTAGTGATTGCTTTGCAATGCTTGCAGTCAGCCACTGATTCCTTCCAAACCATTAATTGTTAAATTTGCGATTTCCAACTTGTTGTATAATGTTTATGTCCAATGGCCGATGAACACCGATACATTTTATCTATAATTTCTCTTCATTATATATCTTCATATGACAAGGAGATTGTCGACTTGATTCATGATGATTACTATTTTGAAAGTATGATGTTGACATGATCAGTCCAATCAAAGCTGCTGTAGATATACTTGAGTAAAAGTACAAAGTAAAAGTAAATGCTCTATATCAAATTCCTTATATTAAGCAAACTAGATGTCACTATTTTATTTTTTGTTATTTTATTTACAGACAGACAAGGGTAAACTCAAACACTCAGACATCATTCACAAACGCAGTATGTTTAGTGAGTCCACAGGATCAAAGGCAGTAGGGATGACAATTCGTTATATTGATAGGTGCATGAATTTGACAATTTCTGTCCTGCCTCGGCATTCAAAATGTAACGAGTTGGTGTTTGGGAAAATGTATGGGAGCAAAAGTAAAAATTGTCAAAAATTATAACTGCAGAGTAAACAGCATGACGTCAGCCAGAATTGGTCAGCTGGCACCTCCATCCATCTACAGCCAGGGAGTTCCGAGCCGATTACCGTTCTCCTAGCAGCAGGATATTATGCTGGCAGATGATCCGGATTTTTTTCAAAGTTTTATAAGAGTCTCCCTGCAAAGAAACACTAAACTTTGGGAATATCGATTTTTTTTTAAACGCTGTGCAGTGCAACTGTTTTTCACAGCTTTGCAACCACCTTTGAAAAAATACATGGACCATTTTACATATTTAACCAGCCTTTATTTTTTAAAGTTTACACATACTGTTATGTTGAAAGCTATTGTGTAGTCTATATTTAAAGAAATACACCTTTCATAAAACACAGATACGTGTTATTCGAATTACTCAATCGAGTCTGCCAAAACGAAATAGGTCTCTTGTGCTGGACAATTGGTTTAATGCAGAGTACTGGTGACTCCTTACTCCACCCACTCCATTCACTGCAATGCAATACATGGTACATGAGAACTTTTCTACCTAAGACAGGTATGCAATACAGTCCAATATTCTCAACATACCAGTGTCAACATTGTATTATTTTTTCTCATTTTTTTGTCTTAATTGTTATTTTTTTTCACCATATTTTTTTTCTTTTTATAAATGACTTATTGCATTTTCTTGTTGGCAGAATAAAAGTGTCCATTGATTCAAGTTGAATATAATTTGAATGAGTTATCCACATTGAAATGTATTGAAATGCGGGCTTTTATTTAGAAGGTCTCACTAGTATCATACGAAAATGACGTTATAGTTTGTGCTGCTGTCAGAATACTAGTCCACAGCGACACCGACTCCGAAACAGCATCGTCCTTCACTGAGAACAACATCGGTAGAAAAAAAACGGATCAAATATGATTTAAAGCGGCGGCTTGGGTGTTGGCAGCACAAGGGAACGCCGTTATCCTCTTCATTTTACCTATTTATATATTGTTTTTTTTTCCCCCAACGGATTTCGAATCCTCCCAGTAATGGCTGGGGTCCATGCCTCCGGCTGCTGAGCGGCAGGTGTATTGTTGAGGACTTATTTCTCATTCATTATGTATTCAACTACGGCGGATACACAGGTCGGTAAGGACTGAACCGACTGCTACCGGAATTGGATGTTGCTGTCGCGAGGAAGGCAGTAGCAGGGTGCGTCGTTCCGTCCTCGAGGCTGCAGTGGTGGTCGGCTCGGGAGGGCGGTCTCTCTATCCCCTTGTAAATAGCCTATATCTCTTTTATTGTGAATAAAAATGTCTCAATACAGTTTAGTAGTTCAAGGTTATAAATCCTAACTGCAAAAAATACCACCCAAATGATAACAATCTTTGAAATCGTTCGAAATATGGAATGACACAGGAAATATTTATTGATGATTAATCAGAACGGATTATAATTTCAATGAGTAGTATTTTCCCTTTCATCTTGGTAAGCGTGTTTTATAACTGTAGGCCTATCTAATCAACATCATCTCACATCTGGAATCGGACCCAGACCTCATTTTGCCAAGATGATGGAAATCGACGAGGTTGTCTATCAGGACGACTATGGCTCAGTTTCGGTTATGTCGGAGCGGGTCTCGGGCCTGGCCAACAGCATCTATCGGGAGTTCGAGCGCCTCATCAGCAGCTACGATGAGGAAGTGGTCAAGGAGCTAATGCCGCTGGTGGTGAACGTTCTGGAGAATCTGGATTCGGTTTTAACGGAGAACCAGGAGCACGAGGTGGAGCTCGAGCTGCTGAAGGAGGACAACGAGCAGCTCATCACCCAGTACGAGCGCGAGAAGGCGCTGCGCAAGCAGGCAGAGGAGGTGAGGGTTACTCCATCCATGGCTGTTTTGTTTATAAATTACCAGTATCTTCATCACTAGCCATATCTATGACTAATAATCACTGCACATACATTCACTTTCAATAGCAGTTCAGTTTTCATTGCCACTGTATGCCCATTTTACCAAAATGAAACCCTAAACCTAGCCATTATAAGCTACACCCACATCCCATCACATTCCTTCTGTAGGCCATTTATTTCTAGGCCTAATTGGCCAGGCCCATATAACAAGGGATACGTCTCAAATGGCACCCTATTCCCTATATTGTGCACTACTTTTGACCAGAGCTGATAGGGCCAAATGTAATATACACTGAGTATACCAAACATTAGGAACGACTTCCTAATATTGAGTTGCACAGCCCCCCTCCCCCTTTTACCTCCAGAACAGCCTCAATTTGTCAGGCATTGACTATACAATGTGTTGAAAGCATTCCATAGGGATGCTGGCCCATGTTGACTATTGCTTTCCACAGTTGTGTCAAGTTGTGTTTCTTTTTATTCTTGATACACACGGGAAACTGTTGAGCGTGAAAAACACAGTAGCATTGCAGTTCTTGACACAAACCGGTGCGCCTGGCACCTACTACCATACCCCATTCAAAGGAACTTAACTATTTTGTCTCGCCCATGCTCTGAATGGCACACATAGAGTCGTGGCCAAAAGTTTTGAGAATGACACAAATATACATTTTCACAAAGTCTGTTGCACGTACTCCAGGGTGTTATGAAGAGTGATCAGATGAATTGCAATTAATTGCAAAGTCCCTCTTTGCCATGCAAATGAACTGAATCTCAAAAAACCATTTCCACTGCATTTCAGCCCTGCCACAAAAGGACCAGCTGACATCATGTCAGTGATTCTCTCGTTAACACAAGTGTGAGTGTTGACGAGGACAAGGCTGGAGATCACTCTGTCATGCTGATTGAGTTCGAATAACAGACTGGACCCATCAAAAGGAGGGTGGTGCTTGGAATCATTGTTCTTCCTCTGTCATCCATGGTTACCTGCAAGGAAACACGTGCCGTTATTATTGCTTTGCACAAAAATGGCTTCACAGGCAAGGATATTGCTGCCAGTAAGATTGCACCTAAATAATCCATTTATCATCAAGAACTTCAAGGAGAGTGGTTCAATTATTGAAGTCCAGCAAGCTCCAGGACCGTCTCCTAAAGTTGATTCAGTTGCGGGATCGGGGCACTGAATGGCAGCAGGCAGGTGTGAGTGCATCTGCACGCACAGTGAGGTGAAGACTTTTGGAGGATGGCCTGGTGTCAAGAATGGCAGCAAAGAAGCCAATTCTCTCCAGGAAAAACATCAGGGACAGACTGATATTCTGCAAAAGGATCAGAGATTGGACTGCTGAGGACTGGGGTAACGTCATTTTTTTCTGATGGGTCCCCTTTCCGATTGTTTGGGCACTACCCTCAAAGCACTACCCTCAATCCTGTGTCATGTCAACAGTAAATCATCCTGAGACCATTCATGTGTGGGGTTGCTTCTCAGCCAAGGGTGTGGGCTCACTAACAATTTTGCCCGAGAACACAGCCATGAATAAAGAATGGTACCAACACATCTTCTGAGTGCAACTTCTCCCAACCATCCAGGAACAGTTTGGTGACCAACAATGCCTTTTTCAGCATGATGGAGCAACTTGCCATAAGGCAAAAGTGATAACTAAGTGGCTCGGGGAACAAGAAAATTGATATTTTGGGTCCTTGGCCAGGAAACTCCCCAGACCTTAATCCCATTGAGAACTTGTGGTCAATCCTCAAGAGGCAGGTGGACAAACAAAACCCACAAATTCTGACAAACTCCAAGCATTGATTGGACCATCAGTCAGGATGTGACCCAGAAGTTAATTGACAGCATGCCAGGGCGGATTGCAGAGGTCTTGAAAAAGAAGGGTCAACACTGCAAATATGACTCTTTGCATCAAGTTAATGTAATTGTCAATAAAAGCATTTGACACTTATGAAATGCTTGTAATTATACTTCAGTATTCCATAGTAACATCTGACAAAAATATCTAAAGACACTGAAGCAGCAAACTTTGTAGAAATTAATATTTGTGTCATTCTCAAAACTTTTGGCCACGACTGTACATATACACAATCCATGTCTCAATTGTCTTAAGGATTAAAAATCCTTCTTTAACCTGTCTCCTCCTCTTCATCAATATTGATTGAAGTGGATTTAGCAAGTCACATCAGTAAAGGATTATAGCTTTCACCTGTATTCACCTGGTCAGTCTATGTACTCATATCTGGACTAATGGCCCATCCATATAAACACAGCAGATCAGAGACAGTGGAAAGGCTTATCTATGTAGCATCATCAGTGGTGGTTCAATGAGGATAGGGGCCTTTGAATAGCCTAGTGCCTGTATTGTGCCTGGGCCAAGTTGGTGATCAGTTCAGTGTGCTTGTGTGTTTGCTGAAGGATTCCTGCAAAGCTGGGGTGTTATGATGCTGACGTGAATGTACTATATTTCATTCCATTTTATTCAATAAAATAATTGTATTTGACACAGACTTTTAATTGACAACAATATGCCTGAAATGAAACTGGACTTTTCACAATTACAAGTTGTCTTGTAAACTATTACGGACTACAAAGGGAAACCCAGCCACAAGCTGCCCAGTGACGCGAGCCTACCAGACGGGCTCAATGCCTTTTATACAGGCTTCAAGGCAAGCAACACTGAAGCATGCATGAGAGCACCAGCGGTTCCGGACAACTGTGATAATGCTCTCCATAGCCGATGTGAGCAAGACCTTTAAACAGGTCAACGTTCACAAGGCCAGAGGGATTACCAGGACATGTGCTCCGGGCATGTGCTGACCAACTGGCAAGTGTCTTCACAGACATTTTCAACATGTCCCTGATTGAGTCTGTAATACCAACATGTTTCAAGCAGTCCACCATAGTCCCTGTGACCAAGAACACTAAGACAACCTGCCTAAATGACTACAGACCCGTAGCACTCACATCCGTAGCCATGAAGTGCTTTGAAAGGTTGGTAATGGCTCACATCAACATCATTATCCCAGAAACCCTAGACCCACTCCAATTTGCATACCGCCCAAACAGATCCACAGATGATGCAATCTCTATTGCACTCCTCACTGCCCTTTCCCACCTGGACAAAAGGAACACTTATGTGAGAATGCTATTCATTGACTACAGCTAAGCGTTCAACACCATGTACCCTCAAAACTCATCACTAAGCTAAGGATCCTGGGATTAAACACTTCCCTCTGCAACTGGATCCTGGACTTACTGACGGGGCCACCCCCAGGTGGTGAGGGTAGGTAGCAACACATCTGCCACGCTGATCCTCAACACTGGAGCCCCACAGGGGTGCTTGCTCTGTACTCCCTGTTCACCCACGACTGCACGGCCAGGCACGACTCCAACACCATCATTAAGTTTGCAGACGACACAACAGTGGTAGGCCTGATCAACGACGAGACAGCCTATATGGAGGAGGTCAGAGACCTGGCCGTGTGGTGCCAGAATAACAACCTATGGCTAGCTTCACATAGATGAGTCCGACCACCATTAATCAAAATAGAACTGTTTTATAAATGAGGGTTATTTTAGATGATGACACCTAGCTATATAGTTAGCTAACTATAGCTACTGAAACAGATTATGTTGTTTTGTTATGTTTTTGGGGAAGAACATTGTTTGCATCCATTAACTAGCTTTTTTTATGACCAGCACTGTAGGTGCGCGAGACAACTTTACCAGCATCATAGCATACGTATCGATGAATCGTTTGTGACATATGAAATACGATTGGTAGTGAAATCCATGTGTAATAATTATGTAAAAAATGTATCAACGGGTTACATTATTATGTGACGTGCAGTCATATTCAGGTCCTGATTGGTCAACAAGCTTATTTGGCACGTCAAATAGTGTTAAACAGTCTGTCCTGAGCACTCTGGAGCAGGTCTTCATCAAAGATCTCTCTGTACTTTGCTCCATTCATCTTTGCCTCGATCCTGACTAGTCTCCCAGTCTCTGCCGCTGAAAAACCTCCCACAGCATGATGCTGCCACCACCATGCTTCACCGTAGGAATGGTGCCTGGTTTCCTCCAGATGTGATGCTTGGCATTCAGGCAGAGTTCCATCTTGGTTTCATCAGAATCGAGAATCTTGTTTCTCATGGTCTGAGAGTCTTTAGGTGCCTTTCGAAAACTCAAAGTGGGATGTCAAGTGCCTTTTACTGACAAGTGGCTTACGTCTGGTCATTCGACCATAAAGGCCTGATTGGTGGAGTGCTGCAGAGATAGTTGTTATTCTGGAAGGTTCTCTCATCTCCACGGAGGAACTCTAGAGCTCTGTCAGAGTCACCTCCCTGACCAATACCTTTCTACCCCGATTGCTGTTTGGCCCGAGCGACCAAGAAGAGAATTGGTGGTTCCAAACTTCTTCCTTTTAAGAATTATGGAGGCCACTCTGTTCTTGGGGACCATCAATGCTGCAGACATTTTTTTGGTACTCTTCCCCAGATCTGTGCCTAGACACAACCCTGTCTCGGAACTCTACGGACAATTCCTTCGACCTCATGGCTTGGTTTTTGCTCTGACATGCACTCTCAACTGTGGGCCCTTATATTGACAGGCATGTGCCTTTCCAAATCATGTCTAATCAATTTCATTTACCATAAGTAAACTCCAAGTTGTAATAACATCTCAAGGATTATCAATTGAAACAGGATGCACATGAGCTCAATTTCAAGTCTCATAGCAAAAGGTCTGAATACTTATGTAAATAAGGTATTTCTTTTATTTTTATACATTTGCAAACATTTACAATGCTTTGTCTTTATGGGGTGTGTGTAGACTGCTGAGGATTTTTATTATTTAACACATTTTAGAATAAGGCTGTAACGTAAAAAATGTGGAAAAGTCAAGGGGTCTGAATACTTTCCGAAGGCACTGTATGTACATTTATGGAAATGAGGTGCATATAATTATCTTTATTTTAAACACAAAATGAAATAAATACCTGATACCATTAGACCATTTATATATGAGTGCATTCTAAGAAAAAAGTGACATTTGACAATACATTTAATACCTGAATTCCCACCAAAATCCTTGAACTCCATTTGTTATTTGTCCATTCATGTCAAATGTTTTATGTGCTATAAATTCAAAATATTTGGAGTATCTTCATCCATTGTCCAACTGTTTTATAATAATTGTTTTTAAAACCTTTTAACAATTTTGATGACTGTTGCTGGTGTTATCCTAGACACATTCTAGTACAGTATAAGCAGACAGCTGTGCAGGGTTTTACCCAAAATAAAGGTCCAATGCCACATGATGCTTAGTCATAGATGTGTGTACAGTCATTGTAAGGTCCAAAATAGCACCCTATTCCCAGCCTAGTGCCCTACTTTTTACTCGGGCCCATGGGGCTATATAGGGAATATGGTGCCATTTGGGACACTGGGGTTTTCTCTGTCTCATTTTTTGCTACATTTAGGAGAAGAGAACATGATTAAATGCGTACATTTGAAATAGATTATCATGAAAGTGTAAAGAGGATTTGTTTATATGCTTTTTGAAGCAAGTGACACAAAAATAGCATGTGTAAGAATTAGTAAGTGTGTCGGTCAGAAAATATGATAAGTATTTGGATGAAATCGTGCTTGATACAACCAAAATTAATAATGATATTGACAACCTGTAAAGATATAGTGAAAGCCCTTTGGAGTAACTCGTACTGTATTATATGAATTAGAGACTTCATGATGAACTGCAGAATAGTGTGCTATACACTAAAGTAACAGTAATAATCACATTACGTTACCTGTACAATGTTATAAGGTTAAGAGTTGAGGTCACAGTTATAACCTTCAGAACAGTCCAAGAGCTCCATTTTCAATGAGACCATAACACACTATATTTGCTGTGGTGGATTAGAACTTTGAATACAGCACCGAACATATGAGTACGCAGATGCTATTTCGAACATAAATGTTTTAGATGCGCCCCAATGATTGGTTTTAAGGCACTGCCTGAGACAGTGGCGTGGTGCGTTGTGGGGGGGTGGGGCAGGGTGCATTATGGGAAATCAATTGTACACTGAGGGAGATTGGCACTGTAACCTGATTTTGTGCTTATGACAGAGAGCGAGAGATGGAGAGAGAAGGAGCAATACAGAGGAGAGAGAGAGGGGATGAGAGAGTGATAGAGAGGATGAGAGCGACAGATGGAATATGAACAGGAATACATGCCATAAAACAGGGATAGAGAGGAGAAACAGAGGGAGTTAGAGAAAGGTAGACAAAGAGCGAAAGAACAAGACCGAGATGGAGAAATACAAAGGGAGGGAGAGAGAGAACATCTTCCCAGGGAGAGAGAGAAAGAGGCAGACAGAGTGAAAGAATGAGAGACAGAGATGGTGAGAGATACAGAGATACAGAGGGAACATCTTCCCAAGTCTAGAGAAAAAACAACAACAGCCCACACCCTGGCTGGAATCTCCTCCCTGTGCCATGTGTTTCCTTTGGGAGTGATTGTCAAGGCTCAGATTACAAGGACTTTAGACAGACCCAAATGGCGCCCTATTCCCTAGTAGAGGTCGACCGATTATGATTTTTCAATGGCGATACCGATTATTGGAGGACCAAAAAAAGCCGATACCGATTAATCTGCTGTTTTTAAATGTTTAAATTTGTAATAATGACAATTACAACAATACTGAATTAACACATATTTGAACTTAATATAATACATCAATAAAATCAATTTAGCCTCAGATCTTGTGACGTTTGACACGCTATTAGCGTGCACTCCACTAACTAGCTAGCAATTTCACCTCGGGAGTTGATCGGCTTGAAGTCATAAACAGCTGCTGGCAAACGCACGACAGTGCTATTTGAATGAATGCTTACGAGCCTGCTGCTGCCTACCACCACTCAGTCAGACTGCTCTCAAATCATAGACTTAGTTATAACATGATAACACACAGAAATACGAGCCTTTAGGTCATTAATATGGTCGAATCCGGAAACTATCATCTCGAAAACAAGACGTTTATTCTTTCAGTGAAATACGGAACCGTTCCATATTTTATCTAACAGGTGACATCCATAAGTCTAAATATTCCTGTTACATTGCACAACCTTCAATGTTATGTCATAATTACGTAAAATTCTGGCAAATTAGGAGGCCCAAACTGTTGCATATACACTGACTCTGCGTGCAATGAACGCAAAAGAAGTGACACAATTTCACCTGGTTAATATTACCTGCTAACCTGGATTTCTTTTAGCTAAATATGCAGGTTTAAAAATATATACTTCTGTATATATATACTTCAACGCATTGATGTTTATGGTTAGGTACACATGGGAGCAACGATACGCACCGCATCGGTTATATGCAGCGCAGGACACAACCATGTGTAGTTAACTAGTGATTATGATTGATTTATTGATTGTTTTTTATAAGATAAGTTTAATGCTAGCTAGCATCTTTCCTTGGCTTTACTGCATTCGCGTAACAGGCAGTCTCCCCGTGCAATGAGAGGCAGGTGGTTAGTGCGTTGGACTAGTTAACTGTAAGGTTGCAAGATTGATTCCCCCGAGCTGACAAGGTAAAAATCTGTCGTTCTGCCCCTGAACGAGGCAGTTAACCCACCGTTCCTAGGCCGTCATTGAAAATAAGAATGTGTTCTTAACTGACTTGCCTAGTTAAATAAAGATTAAATAAAGGTGTAAAAAAAAATACAGATTTCCGATTGTTATGAAAACTTGAAATCGCCCCTAATTAATCGGCCATTCCGATTAATTGGTTGACCTCTACTTTATAGTGCACTAGTTTTGACCAGGGCCCATAGGTAGTCAAATATAGTGCACTATATAGAGGATAGGGTACCATTTTGGACCCAGATTTAGATAGACCCACTGATAAATAAAGGCAACATCACGTTCTATGATTCCTCCCTGAGTCTCCATTGTATCCACGAAGGAGTGTAATTGACAACCACCGTCACTCTAAGGCTGAAATGTAGATAAATATGTTCAAAGGACCATGAATGTTTATTGTTTGATTCCTGATAGTTTGAGACCTCAACATGTTGATCCCAATATGCTATATGCTATAAAGCACTTTGTGACAAATGTTGTTTTGAAAGAACAATATACAATTTGATTTATTGATTGAAATACAGTATGTTCTATCAGAATATAAATGCACCATCCCACTGTGCGGCGCTTCAATTCATTAATTTTGATAAGAGGGCCTTTTAATAAGAGGGCCTGTTATTGTTTTGGCTGCATCTAGCTGTGGATGCTGCTGAGAGCTGGCTGGGTTGCTGGGTCTGGCTGGGGAGGAGGGGTGCACAGGGGCAAGCAGTGTCCTGGGGAGGGCGTTTGAAGGGCAGGAGGTTCAGCAGGACAGTTGCCCGGGGTGTAATAGTATAGTGTGGCAAGGCGGGGTGTGTGTGTGTGTGTGTGTGTGTGTGTGTGTGTGTGTGTGTGTGTGTGTGTGTGTGTGTGTGTGTGTGTGTGTGTGTGTGTGTGTGTGTGTGTGTGTGTGTGTGTGTGTGTGTGTGTGTGTGTGTGTGTGTGTGTGTGTGTGTGTGTGTGTGTGTGTGTGTGTGTGTGTGTGTGTGTGTGTGTGTGTGTGTGTGTGTGTGTGTGTGTGAAGCCAGACTACAGCATGATGCTATTGTTTTCTCATGATGTTGCTTTGCTTTGGTCAAATGGTGAGAATGGAGTTGTGTCCCAAATGGGACCCATGTTCCCGGTTCCCTATAGTGCACCATGGGCCCTGGTCAAAAGTTGAGCACTATGTAGGGAATAAGGAGATGAGGTGAGATGGGGTGGAGTTGTCTATTCATTGAGGTCAGGGGTAGAGGTCGAGCGATTATGATTTTTCAACGCCTATACCGATTATTGGAGGACCAAAAAGGCCGATACCTAAAAATTTGTAATAATGACAATTACAGCAATACTGAATTAACACTTATTTTAGCTTAATATGAAACATCAATAAAATCAATTTAGCCTCAAATAAATAATGAAACATGTTCAATTTGGTTTAAATATTGCAAAAACAAAGTGTTGGAGAAGAAAGTAATATGTGCCATGTAAAATATGTGGCATGTAAAAAAGCTAACGTTTGAGTTCCTTGCTCAGAACATGAGAACATATGAATGTTGGTGGTTCCTTTTAACATGAGACTTCAATATTCCAAGGTAAGAGGTTTTAGGTTGTAGTTAATATAGTATTTATAGGACTATTTCTCTTTATACCATTTGTATTTCATATACCTTTGACTATTGGATGTTCTTATAGGCACTATAGTATTTCCAGTGTAACAGTATAGCTTCCCTCCCCCTCCTCGCCCCTACCTGGGCTCGAACCAGGAACACATCGACAACAGCCACACTCGAACCATCGTTACCCATCGCTCCACAAAAGCTGCGGCCCTTGCAGCGCGAGGGGAATAACTACTCCAAAGTGAGTGACGTTTGAAACAGTATTAGCGCACACCCAGCTAACTAGCTAGCCATTTCACACCAGCCATTAGGCTGACAGGCTTGAAGTCATAAACAGTGCTGTGCTTGCGAAGAGCTGCTGGCAAAATGCACAAAAGTGCTGTTTGAATGAATAATCGGCCATTCCGATTAATCGGTCGACCTCTAGTCAGGGGGCAACGCCGGGCATTTGTAGGAAAATGGCATTGGACAGGCTACATGAATAGGGCTGCCATAGACTTATAACAGGGGCATTTTTAGGGACGTACTGGGTGAGCAAATGGACATATGTCCATGTCCCTAACTTTGGCAGGTTTGCCTCCCCATGTTCCCGGATCCTGTTATTTGAGGTCAGCCAGGCGATGGTAGAGCATATCTCTAGCAGCAAGCAGCTAGCAGCAAGCAGGGCCTCGCTGCAGTCGGGGGATTACAGTCGTAAGACTGCAGCCCGGCCGGCCCATTGTGCAAGGCTTTATAAATCCCTGCAGGCTGCAGAGAGAGCCCTTGGAAGGAAGGCTGGCAGGCCAGGCAGCTGTGTTAGTTTCTGTTCGTTTTCTGCTTTCTGTTTTATTTTTTTAAAATTTTTTTATTTCACCTTTATTTAACCAGGTAGGCTAGTTGAGAACAAGTTCTCATTTGCAACTGCGACCTGGCCAAGATAAAAGCATAGCAGTGTGAACAGACAACACAGAGTTACACATGGAATAAACAATTAACAAGTCAATAACACAGTAGAAAAAAAAAAAAAAAAAAAAAAAATGGGCAGTCTATATACAATGTGTGCAAAAGGCATGAGGAGGTAGGCGAATAATACAGTATTGCAGATTAACACTGGAGTGATAAATGATCAGGTCATGTACAGGTAGAGATATTGGTGTGCAAAAGAGCAGAAAAATAAATAAATAAAAACAGTATAAAAAACAGTATGTATATAGAGAGAGAGGAGAGCAGGGTCTGATTCAGTTGGCACGACATGGGACAAAACGCTTTGAAATGGAGGAGATATGCTAATACATGAACGTGTCACAAAAATACTGCTAATTTTCATGTTTTGTATGTGGAGGATGAGGGCTGCAGTAGATGTCTCAGATAGGGGGGAGTGAGGCCTAAGAGTATTTTATAAATAAGCATCAACCAGTGGGTCTTGCGACAGGTATAAAGAGATGACCAATTTACAGAGGAGTATAGAGAGCAGTGATGTGTCCTATAAGGAGCATTGGTGGCAAATGCGATGGCCGAATGGTAAAGAACATCTAGCCTCTCGAGAGCCCCCTTACCTGCCGTTCTATAAATTATGTCTCCGTCATCTAGCATGGGTAGGATGGTCATCTGAATCAAGGTTAGTTTGGCAGCTGGGGTGAAAGGGGAGTGATTTACGATAGAGGAAACCAAGTCTAGTTTTAACTTTAGCCTGCAGCTTTGATATGTGCTGAGCGAAGGACAGTGTAACGTCTAGCTATACTCCCAAGTAGGGTTGCAAAAGGTTGGACATTTCAATGGGTAGTTAAGTCCGTGAATTTTGCTTAAATTCATCAAAGTTAGCTTATAACTGTGAACCTTTTTTGTGGGATACACACATATTTTGGTTAAACTATCCCCAATTCAATGGATATGCAACCCTCTGCATGCACAGTGCATTTTTCCATCACATGTGCAGTGCACTCTTCCATCACCTGTACAGCTGATTCTCAAGATCTTGCATACTAATGAGATGCTATTGAGACCACACTACTACACTGTCTGAGTCAAGGACTGCATGCTTTCCGGTAGGTTTTGATTACAATGCTGGGTGGTGTGAATATATTTTGTATGACATACATGTTTTTTGTTAACTAGTAAGTAGTAGCCTACAGCAACGTGTGTGTAAATAATTTCTAACTTGTTAACAAGTTCTGCTAGTTAGTTTTTGCTACCATGTGGGTTTTAGCTTGCTTGAGTCTGCTAACTGAGGAGTGTTAATTCACCTGTTTCCATACATGTTTCATTTTAAAACATTTATCTTACAAAGGAGTTGTTTAATCTGACTCCTTAAATATTTATCTGTACATGGAATTGTATTTTTTTCTCTCCTTTTTGTCTAATCTTTGCAGGAAAATGCCACAGGAACTATCTGATGTGTGGAGATATTTCACTGCAGCTAATGTAGAAGGAAAAGCTGTGTACATTTGCAAATACTGTGCCAAATCATATGTGAAGAATGTAACAAAGATGCAGAATCATCTGGCCATGTGCATAAAGTTCCTTCAGTGCTCACAACAAGCAACCTCTGACAAAAGTCCCTCTACTTCATTTCGAGGTGAAAATGATGAATCAGACACCTTATCGATAGCAACAGTTCATGGTCCTCCTGGAATTCAGGAGTTTTTTTGACTCAATGGAGGAACGTAGTCAGAAAAATGCTGATGAATGTCTTGCTCGAGCTGTGTATGCAACTGGTTCACCTCTGATGCTCACAAGTAATGTGTATTGGAAGAGTTTTCTGAATGTTCTTTGCCCAGCATCCAACCAGACATGCTTTATCTACTCATTTGCTGGATGCAGAGTTCAACAGAGTTCAAGTGAAGGTAAAGCAAATCATAGAGAAAGCAGACTATTGCAATCATCTCAGATGGGTTGTCGAATGTTCTGTTTGCGAGGAATAATTAACTACATCATCGCCACCCCTCAACCAGTATTCTACAAAAGCACAGACACAAGGGACAACAGACACACCGGTCTCTACATTGCAGATGAGCTGAAGGCAGTCATCAATGACCTTGGACCACAGAAGGTATTTGAAGGTATTTGAACTTGTGACAGACAATGCTGCGAACATGAAGGCTGCTTGGTCTAAAGTGGAGGAGTCCTACCCTCACATCACACTCGTGCTGCTCATGCATTGAATATGCTCCTCAGGGACATCATGAAAACAATGGATACACTCTACATGAGAGCCAAGGAAATTGTTAGGTATGTGAAGGGTCATCAAGTTATAACAGCAATCTACCTCACCAAGCAAAGTGAGAAGAATAAGAGCACCACATTGATGCTGCCCAGCGACACCCGTTGGGGTGGTGTTGTCATCATGTTTGACAGTCTCGTGGAGGGGAAGGAGTCTCTCCAAAAATGTCCATATCACAGTCTGCCGATATTGACAGCCCCATCAAGAAGATCCTCCTGGAGGATGTATTTTGGGAGAGAGTGGTAAGAAGTCTGAAACTCCTGAAACCTATAGCAGTAGCAATGTAAGAGAAGAAATCCGTACTGCCATGCCCACTTCACTGTTGCTCCAAGCAGAGGAAACTGCAGATCTGAAATACATCAAAAAGTGTGAAGACTTCTGCCTGAAGCCCATACCTGCCGCAGCGTACATGTTGGACCACAAGTATGCTGGCAAGAGCATCCTGTCTGGTGCAGAGATCAAGAAGGCCTATGGTGTCATCACTACCATTTCTCGCAACCTTGGCCTGGATGAGGGCAAGGTTCTTGGCAGTCTAGCGAAGTACACTTCCAAACAAGGGCTTTGGGATGGAGATTCAATATGGCAGTCGTGCCAACATATCTCATCAGCCACCTGGTGGAAGGGACTTTGTGGCTCTGCGGCTCTTTCCCCTGTTTCCTCCATCATCCTCCAAATCCCACCAACATCAGCCGCCTCAGAGCGCAACTGGTTCTTGTTTGGGATCACACACACCGAAGCACGTAACAGGCTGACCAATATAAGGGTTGAAAAATTGGTGGCCATCCGGGCAAATTTGAGGCCTTTTGAGCCTGACAACGAGCCATCCTCAACCAGGTTGGAAAGTGACAGTGAAGATTCTGATGTTCAAGAGGTGGACATTGGTCCAGGGAGAAGACATGTAAGCCTGAGACGAAGACCACCAAATCTTTAGTTTCTAGGCTATATCCTTTTACATATGTATTTTGAAAAACGATTTTGGGAGATGAGATGGATCATTCAATATTCCCTTTCTTTTGTTGTTCAGTGAAATCATCCCATGTGAAGAGTTAACTCATTTAAATAAAGTTCAGTTCGTAACTAATTTTTTATTTATTTCTCTATTGGAAGGATTTAATCATTTGCAATTATGTCTATTTATGACAAGGTAAAAGGTTTGTTTCTGTCTCTTTATGATATGGTAAATATATCCAATGCAAAACACATTTACATGTACACCTGTGGGGAGAGGGGCATTCTTCTTACCAAACCACATGACCTTTGTTTTGGAGGTGTTCAGAGCAAGGTTAAGGGTAGAGAAAGCTTGTTGGACGCTGTTACGTTACGGCCTTATTCTAAAATGGATTAAATAGCTTTTTTTTCATCAATATACACATATTACCCCATAATGACTAAGCAAAAACAGGTTTTTAGAAATGTTTGCACATTTATTACAAATAAAAAACAAAAATATTCCATTTACATAGGCATTCAGACCCTTTGTTACATAGGCATTCAGACCCTTAGTTGCTGCACAGCTATTTCCAGGTCTCTCCAGAGATATTCGATCGAGTTCAAGTCCGGGCTCTAGCTGGGCCACTCAAGGACATTCAGAGACTTTCCCCGAAGCCAATCCTGCGTTGTCTTGGCTGTGTGCTTAGGGTCGTTGTCCTGTTAGAAGGTGAACCTTTGCCCCAGTCTGAGGTCCTGAGCGCTCTGGAGCAAGTTTTCATCAATGATCTCTCTGTACTTTGCTTTGTTCATCTTTCCCTCGATCCTGACTAGTCTCCCAGTCTCTGCCGCTGAAAAACATCTCCACAGCATGATGCTGCCACCACCATTCTTCACCGTAGGGATGATGCCAGGTTTACTCCAGACGTGATGCTTGGCATTCAGGCCAGTGTTCAATCTTGGTTTCATCAGACCAGAGAATCTGGTTTGTCATGGTCTGAGAGTCCTTTAGGTGCCTTTTGGCAAACTCCAAGTGGGCTGTCATGTGCCTTTTATTGAGGAGTGGCTTCTTTTTGGCCAGTCTACCATAAAGGCCTGATTGATGGAGTGCTGCAGAGATGGTTGTCCTTCTGGAAGTTTCTCAGATCTGCACAGAGGAACTCTGGAGCTCTGTCAAAGTGACCGTCGGGTTCTTGGGCACCTCCCAGACCAAGACCCTTTTCCCCCGATTGCTCAGTTTGGCCGGGCAGCCAGCTTTATGAAGGGTTTTGGTGGTTCCAAACTTCTTCCATTTAATAATGTGTCCTTGGGGACCTTGAATGCTGCAGAAATGTTTTGGTACCCTTCCCCAGATCTGTGCCTCGACACAATCCTGTCTCGGAGCTCTAAGGACAATTCCTTCAACCTCATGGCTTGGTTTTTGCTCTGACTGTCATGTTTTGTCTTAGATTGTCTTGTCATTTTGCTTTTCCCTCTGTTCATTTTCCCCCTGCTGGTCTTTTTAGGTTCGTTCCCCTTTTTCTCTCTCCCTTCCTCTCTCTCTTCTCTCTATCGTTCCGTTCCTGCTCCCAGCTGTTCCTATTCCCCTAATCAATCATTTAGTCTTCCCACACCTGTTCCCTATCTTTTTCCCTGATTAGAGTCCCTATTTCTCCCCTTGTTTTCCGTTTCTGCCCTGTCGGATCCTTGTCTATTGTTCACCGTGCTGTGTCTGTGTATCGCCCTGTCGTGTCGTGTTTCCCTCAGATGCTGCGTGGTGAGCAGGTGTCTGAGTCTGCTACGTTCAAGTGCCTTCCCGAGGCAACCTGCAGTTCTTGATCGAGTCTCCAGTCTGTTCTCGTCATTACGAGTGGAATTATGCCTTATGATTGTAGATTCACTTTACTGGATTAAAGACTCTGTTTTCGCCAAGTCGCTTTTGGGTCCTCATTCACCTGCATAACACTGACATTCACTGTCAACAGTGGGACCTTATATAGACAGGTGTGTGCCTTTCCAAATAATGTCCAATCAATTTAATTTACCTCAGGTGGAAACATCTCAAGGATTATCAATGGAAATAGGATGTACCTGAGCTCAATTTCGAAGTCTCATAGCAAAGGGTCTGAATATTTATGTAAGTAAGGTATTTCTGTTTTTTATTTTTAATACATTTGCTAGCCTTTCTAAAAAAAACTGCTTTCGCTTTGTCATTATTGTGTGTAGATTGAGGAATTTTAGAATAAGTCTGTAACGTAACAAACTTTGGAAAAAGTCAAGGGGTCTGAATACTTGCCGACTGTGCTGTATTTCCTATCTATTTTTTTATATTTTTATTAAGATTTTTCCATTCTTGATTTGCAATTTCAATTCACTTCCTGAATTAATTATTGGTTGTTTTATCCCACAGAAATTCATAGAGTTTGAGGATGCGTTGGAGGGGGAGAAGAAGGACCTGCAGACTCATGTGGAGAGCCTGGAACTGCAGGGGAAACAGCTGGAGCTCAAGACCAAGAACTATTCTGACCAGAGTGAGTATAAACTACTGTTACTGCTCAGAACTAGAACTACTCTGACCAGAGTGAGCATTAGGATGTTTTCACACTTGGTCCCTTTCTGACAATTTTCATGACCTCAGTGTGGCTCGCTTCATTTTTTGTCCAGTGTGAACACTCCACATACTAGAGTTCTGCAACACCGTTTCCCCTCCCATAACCCCTCACATTCGTGCCACATTTGTTTGCAATATGTGATCTGTAAAGAGAGATTCTAACCTGTTTATTCGCCTGTGGGGTTTGAATAGTGTGAGATGACAACAATATATTTGGTGAGAATCACAACAAAGGGTAGGGTACAAAATCAATTCTAGCTCTTAAAGGGGAGTAGACTATATTGGGTGTACAATTTTAAATTACAGCATTATTTAATCTGCAGTTATTCTTCTGCTATTTATTCTGTTACTAATACTATTTGTTAATAGTAATTATAATTATTATGTCTCATCTTTGAACTAAATGGAATCTATTAGCTTCCAAAATATAAGTAGATATAAATATCTGTATGATAACACGTTCTGATGGAATGGCTTATCCTGCACTTTGCAAAAACCCCGAGTGCATTCAGTAAATGTTGGACAAAGATCTTGGTTCCTTTCAAAGCGTAGCGATGTGAATGCAAAGAAGACACGGACCACAAAATAGGTGAAGTGAACTGGAAGAAAAAAAAGAGTTGATACAAAGAGAACTGAGTTATTTTGCTTTCTTTTACTCCAGAGTTCACCGAGATCGGTTATTTTAAAGAGGACTATTTGTGAATAGACCCTTAGACTTAATAAGTAGGACTACTCTGACTAGAGTGAGTATAAAATTATAATAACCAGAACTACTTCGATCAGAGTGGGTATAGAACTATAATAACTAGAACGACGCTGACCAGAGTGAGTATAGACGTAATAACTAGAATTATTACAAATATGAATAGCTAATTATGGAAATTAAGATAAACAGGATTTAAATATATATTTTTTAATAGCTATATATAATACAAATCGAGGTGAGGGCAATGGAAATGCTTTTGGCGGTTGATCTGCTTCTGTTCTGTGGGTGGCACTGTGTGGTCTTTCGAAGGATGGTCACGGTCTCTCCAGGGCCATGGGATCCGGGGGGTTGAGGGTGGTGTGCCGGTCATTGGGATGACAACCCAACTCGGGATGAGGAGGGGTTTTAGCGGGTGGAATAGTGGGGACCAATTGGTGGTTTACTTAGTAGCAATGCAAATATCATGGTACAGCTATATAGACACTCAATCATCATGTTACTTTTTAATGGTATGTTTACAAACATTATGATGAATAGAATTGAAACTTGTCTCATTATTGTAATTGGTGAAGTAAGTATAGCCAGTTATAATTGTAATGGCTTAGCAGATAATAAGAAAAGACGATCAGTATTTACCTTCCTAAAAGAGAAGGAATATAATATCTATTGTTTAAAGGAAACTCATTCAACAATTTTAGATGAAGTTTTATGGAAAAACGACTGGGGAAGTGAAATATATTTCTCCCATGAGCAAAGAAATTTGGTCCTTCTGTAGCTCAGTTGGTAGAGCATGGCGCTTGTAACGCCAGGGTAGTGGGTTCGATTCCCGGGATCACCCATACGTAGAATGTATGCACACATGACTGTA
Source organism: Oncorhynchus gorbuscha (assembly GCF_021184085.1). Lineage (NCBI taxonomy): Eukaryota > Metazoa > Chordata > Actinopteri > Salmoniformes > Salmonidae > Oncorhynchus > Oncorhynchus gorbuscha. Next base: position 36,216,243 of record NC_060188.1, read on the forward strand.
AGTCGCTTTGGATAAAAGCGTCTGCTAAATGGCATATATAATATATATTATTATAAAATGGGTGATGATATTAATTAACAGTAATGTTGATCCAAATGTGCAAATTGTCCAAACAGATCCTCAAGGTAGATGGATGATTTCAAATATGTTATTGTGCCATAAACAGATGACTTATTAACCTATATGGTCCAAATAATGATGATCCAAGCTTCTTAGAAAATATATATAAGAATTTATCAACTCTACAAGCAACACTAGACTCTTATTATGGTGGGAGATTATAATACTGTTTTAAATACCGATATGTACCTAGGTACTTTTAACTAGGACAGAATAATTTATAACTGAAACCCCACCTCTTTAAGGAATACCTAGGATAGGATAAGTAATCCCTCTCACCCCCCCTCCCCTTTAAGATTTAGATGCACTATTGTAAAGTGACTGTTCCACTGGATGTCATAAGGTGAATGCACCAATTTGTAAGTCGCTCTGGATAAGAGCGTCTGCTAAATGACTTAAATGTAAATGTAAATAACTGACTTTTTTCTGACATAACATAGGTACAGCAGCTCTCCTTATTATATGTGCCTAAAAGAGTCCATACTAACAAAGGAAATTGAAGGACTAACAGTACAGATAGAATTATTATTTTTACTTTGACCCCTTTTTCTCCCCAATTTCATGGTATCCAATTGGTAGTTACAGTCTTGTCTCATCACTGCAACTCCCGTATGGACTCGGGAGAGGCGAAGGTAGAGAGCCATGCATCCTCTGAAACACGATGTTATGCAGGTGAATGAGGACCCAAAAGCGACTTCACAGAAACAGAGTTTATTCCAAGTCAAAACAGGAAAACTGAAACCCTCTAGTCAGTAGAGGGGAACAACTGGAGATGCGACCACAGACTGCAGGTCGCTTCGGGAAGGCGCAGGCCGTAGCTGATCTAGACACCTGCTCACACGCAGCATCTGAAGAAGGCAAAAACACGACAGGACGGAACGAGGACACAGAACAGCAAACAAGGATCCGACAAGGACAGAAGCGAAAACAGAGAGAGAAATAGGGACTTAATCAGAGGGCAAAATAGGGAACAGGTGTGAAAGAGTAAAGGTAGGTAGTTAGGAGAATGAGGAACAGCTGGGAGCAGGAACGGAACGATAGAGAGAGAGAGAGAGAGAGGGAGAGAGGGAGGGGGAGAGAGAGGGATAGAAAGAGGGAAAGAACCTAATAAGACCAGCAGGGGGAAACGAATAGAAGGGGAAGCACAGAAACAAGACATGACAAAACATGACAGTACCCCCCCACTCACCGAGCGCCTCCTGGCGCACTCGAGGAGGAACCCTGGCGGCAACGGAGGAAATCATCAATCAACGAACGGTCCAGCACGTCCCGAGATGGAACCCAACTCCTCTCCTCAGGACCGTAAACCCTCCCAATCCACTAAGTACTGGTGACCACGTCCCCGAGAACGCATGTCCATGATCTTCCGTACCTTGTAAATAGGTGCGCCCTCGACAAGGACGGGGGGGGGAGACGAACGGGGGCGCGAAGAAAAGGCTTGACACAGGAGACATGGAAGACAGGGTGGACGCGACGAAGATGTCGCGGAAGAAGCAGTCGCACAGCGACAGGATTGACGACCTGAGAAACACGGAACGGACCAATGAACCGCGGAGTCAACTTGCGAGAAGCTGTCGTAAGGGGAAGGTTACGAGTGGAAAGCCACACTCTCTGACCGCGACAATACCTAGGACTCTTAATCCTACGTTTATTGGCGGCTCTCACAGTCTGCGCCCTGTAACGGCAAAGTGCAGACCTGACCCTCCTCCAGGTGCGCTCACAACGTTGGACAAAAGCCTGAGCGGAGGGAACGCTGGACTCGGCGAGCTGGGACGAGAACAGAGGAGGCTGGTACCCAAGACTACTCTGAAAAGGAGATAGCCCGGTAGCAGACGAAGGAAGCGAGTTGTGAGCGTATTCTGCCCAGGGGAGCTGTTCTGCCCAAGACGCAGGGTTTCTAAAAGAAAGGCTGCGTAATATGCGACCAATCGTCTGATTGGCCCGTTCTGCTTGACCGTTAGACTGGGGATGAAAACCGGAAGAGAGACTGACGGAAGCACCAATCAAACGACAGAACTCCCTCCAAAACTGTGACGTGAATTGCGGACCTCTGTCTGAAACGGCGTCTAACGGGAGGCCATGAATTCTGAACACATTCTCAATGATGATTTGTGCCGTCTCCTTAGCGGAAGGAAGCTTAGCGAGGGGAATAAGAGAGAACCTAGAGAACCTATCGACAACCGTAAGAATCACTGTCTTCCCCGCAGACGAAGGCAGACCGGTAATAAAGTCTAAGGCGATGTGAGACCATGGTCGAGAAGGAATGGGAAGCGGTCTGAGACGACCGGCAGGAGGGGAGTTACCTGACTTAGTCTGCGCGCAGTCCGAACAAGCAGCCACGAAACGGCGCGTGTCACGCTCCTGAGTAGGCCACCAAAACCGCTGGCGAATAGAAGCAAGCGTACCCCGAACGCCGGGGTGGCCAGCTAACTTGGCAGAGTGAGCCCACTGAAGAACAGCCAGACGAGTAGAGACAGGAACGAAAAGAAGGTTACTAGGACAAGCGCGCGGCGACGCAGTGTGAGTGAGTGCTTGCTTTACCTGTCTCTCAATTCCCCAGACAGTCAACCCGACAACACGCCCTTCAGGGAGAATCCCCTCGGGGTCGGTAGAAGCTACAGAAGAACTGAAGAGACGGGATAAGGCATCAGGCTTGGTGTTCTTATTTCCCGGGCGATAAGAAATCACGAACTCGAAACGAGCGAAAAACAACGCCCAACGAGCTTGACGTGCATTGAGTCGTTTGGCAGAACGGATGTACTCAAGGTTCTTATGGTCAGTCCAAACGACAAAAGGAACGGTCGCCCCCTCCAACCACTGTCGCCATTCGCCTAGGGCTAAGAGGATGGCGAGCAGTTCGCGGTTACCCACATCATAGTTGCGTTCCGATGGCGACAGGCGATGAGAAAAATACGCGCAAGGATGGACTTTATCGTCAGAATGGAAGCGCTGGGACAGAATGGCTCCCACGCCCACCTCTGAAGCGTCAACCTCGACAATGAATTGTTTAGTGACGTCAGGAGTAACAAGGATAGGAGCGGATGTAAAACGCTTCTTGAGGAGATCAAAAGCTCCCTGGGCGGAACCGGACCACTTAAAGCACGACTTGACAGAAGTAAGGGCTGTGAGAGGGGCTGCCACTTGACCGAAATTACGAATGAAACGCCGATAGAAATTCGCGAAACCGAGAAAGCGCTGCAACTCGACACGTGACTTAGGGACGGGCCAATCGCTGACAGCCTGGACCTTAGCGGGATCCATCTGAATGCCTTCAGCGGAAATAACAGAACCGAGAAATGTGACAGAGGAGACATGAAAGGCGCACTTCTCAGCCTTCACATAGAGACAATTCTCTAAAAGGCGCTGGAGTACACGTCGAACGTGCTGAACATGAATCTCGAGTGACGGTGAAAAAATCAGGATATCGTCAAGGTAAACGAAAACAAAGATGTTCAGCATGTCTCTCAGTACATCATTAACTAATGCCTGAAAGACAGCTGGAGCATTAGCGAGACCGAACGGCAGAACCCGGTATTCAAAATGCCCTAACGGAGTGTTAAACGCCGTTTTCCACTCGTCCCCCTCCCTGATGCGCACGAGATGGTAAGCGTTACGAAGGTCCAACTTAGTAAAGAACCTGGCTCCCTGCAGAATCTCGAAGGCTGACGACATAAGGGGAAGCGGATAACGATTCTTAACCGTTATGTCATTCAGCCCTCGATAATCCACGCAGGGGAGCAGGGTACCGTCCTTCTTCTTAACAAAAAAAAACCCCGCTCCGGCGGGAGAGGAAGAAGGCACAACGGTACCGGCGTCGAGAAACAGACAGATAATCTTCGAGAGCCTTACGTTCGGGAGCCGACAGAGAGTATAGTCTACCCCGAGGGGGAGTGGTCCCCGGAAGGAGATCAATACAACAATCATACGACCGGTGAGGAGGAAGGGAGTTGGCTCTGGACCGACTGAAGACCGTGCGCAGATCATGATATTCCTCCGGCACTCCTGTCAAATCACCAGGTTCCTCCTGAGAAGAGGGGACAGAAGAAACAGGAGGGATAGCAGACATTAAACACTTCACATGACAAGAAACGTTCCAGGATAGGATAGAATTACTAGACCAATTAATAGAAGGATTATGACATACTAGCCAGGGATGACCCAAAACAACAGGTGTAAAAGGTGAACGAAAAATCAAAAAGGAAATGGTCTCACTGTGGTTACCAGATACTGTGATGGTTAAAGGTAGTGTCTCACATATGATACTGGGGAGAAGACTACCATCTAAGGCGAACATGGGCGTGGGCTCCCCTAACTGTCTGAGAGGAATGTCATGTTTCCGAGCCCATGCTTCGTCCATAAAACAACCCTCAGCCCCAGAGTCTATCAAGGCACTGCAGGAAGCTGCCGAACCGGTCCAGCGTAGATGGACCGACAAGGTAGTACAGGATCTAGATGGAGAGACCTGAGTAGTAGCGCTCACCAGTAGCCCTCCGCTTACTGATGAGCTCTGGCCTTTTACTGGACATGAAATGACAAAATGTCCAGCAGAACCGCAATAGAAGCAAAGACGGTTGGTGATTCTCCGTTCCCTCTCCTTAGTCGAGATGCGAATACCTCCCAGCTGCATGGGCTCAATCTCTGAGCCAGTGGGAGGAGATGGTTGAGATGCGGAGAGGGGAACACCGTTAACGCGAGCTCTCTTCCACGAGCTCGGTGACGAAGATCTACCCGTCGTTCTATGCGGATGGCGAGTGCAATCAAAGAATCCACGCTGGAAGGAACCTCCCGGGAGAGAATCTCATCCTTAACCTCAGCGTGGAGTCCCTCCAGAAAACGAGCGAGCAACGCCGGCTTGTTCCAGTCACTGGAGGCAGCAAGAGTGCGAAACTCTATAGAGTAATCCGTTATGGATCGATCACCTTGACATAGGGAAGCCAGGGCCCTGGAAGCCTCCCTCCCAAAAACTGATCGATCAAAAACCTGTATCATCTCCTCTTTAAAGTTCTGATACTCGTTAGTACACTCAGCCCTTGCCTCCCAGATAGCTGTGCCCCACTCCTGAGCCCGTCCCGTAAGGAGTGATATGACGTAGGCGATCCGAGCTCTCTCTCTAGAGTATGTGTTGGGCTGGAGAGAGAACACAATATCACACTGGGTGAGAAAGGAGCGGCACTCAGTGGGCTGCCCAGAGTAACATGGTGGGTTATTAACCCTAGGTTCCGGAGACTCGGAAGACCAGGAAGTAGCTGATGGCTCGAGACGGAGACTCTGAAACTGTCCTGAGAGGTCGGAGACTTGAGCGGCCAGGGTCTCAACGGCATGACGAGCTGCAGACAATTCCTGCTCGTGTCTGCCGAGCATCGCTCCCTGGATCTTGACGGCTGAGTTGCGAGAATCCGTAGTCGCTGGGTCCATTCTTGGTCGGATCCTTCTGTTATGCAGGTGAATGAGGACCCAAAAGCGACTTCACAGAAACAGAGTTTATTCCAAGTCAAAACAGGAAAACTGAAACCCTCTAGTCAGTAGAGGGGAACAACTGGAGATGCGACCACAGACTGCAGGTCGCTTCGGGAAGGCGCAGGCCGTAGCTGATCTAGACACCTGCTCACACGCAGCATCTGAAGAAGGCAAAAACACGACAGGACGGAACGAGGACACAGAACAGCAAACAAGGATCCGACAAGGACAGAAGCGAAAACAGAGAGAGAAATAGGGACTTAATCAGAGGGCAAAATAGGGAACAGGTGTGAAAGAGTAAATGAGGTAGTTAGGAGAATGAGGAACAGCTCGGAGCAGGAACGGAACGATAGAGAGAGAGAGAGAGAGAGAGAGAGAGGGAGAGAGGGAGGGGGAGAGAGAGGGATAGAAAGAGGGAAAGAACCTAATAAGACCAGCAGGGGGAAACGAATAGAAGGGGAAGCACAGAAACAAGACATGACAATCAATGACAAAACATGACACACAACCCAACCAAGCAACACTGCTTCTTGATGCAATGCCTGCTTAACCCGGAAGCCAGCCACACCAATGTGTCAGAGGAAACACCGTACACCTGGCGACCGTGTACGGAAAAACCTTTGATAAAGTACGACTGGGGTTTATATATAAATGCCTGGAATATTTCAATTTGGGTTAAAGTTATGTATAGTAGGTGTAAAATGGTAAATAATGGCTACATCTCATAAAGTTTTAAACTGTTGGAGTAATACAAGGTTGTCCACTATCGGCATATCTATTATGGCCATCGAAATGTTAGCTGTTAAAATTAGATCCAACAATAATATTAAGGAATTAGAAATCCATGGCTTAAGAACGAAGATGTTATTGTACATTGTACATGTTTTCTTTTAAATCCACAATAAGAATCCCTCCACGGCCACATAGAGGATCTAGATACTTTTTCTAACCTCTCTGGATTAAAACCAAATTATGATACTATATTACATATTGGATCACAAAGAAATTGAACTTTTATATTACCGTGTAGTTCACCAAAACAATATCTGACGGGGATGTGGACATTCTCGGTATACATATCCCGAAAGAAAGAAATCTCACTCCAATACATTTTAATAGAAAGTTAGCAAAAATTGATAAGATCTTGCTACCATGAACAGGAAAATATCGGTCTATTTGTGGAAAAATCACCCTGATTGAACTCTTTTGTCATATCACAGTTGACCTATTTGCTTATGGTTTTGCCTACACCTAGTGACCTGCTTTTTAAATTATATGAGCAAAAAATATTGAATTTGATTTGGAATGACAAGCCAGGCAAAATTAAAAGGGCCTATTTATATGATGAACATGAATTCGGAGGGCAGAAATTAAATATCAAAGCATTAGACCTCTCACTAAAGGTATCAGTCATAAAGTTATACTTAAATCCAAAATGGTTATCTAGTATATTAGTAAGAATGTCTCACCCCATGTTCCAGAATGGCCTTTTTCCCTTTATTCAGATTACAACCGCTCACTTTTGGTTATTCGAAAACTAAATAATCTCGAAAATGTTATCTTTTAAACAAGCCATAGAAAGTTGATTGCAATTTCAATTTAATCCACCTGAAAAGACAGAACAAATAATTCAAGTATTGTGGTTAAACTCAAATATACAAATTGATAAAAAGGTAAAGGTATAATCTTTGTAAATGATATAAAGACTGGTGGAGTTATGTCACACATGCAGCTAACACAGACATACGGAAATGTCTGCTCAACCCAAAAATGGAAGCGGGACAAAGTAAGGAACTTGTCTGTTGGCCCTGCATTAAAGACCAAAATTGGTCAAAGAAAATTGTGATATAAAATATACTACTTTCATTTAAGGACCAAAACAAATGTACAGCTGTGCCAGTGTAACCGATGTAAAATGGCTAGCCAGTTAGCGGTGGTGCGCACTAATAGCGTTACAATCGGTGACGTCACTCGCTCTGAGACCTTGAAGTAGTCGTTCCCCTTGCTCTGCAAGGGCCGCGGCTTTTCTGGAGCGATGGGTAACGATGCTTCATGGGTGTCAGTTGTTGATGTGGGCAGAGGGACCCTGGTTCGATCCCGGTTAGGGGACGGACTAAAGTTTAAACTGTTACACCATATAAATTGCGAAATAGTTGGGAAGGGATTTTGATGTACCGATTCCATGGCACATGGTTTATGAATTGACATTCAAAACTTGCAATAAATATAATGTTATATATGGGGGATACAATCTTCTCAGCTCTGCAGATTTTGCCAGCGAGAAGGCGGAGTCATTTATTTTGGAACTGTCCAGATGTAGCTTGTTTTGTCACAGGTCCAGGGATGGCTGAAGAATTGCAACATTTACCTAGAGCTAACGCTGCAGATAGCAATACAGGGTGATTTGAAAAGTCAGTCAATCGATCAATAATGATTTCAGCAAAAATGTTTAATTTACAATCTGTAGAAACTATGAGAATAGAAAGGTTCAGTACTTTTGTGACGCCTCACAGCACAGTAAAAATAATGGCAAATAGAAATCCGAGATGGGAGGGGTTGAATCAAATCAAATCAAATCAAATTTATTTATATAGCCCTTCGTACATCAGCTGATATCTCAAAGTGCTGTACAGAAACCCAGCCTAAAACCCCAAACAGCAAACAATGCAGGTGTAAAAGCACGGTGGCTAGGAAAAACTCCCTAGAAAGGCCAAAACCTAGGAAGAAACCTAGAGAGGAACCGGGCTATGTGGGGTGGCCAGTCCTCTTCTGGCTGTGCCGGGTAGAGATTATAACAGAACATGACCAAGATGTTCAAATGTTCATAAATGACCAGCATGGTCAAATAATAATAAGGCAGAACAGTTGAAACTGGAGCAGCAGCACAGTCAGGTGGACTGGGGACAGCAAGGAGCCATCATGTCAGGTAGTCCTGGGGCACGGTCCTAGGGCTCAGGTCAGTTGAAACTGGAGCAGGAGCATGGCCAGGTGGACTGGGGACAGCAAGGAGTCCTCATGTCAGGTAGTCCTGGGACATGGTCCTAGGGCCCAGGCCAGTTGAAACTGGAGCAGCAGCATGGCCAGGTGGACTGGGGACAGCAAGGAGTCATCATGTCAGGTAGTCCTGGGGCATGGTCCTAGGGCTCAGGTCCTCCGAGAGAGAGAAAGAAAGAAAGGAGAGAATTAGAGAACGCACACTTAGATTCACACAGGACACCGAATAGGACAGGAGAAGTACTCCAGATAAACAAACTGACCCTAGCCCCCGACACATAAACTACTGCAGCATAAATACTGGAGGCTGAGACAGGAGGGGTCCGGAGACACTGTGGCCCCATCCGAGGACACCCCGGACAGGGCCAAACAGGAAGGATATAACCCCACCCACTTTGCCAAAGCACAGCCCCCACACCACTAGAGGGAAATCTTCAACCACCAACTTACCATCCTGAGACAAGGCCGAGTATAGCCCACAAAGATCTCCGACACGGTACCACCCAAGGGGGGACCCAGACAGGCCGACCACAACAGTGAATCAACCCACCCAGGTGACGCACCCCCCCCAGGGACGGCACGAGAGAGCCCCAGCAAGCCAGTGACTCAGCCCCCGTAACAGGGTTAGAGGCAGAGAATCCCAGTGGAAAGAGGGGAACCGGCCAGGCAGAGACAGCAAGGGCGGTTCGTTGCTCCAGAATGGAGTTGAAGGGTGGGACTAATAACAAATGTAAAACATATGGGGTCTGTAAAATGTATATAGGTTCAGAACCTTTGAAATAGCACAGTTACAAATATATGGCAAATAGAACATCAGTAATAGAGGTAGGGCAGGACTAAAAACAAAATAAAATATATCTATTGTAAAATAGATTGTCTGTAAAATGTGCATAGTATGTATAAGCTGGAAGTAGAAGCCTAAGTGTTATTGTTTATTAGTTTACTCCAATTGGGGGAGGGGTGGTAGGGTTTGCAGGGAATAATAAAAGAAGGTATTGGTACGTGGAGTGGAACAGGGAAATCCAAGAGCAGACTCAACCGAGGAAACTGGGATGAAGCAACCAAGGTATTTATTACAACACAGGGGGGAGATGGAGTACACTCTTGGGGTTTGCAGGAAACCAGGTACGGAGGCTGAGGTGAGAGGGGTTGGGACAGGGTAAGCAGTTCGAGGGGAATCCAAAGAAGTAGTGGATTGTGGAATCCATGACAGAGTAGCAGGATGACGAGACGTGGGACTGGAGACAGGGACTGTCATTGTCCTGTTGTAGGAGGAAATTGGATCCAATGAACCCGCCGTCCACAGGTCATGGCGTTGCAAAATGAAGTGATAGCCTTCCTTCTTTAAGATCCCTTTTAACCTGTACAAATCTCTCACTTTACCACCACCAAAGCACCCCCAGACCATCACATTGCCTCCGCCATGCTTGACAGAAGCGTCAAGCACACCTCCATCATCTTTTCATTTTTTTTTGCGTCTCACGGATGTTCTCCTTTGTGATCCGAACACCTCAAACTTAGATTAGTCTGTCCATAACACTTTTTTCCAATCTTCCTCTGCCCAGTGTCTGTGTTATTTTGCCCATCTTAATCTTAGCTTTTTATTGGCCAGTCTGAGATATGTCTTTTTCTTTGCAACTCCGCCTGCCAGCATTCCAGAGTCACCTCTTCACTGTTCACTTTGAGACTGGTGTTTTGCGAAGTGCTATTTAATGAAGCTGCCAGTTTTGTGAGGTGTCTGGTTCTCAAACTAGACGCTCTAATGTACTTGTCCTCTTGCTCGGTTGTGCACCGGAGCCTCTCACTCCTCTTTCTATTCTGGTTAGAGCCAGTTTGCGCTGCTCTGTGAAGGGAGTAGTACACAGCGTTGTACGAGATCTCACATGGAATAGCCTTCATTTCTCAGAACAAGAATAGACGGACGAGTTCTTTGTTTCTGGCCATTTTGAGCCTGTTACAATCGGTGACGTCACTCGCTCTGAGACCTTGAAGTATCCAAAAATGCTGACCCTCAGAAACTAAACTAGTCTAAACAAGGCCAATTGTATTTATTCTTTAGTCAGGACAACAGTTTTCAGCTGTGTTAACATAATTGCGTTAGGGTTTTCTAATGATCAGTTAGCCCTTTAAAATGATAATTCAAGTTTATCTAACACAATGTGTCATTGAAACAGAGGAGTGATGGTTGCTGATAATGGGCCTCTGTAAGCCTATGTAGATATTTAATTAAAAAATCAGCCGTTTCCGGGCCTCCCGGGTGGTGCAGTGGTCTAAGGCACTGCATTGCAGTGCTAGGTGTGCCACCAGAGATTCTGGGTTCGAGCCCAGACTCTGCCGCAGCCGGCCGCGACCAGGAGGCTCATGGGGCGGCGCACAATTGTCCCAGCGTTGTCCGGTTTAGGGAGGGTTTGGCCGGCAGGGATATCCTTGTGTCATCGCGCACTAGCGACTCCGGTGGCGGGCCGGGCCCAGTGCACGCTGACCAGGTCGCTAGGTGTACGGTGTTTCTTTCCGACACATTGGTGCGGCTGGCATCCGGGTTGGATGTGCGCAGTGCGGCTTGGTTGGGTTGTGTTTCGGAGGACGCATCAATTTGATGGTACTTTAATGGACAAAAAAATAGTTTTTCTTTCAAAAACAAGGACATTTGTAAATGACCCCAAAATTTTGAAAGGTAATCAATATGTATATATTTGTGTGTATGTACACCAAGCTCTGTCAGGAGGAATGGGCCAACATTCACCCAACTTATTGTGGGAAGCGTGTGGAAGGCTACCTGAAATGTTTGCCCCAGTTAAACCATTTAAAGGCAATGCTACCAAATACTAATTGAGTGTATATAAACTTCTGACCCACTGGGAATGTCATGAAATTAATAAATGAAATAAATCGTTCTCTCTCTACTATTATTCTGACATTTCACATTCTTAAAATAAAGTGATGATCCTAACTGACCTAAGACAGGAGATTTTTACTAGGATTAAATGTCAGGAATTGTGAAAAACTGAGTTGAAATGTATTTGGCTAAGGTGTGTGTAAACTTCTGACTTCAACTGTATATAGTTACCCCAAAAATGTATTGGGGATTGTAAATGATGCAGACAATTACATTGATGGAAGCAACAATCTATCCCCAATATTAAAGCTGAGCCATCCCCTAATAAAAAAAAATATTTAAAAAACATGACTTCAACAAGTGTTAACTAGACTTATAAACTAGAAGTACTCTGACAATTTGATTTCGACAATGCCATTTGCCCACTACATGGGATAAACAGCTGCAGGTGATTGCGCTGTATCTAATGGCATATGCAGCGAGACAGTTATGACCAGCAGTGCGATGGATCAGACTTTGTTTACATAAGACAACACATCGATTCGGCATGTGTTTTTCCGTTGCTGGTCAGTCTTTAATAACTAGAACTATTCTGACCAGAGTGAATAGTACCTCAGTAGTAAAATACTGTGTATTATTACTCAGAGCAAGAACTACTTTGACCAGAGTGAGTGTGTACTTCTCAAAACTAGCATACTGTAAGTGTGCATTAATCAGAACTAGCACAACTCAGAACTAGCACACTGTGAGTCTTCCCTTCTCAGAACTACCACACACACTGTGAGTCTGCATTACTCAGAACTAGCACAATGTGACAGTGCACTATTGACAGCCAAGCACAAAGTGCATAGCCCAGCACATCGTGACTGTGCACTATTGTCTACCTACACTGTGGAGGACTACACATAGCATACTAGCACACATTGGTTTTGCACCGTGAAGAGCTTTGCATGTAGTATTCAAGGACACAGTATAGCCTGTTTTACACTTAACCCACCATGAACGGATGAGCCAGTGCATGTTCTGTCTTCTGTGGTCAATATGGCTTAATAGGGTTTTAGTGCCTCTGACAGCAAACAGACTCACATATTCAATCAATGAGGAAATAGGCCTGCCACCATTTCGTGTTTCAAAGCAGACCAGATTTAATTTTTTTATTTTTATTTCACCTTTATTTAACCAGGTAGGCTAGTTGAGAACAAGTTCTCATTTACAACTGCGACCTGGCCAAGATAAAGCATAGCAGTGTGAACAGACAACACAGAGTTACACATGGAGTAAACAATTAACAAATGGAGAGCACCATCACACTATCCACTGTCCAATATGGAGCCTTGTCCAGCAAGTCCTGGACTAATAGACATTTTCAATGGAGAATCTCATTTGAACAGGTTTTTGTCCAAGATCTGTGTCCGGGAAATCAGCCCGAAGTATATAACCCACAGTGCTGTTGCAATGGGAGGCTGGTTGACTCTGATTCTGTTTTTCTGGGTTTCAGTCACGCGTCTGGAGGAGCGTGAGTCAGACATGAAGAAGGAGTACAACGCTTTGCACCAGCGACACACAGAGGTAGTAACAGCAGAGGGTGTGGGTGTGTGTGTGTGCATGGGAGAGTTTTGTATCTGACTCCATACTAGCTGCTAGGTTTGTATCTTGATGTAGTTTGCCTGGTACAATAGAACCAAGTCAATGGAATTACGTCCAGCTTCCTCACTCATCCTCTTATCTTCCTGTCAGATGATTCAAACATACGTGGAGCATATTGAGAGGTCCAAGATGCAACAGGCAGGGAACAACAGCCAGCCAGAAGGACCAGGCAGTGGACGGACGTGAGTGGCTGACTTAAAAAAAAAAAAAACATGTTCATCAAAAAACGTTATTATCCCCCAGTGAGGAATTCCATTGAGCAGCGTACAGACAAAACAATACAGTTCATACAACAACATAAATATAATATAATTAGTTGTGACCTTTCTGGAAAGTGTGCATGGATGGGTGGGTGTGTTGGTGGGAGTGTGTGTGCAGGGGGAAGGGTATAGTAATTGATCCTGGCATAGCTAGTAGTAACAACTATGCTGAGGTATTTGTATGTGGTTTGTTGTGCTTGGGTTTAGTGTGCTGTAGTTGTGTTGTGCTGTGTGTGTTAGCCTGTGTTAGCTTGTTTTGTGACCAGTGATGTAGTGGTTTACCAAACAGGTTGGTAAAAGATGATCGCTGTTTGTGGTGAGTAAAATAACACTCCCTATACTTTCAATGCCCTTTTTCTGCATAAGGTGGGTAAATGCTTGTGCAAAATAAAATATGTCACTAAACAAAATGTACGTGTGTCTACCCCCCACTACACCACTTGTGACCTGTTTGGCTTCACTCTAATCACCATATGTCTGTCTCGTTGTCTCACTCTGTGCTCGTGCTGCTGTGTTGCACAGTCAACGCCACGTGTGGAGGAAAAGGTACTACTCCCAAAAACCTCTTTGCCTCTTACCCCCCCCCCCCCCCCCCCATCCCTGTCCCCTCAATCCCAATCTCATTCAGTGTTTGTCAGTCTTGGTCCTGAGTATAGATAGGACCCAGGTTCAAATACTTGAAAAATAATTTTAAACACACACTTTGTTTGAGTCTCTTTGGAACTTTTCTATTGGTTTATAAAGCCAGGCAAGATGAATCAGGCTCAGATATTTATTTCAGTAGTGCTGAGCGATTAGTGATTTTTGAAGTCTGTTCGGTTTCAGTTTGGTTATTTATTTTTTACATTAAAATGATTAAAGGTTTTTTAATGGAGATAGAAAAATAGTGAACATTCAAGCCAAAACATTGGAAATATTTTCATTGTCTCTGTCAGGTCCACAAATCGAGAATTGCTATTAAATAATTAAATATTTCAGTTGTGTATATTACTTAGTTTTATTTGACGACTTTATCATTTTTCATTCCTTAAAGTCAGCATCTCGTCTCAACTGCTCAGGCAGTAGCAGCCAGCAAGACAACCATCTAACGTTATCTCTGTTCTCACCATACTGTGTAGTCTTTAGCCATCCTATTTAGCTAGGCTAGCCTGCCTAAGTATGCTGCAGAACTGTCAGACGAAATCATTTGACTAGTTCTTTAAAGTAGATAAGGCATACTTTCACGAACTCTCTATCCCTCACTCTCGTCATTGTGTTGTCTACTATCCTCTCTCTCATGCGGTGGCGAATGCGGTCTGTGTGTATCTAACCTAATGTAGCAGGCGTAAAAATGTATCCGAACCAGAAAAGAACTGGCACATTGGATTATGGCCATTGTAGTTAATTACCACGTTTCTGAGCTGAGCTAGGTTGAATATTTGCTTAATGAAAACTACAACTCCCTTCAGCCCAGCATCCCATATAGTTCTGGACTTAATTTATCTGGTCAATGATTTGATTTCTATCTAGAGAAATGGCACTAAGAAAAAAATATATAACTTGATTTCAAGTAATTGAAATGACGGTGGTCAATTAGTTGTTTGTAATAACAACAAAAAAACTAAAATGTGGTTAATCGCTCAGCACCTTTTCAGGTGTTTAAAAACCCAGCTCTGCTGGGTATACAGGCGTTTGCTCAAGTCCAGCACTAACACACTTGATTCAACTACTAGGGGGCTTGTTGATTAGTTGAATCAGGTCTGCAGACACTGTGGTTCCCAGGACTAGGACTTGATTATCACTGCCCTGGCTCCATTGACCAACCAGCCTCTCCTTCTTGGACTAGAAGTTCCCCTGCCCCCACTATGTCCCAATATGGAATGACCCAGAGTTCGTGCCTTTGTCCTTTACCTTCTCCTCTATCACCAACTGTTTATGGTCTGTCTGTCTGTCTGTCTGTCTGTCTGTCTGTCTGTCTGTCTGTCTGTCTGTCTGTCTGTCTGTCTGTCTGTCTGTCTGTCTGTCTGTCTGTCTGTCTGTCTGTCTGTCTGTCTGTCTGTCTGTCTGTCTGTCTGTCTGTCTGTCTGTCTGTCTGTCTGTCTGTCGCGCAGCTGAATCGAGTGGAGACGAATGGATTCGGTTCAGTTAGTTCATGCAATCATCCTGATGAGCCCTTCCCAGCTCGCTAGTTTATGCTTGTGGCTAGAAACTTCAGCGAGAATTTGAAACTTGTCTGCCGAAGTCGGGACTTGGAATGTAATTCAGAATCATTACGTTTTTATCGGAGTAATATATATTTTTTAAGTAGACGTTAATAGCTTAGTTGTACTTATGTATTGCATATTGTTTTTTTGTGGTGTGGTTTTCATATAAGCCCTTGGGCTTCCAACCACACCTGCGTACCGTTTTTTTGTTTTAATTAGTTTTTATCTGTATTGTTGTTTTCACTTGTTTGCTTTGGTGAAAAAATAAAATAAAAATGTTGTTGCCGACAAACTCTCCCCATTGAGCAGTAGACTGTATCACGGTGACATCCATATGGTTACTACCAATTTGACACATTCTTTTTCATGTAGGCTGTTATCCTTACTCAAGATAAAATCAATTGGGATGGAACAAATTGCCCATGTGATACAGCTACCCTGTGGTAAGCAACTCACGTCGGCAAGCCTTGATACCACATCGTTGCACTGGTCATTCGCACCGGCTTGACCGAACCCAATCCACTCGTCTCCACTTTACTCTCAGTTGCGCAACATACAGTACGTCATCAATTTGGGCAACAGGCGAGTCCATATAGTCTCTCCCGTTTCTCCATAATGTGGATATATTGTGTCATATTATGTTGGTCTGGTTTAGTGTCAGTCTGTCCAGTAGCTGGCTTTGTGTGTTGTGCTTAATTCAGGGGATTTTCAGTTTTATGTTATGCAACCCCAAAGTTAGCTTTCATGTCTCCCCAGATACCTAATGTACAGTATATTATCTCCCTCCCACCCTCCCTCTCTATCTCCCCCTCTCTCTACCCCTCCCTCTCTCTATCTCCCCCACTTTCTGCCCCTCTCCTCTCTCTTCCCCCTCACACCTCTCTCTCTGCCTCTCCCTCTCTATCTCATCCTCTCTCTGCCCCTCTCCTCTTTCCCCTCACCTCTCTCTCTGTCTTTCATTCTCATTGTCTTTTTCTTCTCTCCCTCAAACCTTTACCCTTCCCCTCACCTCCTCCTCTCTCCTCCCACCTCTCTCCCTGTCTTTTTCCCCCAGCAGCAAGGTGGAGCGTCCCCCGTCATTGAGCTTGTACCCCAGTGGAGAGGGCATGGGAATGGTACGTGGGGGTCTCGGGGGGGGCTAGGATGCCTGGGTCGGGGACCAACGTCTGACAGGTCAGCGAGCTCAGCCAATCCCACCACACCTCTGGCTACCAGGTGTGATAGAGGCTCTGTCCCAAATGGCACCCTATTCCCTTTATAGGGCACTACTTTTGACCAGAGCACTATGGGCCCTGGTTAAAAGTGGTACACTATAAAGGGGAATAGGATGCCATTTGGGACGCACATAGAAACTCCCCCTGGACCTCACATCTGCAGAACACGTCATGCCACACCCACCTTCATTCAGAATCATCCAGACACATCCCTCACGCCTGCTTGTGTCCCTTGTCTTCCAAGGGCCTTTCTTTGTGGTGTTTGTCGATTGTTTTTTATGGCAGTGAGTGTAATGAAGACATTACATTGTATAAACATATATGAGGAATAAATTAATATTAGGACAAATATTACATTAAATTTGTGTCATTTATTTTCCCTTAAGTGCTTTTTTTCTACAATAATAGAACATAACTTAGCTTCTATCGTCCCATTTGCACCTGTCTTTACATCCCATTTCACGTGTAAGGCTAAGTGTGATGCTTTGTTACTAAGTCTATGCGCAAGATTGTAAGTATAAGCAAGATCGTGAACAATCCTTGCAAGAGAAGATCCCTGGCTTCTCTTTTCTCCACCCTTCAGCCTAAATGTGCACTTGCATACTCTCCGTCATTGATTTTAAAGCATTGGCTTGGTGCAAACATTGTCTGGAGGGAGTTTCCACCATTGTTAAATCCATGAAGGGAAGTGTACACTTTGGGAGCAGGGGGAAGAATCGGGATGCAGCCCCTCTTTTACAATATAACCCCTTGACCTCTTTAACCCCTGACCTCTGATGCCCTAGGAGGATGGTTCCGAGTCGGACTCGGTGGCAGCCACGCCCAGTAGCACAGGAAGTAAGTCCAACACGCCCACGTCCTCCGTCCCTTCCGCCACCGTCACGCCCCTCAACGAGGGCTTCCTCCCGCCCGGCGAGTTCGACCCAATGCATGCTGTAAGCCGCGGCAGGAAGA
This sequence comes from Oncorhynchus gorbuscha, assembly GCF_021184085.1. Taxonomy (NCBI): domain Eukaryota; kingdom Metazoa; phylum Chordata; class Actinopteri; order Salmoniformes; family Salmonidae; genus Oncorhynchus; species Oncorhynchus gorbuscha. Next base: position 36,233,908 of record NC_060188.1, read on the forward strand.
GTGCTAAACGCCTCAGCAGAAACATGGAGGTGCAGGTCTCCCAGGAAACCAGGAACGTCAGCATTGGTGAGTGTAAAGTATAGTTACACACACACACACACACACACATACAAGCACCCATGCACACACACGTTGATCAGGGCCTGTAATTCATAAAGTCCCTCAGAGAAGGAGTGCTGATCTAGGATCAGGTCCCCCCCTGTCCATGTAATCTTATTCATTATTATCTAAAAGGCAGAACTGATCCTAGATCACTCCTATTCTGAGATACTTTGTGAATACGGTATTGAGTGTGTATGATATTCTATCTGAACTCAGGTATGGGTAGCAGTGATGAGTGGTCAGAATTCCAAGAGATCATCGATTCCACCCCAGAGCTGGATATGTGTGTGGACCCCCGTCTTTATGGTGGAGGAAACAGGTAACACACACACACACACACACACACACACACACACACACACACACACACACACACACACACACACACACACACACACACACACACACACACACACACACACACACACACACACACACACACACACACACACACACACACACACACAGCAATGATTAAATATCAGTGCGTGTGTCAGTCCTTCCCAGGGCATCGTGAACGAGGCATTCGGTATCAACACAGACTCCCTCTACCATGAGATCAAGGATGCCAAGTCTGACATCATCGGGGATGTTGACGCTGGGGCGGAGCTACTAGGTAAGCCAATCAGAGGAGCTTTGGGTGTGGTATATGCAAATTAGCTATTGGATGATGGATGATTGATGTGGTGAGCTGATATGTTAAACACCTATCCAGCATTGTGAGTTCTGGCATGCGTCTGGATCCCGACCTCTGTCTGCATTAAGCAAAGAGTCATTGGGAATGTAAGCTGCGGTGCTTAGTGCTAAGCTGGTGGGTGCCCCAAACGCCTCAAAATGAGGAAAGAGTTATTCCTGTGAAATTTGTTTAGCTTTTGTTTTGTATAAATGTCACAATTAAGCACTATGTTTTGAGGCTGTGTCACCAGCTGTGTCACCGTTGCCATAGCACTGGCTGGCTCTGAACTTTAACCCTACACACGGCAGAATGTTCACCACCACCCCACATGCCCGGCAGCTCCCCCATCCTCCACTGCACTGCAAAGCCCTCTAGGATATCACTTGCACCATGGCTGCTGTCCACATTTATTTGATATATTTGAATGGTTGATTTTACAGGGCAAGCTAAATTATTCTTGATTTAGTCTTGGTTTACTTTCTGTTACCGGGTTTAGTTGACATAGCTTTATGATTAGTTTATTTCATTGCGATCATATTAGTTTATTGACCCGTGACCCTTCTCTATGCTTCCTCTCTCCCTTCCTGTGTATGCTGGACACGCCCCTAGGGGAGTTCTCAGGTGTGTATCTGAACCCTCTCTTTCTCAGACACACACATACACACACACACACCCCTGCCTCCCATCTTCCAATACATGAAGTTCCACTGTATGCCTGTAGGCTTTACCCAATAACACAGTGCTGGCATTCCAGGCCACACCAGTTGTTTTACTCTCTGAAGCTTTAGTATATAACAAGTGCTTATCAGCATTCTCTCTTCTCTCTCTCTTTTATCTCACCCCATCTCTCTCTCTCTCTCTCTCTCTCTCTCTCTCTCTCTCTCTCTTTCTTTCTCCTCTCTCTCCCTGTTTCTCTTCCTCTCTCCCAGTCCGTGATGATTTTTTCGGTAAGGCTCCCTCTAGCCTTATTCAGCATCTCTAGAAGGTTGCTCATCTTCCCATGTTGTTGTGTCTGTCTGCGATGTCTCGTCTTTGCTGTGTTCCATGTTGTGATGCCATTTCCTATCTGTTCCTCTGCTGTGATGTCACTTCCTCCCATTTCCTGTTGGCTGTTATTTGAGTCTGTGGCAAGCTTTTTTTTTCTTCTTTTGTATTTGTTTTTCATCTTTGACTTAATTTCAGAGATCTATTCTCCTTTCATTTTAGCATGTCACAGCAAACACACTATCATATCTGTATTTCTTTTGGGCTTTTCTTGGTTTCATTTCAGCTTGCGGAAGTTGGCTTAAACACGATGATGCTCCCCAAAACCTCGAAATGTTCATACATTACTGAAGTAGAATTAATCCATAAATAGCCCCAGAATTCATATTCAAAGACGATTCATGTGTTCGTGAAAAAAAGTTAGCTAAGTTTATAGTTAATGAACACTTGGAAAGTTCGTGAAGTGTTTATAGAGCTATAGAAGGAGTCTGCTTGTGCTCTCTCCAACTGTTTGGCAAGACAGACAGCACAAACAGATCTGGGACCACGCTAGAAAGAGTGTTGTTAGTGCTAATCAATGCTAACACTAACGCTAACTGATACGTCACAGGGATGGGCAAGGAGGTGGAGAACCTGCTGACGGAGAACAAACATCTTCTGGAGACCAAGTAAGTGTGTGTGTTTTAAACTTACTCTTGTTTGTTGTGCTGCTGCATGTTAAAGATGGTTTGGTGCAAGATAGATTTACTAGGGGGGGCTGTTCTTTTGCAAGGGTTGAGTAAAAAGTAAATGATTTTTGATGAATAGAGAGAGCACACACAGACATGCAAGGGTGTAGTTTTTATTTAGTTTTGTCCATTTTATTTTTATGTGGGGTTACAGGTACAAAAAAAAACAATCAAATAAATGAATGCAAGATGTCCCCATCCATCTGCCCGTCCTCCCTCCCCACCTTGAAACCATTATTGAGTTAAGCAGTATTGATTCCCATTTCTCCCCATTCAGAAATGCTCTGAACATCGTGAAGAACGACCTAATAGCCAAAGTGGATGAGCTCTCTGGGGAGCATGAGGTGCTGAGAGAGGAACTGGAGGCTCTTAGGACCGCCAAGAACAAAGTAGACACAAAGGTTAAAGAACTGGAAGAAGAGCTGAAGAGGTGAGGGGTGTTGGGAGTGTGTGCATTGCGGGCATAGTGTGTGTGTGACTTTTGACTCTTATGACTCTTTGCCTCTTCAGGTTGAGAGCAGAGGCTCTGACTCTGGGAGCATCTCAGGACTCCAAGGATGAAGGAGGAGAAGATGTGAGTAAAACAAAACAAAAAATAAACAAATGTACAATTAGTCATATAGAAGACAGTCTTATCCAGAGCCACATATCACGGTTATAGAGTCATAAGATAGGTTTCCATCCAATTGGCAACAGATTTTCATGCGAATATTCTTAAAATATGCTTCCATCGGAGATGTTTCCATCAAATTGACTTGTTGCGGATTAAAGGCTATGCGTGGTGACTTAGTGCACATAAAACACACTTTTGCAGTTGAACTCCCATGTACCAAATAAAAATACAATTGAAATGGGTTTCCATCACATTTTCAATTCTACTGATGGTTTTGTGACAAATTATTTTTGTTATATTGCGAATGTGCCCAATCTGGTATTGGCACATGCGCTCTAACCAATACCTCACAGACACAGTCTGGGAATAGCCTACAACATGATGAGATTATTATGGACAAAATAGCGAGATCGATCATCATGTTACCAGAATAAGACCCTAGATAGGATCATTAAGCTCATCAATGTGGACTTTCACCACTCTGTGAAGTTCATAACTTATTTCATTTGTATTCTAATAAACTGCATTCTTTCCCGAGTTGTAGTGGGAGGACCACACAACACATCATCGCGTGACTCCAAGTTTACTTCGATATGAAGCAACAATTTCATAGATTTTACTGAGTTACAGTTAAGGAAATCAGTCAATTGAAATAAATGCATTAGGCCCGAATCTATGGATTTCACAATACTGGGAATACAGATTTGCATCTATTGGTCACAGATACCTTTAAAAAAGTTTATGATAGAGAAATGAACATTCAGTTCTCTGGCAACAGTTCTGGTGGACATTCCTGCAGTCAGCATGCCAATTGCTCACTACCTCAAAATTTGAGACATCTGTGCAATTGTGTTGTGTGTAACCACATTTTTGCACAAAACTTGAGAGAAATTAGCTTTTTGTGGATATGGAACATTTCTGTGATCTTTTATTTCAACTCATAAAACATGGGACCAACTCTTTACATTTTGCGTTTATATTTCTGTTCAGTGTATATCATTATTTACTCATAAAGGCGTTTCCACCGCCTTTTTTTGCATAATTAATTTTACAGACAGAAAAATATCTCACTTTGTCTAGCGTTTTGTTTTGTCTACATTTATCTACATTTGCTATTTCCATCAGGCCTGTGGTGCAATTGTTTTATCCGACATTAAAAGGTTGGATGGAAACCTGGTTTCTGTAGGTAACATTTTCTTTAATAAAGCAGAAAAATCTAGTAAGAAAAGACTAGTTTGGTGGAATTATTGTAATCAAAAATGAGAGACTTTTAGATTTCTTCAAAACAATCAAACTTTATTATTTAATTACTGCAGTAATGGAGCTGGTTGGTAATCACCCCTTGAGGTGATCACTGAGAACTCAACGAGCTGGTTTGAGCCACAGCGTTTAATAGCAAAGTCCATCCTCCTTCAGTTTACATGACAAAGAACATATGTATGGAATGGGTCACGAGGTTAAGATTTGTATGAAAGATACTTATAATTCACAGCAGACAGTATCTTCTGTAAAAACTGTCCACATTGTGTGGAAACGAGGGTCTGGCCCCCCCAACTCCACACTGAAGCCATCTCCCCCTGGTACCCCAGTACAGAAACATTAACTCATGTCCGTGTTAAATCCCCCAGAGACCCACTTTCAGGTCACACAGACACAATAGAGTTATAAGAACTCTCTATTCTGTTACATAAAACAACCATTTGATGCAATTACAGTTTTATAACATGGTCTTGCACTTTTGCTTTCACACTAATGCAGCTGGTAGTGCAAGAAAGGCAAGTACAACAGTGATTTTTTTTTTCAAATGTCGAATTACTGTAGTTGGTGTTAGATTTGTTGTATATGGGTTAATCCTGGGAGAATGCCACCTGCCAAATTACTATTGAGATTCTTGTGCCAGTTTTCTCTGTAGAACTGACCTTGGTTGTTTGAGAGAAATGCCTTTGCAGGAGCCCTCAATCCTAATTGAGCTCATATGAAATTCACAACCACATTTCACATACCTACCTGTTCAACTAAGATTAGCTAGGGCAGGGGTTCCCAATTTGTTTTAGCCCCACGACCCCATTTTTATATAAAAAATGTTTTGCGACCCCACCATGTAACAAAGTGATGTAATCAACAGTCAATGTTTTTACTTCTACTTTTGACAGTATTTCAATCTACAGGAAGTATGGTTTGAAGTGACTGAAATGCATCAGAAAGGTATTGGGAAGTTCAGAAGGTCACCAGGCCATACATTTGTATGGTCTTGTTTATATATTTTATCCCAGTCTGATTTAGTACCTGGTCTCGTCCACTGTTCTGATGATTCCTGCGTGGCTTGTTGGCATTGTAGAGTGGCACACATATAGTGCATTCGGAAAGTATTCAGACCCCTTCACTTTTTCCACATTTTGTTACGTTTAGGGCTATGGCAGTCATGAAACTTTGTCAAATGGTGATTGTCAGGCAAATAACTGCCAGTCTCACGGTAATTGACTGTTAATTATCATAAACACATTTAGCATCTCCTTCCTTCCACGCATAGCCTACATTTTAAAAAGTCTAATATATCCATGTAATATAGCCTACACCAGTGGTTCCCAAACTTTTTATAGTCCCATACCCCTTCAAACATTCAACCTCCAGCTACGTACCCTCTCTAGCACCAGGGTCAGCGCACTCTCAAATGTTGTTTTTTTGCCATCATTGTAAGCCTGCCACACACACTATACGATACATTTATTAAACATAAGAATGAGTGTGAGTTTGTCACAACTCGGCTCGTGGGAAGTGACAAAAAGCTCTTATTGTATATGGGCACAGGGCACAAATAATAATAATCAATAATTTGGCTCTTTATTTAACCATCTTACATGTAAAACCGTATTTGTTCATTGGAAATTGGGAATAACTCACCACAGGTTAATGAGAAGGGTGTGCTTGAAAGCATGCACATAACTCTGCAATGTTGGGTTGAATTGGAGAGAGTCTCAGTCTTCAATCATTTTCCACACACAGTCTGTGCCTGTAGTTAGTTTTCATGCTAGTGAGGGCCGAGAATCCACTCTCATATAGGTACGTGGTTGCAAAAGTCATCAGTGTCTTAACAGCGCGATTTGCAACAAGGCAGGATACTCTGAGCGCAGCCCAATCCAGAAATCCAGCAGTGGCTTCTGATTAAATTACATTTTCACAGGACCGCTTGTTTAAATTTCGATGAGGCTCTCTTGTTCAGATATCGGTAAGTGGACTAGAGGCAGGGCATGAAAGGGATAACGAATCCAGTTGTTTGTGTCATCCGTTTACCTGCGTAATTGCGCGCCCAGCTCACTCAGGTGCTTTTCTATATCACATTTGACATTGTCCGTAAGCTTGAGTTCATTTGCACTCAGAAAAGCATACAATGATGGAAAGACCTGTGTGTTGTCCTTTTAATGCAGACAGAGAAGAGCTCCAACGTCTTAATCACAGCCTCAATTTTGTCACGCACATTTAATATAGTTGCGGAGAGTCCCTGTAATCCTAGATTCAGATCATTCAGGCAAGAAAAAACATCACCCAGAAAGGCCAGTCGTGTGAGAAACTCGTCATCATGCAAGTGGTCAGACAAGTGAAAATTATGGTCAGCAAAGAGAGTAACGGTCAATGTGATTGAGGCCATCACTTTTTAATAGAGACCATCACTCTCTTTTCTCATGCAATTGCATAGCCTATAGAAATGTTGCAGAACATGAACTCATGGGCTCTCATGAAGTGTTTGATTCGATTTTCGAATACATTTGCATTGCCGTCAGGATGATTAGAGGTACAATGATTACAGTCACGTAACAGCCCTGGTTACGTTACAGCCTTATTTGAAAATTGATTCAATTGTTATTTTCCCTCATCAATCTACACACAATAGCCCATAATGACAAAGTAAAAACAGGTTTTTAGAATTTTTGGCAAATGTATAAAAAAACAATAACTAAAATATCACATTTACATAAGTATTCAGACCCTTTACTCAGTACTTTGTCGAAGCACCTTTGGCAGTGATTAAGCTTTGAGTCTTCTTGGGTGTGACGCTACAAGCTTGGCAGATCTGTATTTGGGGAGTTTCTCCCATTCTTCTCTGCAGATCCTCTCAAGCTCTGTCGTGTTGATTGGGGAGCATCGCTGCACAGCTATTTTCAGGTCTCTCCAGAGATGTTCGATCGGGTTCAAGTCCGGGCTCTAGCTGGGCAACTCAAGGACATTCAGAGACTTTCCCCGAAGCCAATCCTGCGCTGTCTTGGCTGTGTGCTTAGGGTCGTTGTCCTGTTGGAAGGTAAACCTTTTCCCCAGTCTGAGGTCCTGAGCGCTCTGGAGCAAGTTTTCATCAAGGATCTCTCTGTACTTTGCTTTGTTCATCTTTCCCTCGATCTTGACTAGTCTCCCAGTCCCTACCATTGAAAAACATCCCCACAGCAAGATGCTGCCACCACCATGCTTCACCGTAGGGATGGTATTGGCCAGGTGATGAGCGTTGCATGGTTTCCTCCAGATGTGACTCTTGGCATTCCGTCTGGCCACTCTACTATAAAGGCCTGATTGGTGGAGAGCTGCAGAGATAGTTGTACTTTTGGAAGGTTCTTCCATCTCCACAGAGGAACTCTGGACCTCTGTCAGTGACCACCGGGTTCTTGGTCACCTCCCTGACCAAGGCCCTTCTCCCCCGATTGCTCAGTTTGGCCAGCTCTAGGAAGAGTCTTGGTGGTTCCAAACTTCTTCCATTTAAGAATGATGGAGGCCACTGTCTTCTTGGGAACCTTCAATGCTGCAGAAATGTTTTGGTACCCTTCCCCAGATCTGTGCCTCGACACAATCCTGTCTCGGAGCTCTACATACAATTCCATCGACAGTATGGCTTGGTTTTTACTCTGATCTGCACTGTCAAATGTGAACCTTATATAGACAGGTGTGTGCCTTTCCAAATCATGTCCAATCAATTGAATGTACCACAGGTGGACTCCAATCAAGTTGTAGAAACATGTCAAGAATGATCAATTGAAACAGGATGCATCTGAGCTCAATTTTGAGGCTCATAGCAAAGGGTCTGAATATTTATGTAAATAAGTTATTTCTGTTAGTTATTGGTAATACATTTGAAAATAAGTCTATAACGCAACAACATTTGGAAAAAGTGAAGGGGTCTAAATTCTTTCCGAATGCACTGTACGTGTTCCTTAGACTCTTATCTTTAAGTGATGGGGTCTAAATTCTTTCCGAATGCACTGTACGTGTTCCTTAGACTCTTATCTTTAAGTGAAGGGGTCTAAATTCTTTCCGAATGCACTGTACATGTTCCTTAGACTCTTATCTTTAAGTGATGGGGTCAAAATATTTAGCAGTTTAAACCAATGAAAAGATAAGAGGCATTTGTTGGAAGATAACAGAAACCTCTCTGTTTATTACAACCACATCTAGCGGCTACTGGAGAGTCTCTTGCGACCCCATTTTCAAATCAGGTGACCCCTATTTTGGGAAACTATAAGGGCACAAGGCGAGACCAAAATGCAGACACAGGAGGCAGATGGTTGAGCTCTGATATTTATTACGCCAAAAGGGGGTAGGCAAAAGGCAGGTCGGGGGACAAGCGAGAGTTCATAAACCAGGTCAGAGTCCAAACAGTACAAGGGGATAGTCAGGCGGAAACAGCGTCAGGACAGGCAAGGGTCAAAACCATGATGCCTAGGAAAAAACAGAGACTGGGAAATAGGAGCTTAGGAGAAACGCTGGTTGATTTGGCAAAACAAGCCGAACTGGCACAGAGAGACAGGAAACACAGGGATAAATACACCGGGGACTAATGGGGAAAACAGGAGACACCTGGAGGTGGGTGGAGACAATCACCAAAACTGGTGAAACAGATCAGGGTGTGACAGAAATGCTGATCTAGGGGCATGTTAAGCTAACTATGCCTCTTGGGTTGGCATTGAATAGTTTTCTTTCTGAAAATGTTGTGAAAAATAACATTTCTGATAGCCAGCACAGAACAGTTTGGGGTCAGCAGGCACAACAGTGTAAAAGGGTATCCCTTCTCATCCTCCCCTTTCTCTTCCTCTCTTCTCTCCCCCTTCTCTCTTCCCCATTTTCTCCCCCTCCTTTTCTCCCTCAGTACTCGTCTCCGATGGTGGATGGGGATGTGACTATGACGCAGCGTCGGCGTTTCACGCGGGTAGAGATGGCCAGGGTCCTGATGGAGAGGAACCAGTACAAGGAGAGACTAATGGAACTACAGGAGGCCGTCCGGTGGACAGAGATGATCAGGTGATGACAGGAGAAGGAGGAGTGGGAGGAGGGGAGTGAGGGGTGAAAGGGAGAGGAACCAGTACAAGGAGAGACTAATGGAACTACCTAGGATAGGATAAGTAATCCCTCTCACCCCCCCCCCTTTAAGATTTAGATGCACTATTGTAAAGTGACTGTTCCACTGGATGTCATAAGGTGAATGCGCCAATTTGTAAGTCGCTCTGGATAAGAGCGTCTGCTAAATGACTTAAATGTAAATGTAAATGTAAAGGAGGCCGTCCGGTGGACAGAGATGATCAGGTGATGACAGGAGAAGGAGGAGTGGGAGGAGGGGAGTGAGGGGTGAAAGGGAGAGGAACCAGTACAAGGATAGGCTAATGGAGATGCTGTCGGCTGTCTGGTGGACAGAGAGGATCAGGTGATGACAGGAGAAGGAGGAGTGGGAGGAGGGGAGTGAGGGGTGAAAGGGGGAGGAACCAGTACAAGGATAGGCTAATGGAGATGCTGTCGGCCATCTGGTGGACAGAGAGGATCGGGAAAGGCAGGCCGTATCTCCTATATTTAGCATGACAATGACCAAAGACGTTGGCAAGACCAACAGATCTGTGACCAGGCTAGATATATGCTGCTCCCATGATTTATTCCTGCAAAAACATGTCTCTCTCTGTCTCCTCAGGGCATCCAGGGAGAGTCCTCAGATGCAGGAGAAGAAGAAATCCACCATCTGGCAGTTGTGAGTTATTATCAGTGGCATAAAGGTGTCAGCATACTTCAGTTCGGCTAGCACCTAGTTTGGCTGGAACCGAACGAGTGAGCTCGCATACTCCCTTAAAAGACGTTCGCTTGAAAAATGAGAAAAAAGCGGCACTAGTTCTGTTTGTCAATTTTGAGACGACTCAAAATAATCCTAATTAATCTAAGATAACTCAATAAATCTGTCATTTATTTTGACGTTTTTGCCGAGGAGTTCTTAGTTACAATATTATATCTAAACTAAGATGTTTGGTGCAGTATTTTTTTGTGTTGAAAACGAGTCGTCTCTTGTTAAAGGACCACAGACTCTATAGAAGAATCCCTACTGTTGACCAATCACGATGAAGGGACGTAGACTTCGGCTTGCCTCGAAAAAATGTTGTGTGCCCGAACAGCCAAAAAAACCTTACCCGAAATCCCGAAAACGAAAACGAACAGAAACGTCACAAAATGCCGTCTGAATATACAGTTGAAGTCGGAAGTTTACATGCACCTTAGCCAATACTCTGTTTTTTACAATTCCTGACATTTAATCCTAGTAAAATTTCCTTAGGTCAGTTAGAATCACCACTTCATTTTAAGAATGTGAAATGTCAGAATAATAGTAGAGAGAATGATTTATTTCAGCTTTTATTTATTTTATCACATTCCCAGTGGGTCAGAAGTTTACATGCACTCAATCAGCATTGCCTTTAAAGTGTTTAACTTGGGTCAAACGTTTCAGGTAGCCTTCCACAAGTTTCCCACAATACGTTGGGTGAATTTTGGCCCATTCCTCTTGACAGAGCTGTTGTAACTGAGTTTGGTTTGTAGGCCTCCTTGCTCGCGCACGCTTTTTCAGTTCTTTCCACAAATTTTCTATAGGATTGAGGTCAGGGCTTTGTTATGGCCACTCCAAAGCCTTGACTTCGTTGTCCTTAAGCCATTTTGCCACAACTTTGGAAGTATGCTTGGGGTCATTGTCCATTTAGAAGACCCATTTGTGACCAAGCTTTAACTTCCTGACTGGTGTCTTGAGATGTTGCTTTAATATATCCACATATATTTCCTCCCTCATGTGGCCATCTATTTTGTGAAGTGCACCAGTCCCTCCTGCAGCAAAGCACCCCCACAACATGATGCTGCCACCCCCTTGCTTCACGGCTGGGATGGTGTTCTTCGGCTCCCCCTTTTTCCTCCAAACATAACGTTGGTCATTATGGCCAAACAGCTCTCTTTTTGTGTCATGAGACCAGAGGGCATTTCTCCAAAAAGTATGATCTTTGTCCCCATGTGCAGTTGCAAACCATAGTCTGACTTTTTTATGGCGGTTTTGGAGCAGTGGCTTCTTCCTTGCTGAGCGGCCTTTCAGGTTATGTCAATATAGGACTCGTTTTACTGTGGATATAGATACTTTTGTACCTGTTTCATCCAGCATCTTCACAAGGTCCTTTGCTGTTGTTCTGGGATAAATTTGCACTTTTTGCACCAAAGTACGTTCATCTCTAGGAGACAGAGAGGTATGACGGCTGTGTGGTCCCATGGTGTTTATACTTGCGTACTATTGTTTGTACAGATGAACGTGGTACTTTCAGGCGTTTGGAAATTGTTCTCAAGGATGACTTGTGGAAGTCTACAATTTTTTGTCTTTTGTCTTTTTTGGCTGATTTCTTTTGATTTTCCCATTATGTCAAGCAAATAGTTTGAAGGTAGGCCTTGAAAAACATCCACAGGTACACCTCCAATTGACTCAAATGATGTCAATTAGCCTATCAGATGCTTCTAACGCCATGACATCATTTTAAACAAATTGTTTAAAGGCATAGTCAACTTTGTGTATGTAAACTTCTGACCCACTGGAATTGTGATACAGTGAATTATAAGTACAATCATTTACATTTACATTTAAGTCATTTAGCAGACGCTCTTATCCAGAGCGACTTACAAATTGGTGCTTCACCTGTAAACAATTGTTGGAAAAATTACTTGTGTCAAGAAAAAAGTAGATGTCCTTACCGACTTGCCAAAACTATAGTTTAACAAGAATTTTGTGGAGCAGTTGAAAAACTAGTTTTAATGACTCCAACCTAAGTGTATGTAAACTTCCGACTTCAACTGTATGCACAAACTCTGCTGAACTGTTTCAGCTGGGTAGCATGCGGACGCCTTAAGGCTGTGTACTGTACACTAGTTGGGGTCAAAAGTTCAAAAGTTTGGGGTCACTTAGAAATGTCCTTGTTTTTGAAAGAAAAGCACATTTTTTGTCCATTAAAATAACATCAAATTGATCAGAAATACAGTATAGACATTAATGTTGTAAATGACTATTGTAGCTGGAAACGGATGACTTTTTTTATGGGATATCTACATAGGCGTACAGATGCCCATTGTCATCAACCATCACTGTGTTCCAATGGCACGTTGTGTTAGCTTATTTCCAAGTTTCTCATTTTAAAAGGCTAATTGATCATTAGAAAACCCCTTTTGCAAGTATGTTAGCACAGCTGAAAACTGTTATACTGATTAAAGAAGCAATAAAACTAGCCTTCTTTAGACTAGTTGAGTATCTGTAGCATCAGCATTTGTGGGTTCGATTACAGGCTCAAAATGGCCAGAAACAAAGACCTTTCTTCTGATACTCGTCAATCTGTTCTTGTTCTGAGAAATGAAGGCTATTCAATTTCTGATCAATTTGATGTTATTTTAATGTACAAAACATTTGCTTTTCTTTTAAAAACAAGGACATTTTTCAGTGACCCCAAACTTTTGAATGGTAGTGTACAGTTAATTAAATCTTTACTGAACTTTCTGACTGTACATCTCTCTCTCTCTCTTCTCTCCTTCCAGTTTCGCCCGCCTGTTCAGTTCCTCTGCGAGTCCTCCGCCAGTCAAGCGTCCATACTACAGCGTCAACATCCACTACAAATCCCCGTCCCCTGCAGGCTTCCCCCAGAGACGCAGCCACGCCATGTGTCAGATCTCCACCTCAAACCGAACCCTGGAGTTTTTCCCAGAAGAGTGAGAGAAAAACACACACACCAACCTTTTTTATTTACATTCTTCCCTCAATCTGTCTCTGTCCATACCTTCATCCCTCTATCCCTCCACCCCTCTCTCTCTCTCTCTCTGATCATCCTCCATCTCCATCCCTCTATCCCTTCCTTCATACCTCCATCTCCATCCCTTCCTTGTCCACCCTCTAACATTGTAGAGTTAGTTGTCTATGCATGTGTAGGGGAGAGTGTGTAATGTGTAATCCTACAATATGTGTGATATAATTTATTACCTCCCATCATATTTTGAATCAGTTAGTAGTGTTCTTGCATGTGGCATCATGTTAAAGTGCAAAAGGATGTATGGTTGCTAGTTCATATTACTGCTTTGTGCATTGTTCTTAGTGATTATTGCTAAGTGCAGATCACATATAGTGATTGCTGCTTATTTTACGCTCTACTCTTGTTTCTGGGTGTGTTCTTTTGTTTTCCATTTATTTTCTCATAGCTGGCTGTAGCTTAACTGCTTAAAAACTCACAATGCTGCTGTAGCTTCTCTCTTTCTTTGCAGCAGCTTGGCCGCGCTTGCTAACGCTTCGCTTCTCTCTCTCCGCCTCTCTCTCTCTCTCTCTCTCTCTCTCTCTCTCTCTCTCTCTCTCTCTCTCTCTCTCTCTCTCTCTCTCTCTCTCTCTCTATGCCTTTCTCTCCACCCTCTGTTCTAGACTGGCCAGTAATGGTGTTGCGTCTCTCCTTAGCGACTCTGCGCTGTCAGCTCGTCGCGAGCAGCGCCGGGAACAATACCGGCAGGTCCGAGAGCACATGCGCCGCGATGACGGCATTATGCAGGCCTGCGGCTGGAGCGTACCACCACGCTTCAAACAGGTACCGTCTCTCATCCACCTGTCCGTCTGTCCGGCCGTTTGCCCACCAATCTGAGTATTTAGCAAGCATTCAGCATCCAAGTAAAATGTCTTCCATCCCAGCTCTGCAGATTTAGCTGTGAAGAGACAGAATCATTAGATCATTTGTTTTAGTACTGTCCATATGTAGCTTGTTTTTGGTTGCATGTCTAGGAATGGCATGTCTAGGAATGAATTGTAACATTTACCTGGAGCCTGCTGGGTGATTTGAAAAGTCATAGTCAACTGATCAATAATATAATAATACTTTTAGCAAAAATGTTGTCTTTAATGTACAATTTGTAGAAACTATGACAATAGAAAGGTTCAGAACTTTTGTGAAACATCACAGCACAGTTGGAAAATATATGGCAAATAGAAATAAAAAATGGATGGTGTTAAGAGATAGATGGGAGGGGTTGAGTGGAGCTGAAGGGTGGGACTGAAAACAACGAGATAACTAATGTAAAATATATTGTGTCCGTGAAATGTATATACTGTAGATACAGAATTTTTGTGAAACAGCACAGTTAAAAATATATGGTGAATAGAAATAAAAATGGGATGGTCTTCAGAGATAGATGGGAGAGGTTGCTGGTAGCTGAAGGATGGTCTTCAGAGATAGATGGGAGGGGTTTAGGGTAACTGAAGGATAGGACTGGATGGTCTTCAGAGATAGATGGGAGGGGTTGAGGGTAGATGGGATTAAAAACAAACAAATAACTATTCTAAAATACATTTTGTCCGTAAAATGTATATAAAATGTATACCCCTTCACTTTTCCCACATTTTGTTACATTACAGCCTTATTCTAAAATGTATTATTCCCTCATCAATACCCCATAATGACAAACTTTTTTTTCTTTCTCAAGTGTATTAAAAATAAATGCAAACCCTTTGCTATGACACTCAAAATTGAGCTCAGGTGCATCCTGTTTCCATTGATCAGGATTATGTCGAGTCAGATCTGGGGAAGGGTACCAAAACATTTCTGCAGCATTGAAGGTCCCCAAGGACACAGTGGCCTCCATCGTACTTAAATGGAAGAGGTTTGGAGCCACCAAGACTCTTCCTAGAGCTAGCTTCCCTGCCAAACTGAGCAATCGGGGGAGGAAGGGCCTTGGTCAGGGAGGTGACTCTGACAGAGCTCCAGAGTTCCTCTGTGGAGATGGGAGAACCTTCCAGACGAACAACCATCTCTGCAGCACTCCACCAATCTGGCCTTAATGATAAAGTGGCCAGATGGAAGCCACTCTTCAGTAAAAGGCACGTGACAGCCCGCTTTGAGTTTGCCAAAAGGCACCTGAAGGACTCTCAGACCATGAGAAACAAGATTCTCCAGTCTGATGAAACCAAGATTGAACGCTCAGTACCTCCAGGCTCTGATCAGGCCCTACACCCAAACAAGGCCACCTCTAGCCTGCTCGCCTCCCTACCACTGAGGAAGTACAGCTCCCGCTCAGCCCAGTCAAAACTGTTCGCTGCTCTGGCCCCCCAATGGTGGAACAAACTCCCTCACGACGCCAGGACAGCGGAGTCAATCACCACCTTCCGGAGACACCTGAAACCCCACCTCTTTAAGGAATACCTAGGATAGGATAAGTATTCCCTCTCACCCCCCCCCTTTAAGATTTAGATGCACTATTGTAAAGTGAGTGTTCCACTGGATGTCATAAGGTGAATGCACCAATTTGTAAGTCGCTCTGGATAAGCGCGTCTGCTAAATGACTTAAATGTAAATGTAAATGCTTTGGCCTAAATGCCAAGCGTCACGTCTGGAGGGGAAAAAAAACAACCTGTTTTTACTTTGTCATTATGGGGTATTGTGTGTAGATTTAATGAAGAAAAAAAACAATTAAATCCATTTTAGAATAAGGCTGTAGTGTAACAAAATGTGGAAAAAATGAAGGGGTCTGAATACTTTCCAAATGCACCGTAAGCTGGAAGTAGAAGCCTACGTGTTTAAAGAAGCCATTAATTTACTCCAATTAGGGGTGGGGTGGTAGGGTTAGGGGAAAATAATAAAAGGAACATGTTTTTTTTAAATATCATATTTACAAAAGAATATATGGGGGATTGGAAATGATGCAGACAATTACATTGATGGAAGCTACAATCTATCTGCGATATTAAATGTACCCCCTAAATATAAATATATATAACAAAAAATGCCATCCATGTAGCAGTCAAAATACATCATATAGGGCGGTGTCTCTTTAACTCTATTTCTCCCAAAGACTGGTGCTCAGCTGGACAGTGCACTGGAAGGCCCGCTGAAGAAACAACAGGCAAGTTACACCCACAGGGTCCCTCCCTAACCTAGCATGAGCCGCATTTAGTTACCCCATAGACCCATCACAAGACACACCAACAGACCCCAAGTCTGACACAACACCTACACTGCATTCAGAAAGTATTCAGAACCCTTCACTTTTTCCACATTTTGTTACTTTAAAGCCTTATTCTAAAATTGATTAAATACATGTTTTCTCTCATCAATCTACACAGAAATACCACATATTGACAGAGCAATAACAGGTTTTTAAACATTTTTGTAAATGTATTCCAAATAAAAACAGATACCTTTTATTTATGTAAGTGTTCAGACCCTTTGCTATGAGACTCGAAATTGAGCTCAGGTGCATCCTTTTTTCATTGATCATCCTTGAGATCTACAACTTGATTGGAGTCCACCTGTGGTAAATTCAATTGATTGGACATGATTTGGAAAGGCACACACCTGCCTATACAAGGTCCCACAGTTGACAGTGCATGTCAGAGCAAAAACCAAGCCATGAGCTCGAAGGAATTGTCCGTAGAGCTCCGAGACAGGATTGTGTCGAGGAAAAGGGGGAGCTTTCCTCTTTTGTTCTCTATTTCTATTTCACCTTTCTTTTTTTTAGCAGGAGTCCCATTGAGATGAAGATCTCTCGTACAAGGGAGCCTTGCATATACACAATGTATAAATACAACATAATACAAAACTACAAAACATACTCAGGAGAATCATTCATCAGCATAGATGTCCCCAAACAACAATTTGAACTGCCTGAGAGGCACCAGTACATCTAGTTGCAGGGAACTCTGTAGATTGTTCCACACATGGGGTGCAAGGAAACCAAAAGCAGATTTATCCAACTCTGTGGAGACTGAAGGGATCTCCTGAGTTAGCCATCCCTAAGACAGGGTTTGGTCATTTGTACATTAAAAGTTTGTTAATGACGTTAGGTACTGCGGAATTGTATTCTTCCCCCAAGCAAGGGGGAGGCCAATGACATCAGAGGGCACCATCAGACCAACTTCTTAAATGTCCTAGCACATGAAGTTTGCACTTGTACCTAGAAATCACTATTCTGCTCAAAACATATATATTTGTAACCTTAAGTGTGTGTACATTACTGTATTAATGTCCCCAAGTAGACACACATTGGGCACAGACAGCAGCACAACACACAATCTAACATAAGCTATTGACACAATGCCCCTGTCCCTCAGTCATGTTAACAGACACCCCACAACCCGTTGACTCTGTTTCTCTGCTATATCAACCTACCTCCAATCTCAAAGCTCTTCCCCAAGACACATCAGATGTGTCAAAAGTGTGGTTATATGGCTATATGAACACAGCAATGTAGTTTTGATTTAGTTGAGTGGTAATGGCTTCTTCTATTGGAGGTCTTGGAGCAGTTTTGTGATTGGAGGGTTTGTCTGTCTGTCTTCTCCCAGGCCAATGAGAAGGAGGACAACCGCATGAAGAATGTCCCTGTTCCTGTCTACTGTCGCCCCCTGGTGGAGAAGGACCCCAACAGGAAGGTAAACAAACAAATATGTACTTGGTTAAAGCAAAAATCTGCAATATTTACTGCTGTTCAATCAATCGTCGTGTTAATTCATTATATATACCCATTGATTCTTTATTTAACTAGGCAAGTCAGTTAAGAGCAAATTATTATTTACCATCACGGCCTACCAAAAGGCCTCCTGCTGAGATGGGGGCTGGGACTCATTTTTTAAATATTTTTTTAATATAGGACAAAACGCACCACGACAAGAGACACCACAACACTACATAAAGAGAGACCCAAGACAACAACATAGCATGGTAGCAACACATGACAACAACATGGTAGCAACACAACATGGCAGCAGAACAAAACATGGTACAAACATTATTGGGCACAGACAGCAGCACAAAGGGCAAGAAGGTAGAGACAACAATGCATCACACAAAGCAGCCACAACTGTGAGGAAGAGTGTCCGTGATTGAGCCTTTGAATGAAGAGATGGAGATAAAACGGTCCAGTCTGAGTGTTTTTTGCAGCTCGCTCCAGACGCTAGCTGCAGCGAACTGAAAATAGGTGCGACCCAGGGATGTGTGTGTGCTTTGGGGACCTTTAACAGAATGTGACTGGCAGAACAGGTGTTGTATGTAGAGGATGAGGGCTGCAGTAGATATCTCAGATAGGGGGGAGTGCTTATAAATAAGCATCAACCAGTGGGTCTTGCGACGGGTGTATAAAGATGACCAGTTTACAGAGTAGTATAGAGTGCAGTGAAAGTGTCCTATAAGGACCATTTGTAGCAAATCTGATGGCCAAATGGTAAAGAACATCTAGCCGCTCGAGAGCTGTGTTAACAATGTGTGAAAACAAACTCTGTTTAGTTGTGGTGTGCGGCGGGGGTGGACCTGACGGGATGGAAGACATGCACTCAGGAAATTATGACACTAAAGGCTGGCCCCGGCAACGGCGTTACGAATCCTCTAGCCATAGAGGAGGGGGAGGGAGGAGACGGCAAGAGCAACCACAGCTCACCAGAGAAGAGAAAGGTACAGTCTGTCTCTTGATCTAGTTGGTTTGTTAGTTAATTTAGCGAATGTTTTAGTTTGAAAACATACTTATTGCCCCTTCTTCCGTTTCTCACCCCCACCTCTCCCTCCTTTTCTGTCCCTCTCCCTTTCCTTCCCCCAGTCTAAGGAGCTCCATGAAACAGACACTATGAGTAGCAGAGTCTGGATCCTGACCAGTACCCACTCGGCCAGCAAGGTGTTAAATAATACTTTTAAATCATATTGTTTTGTTTCTAATAAGTTGTACTTGTAACACAGATTGTTGCTGCTATTTGTTTCAATTGATCAAATAATAAAAAACTGTTATCATCATTATCATCATCAAGGTGGTCATAATTGATGCCAACCAGCCCGGCTCGTTGGTCGACCAGTTCAACGTCTGCAATGCCCACGTGCTCTGCATCTCCAGCGTGCCAGGTTAGCGGTCAAACCGTAACACAAACACATAGTACTCACCTATTAGACCAACTCTACCGCTACTTGACAACTTAGCACCCTACTACTATAATAACACAACCAGATCTACTACCACAACATGACCACATACATTAGCACTCACCATCTGGACCAAATCTACTGCAACTTGCCCACTAAGGAATCTACTGCCATAATAACATGACTACCGACCACCTATCCTACACCCTGTCTATTAACACAACACAAACCATATAGCACTCTCCACCTGAACCAAATCTACTACCATGACATGACCATAGTATTCAGATCAGCGTAGCCTAGTGGTTAGAGTGTTGGACTAGTAACCGGAAGGTTGCGAGTTCAAACCCCCGAGCTGACAAGGTACAAATCTGTCGTTCTGCCCCTGAACAGGCAGTTAACCCACTGTTCCCAGGCCGTCATTGAAAATAAGAATATGTTCTTAACTGACTTGCCTGGTTAAATAAAGGTTAAAAATAAAATTTAAAAAATTCAAAAATCAACGTAATATATAAAGTGCATTCAGACCCCTTGACTTTTTCCACATTTTGTTATTTTACAGCCTTATTATAAAATTGCTTAAATTGTTTTTTTTCCCCTCATCAATCTACACACAGTACCCCATAATGACAAAGTAAAAAAGTTTTTGAGAAATTTTAGCAAATGTATAAAAAAATAAAAACTGAAATATCATATTTACATAAGTATTCAGACCCTTTACTCAGTACTTTGTTGAAGCACTTTTTACAGCAATTGGGAAGGTGAACCTTCACCCCAGTCTGAAGTCCTGAGCGCTCTAGAGCAGGTTTTGATCAAGGATCTTTCTGTACTTTTTGCTCCTTTCATCTTTCCTTCGAGCCTGACCAGTCTCCCAGTCCCTGCCACTGAAATACATCCCCACAGCATGATGCTTCCACCACCATGCTTCACTGTAGGGATGGTGCCAGGTTTCCTCCAGATGTGACGCTCGGCATTCAGGACAAATCTTGGTTTCATCAGACCAGAGAATCTTGTTTCTCATGGTCTCCTGATTGGTAGAGTGCTGCAGAGATGGTTGTCCACAGACAAACTCTGAAGCTCTGTCAGAGTGACCATCGGGTTCTTGGGCACCTCCCTGACCAAGGCCCTTCTTCCCCGATTGCTCAGTTTGGCTGGGCGAACCAGCTCTAGGAGGAGTCTTGGTGGTTCCAAACTTCTTTAATTTAAGAATGATGGAGGCCACTGTGTTCTTGGGGACCTTCAATGGTGCATAAATGTGTTGGTACCCTTCCACAGATCTGTGCCTCGACACAATCCTGTCTCGGAGCTCTACGGACAATTCCTTTGACCTCATGGCTTGGTTTTTGCTCTGACATGCACTGGCAACTGTATATAGACAGGTGTAGACAGGTGTGTGCCTTTCCAAATCATGTCCAATCGATTGAATTTACCACAGGTGGACTCCAATCAGGTTGTAAAAAACATCTTAATGGAAAAAGTATGCACATGAGCTAAATTATAGGTCTCATAGCAAAGGGTCTGAAAACTTAAGGTATTTCTGATTTTAAAAATATTATACATTTGCAAACATTTCTAAAAACCTGTTTTCGCTTTGTCATTATTGGGTATTGTGTGTAGATTGATGAGGGAAAATGTTTTTTCATACATTTTAGAATAAGGCTGTAATGTTTAAAAATGTAGAGAAAGGGAAAGGGTCTGAATACTTTCTGAATGCACTGTAATTCCATCTAAATCTACTGAACTAGAATCACATCTAATGTTTGTGCTTTGTGTGCATGTGTATGGGTGTGTATTTCTGTGTGTGCGTGCTTGTTTCTGTGTTTGCATATGTGCTTTTCTGTGTGTCTGTCTGCAGCGGCCAGTGAGAGTGACTACCCGGCGGGTGAGATCGTGCTGGACTCTGGGGAGGGTGGTGGTGAGGAGACAGGTGGGGTGGAGGGCATGCTAGCAGGCATCACCCTGGTGGGCTGTGCCACCAACTGTAGCGTGGTCCGCAGCAACTGCTCCTCGCGCACAGACACACCCGTACTGGACCGAGGGCAAGGTGAGAACCCCAGAGATTTAATTATTGTGCCTTCAGAAAGTATTCATACCCTTGACTTAGTCCACATTTTGTTGTGTTAATTCAAAATTGATTTTTTTTAACCTATAATGAGAAAGGGAAAATATGTTTTTATTAATGTTTAGCAAATTTATTGAAAATGAAATACAGAAATATCTCATTTACATAAGTTTTCACACCCCTGGGTCAACACTTTGTAGAAGATGCTTTGGCAGCGATAACAGCTGTGAGTCTTTCTGGATGAGTCTCTAAGAGCTTTCCATACCTGGATTGTGCAACATTTGCCCATTATTCTTTTCAAAATTCTTCAAGCTCTGTCTAATTGGTTGTTGATCATTGCTAGACAACTATTTTCAGGTCTTGCCATGGATTTTCATGTAGTTTTTATGTCAAAACTGTAACTAGGCCACTCGGGAACATTCACTGTCTTGGTAAGCAACTCCAGTGTACATTGGCCTTGTGTTTTAGGTTATTCTCCTGCTGAAAGATGAATTCATCTCCCAGTATCTGGTGGAAAGCAGACTGAACCAGGTTTTCAACTAGGATTTCCATTCCGTTTCTTTTCAACCTGAAAAACTTCCCAGTCCTTAACGATTACAAGCATATCCATAACATGATGCAGCCACCACTATGTTTATGGAGAGTGGTATTCAGTAATGTGTTGTATTGGATTGGCCCCAAACATATAACACTTTGTATTCTGAACAAAAAGTGAATTACTTTGCCACATTTTTTGCAGTATTACTTTAGTGCCTTGCTGCAAACAGGATGAAGGTCTTGCCATTTTTATTCTGTACAGCAGGGTTCCCCAACTGGGGGCCCATGGGCTCAATTTGACAGTGTTAAACACTATTATTGCACACAGAGTGAGTCCATGCAACTTATTGTGTGACTTGTTAAGCAAATCACTCAGGAACTTATTTAGGCTTGCCTTAACAAAGGGGTGTGAATACTTTCTTAGGGCACTGTATATTACACTGTACAGTGCCTTGCGAAAGTATTCGGCCCCCTTGAACTTTGCGACCTTTTGCCACATTTCAGGCTTCAAACATAAAGATATAAAACTGTATTTTTTTTGTGAAGAATCAACAACAATTGGGACACAATCATGAAGTGGAACAACATTTATTGGATATTTCAAACTTTTTTAACAAATGAAAAACTGAAAAATTGGGCGTGCAAAATTATTCAGCCCCCTTAAGTTAATACTTTGTAGCGCCACCTTTTGCTGCGATTACAGCTGTAAGTCGCTTGGGGTATGTCTCTATCAGTTTTGCACATCGAGAGACTGACATTTTTTCCCATTCCTCCTTGCAAAACAGCTCGAGCTCAGTGAGGTTGGATGGAGAGCATTTGTGAACAGCAGTTTTCAGTTCTTTCCACAGATTCTCGATTGGATTCAGGTCTGGACTTTGACTTGGCCATTCTAACACCTGGATATGTTTATTTTTGAACCATTCCATTGTAGATTTTGCTTTATGTTTTGGATCATTGTCTTGTTGGAAGACAAATCTCCGTCCCAGTCTCAGGTCTTTTGCAGACTCCATCAGGTTTTCTTCCAGAATGGTCCTGTATTTGGCTCCATCCATCTTCCCATCAATTTTAACCGTCTTCCCTGTCCCTGCTGAAGAAAAGCAGGCCCAAACCATGATGCTGCCACCACCATGTCTGACAGTGGGGATGGTGTGTTCAGGGTGATGAGCTGTGTTGCTTTTACGCCAAACATAACGTTTTGCATTGTTGCCAAAAAGTTCAATTTTGGTTTCATCTGACCAGAGCACCTTCTTATATCTTTATATTTGAAGCCTGAAATGTGGCAAAAGGTCGCAAAGTTCAAGGGGGCCGAATACTTGCGCAAGGCACTGTATATGTATCATCGGGCTTGCAATGAAAAAATATAGGCTTTAATTGCGGCACAATTCTTCCTCTTCTTGTCCCTCCTCCCTGTGTCTCTGACGTGGCTCTCCCGCTCAGTGGGAGGCTGATTTCGGGTGAATCTAGTTGGGAACCTCCACTATATATGTTGGTGTATATATCCCAGCAAGTGCTGATATGTCCCCCCTTCCCCCCAGTAGTTTCCCCTCTCATTGGAAGCTGCACCCAGCCCAGTCAGTTGAAGAGTTATAAGTATAGTTAATAGGCCTCCACATGTTTAAAAAAAAAATCTGATATATCAATTGCAAACAACAAATTTCAACTAATATCGATAGGGACTTTCCGTATTAGTGCCCATCTATAGTTAATAGGTATAGTTGTTGTAGTATATAGTGTATAATGTATCACCCTGTGTCCCTGTCGCCTCAGCTCCCATGGCTCCACCACTCAGTGGGAAGCTGCACCCGGCCCAGTCAGCAGAGGAGGCCACAGAGGCTACAGAGGTAGCTGAGCCAGCCGCCAGCGAGACAGACAACACCTTGGGGCCTCCAGGGCCCTTCATGGAGCACGTCTTCACAGACCCCCAGCCTCCGGTGGTTGATGCTGGCCAATATGACCGGTAAGACACAAGATTTGACCAGTTTTGAATTGCTAGTAGTTGTAAAGAGAAGAATATCGCCAGTACATTATTGAAATGTTGTCATTGAAACTTTCATAAATGTTCTCAACATTTTTACTGAAAGTGTATTTACATACACTTTAGTTTGATTTGATTTTGTTTTAGTCTAACTTCTACTTTTTAAATCCTTTAGTCATCTCTTTACATTTCTGCAGCAGATAATACTGCTAACATGCTACAGTAGTTGGACTGTGGTAGTCTATAGTGGACTTCAAGACAACTCTCTGTTTGTGTCCCCTGTCAGGTGTGCAGGCCAGTCAAAAGAGGAGTCTAACTCCCCACCCCAGGAGACGGAGGATGGAAGCGACGACCCGAAAGCTGGAACCAGCGTAGCCCCCACCATGTGGCTGGGAGCACAAAATGGCTGGTGGGTAATTAATCACTTAATGCCTAGCTAGTGGCGGAAATGTAATATGGGACATCATAGTGATGTTGTTTTCTGGTTTTCTAAAAAAGTGCAAAAATGTATTTTTACAACACTTGACCACAATGTCACAAAAAACAACAACATAATTTTTTCGGCAACCAGTTTTGCCTGCATATGTCTCCCAACCCATAAAACCCTATCTCTGTCTATGTCCTAACTGAGCTTTACATCCCTTCTCCAGGCTTTACGTCCATTCGGCAGTGGCCAACTGGAAGAAGTGTCTCCACTCCATCAAACTGAAGGACTCTGTGCTCAGTCTAGTGTAAGTCCCCCACTACTGACCACTGTCTGCTTTTAGAATGGACATTTTTACCAGTCCTTCATTAATGTTGTAGTAAATGGGTGCATGTTGCTTTGTGTAACATGACTGTCTCTGTTTCAGGCATGTGAAGGGTCGTGTGCTTGTGGCTCTGGCAGACGGGACACTGGCTATCTTCCACAGATCTGAGGGTAACGTAAACTTAACCCTAACCTACCTAATTCTTCTGAGCTCTCACCTATGAGCCTTAACCATTAACTGTCTGCTGTGCTCAAAAAATGACATTCCATGAGAGCAACATTGCTTTTTCTAATCGTGATTTAAAGCTTTACATCATTTGTTCATGTGTGGGCCTGTGTGTGTTTGTGTATCTCTTTATCTCCAGACGGGCAGTGGGACCTGTCAAACTACCACCTGATGGACCTGGGTAGACCGCACCACTCTATCCGCTGCATGGCCATGGTCCATGACAAAGTGTGGTGTGGCTACAAGAACAAGATCCATGTCATCCAGCCCAAGAGCATGCAGATAGAGGTTGGTCACAGGAGGGGAGGGACTGTTTGTATAGTAGAGGAAGTTGCAAAGTTACCTTTTTTGAGACCTGAAGACTCACGCTAGCTCCCAGACATAATAATGCCAAGACATTAGCCCAGTGGGCTAACCCAGTCTTGAGTCTATCTGCAGTTATGTTGCCGATAGAGATGGGTCGGGGAGAGCTCATGTAATGTCGCTCCACATTGATAATATTCTGAAATAAATCAAAAGTAAATCAATCCACCAATTCACCCCCCTAACCCCTCCCACGTCAGAAGTCCTTTGACGCCCACCCTCGCAGGGAGAGCCAGGTGAGGCAGCTGGCGTGGATCGGGGATGGGGTGTGGGTGTCAATCCGTCTGGACTCCACGCTGCGTCTCTACCACGCCCTCACACACCAGCACCTACAGGATGTCGACATCGAACCCTACGTCAGCAAGATGCTGGGTAGGAATAAACCTAAGCTAAACAGCAGGAATGGAGTCAATTTCCATGTCAATTCAGAAAGTAAACTAAAATTCCAATTTCAGTTTTCCTCTAAGAAAAAGATTTGGAATTACAGTTTACTTCCTGAATTGACTGAATTGAAATGAAATTGACAGCAACCATGCTATCCAGCTCTGGCTGGTGGTCCAAGATCTGTTTGTGTTGTACGGACAATTTGTATGTTTGTTGTCATATCAAGACAATGACTATAAGAGTTGGCAAGACAGCTCAGACAGATCAGATCTGGGACCAGCAGGCTAAGCTTCGGCCAACTCATTGATAGGACACCATGTTATTTGACTCCACTTTTAGTCTATTGACATGCATCCAATGTATGGATTGACCTGTGTTCTATCTCTTTCTCTCTTCTCTCTCACTCTGATTGACAGGTACTGGCAAGCTGGGCTTCTCCTTTGTGCGAATAACAGCCCTTCTTATTGGTGGAAACCGCTTGTGGGTGGGGACTGGGAATGGTGTGGTCATCTCCATACCACTGACAGAGAGTGAGTTTGAGTGGTGCGCACACACACCTCTTTGATTCCACTATTCTGTGTTTATGTCTGCTTCTGTCTTTTACTTTCCCTTTTTATACTGAACAAAAATATAAATGCAACATGCAACAATTTCAAAGATTTTACTGTTACAATTCATATAAGGAAATCTTTCAATTTAAATAAATTCATTAGGGCGTCATCTATGGATTTCACATGACTGGGAATACCGAAATGCATCTGTTAGTCACATATGCATTTAAAAAAAGTAGGGGTGTGGGTCAGAAAACCAGTCAGTATCTGGTGTGACCAAGATTTGCCTCATGCAACACGACACATCTCCAGATCAGGCTGTTGATTTGTGGCCTGTGGAATGTTGTCCCACTCCTCTTCAATGACTGTGCAAAGTTGCTGGATATTGACAGGAACTGGAACACGCTGTTATACACATCAATCCAGAGCATCCCAAACATGCTAAATGGGTCACGTCTGGTGAGCATTTCAGGCCATGGAAGAACTGTGACATTTTCAGCTTCCAGGAATTGTGTGCAGATCCTTGCGACATGGGGCTGTGCGTTATCATGCTGAAACATGAGGTGATGTCGGCGGATGAATGGCACGACAATGGGCCTCAGGATCTCGTCATGGTATATCTGTGCATTCAAATTTCCATTGATAGAATGCAATTGTGTTTGTTGTCTATAGCTTATGCCTAACAAATACCATAACCCCACTGCCACCATGGGGCACTCTGTTCACAATGCACGTGGTCTGCAGTTGTGAGGCAGGTTGGACGTGCTGCCAAATTCTCTAAAACGACGTTGGTGGCTTATAGGGTAGAGAAATGTACATTCAATTGTCTGGCAACAGATCTGGTGGACAATCCTGCAGTCAGCATGCCAATTGCACGCTCCCTCAAAACTTGAGACATCTGTGGCATTATGTTGCGTGACAAAACAGCTCATTTTAGAGTGGGCTTTTCTTGTCCCCAGCACAAGGTGCACCTGTGTAATGATCATGTTGTTTAATTCGTTTCTTGATATGACACACTTGAATGGATTATCTTGGCAAAGGAGATATGCTCACTAACAGGGATGTCAACAAATGTGTGCATTTAGACATTTCTGGCATCTTTTATTTCAGCTCATGTAAAATGGGACCAACACTTTACATGTTGCTTTTGTATTTTTGTTCAATGTATATCGGTCGGTCCATTTTTCTGTCTTCTCTTATTCCGTAATGGCTTCTGTTCGTTTTTTCTCTTTCTCTCTTTCTTTCTCTAGTTTATGGCTGGTATCCCTGTACTTGTCCTCCCTGTCCTGATTGTCACTCTTGTCCACTCTCTCCTCTCTTCCCTCCTTCCCTCCCTTAGCGGTAGTACTTCATCGGGGACAGCTCCTAGGTCTGAGGGGTAAGTTAGGACTCCCTCTGTCCCACAGGGATGATGTCACATACATCTGCCTGCCTGTCTTACCTCCATATCCCCTTAATCGCTCTCCAACATAGGCCTGGTTCAGTTTCAGTCCTAAGCACACTTATTACCCTAATGTTCACATATCTGATAGACTGGATAGGTGTGAGTAATATAGTGATTGGACCGGAGTAAATTACAGTATATAGCACTTGTGGAGATTTGAGAGGATTAGATAGCCCTCCAACAGGACGAGCACATGTTTGTTCATAAGGCCACATATCCAGTCATTTCAGATCTGTCAACCACAAAGGGGACGAGGGGCTAGCGGCCGAAATGAAACAGAAACAGTGGTCTGGTGGTCTGGATCTGATTCAGGGAAATGACTTTTGTTCACATGTAACTCTGCATGCTATCTTCAGGTGTTGTAAAGTACTGTATATAATGCATTGGCACACATATACTCTACCGTTCAAAAGTTTGGGGTCAGAAAGAACAAGAACCTTGTTTTTGAAAGACAAGCATACATTTTTTGTCCATTAAAAGAACATCAAATTGATCAGAAATACAGTGTAGACATTGTTAATGTTGTACATGACTATTGTAGCTGGAAACGGCAGATTTTTTTTATGGAATATCTACATAGGCGTACAGAGGCCCATTATCAGCAACCGTCACTCCTGTGTTCCAATGGCATGTTGTGTTAGCTAATTCAAGTTTCTCATTTTAAAAGGCTAATTGATCATTAGAAAACCCTTTTGCAATTATGTTAGCACAGCTGAAAACTGTTGTACTGATTAAAGAAGCAATAAAACCTTTTCTTTGCAACTATGTGGCTTTTTCTTTGCAACTCTGCCTAGAATGCCAGCATCCCGTAGTTGCCTCTTCACTGTTGACGTTAAGACTGGTGTTTTACGGGTACTATTTAATGAAGCTTCCAGTTAAGGCGTCTGTTTCTCAAACTAGACACTCTTAATGTACTTGTCCTCTTGCTCAGCAGTGCACCGGGGCCTCCAACCCGTCTTTCTATTCTGGTTAGAGGCAGTTTGCGCTGTTCTGTGAAGGGAGTAGTACACATCGTTGTATGAGATCTTCAGTTTCTTGGCAATTTCTCAAATGAAATAGCCTTCATTTCTCAGAACAAGAATAGATGGATGAGTTTCAGAAGAAAGTTCTTTGTTTCTGGCCATTTTGAACCTGTACTCAAACCCACAAATGCTGATTGCTTCAGAAACTCAACTAGTCTAAAGAAGGCCAGTTTTATTGCTTCTTTAATCAGAACTGCAGTTTACAGCTGTGCTAACATAATTTTAAAAGGGTTTTCTAATTATTAATTAGCCTTTTAAAATGAGAAACTTGGATTAGTGAACACAATGTGCCATTGGAGCACAGGAGTGATGGTTGCTGATAATGGGCCTCTGTACGCCTATGTAGATATTCCATAAAAAATCTGCTGTTCCCAGCTACAATAGTCATTTACAACATTAACAATGTCTACACTGTATTTCTGATCAATTTGATGTTATTTTAATGGACAAAAAATGTGATTTTCTTTCAAAAACAAGGACATTTCTATGTGACCCCAAACTTTTCAACGGTAGTGTATGTTGAGTATGGTGTTAATGTATGTATATGTATGAGTCATGTTTGTATGCTATTTCTGTGATGAATATGGATCATTTCAGTGACATAGTCAATATATTAGGTAATGGGGTTTTGGGGATGCCTTGTCTCTTCATTATTGCATTTTGATGGCATGTTTTGGTATTGCTACTATTTCAGTATTCAGATTGTTTTCTATTCACCGTTTGCAAATTCATAAGTGGATGACCACAGGCTTATTCAGTGAGTTGCCACGTACAGAGAATTGCTATGTATAGAGTCAGCTGACACAGTTTCCTATTCTGCATGACTGAGAGGGATGTCTGTTCTATATTACACATTTCTATTTTAAATGCTCTGTAACGATGTAGCCTGCCCAATTGATGGGTCTTATTGGCAAGCCTGCTCTGTGTGTGCTAATGTGATTGGATGGTCTCATGCATCAATGTCCTTGTCCTATTTGCTGGTCTGTCAGATGTTCTGATTGGCTATTGACGCCACTCTCATCCCGATAGCCAATAAGGTGTCTCCAACGTCGTCCGGCGGCGTGGCCGGAGGTGTGATTCATGTGTATGCGGACGACAACCCAGAGAAAAGCAGCGGCAGCTTCATCCCATACTGCTCCATGGCCCAGGCTCAGCTCTGTTTCCATGGACACAGAGATGCCGTCAAGTTCTTTGTCTCTGTGCCAGGTCAGTTAGTAATCATAATTTGATTTTATAAAGTCAATAAAAGTAAATAGAGTTTATTATACTCTTAAACACATTACATCAAATGTGGAGTAATTGACAAACTAAAAAGTATTATACCTACTGTCAATACTCTCAACTTGATGTATTTAAGGACTGTGAGGATGGACCAGGTTGTCAACTTGGGCACTAAAATTCAAAAGTGGTTTACAGTGTTTCATTTCTGGGTACCTATTGGTAACGTCCTTTACTACTATGTGACAACTGCTATTGTAAAAAGGGCATTATAAATACAATTGATTGACTGATCTGTTTCTCGTTACCTGTTACAAAAAAGTAATTAAAACTTGTTTTTCAACCACTCCACAAATTTCTTGTTAACAAACTATAGTTTTGGCAAGTCAGTTAGGACATCTACTTTGTGCATGACACAAGTAATTTTTCCAACAATTGTTTACAGAGTGATTATTTCACTTATAATTCACTGTATCACAATTCCAATGGGTCAGAAGTTTACATACACTAAATTGACTGTGCCTTTAAACAACTTGGAAATTCCAGAAAAGTATGTCATGGCTTTAGAAGCTTCTGATAGGCTAATTGACATCATTTGAGTCAATTGAAGGTGTACCTGTGGATGTATTTCACGGCCTACCTTCAAACTCAGTGCCTCTTTGCTTGACATCATGGGAAAATCAAAAGACCTCCACAAGTCTGGTTCATCCTTGGGAACAATTTCCAAATGGCTGAAGGTATCACATTCATCTGTACAAACAATAGTATGCAAGTATAAACACCATAGGACCACTTAGCCGTCATAATGCTCAGGAAGGAGACGCGTTCTGTCTCCTAGAGATGAACGTACTTTGGTGCGAAAAGTGCAAATCAATCCCAGAACAACAGCAAAGGACCTTGTGAAGATGCTGGAGGAAACAGGTACAAACGTATCTATATCCACAGTAAAACGAGTCCTATATCGACATAACCTGAAGGCCGCTCAGCCAGGAAGAAGCCACTGCTCCAAAACCGCCATGAAAAAGCCAGACTACGGTTTGCAACTGCACATGGGGACAAAAATCATACTTTTTGGAGAAATGTCCTCTGGTCTGATGAAACAAAAATAGAACTGCTTGGCCATAATGACCAACGTTATGTTTGGAGGAAAAAGGGGGAGGCTTGCAAGTCGAAGAACACCATCCCAACCGTGAAGCACGGGTGTGGCAGCATCATGTTGTGGAGGTGCTTTGCTGCAGGAGGGATTGGTGCAATTCACAAAATAGATGACATCATGAGGGAGGAAAAATATGTGGATATATTGAAGCAACATCTCAAGACATCAGACATCAAGTTAAAGCTTGGTCGCAAATGGGTCTTCCAAATGGACAATGACCCTAAGCATACTTCCAAAGTTGTGGCAAAATGGCTTAAGGACAACAAAGTCAAGGTATTGGAGTGGCCATCACAAAGCCCTGACCTCAATACTATAGAGAATTTGTGGGCAGAACTGGAAAAGCGTGTGAGAGCAAGGAGGCCTACAAACCTGACTCAGTTACACCAGCTCTGTCAGGAGGAATGGGCCAAAATTCACCCAACTTATTGTGGGAAGCTTGTTGAAGGCTTCCTGAAATGTTTGACCCAAGTTAAACAATTTAAAGGCAATGCTACCAAATACTAATTGAGTACACTTCTGACCCACTGGGAATGTGATGAAAAAAATTAAAGCTGAAATAAATCATTCTCTCTCTACTATTATTCTGACATTTCACATTCTTAAAATAAAGTGGTGATCCTAATTGACCTAAAACAGGGATTTTTTACTAGGATTAAATGTCAGGAACTGTGAAACTGAGTTTAAAAGTATTTGGCTAAGGTGTGTGTGTGTGTGTGTGTGTGTGTGTGTGTGTGTGTGTGTGTGTGTGTGTGTGTGTGTGTGTGTGTGTGTGTGTGTGTGTGTGTGTGTGTGTGTGTGTGTGTGTGTGTGTGTGTGTGTGTGTGTGTGTGTGTATATATATTTTATTTTTCTGTTTATCTGTCAGGCAACGTGTTGGCCACCCTAAATGGTAGTGTGCTGGACAGTCCGTCAGAGGGTCAGGGGTCCTCGGCACAGCCGGAGGCTGAGGCTCAGAGCGTACATAACGTCCTGGTGCTGAGTGGAGGGGAGGGCTACATCGACTTCCGCATCGGTGAGGAAAATCACTCACGCATGCACGCACACTCTGCCATATACACCCAAGTCCATGTGGCGCTCTTTTGAAATACAAATTGAATTCTACTTGTCTCCAGATTCTCTACCCTTCTGCCCTAGTTGTGCACTTGTTCATTTCACTTCATGCATTTAAAATACCAATCCAATGCTTTTATGTGTGTGGATGTGCAGAAACACCAGTGCAAAGGTTACAGAAAGCGGGTGTGTCTTTTCATGCTGACTGACTCTCTCACGTCATCTGTGTGTCAGGTGATGGTGAGGACGACGAGACAGAGGAAGGGGAGGTGTTGGGGGGCGCCCCGCAGATGAAGCCTGCCGTGTGCAAAGCCGAGCGGAGCCATATCATCGTGTGGCAGGTGTCCTACGTCCCCGAGTGACACTCCCACCCTCTAGGGTCACCTTGCATCCCCCTGTCCCCCTTCTTGCACCCAGATGATCACCCCCTTCTCACCCCCTTCTCCCATCCTAAAACTAACCCACCCTACCCACCCCGCTCTTTCCTGTATCTACCCCTGGTCTACCCCTGTATCTACCCCTGGTCATGATGTAACTATCCCTACGGCCCCTGTATCTACCCCTGGTCATGGTGTAACTATCCCTACGGCCCATGTATGTACTATTACACCCCTTTTAACTCTCAATATCCCCTCCAAAGACCTTGTAACTACCTATTGCCTTGTAAGTATCACTCCCCCAGTCTAGTAACTTTCAAAATACATTGACTATGACTACCCCCTTCCCCTCCCTCCCTCGCCCTGTTTTTTGCCGCTTCTACCAATGTAATCGTCTCCCCCCACCTTGTAACTACCCCTGCCCCCTAAACTACCTCCAGCTACCCTGTATCTACTCCCTAAAGCCTGGAGTGTGTCTGAAATGGCACCCTAGTCCCTATATGGTGCATTACTTTTGATAAAGACCCATATTGCGCTGGACAAAACTAATGCACTTATATAGGGAATAGGGTGCCGTTTTAGATGTCACTCAGATGTACTTTCCCCTGGAAGTACATCTGTATCTCTCCTGTATTTGACCTTTGACTTGTAATGGCCTGCATCTTCCCCCAAGCTACCCCCTGATACCTACAATCACCCCTAACCCAAACCTTTCTCGCCCACCTGCATCTTATCAACAACACAAGTACAGGAACATTAAAGGCATAATATAACGTCTCTCCAGAAATGACCCAAGTTTTGCCAACCAGTAATCCCAAAACTATTTATGGTATGACTTACTAAGACCCCCCACCTCCAATCAGCTTTCAGCTCACTGAACCACGCTGGAAACGGAGACAGCTGATTGGTCAAGAGGAATTCAGAGATAGGCAGTTATTGGTCTGAGTGAGTGACACGGTCACTGGCTGCTCATTGGTGAGTTGAATGTAGAGAGAGAGACTGACAGGTGATTGGTTGGTTCAGGGTGATTTTACCTCAGCCAGCTTTTAGTTAGAAGGTGAGGAGACGTTGTTGAATGTACTGGGAAAAAAACAAGATCAGTCTTGAATGCATTGGCCTGTAAATACAGTGAAGTTTGATCAGGAGGTGTGCAGACTCAGGATGCCTCGGAAATGGCGCCCAATGCCTTTTATAATACTACTTTTGATCAGAGCTTGTCAAAAGTAGTGTACTATATAGGGAATAGGGTGCCATTTGTAATACAGATGTAGTTAAATTCATGGGGGATAACTGAGCCAGTAAATCAGGTGTAGTTGGAGTGAAGAGAAACTCTTGTTTTGGCATCAGAGGATGAACAGGGATTTGAATTGGTCCACATTAGAAGCAAGTTTCCAGACAGCCTTAATGACATAGAAGGGCCGTGTTTGAGCGGATCAAATATGTGATGCATTGTGGGTAAATTGTGACTGATTGATCTACAAATAATAATGAGTAGTTATTTATGATGCAAGGTGATTTGTAGATAAGTCAGGCTTGCACTGTCGATCAAACCCAAACTCTCCTGTAGAGAAAATGGACAGGTAAAGAGGCTCAGTTCTGTTTCGGCCTTTGTAAAAACCTATCTAGTCTTCTCAGGTCTGTGAACACCAAAGGGGTAAGGGCGAAGGGGAAAGTAACCGTGCCAAATAGTGGAATAGTGGAAGAGCCAGGCATATCCTCGACTGTGGGCTGTTTGGTTCATAACTAAATTCACCAACCGCCCACTTTACTCTGATTCCCAGACTGACAGTTGGACAGTGAGGTTTGTGCATGGTCGCCTGTTTTGAATGACAGCTGTAATTGACGATTCTGTAACTCTCCAGACATGCCCAAGGCCCTTCCCCTTCTTGTTCAGTATGTTACTCATATGTTGATCTCTTTATCTGTGTGGATTAAATATTAAACCTATTTGTGCGCTGAAAACCAGAGGCTGTGTTGTCTGTCGTTCTCTGTCGATTGACTTATTTTCAACCTTTTTTTGTGATCTTTTTAAAAAATTTACTTTTTTGAATTGCCGCATTTAAAGGTAATTTCCGATTGAGCCGACAATACAGTATGCAGAGTTTACTGTGAATGCAGTTTCCGCTAACATGGGAACATTGCCTTTAAATGATGCTGCAGTTCGGAACTTCCGGGTTTACGGGAATTAATTGAAGATGTACAAAGAAGTAACAAGGACAGTGGTTCAGATTCGGAAGAGTGAAGCTCAAGTCCATTTGGAACATACCCTGTCAAACTTTATAGGCACCTCTAACAGCAGTACTATAGATGTTCATGTTGCACAGTGGACATTACGTTACATTTGAGATCCAGGTTAAAAGTCCTTTGACGACAGTACATAAGCCTATCACACATACAACCACCCTTAATGTCTATGATAATACCTGTAAAAATAAAGGAATGAAATTCATTGAGAATTTTTTTTATTAATTTCAATTCATTCATCCAAATTTATTTGAAGCGATACAGTTGGCTGTTCGACCACATTCAGTGTTTACAAACTTCAGTGTTTTTGGATTATGATGAGGTAAGAAAGCAGGACACAGCTGCTTCATGACATATTCTTCAAAAACCAAGAGTTGTTTATGACGACATCTTTAAAACTGCTAAAAATGAATAAAACAAATACACTGACCGAACTGTGAATGTTGTGCCTTCAGATTAAAACACAATAAATCACTATGAATGAATGAGATTAGAAAAATGTGCCCTTTATTCGCCTTTCTCTCTTCTCTCTCTGTCAGTGGTTATTGCTAAGTTTCAGAGAGAGCACTATTGCATTCCACATCCATGACTGTCCAGTACATACAGAAAGCAGCAGCAGATATGCAATTAAAGAACCTACAGTACAAGGATTCTCCTTGCAGTGGAAATTCAAGTTAACCCACTGTGAATCTCACACCTTGCAGTTTAATCTCAATGTTATCTTGTGTAAGTAACCGTGGCGAAGATGTGTTGTCATTCCTTCAATATATTTCATCAAAGCAGCAATATCACTCCTAGCTGCCTACTACAAAAAGCCGCAAATATATTTTCATCATCCTAACCAACTTGCCCTCTAAATACACCTCTGCTGTCTTTAACCAAGATCTCATTGCCTGCATCCGTAATGGGTCAGCGGTCAAACGACCTCCACTCATCACTGTCAAACGCTCCCTGAAACACTTCAGCGAGCAGGCCTTTCTAATCGACCTCGCTGGGGTATCCCTGGAAGGATATTGATCTCATCCCGTCAATAGAGGATGCCTGTTTTTTTTTTTTTTTGCCTTCCTAACCATCTTAAATAAGCATGCCCCATTCAAGATATTTAGAACCAGGAACAGGTTCTCCCCAGACCTGACTGCCCTTAACCAACACAAAAACATCCTATGGCGTTCTGCATTTAGCATCGAACAGCCCCCGTGATATGCAGCTTTTCAGGGAAGCTAGAAACCAATATAATACACAGGCAGTTAGAGAAGCCAAGGCTAGCTTTTTCAAGCAGAAATTTGCTTCCTGCAACACTAACTCAAAAAAGTTCTGGGACACTGTCCATGGAGAATAAAGAACACCTCCTCCCAGCTGCCCACTGCACTGAATATAGGAAACACTTTCACCACTGATAAATCCACTATAATTGAGAATTTCAATAAGCATTTTTCTACGGCTGGCCATGCTTTCCACCTGGCTACCCCTAACCCCAGTCAACAGCACTGCACCCCCCACAGCAACTCGCCCAAGCCTTCCCCATTTCTCCTCCCAAATCCAGTCAGCTGATGTTCTAAAAGAGCTGCAAAATCTGGACCCCTACAAATCAGCCGGGCTAGACAAATTAGCCGGGCTAGACAATGGGGAAGGCTTGGGCGAGTTCTTTCTTTCTAAAATGATCTGCTGAAATTGTTGCCGCCCCTATTACTAGTCTGTTCAACCTCTCTTTCGTGTCGTCTGAGATTCCCAAAGATTGGAAAGCAGCTGCGGTCATCCCCCTCTTCAAAGGGGGGACACTCGACTCAAACTGCTACAGACCTATAATCTTTCCTACCCTGCCTTTCTAAGGTCTTCGAAAGCCAAGTCAACAAACAGATTACCGACCATTTCGAATCTCACCATACACTCTCTGCTAGGCAATCTGGTTTCAGAGCTGGTCATGGGTGCACCTCAGCCACGCTCAAGGTCCTAAACGATATCTTAACCGCCATCGATAAGAAACATTACTGTGCAGCCGTATATTCATTGATCTGGCCATGGCTTTCAATTCTGTCAATCACCACATCCTCATCGGCAGACTCGACAGCCTTGGTTTCTCAAATGATTGCCTCGCCTGGTTCACCAACTACTTCTCTGATAGAGTTCAGTGTGTCAAATCGGAGGGTCTGCTGTCCGAACCTCTGGCAGTCTCTATGGGGGTGCCACAGGGTTCAACTCTTGGACCGACTCTTCTCTGTAATACATCAATGATGTCGCTCTTGCTGCTGGTGAGTCTCTGATCCACCTCTACGCAGACGACACCATTCTGTATACTTCTGGCCCTTCTTTGGACACTGTGCTAGGTAAAGTCCCCCTTATCTCAGCTCGCTGGTCACCATAGCATCACCCACCTGTAGCACGCGCTCCAGCAGGTTATATCTCTCTGGTCAACCCCAAAACCAATTATTTCTTTCTCTCCTTCCAGTTCTCTGCTGCCAATGACTGGAACAAACTACAAAAATCTCTGAAACTGGAAACACTTATCTCCCTCACTAGCTTTAAGCACGAGCTGTCCGAGCAGCCCACAGATTACTTTAACCCATCTATAATTTAGCCCAAACAACTACCTCAGTAAGGAACTACTGTATTTATTTTATTTATTTATGCACCCCATTATTTTTATTTCTACTTTGCACATTCTTCCACTGCAAATCTACCATTCCATTGTTTTACTTGCTGTATTGTATTTACTTTGCCACCATGGCCTTTTTTGCCTTTACCTTCCTTATCTCACCTCATTTGCTCACATCGTATAGGTCTACTGTATTATTGACTGTATGTTTTGTTTTACTCCATGTGTAACTCTGTCTTGTTGTATGTGTCGAACTGCTTTGCTTTATCTTGGCCAGGTCGCAATTGTAAATGAGAACTTGTTCTCAACTTGCCTACCTGGTTAAATAAAGGTGAAATAAATAAAATAAAATAAAAGTTCAACCACAAAGACAAAGGAAGTGTTCCAGTGCCTCACAAAGAGGGGCACCTAAACATACATTGAATATCCCTTTGAGCATGATGTTAATTATTAATAATGATTAATGATGTATTAATTACATTTTGGATGGCGTATTACTAAACCGAGTCACTACAAAGACACAGGTATCCTTCCTAACCCTGTTGCCAAAGAGGAAGGAATCACACAAGGATTACACCATGAGGCCAATGGTGACTATAAAACAGTTTGTTTGTCTGTGATAGGAGAACAGGATGGATCAACAACATTGTAGTTACCCCAAAATATTAACCTTAATTGACAGAGTCAAAAGCAAATGCAAAATATAAATATTCCAAAATATGCATCAAGGTTTGCAATAAGGCACTAAAGTAAAACTGCAAACATTGTGGCAAAAACATGTACTTTATGTCCTGAATACAAAGTCTTATGTTTGGGGCAAAACCAACACAACACTGAGTGCCACTCTTAATATTTGCAAGCCTGGACCACCAGGCTGCATCATGTTATGGGTATGCTTGTCATCGACAAGGACTAGGGAGTTTTTGCATGATAAAAATAAACGGAATAGATAAAACCTGGTTCAGTCTGCTTTCCAACAGACACTGGGAGACACCTTTCAGCAGGACAATAACCTAAAACACAAGGCCAAATATACAGTGCCTTCAGAAACTATTCAATACCCCTTCACTTATTACACATTTTGTTTTGTTACAGCCTGAATTAAATAATAATAATAATCTCACCCACCTACACACAGTACCTAATAATGTCAAAGTGAAACAAATGTATAAAAAAATTAGCAAATTTATTTAAAATGAATTACAGAAATATCTCATTTACATAAGTATTTACTGGTGTGGTAATTCAACTGCTGCAAACCCTCCTACTTAACTGGCCAACGGATTTTCTCATGGAGTTTTCATTCAATATCAAATCAAATGTAGCCCTTCTTACATCAGCTGATTTATCAAAGTGCTGCACAGAAACCCAGCCTAAAACCCCAAACAGCAAGCAATACAGTTGTAGGAAAAACTAATTCAATAGGGTTTTTAGTACATTTATCTTAGTTTGAATTTTGACCACAGACTCAATAGAACATATCTAGTTATATATATCGGGTTTAGAATGTTAGGCATCAATGAAAGAAATCCGTCTAAATATATGCATATTCGTCTCCGTTAGAATTTGAAGAGTTGCTGTCCCATTCTCTGCGATTGTCATTCTAATGGAATCCAGAAACAATAAAACCCTGTCCATTTACATCAAAAGGTGCAAAGTTATGGGCAAAGACACATTTACATTACATTACAACTAAGTAATTTATAGCAGACGCTCTTATCCAGAGCGACTTACAAATTGGTGCATTCACCTTATGACATTCAGTGGAACAACCACTTTACAATAGTGCATCTAAATATTTTAAGGGGGGTGAGAAGGATTACTTTATCCTATCCTAGGTATTCCTTAAAGAGGTGGGGTTTCAGGTGTCTCCGGAAGGTGGTGATTGACTCCGCTGTCCTGGCGTCGTGAGGGAGTTTGTTCCACCATTGGGGAGCCAGAGCAGCGAACAGTTTTGACTGGGCTGAGCGGGAACTGTACTTCCTCAGTGGTAGGGAGGCGAGCAGGCCAGAGGTGGATGAACGCCTGGGTGTAAGGGCCTGATCAGAGCCTGGAGGTACTGAGGTGCCGTTCCCCTCACAGCTCCGTAGGCAAGCACCATGGTCTT
The DNA here is from genome assembly GCF_021184085.1 of Oncorhynchus gorbuscha. Taxonomy (NCBI): domain Eukaryota; kingdom Metazoa; phylum Chordata; class Actinopteri; order Salmoniformes; family Salmonidae; genus Oncorhynchus; species Oncorhynchus gorbuscha. The sequence continues at coordinate 36,273,234 of NC_060188.1, forward strand.
GTAGCGGATGCGAGCTTCAACTGGAAGCCAGTGGAGAGAGCGGAGGAGCGGGGTGACGTGAGAGAACTTGGGAAAGTTGAACACTAGACGGGCTGCGGCGTTCTTGGATGAGTTGTAGGGGTTTAATGGCACAGGCAGGGAGCCCAGCCAACAGCGAGTTGCAGTAATCCACACAAAACATACACATCAAATTAAATATTTATCTTGATCAAAAACAACCACTTCTGGTGTAGTATAATTTTAACATCCTTACAAACCACTTAATGTAAATGTACATTACTATATTGTACATAGGCTGGTCATCAAGGTTTGTACCTGTACACTTTACATCATCAGCATGATGAAAAACATTGCAGAATACAGTAATTGAGCACATTGTGACATCAAGTGGTTTGTGATGATGTGATGATGTGATAATGTGGCTCAGTTGGTAGAGCATGGCGCTTGCAATGCTAGGGTTGTGGTTTCGATTCCATTGGGGAAAATGTATGCACTCACTACTAAGTTGCTCTGGATAAGAGAGTTTACTAAAATGGAAAATAAATGAATAGACCATTTCAGTTTTCACAAAGAAATAAGTTGCATTTGCAAAGTATTTCAAGAAACTGGAAAACATAGTGTATTCAGACCCCTTGACTTTTTCCACATTTTGTTACATTACAGCCTTATTCTAAAATTGATTCAATATTTTTTTCCCCTAATCAATCTACACACAATACCCCAAATGACAAAGCAAAAACAGGTTTTTAGAAATGTTTGCAAATTTATAATACTTTTTAAAAAAATTATCACAATTACATACAGTTGAAGTCGGAAGTTTACATACACAGGTTGAAGTCATTAAAGCTCATTTTTCAACCAGTCCACAAATTTCTTGTTAATAAACTATAGTTTGGCCAGTCGGTTAGGATATCTACTTTGTGCATGACACAAGTTATTTTACAGATTACTGTATCACAATTCCAGTGGGTTAGAAGTTTACATACACTAAGATGACTGTGCCTTTAAACAGCTAAGAAAATTTCAGAAAATGTAATGGCTTTAGAAGCTTCTGATAGGCTAATTGACATAATTTGAGTCAATTGGAGGTGTACCTGTGGCTGTATTTCAAGGCCTACCTTCAAACTCATTACATTACATTACTCTTATCCATTACTCTTATCCAGAGCGACTTACAAAACTCAGTGCCTCTTTGCTTGACATCATGGGAAAATCAAAAGAAATCAGCCAAGACCTCAGAAAAACAATTTTAGACCACAAGTCTGGTTCTTAAAATAAAGTGGTGATCATAATTGACCTAAAACAGGGATTTTTACTAGGATTGAATGTCAGGAATTGTGAAAAACTGAGTTTAAATGCATTTGGCTAAGGTGTATATAAACTTCCAACTTCAACTAAGTATTCAGACCCTTTACTCAGTACTTTGTTGAATCACATTTGGGTATGACGTTACGTTACAAACCTGGCATAACTGTATTTGGGGAGTTTCTCCCATTCTTCCATCTGGCCACTCTACCGTAAAAAGGCCTCATTGGTAGAGTGCTGCAGAGATGGTTGTACTTCTGGAAGGTTCTCCCATCTCCACAGAGGAACTCTGGGGTCTGAATACTTTCTGAATTCACTGTATATCAAGCAAGTATCATATTAACTTTTTTTTACAGATAATAATCAGACAAATGTTGGGAAACACTCAAATACATTTTGTTAAAATGTTTTCACAAAATGAGTGCTCTTGGCCTTTACTCGTCCTGTATTAGTGGACCAAAATTGGCCCCCTTTGCGCAGGCAAGCATTTTTGCAGCAGCCCCACCCTCAAACTACTTCCTGCGGCTATGCCCACAAGAGAAGAAGCCAGATGTGGTGGTCCTGGGCTGGCGTAGTCTGTAGTGGTCTGTAGTTGTGAGGCCAGTTGGGCGTACTACCAAATTCTCTACAACAAGGTTGGAGGCAGCTTATGGTAGAGAAATTAGCAACAGCTCTGGTGGTCATTCCTGCAGTGAGCAATGCCATTTGCACACCTCCCTCAAAACTTGAGAGCTCTGTGGCGTTGTTCTGTTTGACAAAACTGCACATTTTAGAGTGGCCCCCAGCTCAAGGTGCACCTGTGTAATAACCATGCTGTTTAATCAGCTTCTTGATATTCCACACCTGTCAGGTGGATGGATTATCTTGGCGAAGGAGGAATGCTCAATAACAGGGATGTAAACAAAATTGAACAGCATTTGAGAGAAATAAGCTTTTTGAGCATATGGAACATTTCAGGGATCTTTTATTTCATCTCATTCATCTCAGCTTGAAAATATATGGCAAGACTTGAAAATAGCTGTCTAGCATGATCAACATCCAAAGTACAGATATTGTATAATCCATGTGTGCAAAGCTCTTAAGAGACTTACCCAGAAAGATTGCTGCCAAAGGTTATTCTAACATGTATTGACTCAAGGGTATGAATACTTATCAAAGACATATTTGTTTTCAATTTTTCATGAATATTTGTACATATGTTAGAATTTCTTTCACTTTGACAAAGTATTGTGTAGACCGTTGACAGAAAAAAATGACAACTAAATCTATTTTAATCCCGCTTGGAAAAACAAAATGTGGAAAAAGTAAAGGGGTATGAATAGTTTCTGAAGGCACTTGGGTGGTCTTACAAGTGGTGTGTGTGTGTCACTCATAGATCCAGTGTCCGCTGCTGTCCTCCCAGCACTGTAGCTCATTCTGCCTGAACCACAGAGAGATCTCTCTCTGAGCGCTCTCCACAGAGTCACTGCCATGGATCACATTCCTACAACACAGAAAGTCAACAAGATATAATCTCATGGTCACTGATGATAACATGTAACAGTATTGCTTCTCCATCCCTCTCTTCGCCCCTACCTGGGCTCAAACAAGGGACCATCTGCACACATCAACAACTGCCTCCCACAAATCATCGTTACCTATTGCTCCACAAAAGCAGAGGCCCTTGCAGAGCAAGGGAAACAGCTACTTCAAGGTCTCAGAGCAAGTGACGTTACTGATTGAAAAACTATTAGTGCGCACCAAACTAGCTAGCCATTTCACAACCAGTTACACACACACACACAATACACAGACACACTTTACCTGCCCACTTCCAAACAGTAGTCTCCTCTGATGGTTCCTGGTAAGGGAGTCTGCCGGGTTGGTCTCCCCCAGCATCTTGCGAGACATCTTCACCACATCCAGACCTTGCCACACCTAAACACATGCACACATATACACACCTGGATGAACAATTGCACAACTAGGGATGTGCACATTAACGTGGATAACCAGTAACGTTTAAATTGTGTAAACCATAATTTGGAACATACCCTGTCAAACTTTATAGGCACCTCTAACAGCAGTACTATAGATGTTTATGTTGCACAGTGGACATTACGTTACATTTGAGATCCAGGTTAAAAGTCCTTTGACGACAGTAAAACTACCTCCAGCTACCCTGTATCTACTCCCTAAAGCCTGGAGTGTGTCTGATATGGCACCCTAGTCCCTATATGGTGCATTACTTTTGATAAAGACCCATATTGCGCTGGACAAAACTAATGCACTATATAGGGAATAGGGTGCCGTTTTAGATGTCACTCAGATGTACTTTCCCCTGGAAGTACATCTGTATCTCTCCTGTATTTGACCTTTGACTTGTAATGGCCTGCATCTTCCCCCAAGCTACCCCCTGATACCTACAATCACCCCTAACCCAACCCTTTCTCGCCCACCTGCATCTTATCAACAACACAAGTACAGGAACATTAAAGGCATAATATAACGTCTCTCCAGAAATGACCCAAGTTTTGCCAACCAGTAATCCCAAAACTATTTATGGTATGACTTACTAAGACCCCCCACCTCCAATCAGCTTTCAGCTCACTGAACCACGCTGGAAACGGAGACAGCTGATTGGTCAAGAGGAATTCAGAGATAGGCAGTTATTGGTCTGAGTGAGTGACACGGTCACTGGCTGCTCATTGGTGAGTTGAATGTAGAGAGAGAGACTGACAGGTGATTGGTTGGTTCAGGGTGATTTTACCTCAGCCAGCTTTTAGTTAGAAGGTGAGGAGACGTTGTTGAATGTACTGGGAAAAAAACAAGATCAGTCTTGAATGCATTGGCCTGTAAATACAGTGAAGTTTGATCAGGAGGTGTGCAGACTCAGGATGCCTCGGAAATGGCGCCCAATGCCTTTTTATAATACTACTTTTGATCAGAGCTTGTCAAAAGTAGTGTACTATATAGGGAATAGGGTGCCATTTGTAATACAGATGTAGTTAAATTCATGGGGGATAACTGAGCCAGTAAATCAGGTGTAGTTGGAGTGAAGAGAAACTCTTGTTTTGGCATCAGAGGATGAACAGGGATTTGAATTGGTCCACATTAGAAGCAAGTTTCCAGACAGCCTTAATGACATAGAAGGGCCGTGTTTGAGCGGATCAAATATGTGATGCATTGTGGGTAAATTGTGACTGATTGATCTACAAATAATAATGAGTAGTTATTTATGATGCAAGGTGATTTGTAGATAAGTCAGGCTTGCACTGTCGATCAAACCCAAACTCTCCTGTAGAGAAAATGGACAGGTAAAGAGGCTCAGTTCTGTTTCGGCCTTTGTAAAAACCTATCTAGTCTTCTCAGGTCTGTGAACACCAAAGGGGTAAGGGCGAAGGGGAAAGTAACCGTGCCAAATAGTGGAAGGAGAGAGAGAGCCAGGCATATCCTCGACTGTGGGCTGTTTGGTTCATAACTAAATTCACCAACCGCCCACTTTACTCTGATTCCCAGACTGACAGTTGGACAGTGAGGTTTGTGCATGGTCGCCTGTTTTGAATGACAGCTGTAATTGACGATTCTGTAACTCTCCAGACATGCCCAAGGCCCTTCCCCTTCTTGTTCAGTATGTTACTCATATGTTGATCTCTTTATCTGTGTGGATTAAATATTAAACCTATTTGTGCGCTGAAAACCAGAGGCTGTGTTGTCTGTCGTTCTCTGTCGATTAACTTATTTTCAACCTTTTTTTGTGATCTTTTTAAAAAATTTACTTTTTTGAATTGCCGCATTTAAAGGTAATTTCCGATTGAGCCGACAATACAGTATGCAGAGTTTACTGTGAATGCAGTTTCCGCTAACATGGGAACATTGCCTTTAAATGATGCTGCAGTTCGGAACTTCCGGGTTTACGGGAATTAATTGAAGATGTACAAAGAAGTAACAAGGACAGTGGTTCAGATTCGGAAGAGTGAAGCTCAAGTCCATTTGGAACATACCCTGTCAAACTTTATAGGCACCTCTAACAGCAGTACTATAGATGTTCATATTGCACAGTGGACATTATGTTACATTTGAGATCCAGGTTAAAAGTCCTTTGACGACAGTACATAGCCTATCACACATACAACCACCCTTAATGTCTATGATAATACCTGTAAAAATAAAGGAATGAAATTCATTGAGAATTTTTTTTATTAATTTCAATTCATTCATCCAAATTTATTTGAAGCGATACAGTTGGCTGTTCGACCACATTCAGTGTTTACAAACTTCCTTCTTCACTGTTGGTTCTCTGAGGTTTTTAAGAGTGTTTTTGGATTATGATGAGGTAAGAAAGCAGGACACAGCTGCTTCATGACATATTCTTCAAAAACCAAGAGTTGTTTATGACGACATCTTTAAAACTGCTAAAAATGAATAAAACAAATACACTGACCGAACTGTGAATGTTGTGCCTTCAGATTAAAACACAATAAATCACTATGAATGAATGAGATTAGAAAAATGTGCCCTTTATTCGCCTTTCTCTCTTCTCTCTCTGTCAGTGGTTATTGCTAAGTTTCAGAGAGAGCACTAATTGCATTCCACATCCATGACTGTCCAGTACATACAGAAAGCAGCAGCAGATATGCAATTAAAGAACCTACAGTACAAGGATTCTCCTTGCAGTGGAAATTCAATCTTAAAGTTAACCCACTGTGAATCTCACACCTTGCAGTTTAATCTCAATGTTATCTTGTGTAAGTAACCGTGGCGAAGATGTGTTGTCATTCCTTCAATATATTTCATCAAAGCAGCAATATCACTCCTAGCTGCCTACTACAAAAAGCCGCAAATATATTTTCATCATCCTAACCAACTTGCCCTCTAAATACACCTCTGCTGTCTTTAACCAAGATCTCAGCGATCACTGCCTCATTGCCTGCATCCGTAATGGGTCAGCGGTCAAACGACCTCCACTCATCACTGTCAAACGCTCCCTGAAACACTTCAGCGAGCAGGCCTTTCTAATCGACCTCGCTGGGGTATCCCTGGAAGGATATTGATCTCATCCCGTCAATAGAGGATGCCTGTTTTTTTTTTTTTTTGCCTTCCTAACCATCTTAAATAAGCATGCCCCATTCAAGATATTTAGAACCAGGAACAGGTTCTCCCCAGACCTGACTGCCCTTAACCAACACAAAAACATCCTATGGCGTTCTGCATTTAGCATCGAACAGCCCCCGTGATATGCAGCTTTTCAGGGAAGCTAGAAACCAATATAATACACAGGCAGTTAGAGAAGCCAAGGCTAGCTTTTTCAAGCAGAAATTTGCTTCCTGCAACACTAACTCAAAAAGTTCTGGGACACTGTCCATGGAGAATAAAGAACACCTCCCCAGCTGCCCACTGCACTGAATATAGGAAACACTTTCGCCACTGATAAATCCACTATAATTGAGAATTTCAATAAGCATTTTTCTACGGCTGGCCATGCTTTCCACCTGGCTACCCCTAACCCCAGTCAACAGCACTGCACCCCCCACAGCAACTCGCCCAAGCCTTCCCCATTTCTCCTCCCAAATCCAGTCAGCTGATGTTCTAAAAGAGCTGCAAAATCTGGACCCCTACAAATCAGCCGGGCTAGACAAATTAGCCGGGCTAGACAATGGGGAAGGCTTGGGCGAGTTCTTTCTTTCTAAAATGATCTGCTGAAATTGTTGCCGCCCCTATTACTAGTCTGTTCAACCTCTCTTTCGTGTCGTCTGAGATTCCCAAAGATTGGAAAGCAGCTGCGGTCATCCCCCTCTTCAAAGGGGGGACACTCGACTCAAACTGCTACAGACCTATAATCTTTCCTACCCTGCCTTTCTAAGGTCTTCGAAAGCCAAGTCAACAAACAGATTACCGACCATTTCGAATCTCACCATACACTCTCTGCTAGGCAATCTGGTTTCAGAGCTGGTCATGGGTGCACCTCAGCCACGCTCAAGGTCCTAAACGATATCTTAACCGCCATCGATAAGAAACATTACTGTGCAGCCGTATATTCATTGATCTGGCCATGGCTTTCAATTCTGTCAATCACCACATCCTCATCGGCAGACTCGACAGCCTTGGTTTCTCAAATGATTGCCTCGCCTGGTTCACCAACTACTTCTCTGATAGAGTTCAGTGTGTCAAATCGGAGGGTCTGCTGTCCGAACCTCTGGCAGTCTCTATGGGGGTGCCACAGGGTTCAACTCTTGGACCGACTCTTCTCTGTAATACATCAATGATGTCGCTCTTGCTGCTGGTGAGTCTCTGATCCACCTCTACGCAGACGACACCATTCTGTATACTTCTGGCCCTTCTTTGGACACTGTGCTAGGTAAAGTCCCCCTTATCTCAGCTCGCTGGTCACCATAGCATCACCCACCTGTAGCACGCGCTCCAGCAGGTTATATCTCTCTGGTCAACCCCAAAACCAATTATTTCTTTCTCTCCTTCCAGTTCTCTGCTGCCAATGACTGGAACAAACTACAAAAATCTCTGAAACTGGAAACACTTATCTCCCTCACTAGCTTTAAGCACGAGCTGTCCGAGCAGCCCACAGATTACTTTAACCCATCTATAATTTAGCCCAAACAACTACCTCAGTAAGGAACTACTGTATTTATTTTATTTATTTATGCACCCCATTATTTTTATTTCTACTTTGCACATTCTTCCACTGCAAATCTACCATTCCATTGTTTTACTTGCTGTATTGTATTTACTTTGCCACCATGGCCTTTTTTGCCTTTACCTTCCTTATCTCACCTCATTTGCTCACATCGTATAGGTCTACTGTATTATTGACTGTATGTTTTGTTTTACTCCATGTGTAACTCTGTCTTGTTGTATGTGTCGAACTGCTTTGCTTTATCTTGGCCAGGTCGCAATTGTAAATGAGAACTTGTTCTCAACTTGCCTACCTGGTTAAATAAAGGTGAAATAAATAAAATAAAATAAAAGTTCAACCACAAAGACAAAGGAAGTGTTCCAGTGCCTCACAAAGAGGGGCACCTAAACATACATTGAATATCCCTTTGAGCATGATGTTAATTATTAATAATGATTAATGATGTATTAATTACATTTTGGATGGCGTATTACTAAACCGAGTCACTACAAAGACACAGGTATCCTTCCTAACCCTGTTGCCAAAGAGGAAGGAATCACACAAGGATTACACCATGAGGCCAATGGTGACTATAAAACAGTTTGTTTGTCTGTGATAGGAGAACAGGATGGATCAACAACATTGTAGTTACCCCAAAATATTAACCTTAATTGACAGAGTCAAAAGCAAATGCAAAATATAAATATTCCAAAATATGCATCAAGGTTTGCAATAAGGCACTAAAGTAAAACTGCAAACATTGTGGCAAAAACATGTACTTTATGTCCTGAATACAAAGTCTTATGTTTGGGGCAAAACCAACACAACACTGAGTGCCACTCTTAATATTTGCAAGCCTGGACCACCAGGCTGCATCATGTTATGGGTATGCTTGTCATCGACAAGGACTAGGGAGTTTTTGCATGATAAAAATAAACGGAATAGATAAAACCTGGTTCAGTCTGCTTTCCAACAGACACTGGGAGACACCTTTCAGCAGGACAATAACCTAAAACACAAGGCCAAATATACAGTGCCTTCAGAAACTATTCAATACCCCTTCACTTATTACACATTTTGTTTTGTTACAGCCTGAATTAAATAATAATAATAATCTCACCCACCTACACACAGTACCTAATAATGTCAAAGTGAAACAAATGTATAAAAAAATTAGCAAATTTATTTAAAATGAATTACAGAAATATCTCATTTACATAAGTATTTACTGGTGTGGTAATTCAACTGCTGCAAACCCTCCTACTTAACTGGCCAACGGATTTTCTCATGGAGTTTTCATTCAATATCAAATCAAATGTAGCCCTTCTTACATCAGCTGATTTATCAAAGTGCTGCACAGAAACCCAGCCTAAAACCCCAAACAGCAAGCAATACAGTTGTAGGAAAAACTAATTCAATAGGGTTTTTAGTACATTTATCTTAGTTTGAATTTTGACCACAGACTCAATAGAACATATCTAGTTATATATATCGGGTTTAGAATGTTAGGCATCAATGAAAGAAATCCGTCTAAATATATGCATATTCGTCTCCGTTAGAATTTGAAGAGTTGCTGTCCCATTCTCTGCGATTGTCATTCTAATGGAATCCAGAAACAATAAAACCCTGTCCATTTACATCAAAAGGTGCAAAGTTATGGGCAAAGACACATTTACATTACATTACAACTAAGTAATTTATAGCAGACGCTCTTATCCAGAGCGACTTACAAATTGGTGCATTCACCTTATGACATTCAGTGGAACAACCACTTTACAATAGTGCATCTAAATATTTTAAGGGGGGTGAGAAGGATTACTTTATCCTATCCTAGGTATTCCTTAAAGAGGTGGGGTTTCAGGTGTCTCCGGAAGGTGGTGATTGACTCCGCTGTCCTGGCGTCGTGAGGGAGTTTGTTCCACCATTGGGGAGCCAGAGCAGCGAACAGTTTTGACTGGGCTGAGCGGGAACTGTACTTCCTCAGTGGTAGGGAGGCGAGCAGGCCAGAGGTGGATGAACGCCTGGGTGTAAGGGCCTGATCAGAGCCTGGAGGTACTGAGGTGCCGTTCCCCTCACAGCTCCGTAGGCAAGCACCATGGTCTTGTAGCGGATGCGAGCTTCAACTGGAAGCCAGTGGAGAGAGCGGAGGAGCGGGGTGACGTGAGAGAACTTGGGAAAGTTGAACACTAGACGGGCTGCGGCGTTCTTGGATGAGTTGTAGGGGTTTAATGGCACAGGCAGGGAGCCCAGCCAACAGCGAGTTGCAGTAATCCACACAAAACATACACATCAAATTAAATATTTATCTTGATCAAAAACAACCACTTCTGGTGTAGTATAATTTTAACATCCTTACAAACCACTTAATGTAAATGTACATTACTATATTGTACATAGGCTGGTCATCAAGGTTTGTACCTGTACACTTTACATCATCAGCATGATGAAAAACATTGCAGAATACAGTAATTGAGCACATTGTGACATCAAGTGGTTTGTGATGATGTGATGATGTGATAATGTGGCTCAGTTGGTAGAGCATGGCGCTTGCAATGCTAGGGTTGTGGTTTCGATTCCATTGGGGAAAATGTATGCACTCACTACTAAGTTGCTCTGGATAAGAGAGTTTACTAAAATGGAAAATAAATGAATAGACCATTTCAGTTTTCACAAAGAAATAAGTTGCATTTGCAAAGTATTTCAAGAAACTGGAAAACATAGTGTATTCAGACCCCTTGACTTTTTCCACATTTTGTTACATTACAGCCTTATTCTAAAATTGATTCAATATTTTTTTCCCTAATCAATCTACACACAATACCCCAAATGACAAAGCAAAAACAGGTTTTTAGAAATGTTTGCAAATTTATAATACTTTTTAAAAAAATTATCACAATTACATACAGTTGAAGTCGGAAGTTTACATACACAGGTTGAAGTCATTAAAGCTCATTTTTCAACCAGTCCACAAATTTCTTGTTAATAAACTATAGTTTGGCCAGTCGGTTAGGATATCTACTTTGTGCATGACACAAGTTATTTTACAGATTACTGTATCACAATTCCAGTGGGTTAGAAGTTTACATACACTAAGATGACTGTGCCTTTAAACAGCTAAGAAAATTTCAGAAAATGTAATGGCTTTAGAAGCTTCTGATAGGCTAATTGACATAATTTGAGTCAATTGGAGGTGTACCTGTGGCTGTATTTCAAGGCCTACCTTCAAACTCATTACATTACATTACTCTTATCCATTACTCTTATCCAGAGCGACTTACAAAACTCAGTGCCTCTTTGCTTGACATCATGGGAAAATCAAAAGAAATCAGCCAAGACCTCAGAAAAACAATTTTAGACCACAAGTCTGGTTCTTAAAATAAAGTGGTGATCATAATTGACCTAAAACAGGGATTTTTACTAGGATTGAATGTCAGGAATTGTGAAAAACTGAGTTTAAATGCATTTGGCTAAGGTGTATATAAACTTCCAACTTCAACTAAGTATTCAGACCCTTTACTCAGTACTTTGTTGAATCACATTTGGGTATGACGTTACGTTACAAACCTGGCATAACTGTATTTGGGGAGTTTCTCCCATTCTTCCATCTGGCCACTCTACCGTAAAAAGGCCTCATTGGTAGAGTGCTGCAGAGATGGTTGTACTTCTGGAAGGTTCTCCCATCTCCACAGAGGAACTCTGGGGTCTGAATACTTTCTGAATTCACTGTATATCAAGCAAGTATCATATTAACTTTTTTTTACAGATAATAATCAGACAAATGTTCGGAAACACTCAAATACATTTTGTTAAAATGTTTTCACAAAATGAGTGCTCTTGGCCTTTACTCGTCCTGTATTAGTGGACCAAAATTGGCCCCCTTTGCGCAGGCAAGCATTTTTGCAGCAGCCCCACCCTCAAACTACTTCCTGCGGCTATGCCCACAAGAGAAGAAGCCAGATGTGGTGGTCCTGGGCTGGCGTAGTTACACGTGGTCTGTAGTTGTGAGGCCAGTTGGGCGTACTACCAAATTCTCTACAACAAGGTTGGAGGCAGCTTATGGTAGAGAAATTAGCAACAGCTCTGGTGGTCATTCCTGCAGTGAGCAATGCCATTTGCACACCTCCCTCAAAACTTGAGAGCTCTGTGGCGTTGTTCTGTTTGACAAAACTGCACATTTTAGAGTGGCCCCCAGCTCAAGGTGCACCTGTGTAATAACCATGCTGTTTAATCAGCTTCTTGATATTCCACACCTGTCAGGTGGATGGATTATCTTGGCGAAGGAGGAATGCTCAATAACAGGGATGTAAACAAAATTGAACAGCATTTGAGAGAAATAAGCTTTTTGAGCATATGGAACATTTCAGGGATCTTTTATTTCATCTCATTCATCTCAGCTTGAAAATATATGGCAAGACTTGAAAATAGCTGTCTAGCATGATCAACATCCAAAGTACAGATATTGTATAATCCATGTGTGCAAAGCTCTTAAGAGACTTACCCAGAAAGATTGCTGCCAAAGGTTATTCTAACATGTATTGACTCAAGGGTATGAATACTTATCAAAGACATATTTGTTTTCAATTTTTCATGAATATTTGTACATATGTTAGAATTTCTTTCACTTTGACAAAGTATTGTGTAGACCGTTGACAGAAAAAAATGACAACTAAATCTATTTTAATCCCGCTTGGAAAAACAAAATGTGGAAAAAGTAAAGGGGTATGAATAGTTTCTGAAGGCACTTGGGTGGTCTTACAAGTGGTGTGTGTGTGTCACTCATAGATCCAGTGTCCGCTGCTGTCCTCCCAGCACTGTAGCTCATTCTGCCTGAACCACAGAGAGATCTCTCTCTGAGCGCTCTCCACAGAGTCACTGCCATGGATCACATTCCTACAACACAGAAAGTCAACAAGATATAATCTCATGGTCACTGATGATAACATGTAACAGTATTGCTTCTCCATCCCTCTCTTCGCCCCTACCTGGGCTCAAACAAGGGACCATCTGCACACATCAACAACTGCCTCCCACAAATCATCGTTACCTATTGCTCCACAAAAGCAGAGGCCCTTGCAGAGCAAGGGAAACAGCTACTTCAAGGTCTCAGAGCAAGTGACGTTACTGATTGAAAAACTATTAGTGCGCACCAAACTAGCTAGCCATTTCACAACCAGTTACACACACACACACAATACACAGACACACTTTACCTGCCCACTTCCAAACAGTAGTCTCCTCTGATGGTTCCTGGTAGGGAGTCTGCCGGGTTGGTCTCCCCCAGCATCTTGCGAGACATCTTCACCACATCCAGACCTTGCCACACCTAAACACATGCACACATATACACACCTGGATGAACAATTGCACAACTAGGGATGTGCACATTAACGTGGATAACCAGTAACGTTTAAATTGTGTAAACCATAATAAAATATGTCAAATATCTTGAGCGGGAGAGGGCAGCTGTGTATGTAGTAGTAGGCATGCTATCTCACCATGGCAACGATGGGTCCAGAGCTCATGTTGCGCACCAATCCATTGAAGAAGGGTTTGTCTCTCAGGTCCCTGTAGTGCTCTCTCAGGAGATCCTCGGACGCCTGACGAACACACACACCCACCCACATCACATCAGAGAGATCCAACACAGACAGTATATCATAAGCCCCTTTCACAAACATAAATCACATATTTTATTTAAATATATTTTACAAGATTTCTCCAGTTACCCCCTTCACACTGCTCTGGAAAGGCTAATTATTGCCTGTTTGTTTTGAAAGATGGCGTACAAGTGTTGTAAACTATGTTAATAAACTGTCTAATGAAGTGCTTCCTCCTTCTCGCGTGTGGGTTTGATGGACGTATATCATGGTGTGTGCTATTACCTGGACTAGTTTCATTCCCACCAATCTGAAGCCCTTTTTCTCAAAGCGCTGGATGATCTCTCCCACTAGCCTCCGGTGCACACCATCCGGTTTCACAGCTATGAAGCTGTGCTCATTGACACCCGTCCAACCTAGGACGAAAGCATGACCATCATGTCCAGTCCCAAATCAAACCCTAGCCTATGACATTTGCTGATTGGCCATACCTCGTAGATTTGAAATCGGCAGCTGGGGTGTGTGAGCAATATGGTGGAAACTCCATCTAGCCCACAGATTATGGCAAATTTACAAATCTGTTAGGGTGGCAGGTAGCCTAGCAATTAGAGCGTTGGGTCAGTAACTGAAAAGTTGCTGGTTTGAATGAGCAAGGCACTTAACCCGAATTTACTCCAGGGGCGCCATATAAAACGCTAACCATGTAAAACAAAACATTTCACTGCACCTATCCCGTGTGTGTGACATTTTTTTATTTTAACAATCATATGTGGTACACCTAATCAGTCCAAGCAAGTACAAGCAATAAAATATCACATTTGTGATGTGACTATTACTACAATATCTCATGGCCAATTTAAAATGTTCTAGAGAGGATTTAGATAACTGATGAGCTGAGGAGGTGTCGGATTACACCCCCCCCCCACACCTTCCATAAAGCGTTGCTTGTAAAAACCATACATTTTGGCTTGCGTGAAATATGAAATAGCACCTTTACCATCAGATTCCTCAATTCGTGCATGTTTTGCCTCCAAATCCTCAATTTTTTCCTGCTGAACAGGCAATGACCGTTTTCTTCGTCCCATATCATAGACTCGCTTGCGCCGTGGTGCTCTTGTGCGAGTGCGACCAACCAATCAGATTGCTGGCGTCACCGGAACCTGGTTCCCAAGTTATAACACAGCCACAAAGTCATAAACCCCGCATATGACTACAATTTATCTTATTAAAATCTGATTACACAACCCTAACCTTAACCACACTACTAACCTTATGCTTAACCTTAAATGAAGACCACAAAGCACAATTTTGTTTTCATGAATTGTTTTGATATATTGTAGGCCTTGACAATTTTGACTTTGTGGCAAATAGTGAAACTGGATACAGTGTCCGTAATGGAATTGTTTTAACTATGTTACAGCAAAGATGATGGGTATACTGACAAAATTGCATGTCTCTCCGCCCTAACAATTGGAGTCATTGTCCACAAAGAAGAACGTCGGGTTAGGGTTAGGGTTAGGGCTAACTAGCTCCCGCCTATTCTTTCTTTGGATGGTGGACACATCTCATTATTGTAATATTCGACGAGGGTTGTCGATGTCAACCACCCGTATCCAATGAAGAGATGCTATGCTTACTAGCCTCATGATATGAATATGCATAGCCATCTCGCGACAACTCCGATATAAAGTGTTTTTTCTCATAGTTGCCTGGATATCACGTGTCCTACTTTTATCAGTACACTCAAAACAATGTGTCCATTAAAAAACTTATTCGACCAAATAAGCCATTCCATTTTTTGTTGACCAAATTTCGACACACCTCCATACAAAAACTCATTGCTCATTGCCGAATTTGGCCACGCTCTTCCTCTTCCTATCTGGGTACAGCTGGGACGATCACGTGTGAAGGTTTTTGTGAAAGCGTTTCTTGGTATCTACTATTAACACAGCCACAAAGTCTAAATTGGCTGTACGATTTTTTTTAAATGTGCTTAATTTAACGTTATGAATAAGGTTAGCAGTGTGGTTAAGGGTTATGTTGACAATCAAAATTTAAGAAGATAAATTAAAGAAATTGACGGGGTTTATTACTTTGCGGCTGTGGTAACTAGTGACAACCTGATGGCTCTGTTGCTTGTGGTGCTTTCAAGACAACTGGAAACTCGGGGAAAAACGAGGTCAAATCATGACCTCAGTGATCTTCACGTCGAAAATTCGGAGCTCCAGAAAGAGGCTTTTACCCAATCGGAGCTCGTTTTTCCCCCGAGTTCCCAGTTGTTTTGAATGCAGCATTAGAATTCCGAAGCGTAGACATAGGAAAGCACTATAAAGACAACTTCTAATATAATAATAATAATATATGCCATTTAGCAGACGCTTTTATCCAAAGCGACTTACAGTCATGTCTGCATACATTCTACGTATGGGTGGTCCCGGGGATCGAACCCACTACCCTGGCGTTACAAGCGCCATGCTCTACCAACTGAGCTACAGAAGGACCACTTTAGTGACGATAAATAGGCTATCACCGCATTTGAATGGTAATGTTGCCAATGAAAAAGCCAATCTGACAGCGGTTATGATTAAAACCTTCTACCCTGACCCTCCAATATTGGCAATTTACGAAACAGCAATCGATCGAAGATCACACAAATGTCACAAGTATGAGGATTCTGTGTTATGCACTATAGCCCGTTACCATATATGTGATTGAATATTATCTGCTGTTGGCTTGTGTGGATGTATGTATGTGTTATGCAACATAGCTGACTTGACACATTGTTAACCGTTTCAGGGCCATGGGCCATTCTCATGATGGAAAAATACAGAATAACATGAAGACAGGAACTGTGCAATGAGTTGGGGGGGGCACATTCAGAACGTAGTGTTGCGAGAACAAACAGTCTTTTGTTAAATAACAGGAGCCAGGTGCGAGATAACGGTATCGAGCATGAGCGCATAGATATTCTTCACAGCAACAGTTACATCTATCAATTGGAGCGCCTGGGTGTTGGGACCAGCTCTACGCCAACAATCAACGATAGGTTGGGTGAGTCTAAACCACGCCCAGTCTCTACTCTGACAGGCCGGCTCAGAAGCAGGAACTACCCCTGTCAGAGTATATTTATAATATCTTTGTCAGGAACAAGTCAGTTCTCTGTTTTGCCCTGCGAGGTGGGACAGAGAGCCTGTATATACGAAAATTGCATTTACCACTTATTGCTTAGTTAATAAAAAAGACATAGCATACAATCGGTGACTCATTGTCATATTTATCCTGATACCAGATTCGAATTGACGCAACTCTAACACAAGGCAATAGTCAGAATCCCACTCCATTCGCAAAATAACTCGGAACCTTCTGCTACGTTCATAATATGCAGGCCTACAGTGTCAGGTGAAAACTTGAATCATTATAGCTGCGAGTACTGTTGGATCCTGTATTTTACATTATAGCCATTACATATATATATATTTAAATATTATCTGATGTTGGTTGTGTGAGGTATCTGCATTTGTGCACTGGGGCATCATTATGAGATTAAACCACTGCTTGCTACTTGCCTGTTTGTGTGTGACAAGAACTGAGTAACATGGTGTGACCTGCATGTTGCAAAACAGTAGATAACAGCCCAGCAGATTACTTAGCTAATAAAAATAGATAGTATAAAATCGGTGACTCATTGTTATATTTATCCTGATACCAGATTCGAATTTACGAAACCCTAACAGTACTAACCACTACCGCCAGTCTGCTGCAAGCAAACAAGTATCGAACAGATGCAATGCATTTAACTTGAATCAACCATATGAAATTGAGGAAATGTCATATAAAACCATAATAAGTGCAACCAACCTGTTTGGAAAACACTTGCCAATATAGTCAATAGGAAAATCATCGTTGCATCATCTACAGGGAAAAAGTGAAAATAAGGAAGAAAGTCCTTCACGTATCTTCGGAAAGCAGCCAGGAAGTAGGGCGCGAACGCGCAGTGTGGGGAGTGATTCAGGAAATAAACTACTGATACCTTTCACCAAGTTACCTAACATCTTCCTAGCTTCATAAGATACCACCACAATCAATGGAGACAGGGGCTGCAGTCCAAACATGTCAATTTGACCCTGGTTTGTATAATTTGTGGAACGTCCCAAGAGGAATCTGTTCCAAAATCTTCGTAAATAACAAGGTTGCCAACAAATAACGCATACAAAGTTGTATAGCGGCGGAATGGGATACCGGGTAGGGAATATGCAATTGAGGAAATGTCATATAAAACCATAATAAGTGCAACAAACCTGTTTGGAAAACACTTGCCAATATAGTCAAGAGGAAAATCATCGTTGCATCATCTACGGGGAAAAAGTGAAAATAAGGAAGAAAGTCCTTCACGTATCTTCGGAAAGCAGCCAGGAAGTAGTGCGCGAACGCGCAGTGTGGGGAGTGATTCAGGAAATAAGCTACTGATACCTTTCACCAAGTTACCTAACATCTTCCTCGCTCCATAAAATACCACCATGCATTAAATATGCACTGTCAATGGAGACAAGGGCTGCAGTCCAAACATGTCAATTTGACCCTGGTTGGTATAATTTATGGAACGTTCCAAGAGGAATCTGTTCCAAAAAAGTTGCCAACAAATAACGCATACAAAGTTGTATAGCGGCGGAATAGGATACCGGGTAGGGAGTGTGCTATGTAATTACGTGTTTCACTCACCACGTTTATTCCCCCCAAAATCATTCTGGTAGCCTCCACCATTTCTCGTTTAATGTTTTAGTTATTATTTCCGGTGTGTCGGCATTCGGCCAGTGAACTCTACTGCGCCCCAATTAGGCTATTGCTATGGTTAACATGTAACTTAACGAATGACTGCTCGCTCCAATATTGTATTAGCTAGGTGGCTTGTACACAATTGTTACCGATGATACTGTATATACCAGCCTACATACATTGTATTTTGCCAAATTCTCTGTTAATCCTGTTGCCCAAATATAGCCCCGAACCCTAAACAAAAAAAATCCCCATGTGTGCAATTTCTGCAACCCCCTATACTGATCTATGACAGCATGCTAAAACAATGATAATGCATGCAATGCTTTATTATAAAGTAGTTTTTTTCATGCATTCTGGTACCTCAGCATACTCTGGGTCACCCCCCTCTCTGGCTCACTTTTTGTTCCTGCACTTCCCAATTTACAAATTAAGCACTGCCAAGGTGTATTTATATTCATAAGCTCTCACTCACATCGCTTTTTCCGTTGCCATCTTTCATTTATGGCACTTCAACATTGATACAGAGTGGCACATCACACTCATGTCTTTTCTTGGGACTCCACACACACACACGCACACACACACACACACATACACACACTACTGTAGCATATTGTTTACATTTCTCAAATTTAGGCATCCACTGACATGGGCACAGACGTGTGTACAGTCATTTTCTGTGTGGTGGGCAAATTTGGTTGAACAGGAGAAGAGGATGTGATTACTTGTGGGGGTGGTGGGTTCAACAGCTGCAGGGAAGCTGATTGGTTGCTTTGGCTATCACATCTTCTTGATTAAAAGAAAGACAGATTCAGAAATTAGTTAGACATTGCCATAGTTCAATGTTGAAAAGCCTTCATTTACATGCTCTCAAAAATAGACATTCAGTATTCACTGAATGAAGTAGCCTACCCATCCACATTTACAATAAATTATACTAACAGCACATTCAATGACTCGTGATTATTATTGTAGGCTACTCTTGTACCTACCTTGTATAATACTGTAATCATTGAATGAAGTAACATATCATCCACATTTAAAATGTAATCAATTAGATAAATAATGATAGCACATAAAGTTATATTATCGTAGAATAGGCTACTCCAGTATGCCCACTTATGATAGGATACCGTTATGATACTGGCGTGATTTTAGGTCTTCAATTCGAAGTTGTATGTTGTACCTCGTTTCCGCCCTTCAAGGAAAGGCATCCCCCATTCTATTCAGTGCAGGTGTGAATGTCCCATAGCTTTAGCACACAATGGCATGTCGGGGTAGTGTATTACAACGTACCATTTTTATATATCCTATAGCACATGTTTGTATATTTTTCATTTACCATTTAATTAATCCATGAAATAAATAATACTAGCACATCAAATTCCATTATTATTGTACACTAGCCTACTCCCCTATCGACACAGTAATTAATATTGCCTTCGACATTACGTTATCAACTCAGCAAAAAGTAATTCTTTTCAAATAATCCAAATTTGCTGGCGCCTCTGGGCTGAGGGGCTCTGGCGGGACGCTCCGGCAGCGGCGCCGGACAGGCGGGACGCTCCGGCAGCGGCGCCGGACAGGCGGGAGCACCTGCAGGGAGGAGACAGAGACAGCCTGGTGCGTGGAGCTGCCACAGGAGGCAGCGGCGCCGGACAGGCGGGAGGCTCCGGCAGCGGCGCCGGACAGGCGGGAGGCTCCGGCAGCGGCGCCGGACAGGCGGGAGGCTCCGGCAGCGGCGCCGGACAGGCGGGAGGCTCCGGCAGCGGCGCCGGACAGGCGGGAGGCTCCGGCAGCGGCGCCGGACAGGCGGGAGGCTCCGGCAGCGGCACCAGACAGGCGGGAGGCTCCGGCAGCGGCACCAGACAGGCGGGAGGCTCCGGCAGCGGCACCGGACAGGCGGGAGGCTCCGGCAGCGGCACCGGACAGGCGGGACGCTCCGGCAGCGGCACCGGACAGGCGGGACGCTCCGGCAGCGGCATCGGACAGGCGGGAGCACCTGCAGGGAGGAGACAGAGAGACAGCCTGGTGCGTGGAGCTGCCACAGGAGGCTCCGGCAGCGGCTCCGGACTGGCGGGAGGCTCCGGCAGCGGCGCCGGACAGGCGGGACGCTCCGGCAGCGGGCCGGACGCTCCGGCAGCGGCGCCGGACAGGCGGGACGCTCCGGCAGCGGCGCCAGACAGGCGGGAGCACCTGCAGGGAGGAGACAGAGAGACAGCCTGGTGCGTGGAGCTGCCACAGGAACCACCAGGCTGGGGAGACCTTCAGGAGGCTTGGTGTTAGGAGGAGCCTGAAAGACCGGGCTGTGGGGGAGCACTGGAGCTCTGGTGCGCAACCTTGGCACCACTTCCCCAGGCTGGACAACTACTCTAGCCCGGACCCTCCAGAGTGCAGGCACAGGTTGAACCGGGCTGTGGGTAAGCACGGGAGATCTAGTGCTTACTACACGCACCTCTCCCTTAGGCTCCACTCCCACAGTTGCCCGGCACGAGCGGAGCGCAGGCAGAGGACGCACTGCACCCTCCCAGCGCACCGGAGACACAGCACGCAGAGCCGGCGCAGGATAACCTGGACCAAAACTGCGTACCGGCGACCAGACCCGCTGAGCAGGCACCATACGCCCTGGCTCAATGCCCACACTCGCATGGCACTTTTGGAGGGCTGCCCTATAGCGCACTGGGCTATGGACACGCACTGGCGACACCGTGCGCTTAACCGCATAACACGGTGCCTGACCAGTAATGCGCTGCTTATAATAAGCACGAGGCATGAGCTCAGGTCTGCTACCTGGCTTAGTACCACACCTCGTGTGCCCCCCCCCCAAATTTTTTGGGGCTGCCTCTCGTACCTGTCGCACTGCCGTGCTGGCTCCTCAGATTGCCGCCGCTCAGCTCTCGCTGCCTCCAGCTCTGCTTTGGGGCGGCGATTTTCCCCAGCCTGTGCCCAGGGTCCCTCTCCGTTCAGTATCTCCTCCCATGTCCAGGAGTCCTGTGATGCTGGCCTCTGTTGTTGATGCTGCTGCTGCTGTCGTCGCTGTCCTTTACCACGCCGCTTGGTCCGATTGGGGTGGGTGATTCTGTAATGAATTTCCTCCTCTTCTTCCGAAGAGGAGAGGCAAAACGGATCAGAGGACCAATGCGCGGCGTGGTAAGTGTCCATGGTTCTTTTTAATACGTTAAGGTACACATGAACAACTGACTACAAAAAAAAAACAATAAATGTGAAAACTCAAAACAGTCCTATCTGGTGCAATCACAGAGACAGAAACAATCACCCAACAAACACACAGTGAAACCCAGGCTACCTAAGTATGATTCTCAATCAGAGACAACTAATGACACCTGCCTCTGATTGAGAACCATACTAGGCTGAAACATAGAAATACCCAAAACATAGAAAAACAAACATAGACTGCCCACCCAACTCACGCCCGGACCATACTAACTAAATACAAAACACAGGAAATAAAGGTCAGAACGTGACAAGACCCAATCTGGCTTCATGAGGAATAGACATATATCTAATAATATCCGACTGGTGTTAGACCTTATTGACTATTCTGATCTAATCTTCCAAGATAGTTTTGTCTTCTTAGACTTTTATAAAGCCTTCGATGCAGTGAAGCATGAGTTTCTATTTCTCTCCCTTGAAAAATTTGGTTTTGGGGAATTATTTTGTAGTACTGTTAAAGCTCTTTATATGAATGGGAACAGTTCCATTAAATTAAAGCATGGCGCTTCTCCTAGATTTGAAAAGAGGAATTAGGCAAGGTTGCCCAATTTCGCCTTACTTCTTCCTGCTTGCAACCCAACATATTACACGTTTTGTTAAATCCAGCGATATAAAAGGGATCTCTATTGCTGACAGATATAATTTTATAAATCAGCTTGCAGATGACACCATCCTCTTTTGGAAAGATGCTTACCAGATTCCTAGAGTAGTCGATGTGATAAATATTTTTTCCAAAGCATATGGTCTTTGCCTAAACCTTAAGTGTGAATTGTTTGCTGTTAAAGACCGTGTGATACCCTCTATATGCAATATTCCAGTCAAGGAAAAAGGTAATATACCTTGTTTTACCATGTCTAAGAATCAACAGGAAAGATGCTCATTAAATTTCATACCTATTATTGAAAAAACCAAACAGAAGTTGAACCATTGGTTGCAGAGCGATTTATTCTTGAAAGGTTGAGAATTGCTTTCTAAAGCTGAAGGTATCTCCAGACCTACTTATGCAGCCCAGTCTCTACATCTTGACAACAAAATAGGTAAAGCGGTTGACCAGATGCTTTTCAACTTCATCTGGAAAAAATGGTACACATTATATTAGGAAATCTGTCTAAAATAAAAGATTCAAAACAAAAAATATAAAAACAATTCAAAAATTGTAAAACAAAGTGACATCCCTCCACAAATACGTCCTCAATCAATACTTTAAATGACCTGAATGGCAACAGAACATCAAGAGTTAATCATGTGAACGGATTAGGCAACTCAGGTGTCTATGCTTCAACAGAAGTTAGATATGACAGAAGTATGAAGTAGGGCCTTGAAAACAAAAACAGGGACTAATGTAGAGATCTATAAAGGTCTTCAGCCAAGTCCAGCCAACCTTTTTGATACAGGATGCAGTGATGAGTATCAAAACTGTCACAAAACGAAGGGCACTAAATGATGGCATCCAAAGGTTTAAGAGTAGTAGAAGCTGCACTTTGATAAATAATATCACCATAATCAAGAACAGATAAAAAGGTTGACTGAATAATCTGCTTCTCACTGCTTAGAGAAAAGCACAATCTGTTTTTGAACGTCAAATCCATACGCCTAAGTATTTATATGCGGGAACACGTTCAACTGGAGATCCATGAGCGAACATGTACTTAACCTGAAACATTCTTAGGAGTTCAAAAACATGTATTTCATTTAGCCCGTATCAAGCAAAAGGTTTATTTGATCGAATAGAAGTTTTGCAATGCTTTAATTGTTACGAGTGTACTGATTTTGAGTAGGACAAGTGACATCCTGGCAACTTTGATAAAAAAAACACACATCAGAGTTGTTGAGATGGATATGGAATAATAATTGCTTTGACATGGGTGGGACAATAGTTTTTATTTATTATCGATCTTAACCCAGTCATCCAGTTAGAATGAATCCGTTTTAAGAAAAACTAAGAGTGCCCATTCTTTTCATAATGTAGTATTATATTTTACTATTTACAATACAAACACACAAGCATCACATCACAATATGCACAAGAGACAAGTGCCAGTTGTGGAAACCTTACAGCAAGCTGTCACTCAAGTCCATCTGATAATCCAAATTCTTTCTATTCAGTGGAATTGTTATAGAAGGCTCATATGAATGTAAAGGAAAACGGCTATAGCTGTGGTCCAATGCTCTACCCTTTTCCTGAGATGTGCACTCCTACACCTTCTCATGGATTTAAAGGATTGGTGCAAAGGATATGGTCAAAACTCCATGCTTGCACCAATTCAATACTTTGAGAAACAGAACGCAGCCTATGATCTATCCAAGTTGACATCAGTCCCTTGATGGTAACCTTTCACCCCCTTTCCGCTTGACCCCTCTCTCACACTGCTGTCCCCTCCTGCCTCTCCCTCTTTTTCTCCTGACTTCTGAAGTACTCTTTGCTGAGTAGGACATCCCTCTTTAGGGGTAAGGTTGGCTCCTCAGCTGCCGACCCTAGCTCATCTTTCTGCCGCTGGGCGAGGAGCATGGCACGGAGCAGGGGCGGGTACGACACATAGCGTATGGGGGGCTCGGGAACAGGGTTGTAGAGTTTGAACTGCTCCTCCTCATGTTTGGGCACCAGACGCCAGTCATGGTACATCACCTTGTCCATCTCCTTCGCTTCACTCTCCTGCTTGCCTGTGGAAAATAATAATATACACAATGGTGACTTGGTCATCTTTTCCTAATCTCTTTTCACAACCACTGCTGTGATAAATATCTCAAATGGCAGTAATGCGGAGGTAGTCTGGCCCATCAGCCAGCTCTCTCTGTCGAGACGTCTGGTTTCACAGCGCCTCAGAACGGAACATGACTGTGAGTCTATGGCAGGAGCGGCGAAAACAGCCACCGGTTTTAATTGACTGTTCTCTCAGTCCATCACCATCTAGCACAGGGGTCTCCAACCTTCTCTAGCATGAGAAAATTAAACATGTCAAGAGCTACACATTTTTTCAAGCTTTCAAATAGGCACATTCTTCTCTTGTCCTCTCCCCTGCAACTCTTCCCCAGGTCCTTAGTGTACAGTTCTCTGTCAATATAGCTGGTAAAATAATTGATAATAATAAACAATAATAATAAACAGCTAACGGGGGCCCTATAAAATCTTTTCCCGCCCCCAAATTCTGTTTAATATTTTCCCAAATTATGTTCCGTTGTATTTTTCCAGATTTTATATTTTTTGTTTTTTACTCTAAAAATTACAATTGTTAGTAGACAAACTACGTTGATGTTCAAATTCATGTCAACGCTTAAATCTGAAGACACTTTTTTAAGTCTGTGAAAAAAAGAGAAAAAAAAAAGAAAGAAAAGTGCGCGTTTTTAAAACCTTTTGAGCGTAGGGGGCAGTATTTTGATGTTTGGATGAAAAACGTACCCAAATGAAACTGCCTATTTCTCAGGCCCAGAATCTGCATATAATTGTCAGATTAGGAAAGAAAACACTAAAGTTTCCAAAACTGTCAAAATATTGTCTGTGAATCTAACAGAACTGATATTGCAGGCGAAAACCCGAGGAAAATCCAACCAGGAAGTACATAAGAGAAACGAATCTCCCTGTTCCATTGCATGCCCATCCTCCATTTAAAGGGATATCAACCAGATTCCTTTTCCCATGGCTTCCACATTTTGTGAACAGTCTTTAGACATAATTTCAGGCTTTTATTTTGAAAAATGAGCAAGAAAGATCACATCGAGTCATTGGATGGCTGGGTGCCAGCAGCATTTTGCATGCGCCAGAGTGGAGCAGACATTTTCTCTCTCTCCTATTGAAGAAACTACTGTCCGGTTGAAATATTATCGATTATAGATTGTAAAATCAACCTGAGGATTGATTATAAAAAACGTTTGACATGTTTCTACGAACTTTACGGATACTATTTGGAATTTCCATCTGCCCAGTCGTGACTGCTCAAGCCTGTGGATTTCTGAACATAACGCGCCAACCAAATGGAGGTATTTTGGATGTAAAAATAATCTTTATGGAACAAAAGGAACATTTATTGTGTAACTGGGAGTCTCGTGAGTGCAAACATCCGAAGATCAAAGGTAAGATTCATTTTATTGCTTTTCTGACTATCGTGACCAATCTGCTGTTAGCTTTTTGTAATGTTTTGTCTGCTGAGAGAGATGTCCTTACATAAACGCTTGGTATGCTTTCGCCGAAAGCTCTTTTTAAATCTGACACGCCAGCTGGATTAACAACAAGCTAAGCTGTGTTTTGCTATATTGCACTTGTGCTTTCATGAAAATTAAATATTTTTAGTAATTAAATTTTTATTTGGTGCTCTGCAATTCAGCGGATGTTGACGAAAATGATCCCGCTAAAGGGATGGGTGCATCAAGAAGTTAAGGAATGTGCCATCTAATGTTCCGGTCTAGTGATGGTTCTGTACTGCTGCAGCTCATTTCATGTAAAGTTTGCAACTAACAATTAATAGATACAAATTATATACTTAATCATGATATACTTCTGCCAAGTAAGCCTACTTTGCAGTTAACATTTAATGAGAAGGTTTTGGGGAAAGTATTTCTATCAACGCACAAGACGATAATCACATCGACTAGCTACACACGGAGTGATGGACAAACTTGCACATCACACAGACAGATGTGCAATTAATTGGAAGATATGTTAGGTTTGGATTTTTAAGCCAATAGTGGCTGACCAGGGGTGGGATAATGTCAATGTTGCATTGGCTAGATATAGCCGCTGGGAGCTTGCGGTGTCTGATACTTGAGATTTGTTTATGAGTTTTGCGGCAGAATACGTGAAAATTGCATGTACTTTCAGAATTGTTTGGGGAGCTACTCATATAGTGCCTTCGGAAAGTATTCAGACCCCTTGACTTTTTCCACATGTTGTTATGTTACAACCTTATTCTAAAATATCTACACACAATACCCCATAATGACAAAGCAAAAACAGGTTTTTCAATTGTTTTGCTAATTTATAAAATATTACACATGGAAATATCATATTTACATAAGTATTCAGACCCTTCACTCAGTACTTTATAGAAGCACCTTTGGCAGCTATTACAACATTGAGTCTTCCTGGGTATGAGCTTGGCACAGCTGTATTTGGAGTTTATCCCGTTCTTCTCTGGAGATCCTCTCAAGCTCTGTCAGGTTGGATGGGGAGCATAGCTGCACAGCTATTTTCAGGTCTCTCCAGAGATGTTAGATCAGGTTCAATTCCGGGCCACCCAAGGACATTCAGAGCCACTCTTGCGTTGTCTTGGCTGTGTGCTTAGGGTCATTGCCCTGTTGGAAGGTGAACCTTCACCCCAGTCTGAGGTCCTTAGTGCTCTAGACCAGGTTTTCATCAAGGATCTCTCTGTAAATTTGCTCCGTTCATCTCTGCCTCAATCCTGACTCCCAGTCCCTGCCTCTGAAAAACCCCACAGCATGATGCTGCCACCACCATGCTTTACCGTAGGGATTGTGCTAGGTTTCCTCCAGACGTGACGATTGGCATTCAGGCCAAAGAGTTCAATCTTGGTTTCATCAAACCAGAGAATCTTGTGTCTCATGATCGGAGTCATTTAGGTGTCTTTTGACAAACTCAAAATAGGCTGTCATGTGCCTTTTACTGAGGAGTGGCTTCTGTCTGGGCTGGTTGGTGGAGTGCTGCAGAGATGGTTGTCCTTCTGGAAGGTTCTCCCATCTCCACAGAGGAACTCTAGAGCTCTGTCAGAGTGACCATCGGGTTCTTGGTCACCCCCATGACCAAGGCCCTTTTCCAACGATTGTTCAGTTTGGTCGGACGGCCAGCTCTAAGAAAAGGCTTGGTGATTCCAACCAAACTTCTTTCATTTAAGAATGATGGAGGCCGCTGTGTTCTTGGGGTCCTTCAACGCTGCAGACATTTTTTGGTACTGTTCCCCAGATCTGTGCTGAAACACAATCCTGTCTCGGAGCTCTACGGACAATTCCTGTCCGGGGCACTCAGTTCACATCTGCCCATACCATAACCCCACCGCCACCATGGGGCACTCTGTTCACGTCAACATCTGCCTGGTACAGTTGAAACCGAGATTCATCCGTGAAGAGCACACTTCTCCAGTGTGTTAGTGGCCATCGAAGGTGGACATTTGCCCACTGAAGTCAGTTACGACGCCGAACTGCAGTCAGGTCAAGACCCTGGTGAGGATGACAAGCACGCAGATCAGGTTCCCTGAGATGGTTTCTGACAGTTTGTGCAGAAATTATTCGGTTGTGCAAACCCACTGTTTCATCAGCTGTCCGGGTGGCTGGTCTCAGACGATCCTGCAAATGAAGCCGGATGTGGAGGTCCTGGGCTGGCGTGGTTAAAGGTGGTCTGCGGTTGTGAGGTCGGTTGGAAGAACTGCCAAGTTCTCTAAATATATGAGGTGGCTTATGGTCGAGAAATGAACATTAAATTCTTTGGCAACAGCTCTGGTGGACATTCCTGCAGTCAGCATGCAAATTGCACGCTGTATCAGCCTAAGACATCTGTGGCGTTGTGTGACAAAACTGGACATTTTCGAGTGGCATTTGTCCCAAGCACAAGGTGCACCTGTGTAAAGTGATGCTGTTTAATAAGCTTCTTGATATGCCACACCTGCCAGGTCGATGTATTATCTTGGCAAAGGAGAAATGCTGACTTAACAGCTATGTAGACAAATTTGTGCACAGCATTTTTGAGAAATAAACGTTTTGTGTATATGGAATATTTCTGTGATCTTTTATTTCAGCTAATGAGACCAACACTTTACATGTTGTGTTTCTATTTTTGTTCAGTGTAATAGGCCAAGGCTACAGCTGTAGCAGGCTCTCCTTCTCCCGCCTCAATTTTAACTACACCCCTTTCAAGTCCCACATTAATGCACACTGTTGTCTAGCCCAATAGTTGGACTTACAGGAGCCGATAGTATTTTTCAGTTACAACACGTTTGTGGCTTCTGTCTTATGTTTACACACAGGTGTTCGGAGACACAGATAGCTCATTAGCCAATTATTCTTCAGCGTTTTCCATAAACAAGTGCTGTAACATGGAACCCTAACTCTATAAAGGTGTAATAATTTAACTTTTAAAAATATTTTAACTCTTAAAAAAAAGATACTATCGTCAATAGGCACTTAAACTGTTACCAGGCTCTATGTAACCAGCTATTCGAGCCTGGGGACGAAGTTAATGCCGAAGAAACCTAAACCTAGGCATTATTTAATCTGTGAGAGATTATACAATGACAGAGAGGCATATGAAAAGCTGCTGAAATGTCATTCTGTGAAAACAAATAAAAAGGTTGTCATCTCTTATTTGTTCACGACCACTATCGTGAATCACATGTCGGTACTACAGAGTACTACCGAGGAAAGCCAAACCTATACTTTCTTCAGGAAGAGAGCATGATATTGGATGTGTGAATGGAAAATTCTCACCTTTATAGGTCAGGACTCCCCATGCTCTGCCGTGGTCCATGTTCTACAGAGAAGGCAGCAGAGTTATAAACATGTACACTACATTACCAAAAGTATGTGGACACCTGCTCATCGAACATCTCATTTTAAAATCATGGTTATTAATATGGAGTTAGTCCCCCCTTTCCTGCTATAACAGCCTCCACTCGTCTGGGAAGGCTTTCCACTAGATGTTAGACCTTGCTTCCATTGATGAGCATTGATGTTGGGCGATTAGACCTGGCTCATAGTCGGCGTTCCAATTCATCTCAAATTAGTTCGATGGGATGGAGTTCACGGCTCTGTGCAGGCCAGTCAAGTTCTTCCACACCGATCTCAACAAAGCATTTCTATATGGACCTCGCTTTGTGCACGGGGGCACTGCAATGCTGAAACAGGAAAGAACATTCCCCAAACAGTTGCCACAAAGTTGGAAGAAGAAAATTGTCTAGAATGTCATTGAATGCTGTAGCGTTAATATGTCCCTTCACTGGAACTAATGGGCCTAGACCAAACCATGAAAAACAGCCTCAGACCATTATTCTTCCTCCACCAAACATTACAGTTGGCACTATGTATTGGGGCAGGTAGCATCTGCCGAACCATGATTCATCTGTTGGACTGCCAAACAATGAAGCGTGATTCTTCACTCCATAGAATGCCTTTCCATTACTCCAAAGTTCAATCGGGGCAAGCTTTACACCACTCCAGCCGACGCTTGGCATTGCACATGGTGATCTTAGGCTTGTCTGCGGCTGCTCGGCTCTGGAATCCCATTTCATGAAGCTCCCGACAAACAGCTCTTGTGCTGACATTTCTTCCGAAGTTGACCGGGGCAACTCTAGCAGGGCAGAAATTTGACAAACTGACTTGTTGGAAAGGTGGCATCCTATGTCGGTGCTACGTTGAAAGTCACCGAGCTCTTTCAGTAAGGCCATTCTACTGCCATTGTTTGTCTATGGAGATTGCATGGCAGTGTGCTCAATTTTATACACCAGTCAGCAACGGGTGAGGCTGAAATGGCCGAATCCATACATTTGAAGTGGTGTCCACATACATACACTATATATACACAAAAGTATGAGGCTTTATATTCAGACTTATCAGTGTAATAACAGTGTTATAAGCCTCCACTCCCCTTCACCCTCTACCCCTGCAACTCCTTTCCACCCCCCTCCCCACTCACTTCTGCAGTGTAGTCCACCTTGACCTTGGTGACCTGCCAGTAGCTAGGTGCTTCAGGGTGCTCTGTCAGCCAGGACTTGCGTGTGAACAGGTGGCCCACCCCGAACATCCTGAGGCCAGACAGCAGGGAGAAGAGACGGCTCTCTCTCCTCACGTCCTGAATAGAAATAAAGCAGTTCTAGGTTTTTTTCCCCGTTGTTCGAGGGCTAGGGTTCCCAGGTTTCTGAAATTCCCAGGTTTTCCCAAAAACACAGTCGGAAGGTTCCCAGGGTCTTGCAGAAATAAGCAGGAAATCCAGGAATCACACCAACCAGGATTTCAGGAAAACTTCTGGGAAATGTACCAGAATTTGTCAACCCTATCAAGGGAACAACAGTAGTCGATGGGATCTGGCATCAGAGACCCACAACTTTCTACTCATTATTCATTGTTAATAAAACAAACATGTATGCTTTCATTTAATTGAAATAACTCTAATTTCTGATTGCTAGTTAAGCTCCCACTTTTTACATCTGGCCTGGGGCTTGAACCATCAACCTTCTGGCTACTGGTCCTGCTTTCTAACCTCTAGTCTACCTGGAGCCCCACACACATACCTGCCAGGCAAGCACGGGCAGGGTCTTCCTGGTGTGCGGTCGCGTCATGGTGTCGTAGTCCAGTGCATACTTCTCAGACTCCCGTGGCCGATTCTTAAGCTCCCGGTACACACGGATCTTCCGGGCCATCTCAGCGATAAGGCGGATGCGCTTCTTCTTCACCATGATTGGTCAATAATGTTGTCACCGGGTCTCCTTCAGAACCTGGAGGGGGGGTGGTTACATTAGGGGTTAGGCTCACAGAGGACAGTTCTGACCATTTTACAACAGGGGTACAAATGAAGACATTCACAGATCTGATAACCTGGAGACACTCGCAGGTTCGATAAACTAGAATGACCCAAATACACTGAATGCAAACCCAGGTAAAAACAGAGTTTTTGGTCTAGTGAATTTGGGGCAGTATCTATCTAGCTATCTGCTGAAAGAGAATCATTAGTCCCAAATACAGCAGACCATGGAACCCTAGTTTTTCCTGGGTCTGCATTCAGTGTACTCCTCAAGAGTCTGACTGTTATGTAAGATAGCAACATTCTAGCCATTAAGTAACTAGTCATCATACTGTAGGTAATCCCATTAAAGCCAAACATCTTTATTAAGAATCTAAATCAATACTGTTAAATAGCTAAATGCGGTCCGCTTAGGTTAGCTACTATTTCACGTGCTGGCACTGGCAATCTGTCTATAGCACGCTAGCTAACATGACATATGTTAGCCAGAGAGCATGACACGCTAACGGTCGCGGGCTAGCTAAGTACTCCACTATTCAACACACAGTATTCTTGTTATCACAATAAATAAATAAAAAAGAGTTGCTTAAATTTCCAAGGGATGTTTTATTTTGCATAACTAGATAGCTACCTGAGCCTTGACTTGACCTCCACAACACACGACGGACAAAATTCCTCCCTAGAATTATTGATACATTACTTTGGTTCCGGGATAGAAACCGTTCCGCTTTGATACGTTTTGGGGGTGGTCACTCCGGGGACACTCCAGACTTAGTTTTTGCCCTGCGTTGTTTGCAAAGATTGAAGTTATAACAAGCAAAATACAACTATTGTAAAATAGATTCTGTAACATGTATATAATATGTATAAGATGGAAGTAGAAGCACAAGTGTTATTGTTTATTAGTTTACTCCAATTGGGGGAGGGGTGGTAGGGATTGTAGGGAATAATTAAGGAAAATATATTCTAAAAAGATGTATATATGTACACTACCGTTCAAAAGTTTGGGGTCACTTAGAAATGTCCTTGTTTTCCATGAAAACATACATGAAATTAGTTACAATTTCAAGACGTTATAAATAATGATTTTTTATTGAAATAATAATTGTGTCCTTCAAACTTTGCTTTTGTCAAAGATTCCTCCATTTGCAGCAATTAGAGCCTTGCAGACCTTTGGTATTCTCGTTGTCAATTTGTTGAGGTAATCTGAAGAGATTCCACCCCATACTTCCTGAAGCACCTCCCACAAATTGGATTGGCTTGATGGGCACTTCTTACAGTCAAACTGCTCCCACAACAGCTCAATAGGGTTGAGATACGGTGACTGTGCTGACCACTCCATTATAGACAGACTACCAGCTGACGGCTTCTTCCCTAGAGAGTTCTTGCATAGTTTGGAGCTGTGCTTCAGGTCATTGTCCTGTTGTAGGAGGAAATTGGCTCAAATTAAGCACCGTCCACAGGGTATACCATGGCATTGCAAAATGGAGTGATAGGCTTCCTTCTTCAAGATCCCTTTTACCCTGTACAAATCTCCCACTCTACCACCACCAAAGCACCCCCAGACCATCACATTGCCTCCACCATGCTTGACAGATGGCATCAAGCACTCCTCAAGCGTCTTTATTTTTTTTTCTGTGTCTCAAAAATGTTCTTCTTTGTGATCCAAACAACTCAAACTTAGATTTGTCTGTCCATAACACATATTCATCTTCCCAGTGTCTGTGTTCTTTTGCCCATCTTAACCTTTTCTTTTTATTGGCCAGTCTGAGAAGGCCAACATCTCGGAGTTGCCTCTTCACTGTTGATGTTGAAACTGTTGTTTTTTGCGGGTACTATTTAACGAAGCTACCAGTTGAGGACTTGTGAGGCGTCTGTTTCTCAAACTAGACACTCTAATGTACCTGTCCTCTTGCTCAGTTGTGCACCGGGGCCTCCCACTCCTCTTTCTAATCTGGTTAGAGCCTGTTTGTGCTGTTCTGTGAAATGAGTAGTACACAGCATTGTATGAGATCTTCAGTTTCGTGGCAATTTCTTGCATGGATTATCCTTCATTTCTCAGAACAAGAATAGACTGATGAGTTTCAGAAGAAAGTTATTTGTTTCTGCCCATTTTGACCCTGTAATCGAACCCACAAATGCTGGTGCTCCAGATACTCATTTAACATTTACATTTAAGTCATTTAGCAGACGCTCTTATCCAGAGCGACTTACAAATTGGTGCATTCACCTTATGACATCCAGTGGAACAGTCACTTTACAATAGTGCATCTAAAACTTAAGGGGGGGGGGGGTGAGAGGGATTACTTATCCTATCCTAGGTATTCCTTAAAGAGGTGGGGTTTCAGGTGTCTCCGGAAGGTGGTGATTGACTCCGCTGTCCTGGCGTCGTGAGGGAGTTTGTTCCACCATTGGGGGGGCCAGGGCAGCGAACAGTTTTGACTGGGCTGAGTGGGAGCTGTACTTCCTCAGTGGTAGGGAGGCGAGCAGGCCAGAGGTGGATGAACGCAGTGCCCTTGTTTGGGTGTAGGGCCTGATCAGAACCTGAAGGTACTGAGGTGCCGTTCCCCTCACAGCTCCGTAGGCAAGCACCATGGTCTTGTAGCGGATGCGAGCTTCAACTGGAAGCCAGTGGAGAGAACGGAGGAGCGGGGTGACGTGAGAGAACTTGGGAAGGTTGAACACCAGACGGGCTGCGGCGTTCTGGATGAGTTGAAGGGGTTTAATGGCACAGGCAGGGAGCCCAGCCAACAGCGAGTTGCAGTAATCCAGACGGGAGATGACAAGTGCCTGGATTAGGACCTGCGCCGCTTCCTGTGTGAGGCAGGGTCGTACTCTGCGGATGTTGTAGAGCATGAACCTACAGGAACGGGCCACCGCCTTGATGTTGGTTGAGAACGACAGGGTGTTGTCCAGGATCACGCCAAGGTTCTTGGCGCTCTGGGAGGAGGACACAATGGAGTTGTCAACCGTGATGGCGAGATCATGGAACGGGCAGTCCTTCCCCGGGAGGAAGAGCAGCTCCGTCTTGCCGAGGTTCAGCTTGAGGTGGTGATCCGTCATCCACACTGATATGTCTGCCAGACATGCAGAGATGCGATTCGCCACCTGGTCATCAGAAGGGGAAAGGAGAAGATTAATTGTGTGTCGTCTGCATAGCAATGATAAGAGAGACCATGTGAGGTTATGACAGAGCCAAGTGACTTGGTGTATAGCGAGAATAGGAGAGGGCCAAGAACAGAGCCCTGGGGGACACCAGTGGTGAGAGCGCGTGGTGAGGAGACAGATTCTCGCCATGCCACCTGGTAGGAGCGACCTGTCAGGTAGGACGCAATCCAAGCGTGGGCCGCGCCGGAGATGCCCAACTCGGAGAGGGTGGAGAGGAGGATCTGATGGTTCACAGTATCGAAGGCAGCCGATAGATCTAGAAGGATGAGAGCAGAGGAGAGAGAGTTAGCTTTAGCAGTGCGGAGCGCCTCCGTGATACAGAGGAGAGCAGTCTCAGTTGAATGACTAGTCTTGAAACCTGACTGATTTGGATCAAGAAGGTCATTCAGAGAGAGATAGCGGGAGAGCTGGCCAAGGACGGCACGTTCAAGAGTTTTGGAGAGAAAAGAAAGAAGGGATACTGGTCTGTAATTGTTGACATCGGAGGGATCGGGTGTAGGTTTTTTCAGAAGGGGTGCAACTCTCGCTCTCTTGAAGACGGAAGGGACGTAGCCAGCGGTCAGGGATGAGTTGATGAGCGAGGTGAGGTAAGGGAGGAGGTCTCCGGAAATGGTCTGGAGAAGAGAGGAGGGGATAGGGTCAAGCGGGCAGGTTGTTGGGCGGCCGGCCGTCACAAGACGCGAGATTTAGTCTAAAGAAGGCCAGTTGTATTGCTTCTTTAATCAGTACAACAGTTTTCAGCTGTGCTAACATGATTGCAAAATAGTTTTCTAATGATCAATTAGCTTTTTAAAATGAGAAACTTGGATTAGCTAACACAACGTGCCATTGGAACACAGGAGTGATGGTTGCTGATAATGGGCCTCTGTACGGCTATGTAGATGTTCCATTAAAACAATCTGCCGTTTCCAGCTACAATAGTCATTCACAACATTAACAATGTCTACAATGTATTTTTGATGAATTTGGAGTTGTTTTAAGGGACAAAAAAAATGTGCTTTTCTTTAAAAAACAAGGACATTTCTAAGTGACCCCAAACATTTGAACGGTAGTGTTTAAATATGTATATATATATGTTTGTGTGTGTGTGTGTGTGTGTGTGTGTGTGTGTGTGTGTGTATGTATGTATGTATGTACAGTCAGGGCCAACAGTTTTGAGAATGACCCAAATATTTTTGTCAGATGTTACTATGGAATACTGAAGTATAATTACAAGCATTTCACAAGTGTCAAAGGCTTTTATTGACAATTTACATGAAGTTGATGCAAAGAGTCAATATTTGCAGTGTTGACCCTTCTTTTTCAAGACATCTGCAATCCGCCCTGGTATGCTGTCAATTAACTTCTGGGCCACATCCTGACTGATGGCAGGCCAATCAATACTTGGTGTTTGTCAGAATTTGTGGGTTTTGGTTTGTCCACCCGCCTCTTGAGGATTGACCACAAGTTCTCAATGGGATTAAGGTCTGGAGTGTCCTGGCCATGGACCCAAAATATCAGTGTTTTGTTCCCCAAGCTAATTAGTTATCACGTTTGCCTTATGGCAAGGTGCTCCATCATGCTGGAAAAGGCATTGTTCATCACTAAACTGTTCCAGGATGGTTGGGAGAAGTTACTCCCGGAGGATGTATTGGTACCATTCATTATTCATGGCTGTGTTCTTAGGCAAAATTGTGAGTGAGCCCACTCCCTTGGCTGAGAAGCAACCCCACACATGAATGGGCTCAGGATGCTCTACTGTTGGCATGACACAGGACTGATGGTAGCGCTCACCTTGTCTTCTCTGGACAAGTTTTTTTCCGGATGCTCCAAGCAATCAGAAAGGGAATTCAATGGGGAAAATAATTTTATCCCAGTCCTCAGCAGTCCAATCGCCGTACATTTGGCAGAATATCAGTCTGTCCCTGAAGTTTTTCTTGGAGAGAATTGGCTTCTTTGCCGCCCTTCTTGACACCAGGCCATCCTCCAAAAGTTTTCGCCCTACTGTGCGTGCAGATGCACTCACACCTGCCTGCTGCCATTCCTGAGCAAGCTCTGTACTGGTGGTGCCCCGATCCCGCAGCTGAATGAACTTTAGGAGACGGTCCTGGCACTTGCTGGACTTTCTTGGGTGCCCTGAAGCCTTCTTCAGAACAATTGAACCGTTCTCCTTGAAGTTCTTGATGATCTGATAAATGGTTCATTTAGGTGCAATCTTACTGGCAGCAATATCCTTGCCTGTGAAGCCCTTTTAAAGCAAAGCTATTATGACGGCACATGTTTCCTTGCAGGTAACTATGGATGACAGAGGAAGAACAATGATTCCAAGCACCACCCTCCTTTTGAAGCTTCCAGTCTGTTATTCCAACTCAATCAGCATGACAGAGTGATCTCCAGCCTTGTCCTCGTCAACACTCACACCTGTGTTAACGAGAGAATCACTGACATGATGTCAGCTGATTCTTTTGAGGCAGGGCTGAAATGCAGTGGAAATGTTTATGGGGATTCAGTTAATTTGCATGGCAAACTTTGCAACTAATTGCAATTCCTCTGATCACTCTTCATAACATTCGGGAGTATATGCAAATTGCCATTATACAAACTGAGGCAGCAGACTTTGTGAAAATTAATATTTGTGTCATTCTCAAAACATTTGGCCACGAACGTACAGTTGAAGTCGGAAGTTTACATACACTTAGGTTGGAGTCATTAAAACCCGTTTTTCAACCACGCCACAAATTTCTTGTTAACAAACTATCGTTTTTGGCAAGTCTGTTAGGACATCTACTTTGTGCATAACATGAGTAATTTTTCCAACAATTGTTAAAGATAGATTATTTCACTTCTAATTTACTGTATCAGAATTCTAGTGGGACAGAAGTTTACATACACTAAGTTGACTGTGCCTTTAAACAGCTTGGAAAATTCCAGAAAATTATGTCATGGCTTTAGAAGCTTCTGATAGCCTAATTGACATCATTTTAGTCAATTGGAGGTGTAACTGTGGATGTATTTCAAGGCCTACCTTCAAACTCAGTGCCTCTTTGCTTGACATCATGGGAAAATCAAAAGAAATCAGCCAAGACATCAGAAAAAAAATTGTAGACCTCCACAAGTCTGGTTCATCCTTGGGAGCAATTTCCAAACGGCTGAAGGTACCACGTTCATCTGTACAAACAATAGTTCTCAAGTATAAACACCATGGGACCACGCAGCCGTCATACCGCTCAGTAAGGAGACGCGTTCTGTCTCCTATAGATGAACGTACTTTGTTGCGAATAGTGAAAATCAATCCCAGAAAAACAGCCAAGTACTCTGTGAAGATGCTGGAGGAAACAGGTACAAAAGTGTCTATATCCACAGTAAAACGAGTCCTACATCGACATAACCTATAACCTTCAGCAAGGAAGAAGCCACTGTTCCAAAACAGCCATAAAAAAGCCAGAGTACGATTTGCAACTGCACATGGAGACAAAGATCGTACTTTTTGGAGAAATGTCCTCTGGTCTGATGAAATAAAAATATAACTGTTTGGCCATAATGACAATCGTTACGTTTGGAGGAAAATGGTTGATGTTTGCAAGCCGAAGAACATCATCCCAACCGTTTTTTAAATTTGATTTTAATTTCACCTTTATTTAACCAGGTAGGCTAGTTGAGAACAAGTTCTCATTTGCAACTGTGACCTGGCCAAGATAAAGCATAGCAGTGTGAACAGACAACACAGAGTTACACATGGAGTAAACAATTAACAAGTCAATAACACAGTAGAAAAAAAAGAATCTATATACATTGTGTGCAAAAGGCATGAGGAGGTAGGCGAATAATTTTGCAGATTAACACTGGAGTGATAAATGATCAGATGGTCATGTACAGGTGGAGATATTGGTGTGCAAAAGAGCAGAAAAGTAAATAAATATAAACAGTATGGCGATGAGGTAGGTAAAATTGGGTGGGCTATTTACCGATAGACTATGTACAGCTGCAGCGATCGGTTAGCTGCTCAGATAGCAGATGTTTGAAGTTGGTGAGGGAGATAAAAGTCTCCAACTTCAGTGATTTTTGCAATTCGTTCCAGTCACAGGCAGCAGAGAACTGGAACGAAAGGCGGCCAAATTAGGTGTTGGCTTTAGGGATGATCAGTGAGATACACCTGCTGGAGCATGGGGGTGGCAGCATCATGTTGTGGGGGTGCTTTGCTACAGGAGGAACTGGTGCACTTCACAAAATAGGTGGCATCATGAGGAAAGAAAAGTATGTGTATATATTGAAGCAACATCTCAAGACATCAGTCAGGAAGTTAAAGCTTGGTCTTCCAAATGGACAATGACATACTTCCAAAGTTGTGGCAAAATGGCTTAAGGACAATAAAAGTCCAGGTATTGGAGTGGCCATCACAAAGCACTGACCTCAATCCTATAAAAAAAATTGTGGGCAGAACTGAAAAAGCGTGTGCGAGCAAGGAGGCCTACAAACCTGACTCAGTTACTCCAGCACTGTCAGGATGAATTGGCCAAATGTGATGGGAATGTGATGAAAAAAAATTAAGCAGAACATTTTATTTATTCATTTTTTATTTCACCTTTATTTAACCAGGTAGGCTAGTTGAGAACAAGTTCTCATTTGCAACTGCGGCCTGGCCAAGATAAAGCAGAGCAATTCAACACATACAACAACACAGAGTTACACATGGAATAAACAAAACATACAGTCAATAATACATTAGAACAAAAGAAAACAAAACGTCTATATACATTGAGTGCAAATGAGGTAAGATAAGGGAGTTAAGGCAATAAATAGTCCATGGTGGAGAAGTAATTACAATATAGCAATTAAACACTGGAATGGTAGATGTGCAGAAGATAAATGTGCAAGTAGAGATACTGGGGTGCAAAGTAGCAAGATAAATAAATATATACAGTATGGGGAAGAGGTAGGTAGATAGATGGGCTGTTTACAGATGGGCTATGTATAGGTGCAGTGATCTGTGAGCTGCTCTGACAGCTGGTGCTTAAAACTAGTGAGGGAGATATGAGTCTCCAGCTTCAGAGATTTTTGCAGTTCGTTCCAGTCATTGGCAGCAGAGAACTGGAAGGAAAGACGACCAAAGGAGGAATTGGCTTTGGGGGTGACCAGTGAGATATACCTGCTGGAGCACGTGCTACGAGTGGGTGCTGCTATGGTGACCTGTGAGCTGAGATAAGGTGGGGCTTTACCTAGCAGAGACTTGTAGATAACCTGTAGCCAGTGGGTTTGGCGACGAGTATGAAGCGAGGGCCAGCCAACGAGATCATACAGGTCACAGTAGTGGGTAAGTGTATGGGACTTTGGTGACAAAACGGATGGCACTGTTATAGACTGCATCCAATTTGTTGAGTAGAGTTTTGGAGGCTAAATAAATCTGTCTCTACTATTATTCTGACATTTCCCATTCTTAAAATAATGTGGTTATCCTAACTGACCTAAGACAGGGAATTCTTACTTGGATTAAATGTCAGGAATTGTGACCAACTGAGTTTAAATGTATTTGGCTAAGATGTATGTAAACTTCCGGCTTCAACTGTATATATATATTTTCATTCGATAATGATAATCATTAGGATATTAATCAAATTATGTATAAAAGTTGCATATCTGCTTCAGACTCAAGAATACCTGAACAAACAAATGGCTTTAATGTTTCTTATTTGTCAGAAGTAGAACTCACAAATAACATTTTAACTCCATTAAAAAAAAGCTGTAAACCCTTACAAGTCATGAGCAATAAATATATATTTTTTAAATAAAATAGTGCAAGTCAATATTCATTATAACTGTTAGCCTAATGGCACATCACAGTTTATATTGGGGTAGTTGTCTTACCTTACAAGTAAGAAAAACAAGTCTGTCTACTGTCTCTAGCTTTATTGATAATTATCACAATTTGAATCAAATAATGTTTAAAAGGGTAATTTCTTCTTCAGACTCAAGCCTGAACAAATCGAAGGCTTTAATGTTTCTTATTTATTGTCAGAAGTAGAAGTACTAGCAAATAACATGAACTCCTTTTTTAACTTATGGCTGGGCGCAGTATTGAGTAGCTTGGATGAGTAAGGTGCCCAGAGTACACTGTCTGCTACTGAGGCCCAGTTGCTAATATGTGCATAATATTAGTAGATTTGGATAGAAAACACGCTGAAGTATCTAAAACTGTTTTAATGATGTCTGTGAGTATAACAGAACTCATATGGCAGGCAAAAACCTGAGAAAAGAATCCAACCAGGAAGTGGGAAATCTGAGGTTTGTAGTTTTTCAACTCTTTGCCTATCGAATACACAGTGTCTATGGGGTCAAATTGCACTTCCTAAGGCTTCCACTAGATGTCAACAGTCTTTGTTTGATGCTTCCTACTGTGAAGTGGGGGCGAATGAGAGAGGCATGAGCTGACCACGCGCTTTCACGTGATAGTTAGCTTGAGTTCCATTGCAATTCTACAGACAAAGGAATTCTCCGGTTGGAACATTATCGAAGATTTATGTTAAAAACATCCTAAAGATTGATTCTATACATCATTTGACATGTTTCTATTGCCTGTAACGGAACTATTTGACTTTGTCTGCACCTAGTGATCGCGTGTCATGAATTTGGATTACTGGGCTAAAACGTGCAAACAAAAAGGAGGTATTTGGACATAAATTATGCACTTTATCGAACAAATCAAACATTTATTGTGGAACTGGGATTCCTGGGAGTGCATTCTGATGAAGATCAAAGGTAAGTGAATATTTATAATGCTATTTATGACTTCTGTTGACTACACAACATGGCGGATATCTGTTTGGGTTGTTTTGGTCTCTGAGCGCTGTGTTCAGATTATTGCATGGTGTGCTTTCTCGGTAAAGCTTTTTTAAAATCTGACACAGCCGTTGCATTAAGGAGAAGTCTATCTTTAATTCCATACATAACACTTGCATCTTGTCAATGTTTATTATGAGTATTTCTGTAAATTGATGTGGCTCTCTGCAAAATCACCGGATGTTTTGGAACTACTGAACATAACGGGCCAATGTATACTGAGATTTTTGGATATAAATATGACCTTTATCAAACAAAACATACATGTATTGTGTAACATGAAGTCCTATGAGTGTCATCTGATGAAGATCATCAAAGGTTAGTGATTCATTTATCTCCATTTCTGCTTTTTGTGACTCCTCTCTTTGGCTGGAAAAATGGCTGTGTTTTTCTGTGACTAGGCACTCACCAAACATAATAGTTTGGTTTGCTTTCGTCTTTTTCAAATCAGACACTGTGGTGGGATTACCAAGAAGTGTATCTTTAAAATGGTGTAAAATACTTGCATGTTTGAGGAATTTTAATTATGGGATTTGTTGTTTTGAATTTGGTGCACTTTCACTGGCTATTGTTATATCGATCCCGTTAGAGGGATCTCAGCCCAAAGAGGTTATAGCTGTAAATCCTTACAAGTTATGAACAAGAAAAAAAAAACATTATGCAAGTCAATATGCATTATAACTGTTTAGCCTAATGGCACATCACAGTTGAAGTTGGGGTAGTTGTTGTCTTACAAGCAAGAAAGACAAGTCTATCTACGGTCTCTGGCTTTAAAGCTACCCTATGGCAGGTCACCATGTTGCCACCTGTGCTAAAAACACGCTCTGAGGGGGAGCAGGTCGCAGGAATGCACAGGTAGTTGCACAGGTGGCTGACTTGAGGAAAGTTTTGGGGGGTGGTTTCACGGTCAGCATCAGGAGTTAACAAACCTCCAGACGAGCTTCAATGCCATACAACACTACTTCCGTGGCCTCCAACTGCTATTAAATGCTAGTAAAACTAAATGCATGCTCTTCAACTGATCGCTGCCCGCATCTGCCCGCCGACTAGCATCACTACTCTGGACGGTTCTGACTTAGAATATGTGGACAACTACACATACCTATGTGTCTGGTTAGACTGTAAACTCTTCTTCCAGACTCATCTCCAATCCAAAATTACATTTAGAATCGGCTCATTTACAAAATAGCCTCCAACACTCTACTCAGCAAATTAGATGTAGTCTATCACAGTGCCATCCGTTTTGTCACCAAATCCCCATATACTACCTACCACCGCGACCTGTATGCTCTCGTTGGCTGGCCCTCGCTTCATATTTGTCGCCAAACCCACTGGCTCCATATTTGTCGCCAAACCCACTGGCTCCAGGTCATCTACAAGTCTGTGCTCGGTAAAGCCCTGCCTTATCTCAGCTCACTGGACACCAACCCATAGCACGCGCTCCAGTAGGTATATTTCACTGGTCATCCCCAAAGCCAAAACTTACTTTCCTTCTAGTTCTCTGCAGCCAATGACTGGAACGAATTGCAAAAATCACTGAACCTGGAGACTTAAATCTCCCTCACTAACTTAAGCATCAGCAGTTAGAGCAGCTTACTGATCACTGCACCTGTAGACAGCCCATCTGTAAATAGCCCACCCAACTACCTCATTCCCCAAATGATTTATTTTTGCACCCCAGTATCTCTACTTGCACATCATCATCTGCACATCTATCATTCCAGGGTTAATGCTACATTGTATTTATTTTGCCACTATGGCCTATTTATTGTCTTACCTCCCTAATCTTACTACATTTGCACACCCTATACATATATTTTTCTATTGTGTTATTGACAGTACATTTGTTTATCCCATGTGTAACTGTTGTTGTTGTCGCACGGCTTTGGCCAGGTCGCAGTTGTAAATGACAACTTGTTTTCAACTGACCTACCTGGTTAAATAAAGGAATTTTTTCTTCTTCAAATCAAATCAAATTGATTTATATAGCTGATATCTCAAAGTGCTGTACAGAAACACAGCCTAAAACCCCAAACAGCAAGCAATGCAGGTGGCCTGCATTTTTCACTTTGATAGATCAGATTTGTTGAATGTACACCAATCTGGGCAATGGAATGGTCTGAGTTCCATTGACTCCTTTTCCGCATCTATGGCCATCTGTTGTCATGTCACCTGCTAGGTTGGGAAGTGACCTCTGCTTAGACTACGAATATGAATACCAGTAGAATGTTTTTGTCAATATGATTTTCAGATCACAAAAAATTATTTTTTTGGCCAGAGCTGCCTCAGCTGATACCGCTGTCTGTACTCTGAAAGTGGCATTTGTTTTGCAAAGAAAGGTTGATTTGTATTTTATTTGATGTTGATATGCCAAGGTATTTGCATTGTGCCATTGTAGGTTCTTTAGACCAGCAAACATTACTTACTTAATCCTTAGTTCTTGGGAGGAATATTGGTGTGCAAACATAAGATTTATATTGTTATTGCAACCTAACAGAGAATACTGAATGTAAATGATTATTAAAGATGAAACATTTGCTGGAACCAGGGGGAAAAAAAAGGCAAAAAGCACAGATAATTTGACCAAAAAAAAACCTTGCCAATACAGCGATAGTTCTGTGCATATTTCACCTATTCATCTTAGTTTCAGTCAAAGGCCATGCTTTAGATATACATTATTGGAGAGAAAGATTGACAGAGATCAAGATAAGAATAAAGGCCTGGACATACACTTACAGTATGAACATTACATAGCATAGAAGATCCATTTATATATCCCGTTTATACAGTGCATTGGGAAAGTATTTAGACTCCTTCACTTTTTCCACAGTTTGTAACATTACAGAGTTGTTTTAGAAATTTTAGCAAATGTATTCAAAATAAAAAAACAAATACCTTACACATAAGTATTCAGACCCTATACTAGGAGACTCGAAATTGAGCTCAGGTGCATCCCGTTTCCATTGATCTCATCTTTGAGATGTTTCTACAACTTGATTGGAGTCCACCTGTGGATTGGACATGATTTGGAAAGGCACACACCTGTATATATAAAGGTCCCACAGTTGACAGTGCAGATCAGAGCAAAAACCATGAGGTCGAAGGAATTATCAGTCGACTTCCAAGACAGGATTGTGTCGAGTTTGGAACCACCAAGACCCAAGAACCCTGGATAGAGCTCAAGAGTTCCTCTGTGGAGATTGGATAACCTTCCAGAAGGACAACCATCTCTGCAGCACTCCACCAATCAGGCCTTTATGTATGGTGGTGGCAGCATTCTGGAAGGATGTTTTTCAGCGGCAGGGACTGGGAGAGTAGTCAGAATTGAGGGAAAGAAACTAAGCAAAGTATAGTGTGATCCTTGATGAAAACCTTCCCTGAATACTTACGTAAATGTGATAGCAAATTTATAAAAAACATTTTTTTAAGTTAACATTTCTATAAACCTGTTTTTGCTTTGTCATTATGGGGTATTGTGTATAGATTGATGAGAAAAAATAACAATTGAATCCATTTTAGAATAAGGCTAATGTAATAAAATGTGGAAAAAGTCAAGGGGTCTGAATAGTTTCCAAATGCACGGCATATACAAGTGTTTTGATGCATAAAATAAACATTGTACACTGAAAAATACACATATATGTATTATAATATGTGGACACCCCTTTTCTACCCCCTTTGCCTTCTTTATGCAGTAAACTGTCTGCAGCCCAACCATTGGATGCACAGGGGTGACAACTAAAGCAAATGTCTTGTGTGACTAACAGACATGAGTCTACCATCAAGCAGAAGTAGAGCATAACAGGGAGGTCGGTA
This sequence comes from Oncorhynchus gorbuscha, assembly GCF_021184085.1. NCBI lineage: Eukaryota > Metazoa > Chordata > Actinopteri > Salmoniformes > Salmonidae > Oncorhynchus > Oncorhynchus gorbuscha. Next base: position 36,318,010 of record NC_060188.1, read on the forward strand.
TAAGAACGGTGCATGACTACTCACAGTTCAACATAGAGGGTGTGTATAACAGTCATCACTCCCCCAACCAATATCTAATACGACAGCAGTATTGAGTGAAAAATGAATCAGAACCCCCCCTTAAAACGTGTTACAAAAATAAATAAAAAGGTCGTGTCGATATGACAACAATAATTCAGGGGAATACATTGTCGAGCTGATCTAAGTAAAAGAAAGAATAAAAGTTTGCTCCTGCTCCGAAACAAATGTGTTGATTAACGACAAAATAACTTTTTTTCACTGAGTATTCATAACTGTCAAACAGATTACTTGAACTGTGTATTACCTGCAGAGCAAGAACATATAAATGTAACAAGTAAATGTCCTGGAGACGACATTTTGACAACTCAACTTTCGTTCTTCGGTCAGCTAAAACAGAAGCTTAAAATATGGCCTTTACGGGCCACTCCTATAGCAATCCAGCCAGCTTTTCATATACAAGGAAGAAGCACGGTGACAATTCACTTAATTCTGTTCTGCACTTGGTCTCTTTTCATTGATTCCATGTCATTCTTCTTGTTGCATATACTGTTAATGTACACTGAAGTTTGGCCATAGGTCTTTGTTTGATCTTGATTCAAATGTTTCCACATCACTGTCCCCAGGTCCTGGGTTCACCCATTAACGGTAACGTGTGTGCGTGCGTATGTGTGTACAGGATTATAACTTGAGTGTGTCTCAGGGAGGGGGCAGGGATTCAGTCCAGTTCATGGCTGAATCCAAATGGCACCCTTTTAACAAGTGTCCTATGGGCCTTTGGCCAGTAGTGCACTATAGGGTGTCATTTGGGACACACCCCATGTGTTTACATTGGGGGTCACGTCGGATTCCCGTCACGTCCAACGACATCTCTTCCTCTGACATGCCTCAGGGTCTGACGAACACCCCTCAGAGTCATCGCTTTCAGAGGACAAGGCCCCGGCCAAGGGGGGCGTAGGGGTTGAGTCAGACCCCAAGCCCCCCACCCTCCCTTCTTCCCCCTCTGGGGCCCCCAGGAGGCCGTTGTTGAGGCTGAGGACCCAGCCCAGCTTATTGTGCAGCAGGTGGCGCAGGCCAGGGGGCAGCGGCAGGACGCTCAGGGTGTCTGGGCACTCAGGGAGGAGCTGGCGGAGGCGGGCACAGCACAGGTACTGCAGGGAAGTGGGCGTGAAGCAGGAGCGGATCATCTTCATGCTGCTCTTGGCTGCTGTGGAACACACCATGGGGTAGAAACGCTTGTTCTGTAGCGCCGTAGCCGCCACGCCTGCAGAATAGAATACACACTTTACTGTCCAGTTTAGAATGGAAATGTTTCCATTTTCTGTCACATTACCCAACACAAGCAAAAGGCTAGGCGCAGCACAGGGGTAAATAGCTTGGTACATGCATAGGGGGAATATGAGAAATCCTAGGTACCTTCCATGTTAATTAGGTCTAGAAGTGATTTATAGCGCCAGTTTTCCCATCCCAGATCAAGCCTAGTCCCATCACTTTGAATGGAAATTTTCCTTAGAGCATGCAAGCCCAGGACTATGCTTAAATCAGTGTCTGTGAAACTGGTCCCTAATGCCCGTCTAATTACATGCTGCCTAACCACCCATCTAACATGCCGTGTTGGGGAAGCTACCCTGAAAATATAGTTTATCAAGCTACCAATTGCAGCATGCCTAAGACACGTTCACGCAGATAAGCAGGGACCCTGGGCATATTTCTTTTGGTGTTTTTCAGAGTCAGTAGAAAGGCATCTTTTGTGTCCTCATTTTTCACAACTGTGACCTTACTTGCCCACCTGACGAGTAAACTGACGAGTTGCGGTTTTGTCTCACCAGGGGTGATGGTCGAATTCTTATTTATCGTTGGGATCGATTTGGAGGTGGAGGGTCTGTCATGGTCTGGGGCGGTGTGTCACAGCATCATCGGACGAGCTTGTTGTCATTGCAGGCAATCTCAACGCTGTGCTTTACAGGGAAAACATCCTCCTCCCTCATGTGGTACCCTTCCAGCAGGCTCATCCTGACATGACCCTCCAGCATGGCAATGCCACCAGCCATACTGCTTGTTCTGTGCATGATTTCCTACAAGACAGGAATGTCAGTTTTCTGCCATGGCCAGCGAAGAGCCCGGATCTCAATCCCATTGAGCATGTCTGGGACCTAATGGATTGGAGGGAGAGGTCTAAAGCCATTCCCCCCCAAAATGTCCGGGAACTTGCAGGTGCCTTGGTGGAAGAGTGGGGTAACATCTCACAGCAAGAACTGGAAAATCTGATGCAGTCCATGAGAGGAGATGCACTGCAGTAAATGCAGCTGTAAGTCACACCAGATACTGACTGTTAATTTTGACCCCCTCCCCCTTTGTTCAGGGACACATTATTCAATTTCTGTTAGTCACATGCCTGTGGAACTTTTCATGGTATGTCTCAGTTGTTGAATCTTGTTATGTTCAGACAAAGATTTACACATCTCTTAAGTTTGCTGGGAAAAAATGCAGTTGACAGTGAGAGGACATTTCATATTTTGCTGAGTTTAGTTTACTTAACTAAAGTTAATTTGACAAAGTAGTTCAGCACATCCAAACTACTTTGTGATAAATTATATTTAAATCTAAAATGTCAGACTATAAATTGCAACAGTCAAATGTTAACAAAAACTGTTTCAAGTGAGAATTAGGCATGTCTGATGCCATAAAAGAAATGAAAATACTTCCTACCTCACCCATATTTTCTTATCTTTTTGCCCAAAAAAGTAGTGTAGTTCCAGTAGTTAGCCTCAACGCTACATGGCAAAAAAGTTATTAACTACTCAAAACGCTACCAAGATTTGAATTTAGTTCAACTAGCACCAAGCTACTGCCAAACATAATTAAATTACTGTGTGTAGATCACTACTCACCCCACCTGGTCCCCTTGACCCCTGTAATTACCTATGCACTTGCGGTTCTTAAAGAAGGTGAGTGTTCCGTGCCATGTGTCCAGGTGCACTCCGATGATTGAGCCCTGGCCGAAACGTGAGGAGAAGTTCACCTTGTCTCCTTTATGATGCAACAGACCTAGAAGAAGACGACCATATTAGCATTTATAAGGGGAAAACAAAACAGGCTCACACAAAATTATTTCATGTTTCAAAATGTCTTTATCCAGATGAAGGGTACTATTATGGGATCCCCTATGGCTCCTAATTATGCTAATTTGTATGTGGGTTACAGTCCATTCTCAACCCTCAAATTTGTTTTTGCACAACATTATTTGGAAATGGTACATTGATATCTTGGTTCCATTCTGGAATTTTCCATTCCAGTTAGCTCATCAAATGCCAACTAGCGTTAGAGCAATGACTGGAAGTCTATGGGAACAGCTTTCCGACCTACCTTCATACTGGATGGTCATGGCTTAACAGCTTTTGTCAAATTGACATCAAAAGTGATGATTTTGCATTTTAGTTAACCCTTTTCATAACCTTAACCCAAATCTCCTAACCTGCTACAAAAAGTCAAATCGGACAGAAGCTCTATTCATTCTAGTCAAAACCATAATGGACGAAGAGACATACAAATTATATCCACAAGTTAATCTGACTCTGGGGAAGTAGATAAAAGGTCTTCATTGCCAACATCCGAAGTATCCCTTAAACTCTTGTTCGGGGGACCAAAGATTAATTATGCAATCTTACACACATCAAATCAGTTTACTTGATATTTTGATTATTTGTGAGGTTAATGTTCTATACACAGACCTTTACAGGAACCCCACTGATCATAACAGTTTGCTGAAGCCTGATAGCTGTCACCCGCTTCCCAGAAAAAAAAAAAAAAAAAAACACAAATCAGACTTCAAATGAAACACTGAGATAAACATAAAATTCTATGAAGGGGATACAAAAATGGTCAGATCAATATTGCCATCAATAAAATAAAAAACAAAGAGAAACTCTTTCAAGGACAGTCTCGCAAAAATAATAATTTTTGCATTCTCCCTAAAGCGCTACTCAAAATGCTCAGAAATTAAAGGAATCATTCATAAAACATTGGCACATTCAGAGATTAGTCTCGGTAAGTAATTTGCTCCCAGAATAAGAATGGCACTGCAATGGACAGCAGCCTTTTTACAGGCTCCTGACAATTCTTTGTACATAATAGAGATCGACCAACTATGATTTTTGAAAGCCGATACCGATTATTGGAGGACCCCAAAAAAAGCAGATGCCGATTGAATCGGACGATTTAAAAAAAATGTATTTGAAATAATGACAATTACAACAATACTGAATGAACACGTATTTTAACTTAATATAATACATCAATAAAAAGCAATGTAGCCTCAAATAAATAATGAAACATGTTCAATTTGGTTTAAATAATGCAAAAACAAAGTGTTGGAGAAGAAAGTAAAAGTGCAATATGTGCCATGTAAAAAAGCTAACGTTTAAGTTCCTTGCTCAGAACATGAGAACATATGAAAGTTGGTGGTTCCTTTTAACATGAGACTTCAATATTCCAAGGTTAAGAGGTTTTAGGTTGTAGTAGGACTATTTGTAGTAGGACTATTTCTCTCTATACCCTTTATATTTCATATACCCTTTGACTATTGGATGTTCTTATAGGCACTTTAGTATTGCCAGTGTAACAGTATAGCTTCCGTCCCTCTTCTCGCCCCTACCTGGGCTCGAACCAGGAATACATCGACAACAGCCACCCTCGAAGCATTATTACCCATCGCTCCACACACTTGCAAACCGCAGTGTTTGACAACCCTGCATCGGAGTTACTAGATAGTGTGTGGCTTTCCTTTTTTTTTTTTTTTTTTGTAACAGTATTTTTATTGAAATTTCACAATTTTCACCCATATTAAGAGATACAGAGACAAAGCACACAGAACAAAAAGAAAAACAGCCCCCACTTACCCATATCTACGTGCATATATGTACATACATACATACATACATGCATGCACGCATGCATGCATGCATGCACGCACGCACACATACACACATACACACATACATACATACATACATACATACATACATACATACATACATACATACATACATACATACATACATACACACACATACATATACCCATGCATATACACACACCCATGCATACATACACGCACGCACGCACCCACCTATACATACGTACACCATTTCTCTTCCCGCTCTGTGCCTCTCTCACCCCATCACCATCATTGCGTCTCTCAATACATACATTTTAAACAAACTTACAAACAGAAATTAAACAAAAAAGCTCAGTTTAAACCAAGAGGTTAGGTTCCACACATGGAACGTACAGTGTAGTTCTGAAATACATAGATCCCCGCCATTCTAAGAGAAACCTTGCAGCATAATAGTTGATACCTCAGGTTCTAGATAATTTAGATAAGGTTCCCATACTTTGTAGAACTGGTCTGTTTTAGAATGCAATGTACATGTCAGATATTCCAGAGGCACCCATTCAAATAGTATCTTATGCCAGTCTTTAATAGAAGGAACCTTATCACTAATCCACTGTAAAAGGATGTTTTTCCTCGCTGCGAAGGTAAGGATGTTGTAAAGCCTCCTTTTACAGACAGAAGTAACATGCCTACTAGGGAGACCCAACAGTAAAGAAACTGGGTCCAATTCTAGATCAACCCCTAGGATCTTTTCAATTTCTTGCAGGACACCAGACCAGTATCTTTGTATTTTGGTACATGACCATAAACAATGTGTTAGGGTGCCTGTATCAGTTTTGCATTTGAGACACTGAGGGGAAGAGGAAGTGGGGCTAAAAGCATGTCTGCGATTTGGGGATATATGCAATCTGTGTATTATTCTTAATTGGATTGCTCTAGTACGGTTACATATAGATATTGTTTTTGCATATCTCCAAATGTCCTCCCACATCTCTTCGTCAATAGTAACAGACAATTCTTTCTCCCACACTTGTTTCACCCTCTGTGTGTTGACAGCAGAAAAGGACCTTAAAGTATCATAAAACAGACTTACAGACATCTTCCTTTGTGGGAAAAAAGCATTCTTTCAATGACAGACACATTAGGGTTACCAATTAAGGTGGTGCTCTCCAGAATATAATGTCTTACTTGTAGGAAGCGGAAAAGTCCTGCTTTGGGAGTCGATATTTCTCGACCATCTGCTCAAATGACAACAACATCTTATCAGCAAATAAGTCGTTTAGCCTGCGTATGCCCTTATTAAGCCATAAGTTAAAGCCAGCATCCAGCAATCCTGGGCTGAAATCTGGGTTGTTAAGAATTGGGGTAAGAGCAGAGGTTAGTTTGGACCTTCCCAGGAAGCGTTGAACTGACCTCCATACTTTGAGTGTGTTAAGTGTAACTGGATTATTGCAGTGTTCTTCTACAGACTTGAAACTTCTGAAAAATAAAAGATCCTGTAAGGGGTATTTTGAAAGAGAAGTCTCAATGTCTAACCAAATAGAGGAGTCATCATTTGTGATCCAGTCAGAAATATAACAAAGGTGGGCACACCATTGATAGAACTTGATATTGGGCAGGTCCAAGCCGCCCATAGAACTTGGCAGCTGCAATATTGCCATCTTAAGTCTTGGCTTGCGCTTACTCCATATAAAGGAACTTAGCCATCCATTTACATCCTTTATTACCTTATTGGAGAGTAATACTGGGATCATTTGGATTGGGTAAAGTAGTCTGGGTAAAACGTTCATTTTCAAGAGGGATATTCTACCCAACTAAGAAATGGGGAGGGAGTTCCAGCGCTCCAGATCCTGTCTTATTGTATCAAACAAAGGAACAAAATTGGCTTTGTACATTAGCTGGAATTTAGGAGTTACAAATATACCCAGATACCTGAAACCTGAGGGAGACCATTTAAAAGGGAAGGGGGGAGAAGTATTAGGTACAGAATGCAGGCTACCAAGTGGCATAGCCTCTGACTTAGTAAGGTTAATCTTGTAGCCTGAGAATCCGCTGAATAATTCAATAATATTAATAAGAGGTGTAATTGAAGTCTCGGGACTAGAGATGAATATCAGGACATCATCAGCATACAAGCTTATTTTATGGTGAACATCACCAATGAGCAGCCCCTGTATAGCAGGCGTTACCCTGATGGCCTCGGCTAGTGGTTCCATAACGAGTGCAAAGAGGAGGGGGATAAAGGACAGCCCTGTCTGGTACCTCTGTGTATAGGGAAGCTATTTGACCGTAGCCCATTAGTAAGGACAGCAGCCTGAGGATCATCATATAAAACTTTCACCCATTTTATAAAGTTGTCCGCCAGACCAAATTTATTTAGAGCAAATAATAGGTAAGACCACTCCACACGATCAAATGCCTTCTCAGCATCTAGGGAGAGCACAAGACCATCCACAGCACTTTGTTGGTAGGCTTGAATTACATTAAGAAGCCGCCTGACGTTGTTGCATGACTTACGGCCCCTAATGAAGCCAGTTTGGTCTCCTTTCACAATTAGTGGCAATGAGTCCTCTAATCTTGTGGCTAGAATTTTAGAAAGCAATTTTCTATCCACATTCAGAAGGGAAATTGGTCTGTACGAGGAACAAGACTCTGGACATTTTCCCTTTTTGAGAATAAGTGAAATGTTGGCTTCTCTCAGCGTTTGAGGGAGTTGGTCATTTGAAAATGAGTGGTTAAACATATCACGCAATGGCTCAAGGATCAGGCCATGGAACTCTTTATAGAACTCACTACAAAACCCATCTGGTCCTGGGGCTTTACCATTTTGCAGATTCTTAATTGCGAACATTATCTCTTCCTTGGTAATAGGGGCATTGAGGAGGGACCTCTGTTCTTCGGAGATAGTAGGGAGCTCAATCTTACCAAAGAAGTTCTCCATTAATTTGGGTGCATCTTTTGGCAGTTCTGAGGCATAAAGGTTTGTATAAAATTTCTTAAATGAGTCACTTATCAATTTATTTTCATATAAATGATTACCATCAGAATCAGTAATAGTAGCAATTGACTGAGAGTCAGCCCTCTTTTTAGCTAGGTATGCCAAGTACTTTCCTGGCTTATCGCCATGTTCATATAGCTTTTGCCTGACAAATCTCATTTTCTTTTCAGCGTCCTGTGTTAGGAGAGAGTCTAACGTTGATCTAATGACTGATATTTCCTTTAATAGGGCAGGAGTGGGCGTTTTAATGTAGTCCTTCTCTTTAGTTCCTAATTCACCCTCTAACATTTTTGCTTTTCCCGCTTTTTCCGTCTCTTAGTAGCTGTGTATGACATAATCAGACCCCTGGCATACGCTTTACAGGTCTCCCAAAGGAGCGAGGGGTTATCTGTTGATTGAGAGTTAATAGAGAAAAATGCTTTAAACTCTGTTATAAAATATGATGTGAATGTATGGTCTTTAAGAATGGTTGTGTTCAACCTCCAATGTCTTGACCGATTGAATGCCCCGTTGAGTTTTATGTCCAGGATCACCTCAGCATGATCAGATATGACTATGCTTCCTATCCTAGCAGATAAAACAGACTGCAAAGACGTCCTGGGCATAAAAAAATAGTCTATTCTAGTCTGACATCCATGAGGTGCAGAGAAAAAAGTGAACTCTCTGTTGGAGGGATGGAAAGCTCTCCAGACATCCGCATACCCCAGATCATCACAAATAGCTGTAAGTGACTTTGCTTGAGGAGAGAGTGAAGCTATACCGCTGGGAGACTTATCAATAAGGGGGTTCAACAAGCAGTTAAAATCTCCTCCAACCACTGCAGTGTCTGAGTTTAATTCTGAAAAGTCTAGAAATGCTTTAGTGAGGAAATCAGGGGGGTGAGCAGGGGGAAGTAAATATTCATTATGGAAATGTTCTGCCCTTGTAAAGTACCATTAATTATAACAAAGAGACCAAATTTATCTTTCACACAATTCAAGACCTTAAGTGGTAAGTTCTTTTTCACCAGAATTGCTACCCCTCTACTTCTGGATGTAAATGATGAGAAAAACACTTGACCAAATCCTACTTGCTGTAATTTCAAGTGCTCCTTATCATCCAAATGGGTTTCCTGTAACAGGGCAATATCAATATTTTCTTTTTTCAAAAAAGACAATACTTTCTTCCTCTTAATGGGGTTATGGCTCCCTCTAATGTTCCACGTGCATACACGCAGTCTGTTATCTGCCATTGCATCTTGACCATTCAATATTCAGACTGGATCCTACTGTAAAAGTGGGGTGGTACCTTTTTCCATGTGTTGAACTCTCCTCCATCTCACTGAGCATAAACAAAAAATATGAACCCTGAACTCGAACTATACTGAACCCAAAAATTAAACATGTAAAGATCCAAAAGGGGGTTTTCCCACTAGCTAACATACAGGGGATTTCCACTCTCAAATGTAGACTCTTAAGTCCACATTGCCGCTCAATAGCCTCATCCTTTATATATATGGAAAATAAAATCAATAGAAGAAGATTGAGGCTATTCCACCTAAAACCAAGTCTGGGCACCAATATGGATTCACACATATCTCAGCCTGAGCTATAGTGGCTATTACTTTAGCAAGAAAAATAATAAAGATACGAATATTACTGAGCTGGAGTACGTGAGGACTCACACCACTGTTTCATGATCAGATTCAACCAAAAATAAGCAAAGTTATTCAATGCTGTGGAGGCGCAGCTTAGAGTTATTTACCCGAGAGAGTCAATAAACGCAGCAGCCTCTTCAGGTGTGTAGAGCTTTTTAGGTGATCCGTTGACCATAATCTTCAATGTGGCCGGGTACAACAGTGCGTAGTCCATCTTCATTCTCCTGAGTCGAGCCTTCGCCTCATCAAACGCTTTGCGTCTTCGTACAACCGCTGTGGAGTAATCATTGAAGAATGAGACCTTTGGACTTTTATGTTGACTACCAACAGAACCGATGTTTCTAGCCGCATCCATGACGCGCTGCTTGTCGGTGAAGTTGTGGAACTTTATAACCACCGGCCGTGGGCGCTGATTGGGGCCCGGTATCGGTGCTTGAGAGCGATGGGCTCTGTCCAGCTTCACACGACCAGCCTTAGTGTCCATTTGTAGGTAGCCAGGGATCCATTCCTCAAAGAATTTTACTGAACGTGTCCCTTCAGAATTTTCCGGGAGTCCCACAACACGAATATTGCATCTGCGTCCTCGATTATCCAAGTCGTCAATGTGCTCCGCCATTTCGCGCACCTGTTTCTCAAGTGCTTTTATCTTAGCGTCCATAGATGTAGTTGAAGTTTCCACTGCAGCAATTCTTCCTTCCGCCTCAACAACACGTTTCACAACGCTCTGTATTTCGGCTGAATGGCTTGCTATTGCTTCCAAGACCGTTCTTATTTTAGCATCGATCACTTTAGTAATGTTATCAGTCATCTTTTGAATTATCAGGTCCATTGTGCCTGGGTCCGCAATGGTGTTAGCTTCGCTAACGTTAGCTAGCTCCTCGTGCACATCCACAGGGGTGGTGGTTTTGGTCGACTTCTTAGTAGTTCTATTGGGCATGTTGTCGGAGATTTTTGCGAAATAGTCGTCAAGACTCATTATATGGTAACTTATTTAGCCAATTCTACCACTTTTTCAAGCTAGGAGATTAATGTAAGAATATAAATTTACGAATGCCACGAGAGCTCGCTGAAACACCGTGTTCTCTCTACGGCGCCATTTTGTTCCCCTTTCCTTTTCTTTTTAAAGAAAACAAAAATAACAGGCAACATAGGGTGATGATTTTACTGTGTATGTTTTGTAATCAAGGGCATGTTTTTTTGAGCTATGCCTGATTGAGCTTGCCTGGCACAAATACGGTAGCTCTAAAAGTGAAAACCCTGTCCAGCAAAGCAGGCACCACTCAATCAAACACTGAACATATGTGAAAGAAACTAATACTATATGAACCCAGGAATGCTTGTGATAAATACTATCTGATGGATTATATGGTTTTACCAGTGTAGGAGAGACCCCAGCTGTCATCATCTTTCCCCAACAGGCTGCAGAAGGTATGTCTGTACTTATCCAGGTTCACGTCACAGGTTCCGATGCCTACCATCTACACAACATCAAAAGTCTTCATTCAACATGTTCACCTTAATCACATATAAAAATAGAACAGTAATCAATATGCTCACCATCATACAAAATGCAAAAGGTTCACAAAATAAGCTTTAGGAAAGAGAAACTACTAAACCTCCTAAGGTCTTACAAGCCTAAGCCCCAACCCCCAGCAGTGGAGGCTGGTGAAGAGAGAAATTAGAGGACAGGCTCATAGTAATGGCTGGAATGGAATAAAAACAGCTCCATTCATTCCATTAAATATGCCCGTCCTCCTATTTAAAGTGACACCAGACTCCACTGATCATTCTAATCCTGTCTCCTGAGAAATGATGGATGGAGCCTCACCATGTCTGTCCCGTACACTGGTGATGTCATCTTGATCTCCCAGAAGTGCTGGCCATCTGCCAGCTCCTTGGAACCTCTGATGGCTGCTGTGCCACAGCTGTACTCTGTGTGGAAGTTGACTTTGCGGTTGTCGCAGGTCATCAACGTGGCCGTGGAGCGGTTACTGTCGTCCCACACCCAGTCGAAGTCTGCAATGTCAAGAGGTCAGTGGATCCAATGACAGTTGACCTGCAACATCTCAGACACTTAGATATTTTAATAAGCAAATAATGGTGAGAGTTTAACTTTGGGAACACCCTGATACAGCTTGGGCATGAAACAGATGAAAACCCTCAGAAACCGTGTGAAATACCTGAAGGGACTACCTGAACTTGACCAATAAAAAACAAGTTTTGCTACGGTGTGCCCTTCTGAACACCACCTTAGTTTCTCCACCCTTCCCTTCCCATCCTCACCCTGGTCTTCCTCTCCACAGTGGCAGTCTTTGATGCGGTGGAAGCCCCGGAGACATGGGTTGTAGCTGGGCTCGGCCTGGGAGTCGCAGGTGCAGTACGACTCTCCGGTAACGGGCACGGCACTGGGGACCGGTGGCACCACGAGCCGGTAGTCTGGCTCAGAGTCTGAGTCACTGTACTGCAGAGGGTACAAACGCAATTTACAAACAGTACCTAACAGTGCTCAAATATGTCAGCTGTGCTTGACTCCGCATTTCTGGCACAATGGAACCATCTACGTCAGAGGTGTCAAACTCATTCCATGGAAGGCCAATTGTTTGCGGATTTTCGCTCCTCCCTTCTACTTGATTGATCAACTAGCCTTAGGTCCCTGATTAGTTAGGAACTCCCCTCACCTAGTTATCTAGGTCTTAATTGGACACAAATTGAAAGGAAATAACAAAAAACAGAAGACAATCCACCCTCCATGCAATGAGTTTCACACCCCTGGTCTACGTCCGTCACAAACCGACCCTTACCTACCTGTAAGCGTTCGTAGCCCCACTCCTGACTCTCTGAGGCCAGTACCTGCACTCGGGAATCAGCGTCTCGCCGTATTCCACTCCATACGTAACGCCATGCCCGGCTGTTCCTGCTCCGCCTTGACATTGCAGCAGGACACCTGGGGGAGGGAGGAGTCAGGAGAGTTGGATGGACAAAGGTTGCATCCAAAATGGCACCCTATTCAGTGCATTACTTTTGACCAGCCCTATGAGCTCCAGAAGTTGACATTTTTATAAAGTAGGCAAAAATGTGAAATGCAGTGCATTTGCTAAGTATTCAGACCACTTCACTTTTTCCACATTTTGTTACGTTACAGCCTTATTCTGAAATTGAATAAATCGTTTTCCCACCTCATCAATCTACACACAATACCCCATAATGACATAGCAAAAACAGTTTGAAATATCACATTTACATAAGTATTCAGACCCTTACTCAGTACTTTGAGAGCCCCGACGCTCGGTCTGAACATTAACACGCATCGCTTGTGGTATGGTTTTGGAAGCATAAGGACTTTATATTTCATATCAGCGAGAAATCATTTTCAAAAAACAAAAAGGATAAATGGATACACACACGTCTTTATAGGGTTAGTGTTTCCACACCGCCATTTCCATTTTACAGTGTGTTTACGGAAGACAGAGGGACCACCTGTGCTAATTAGCTCTCTAGCACCTGTGTGTAATGGAAGATGGCCGCGAGAATCGTGTTGTCACTGAAAAACACTGGAGTTGAAAGTGTATACTTCACATTTGTGAAATGATATTGACGCGATATGAAAGTAAAGGGCTTTATGTTTCTAGAACCATATCGCAATTTAGAATAAATTCAGGTTTAGATAAGAGTAATTGGCTGTTTTGGCTGCCAAAGTCAGTCTACCTCTTAAGATACTCTGAAGGTCCTTGGACCTTAAGGAGTAACGGTAGGCTCCTTAACCTCAAAGTCTAAGCCAGGGATCATCAAATAGATTTAGCCGTGGGACGATTTTTTTCCTGGGTGGATTTGTAGACTGCAAAAATTTGCTAGCTAGCTAACCAACAATCGTAATGTGAGACAATAGGTGCTCATTGTGCAAATGTATTTATGTTTTTAACAGACATTGGAGACGAAATACAGTTTACATGTTGTCAACAATCTAAGCCAACCCTTTCTGTTTTGCCTCATAGTTGCGCACGTGTTGGTTTTGTTGCTAAACAACCAACCCGTCTATTAGTTTGTAGGCCAAACCGTTTGGATGCTACAGACACATGTCTTTGTGAGAAGACCTATTTTCTGGATTTCTCCTGGTCTGACAAAAAGTGATGTAGCTCTGCCACATTCCACAGCAGATGCAGAAGGCCGACATAGGCGGATGTGGTGGATTGAGCCTATGTAAAATTTTAACAAAAAAAAACGTTTATCTTAGACGGATTTTAAAGAGGTTATTTTTATTATGTTAGACTGATGCACGGGTGCATCAATCGACTAGGGGGTTAACAGTATATCTAGGGCTAACTGATGCCTAACCACACCAAAAATTATGCATAAATTAGGATTTCCCATTCAGGCCGTTTACCATATAAACAAATTGTCAAAGTTCCGGTTTGCTAAAGGGGCACCAATGCAACAGATAGAATAATGAGCCAGATATTTCACCGGCTGTATAAATATGAAGCATCCAGTTGTTGTTTCCACTCACTGCCAAATATGGTGATGAGAGGAAGTCCAGTGGCCAGCAGTGTGAGAAGATGGCGCAAGATGGATTTTGGCCATCATTCTGCTAATTTTCTCATCGATTAAACATTTGATCACCATACAGTTTTGTTTCCAAAACTAAAATCTTTAACAGAATAGACTGTTTGTAGACTTCACCTCTTGCCAGAGTTTAAAAAAAATGCATTGTTTAGAAGTACAAGAGCGAATTTACTTATTGCACACGCACTTCCGAGTAGGCTGTTCCCCAACATAAATGTGCAAATAAAATGCTTGTGCTTGGTTCTGCCCACTATAACTATTTTACTATTTTACTCCCATTGCAAAACTAGCGGTGCACGACTCCAGGATTTTTGCTCGACTCCCAAAATGATTGCAGTCCTTACTAGGAAGATGACATTTGCGTTCTAGACTGACATGAGCATGCTGCTGCCCACTTGTGTATAAAAGGCCCATTTTGTTTAAATATATAAGGTGATGTGTAAGAACTAGAATATTTCTGTGATATTTATCTGTGTGCAGCCTTGACAGATCCCATGGGATGATGTGGCGCACTACACTGGTAAACCTGTTCTTTGCCATGTTATAGCCCTATTCGGTCAGGTATTACTAGAGAGATTGTTTCATCAGGCATTTCTCTTAAAAATTCACTGTGACCTGTTGCTGACTGTTAGGCAATGAGTCAGGCTGATGCTGAGTGAGTGATTGGTGGGGAGGGCCAGAGGAGGTTGTATGTTTGTTTGTTGAGAGAGCACAATGGTCATGTAGTGCGAGAGGAGAGAGCAGCACGTGTGCACGTTGTGACAACTTTTTACCAGTTGTAGGTAGACCATTTAGATTGTCATTATGGAGACAGTTACTTCTAACCCTTTATCCATAATCATAATAATACGCTAGAATGCACATCAAGAAATAATGGAGACAAAGTGTAACAGGTGTAAAATATATTTTCACCAAAAATTCATAATTTATTTTTAGATGCATTACACTACTTTCAAGAGTGAACCATTTTATTGTATTTATTTTCTAAATTGTGATGTCATCAACAGGAGCCATGCCTTTACTCCTCAGTTTGCTCAAAGTGTGATGAGGAGAGGTATGTGTTGAATGTACATGTCAGCAAATGTTCACAAATGTTGTTTCACTACTGTCGGTAGGAATATATATTAGCGTGAATGGGGAGTGCAACTTTACAAGGCTAGCCCAGCTACCGTTAGCTTAGAGAGAGAGAGGGAGAGTCTCTTTGCTGACGATTTTCTGGCATTATCTTTTATAAGGCAAATATACTTGTGTATGAGAGTCCAGACGGCAGCATTAACGTTTGCCTTGGATTTGTAGCCATTCCACGCAGGTGTTGTGAAATGTGATGTTTTGGTATTTCATGTTGTACCTAGTTAGTTGTGTCGTTCATTTTGTTACCTGTCCGGTCATACCAGGAATGGCATTGTTGCCTCATTAGTATGCCTCGGGTATAATAGTACATTAAAATAAATATTTTGCACATATTAGAAAATTATTAGTGTACAACATTTATGAAATGAAATGTTAGTCTTTTGAAAATATTAACATGTATAATATAATGTACAATGTATTTTGTTTGTTGATGTGAGTTCTCAAAGCGTGTTGAGGAGAGGCAATTACACTTGTGCATGAGTCCAGATGGCAGCATTAACGTTTGCATTCCATGCAGTCATTAAAAGAGAGACACCCCGCAGAATTGTGTCCAGAGCTTTCATTTCCCTCCCACCTTCAAATCAAATTGTATTTGCCACAGGTGTAGACCTTACAGTGAAATGCTTACTTACAAGCCCTTAACCAACAATGCAGATAAGAAAATAGCCCTTCCTCCAAAAAAGTAAGAGATAAGAATAACAAATAATTAAAAAGAGTAGCAGCAGTAAATAACAATAGCGGGGCTATATACAGGGGGTACCGGTACAGAATAACACCGGTGTAGGTAATTAGTAAAGTGACTATGCATAGATAAGAGTGTAGCAGGGGAGGGGGCAATGCAAATAGTCTGGGTAGACATTTGATTAGATGTTCAGGAGTTTTATGGCTTGGGGGTAGAAGCTGTTTATAGAAGCCTCTTTGTACCTAGACTTGGCACTCCGGTACCGTTTGCCGTGCGGTAGCATAGAGAACAGTCTATGACTTGGCTGGAGTCTTCGACAATTTTTAGGGTCATCCTCTGACACCGCCATGTATAGAGGTCCTGGATGCCAGGAAGCTTGGCCCCGGTGATGTACTGGGATGTACGCACTACCCTCTGAAGTGCCTTGCACTGAGGCTGAGCAGTTGCCATACCAGGCAGAGATGCAAACCGTCAGGATGCTCTCGATGGTGCAGCTGTAAAACATTTTGAGGATCTGAGGACCCATGCCAAATCTTTTCAGTCAACTGAGGGGGAATAGGATTTGTTGTGCCTACTTCATGACTGTCTTGGTGCGTTAGGACCATGTTAGTTTGTTGGTGATGTGGACGCCAAGGAACTTGAAGCTCTCAATCTTCTCCACTACAGCTCCATCGATGAGAATGGGGTCATGCTCGGTCCCCATTTTCCTGTAGTCCACAATAATCTTTGTCTTGGTCACGTTGAAAGGTTGTTGTCCTTGCACCACGCAGTCAGGTCTCTGACCACCTTTCTATAGGCCATCTCATCAGTCTGTGATTAGGCCTACCAAATCAAACCGAATTTTATTTGTCACATACACATGGTTAGCAGATGTTAATGCGAGTGTAGCGAAATGCTTGTGCTTCTATTTCCGACAATGCAGTAATAACCAACAAGTAATCTAGCTAACAATTCCAAACTACTACCTTATAGACACAAGTGTAAGGGGATAAAGAATATGTACATAAAGATATATGAATGAGTGATGGTACAGAGCGGCATAGGCAAGATACAGTAGATGGTATTGAGTACAGTATATACATATGAGATGAGTATGTAAAGTGGCATAGTTAAAGTGGCTAGTGATACATGTATTACATAAAGATGCAGTAGATGATATAGAGTACAGTATATACGTATACATATGAGATGAATAATGTAGGGTATGTAAACATTCTATTAGGTAGCATTGTTTAGAGTGGCTAGTGATATATTTTACATCATTTCCCATCAATTCCCATTATTAAAGTGGCTGGAGTTGAGTCAGTGTATTGGCAGTAGCCACTCAATGTTAGTGGTGGCTGTTTAACAGTCTGATGGCCTTGAGATAGAAGCTGTTTTTCAGTCTCTCGGTCCCAGCTTTGATGCACCTGTACTGACCTCGCCTTCTGGATGATAGCGGGGTGAACAGGCAGTGGCTCGGGTGATTGTTGCCCTTGATGATCTTTATGGCCTTCCTGTGACATCGGGTGGTGTAGGTGTCCTGGAGGGCAGGTAGTTTGCCCCCGGTGATGCGTTGTGCAGACCTCACTACCCTCTGGAGAGCCTTACGGTTGTGGGCGGGGCAATTGCCGTACCAGGCGGTGATACAGCCCGACAGGATGCTCTCGATTGTGCATCTGTAGAAGTTTGTGAGTGCTTTTGGTGACAAGCCAAATTTCTTCAGCCTCCTGAGGTTGAAGAGGCGCTGCTGCGCCTTCTTCATGATGCTGTCTGTGTGGGTGGACCAATTCAGTTTGTCTGTGATGTGTATGCCGAGGAACTTAAAACTTACTACCCTCTCCACTACTGTTCCATCGATGTGGATAGGGGGGTGTTCCCTCTGCTGTTTCCTGAAGTCCACAATCATCTTCTTAGTTTTGTTGACGTTGAGTGTGAGGTTATTTTCCTGACACCACACTCCGAGGGCCCTCACCTCCTCCCTGTAGGCCGTCTCGTCGTTGTTGGTAATCAAGCCTACCACTGTTGTGTCGTCCGCAAACTTGATTATTGAGTTGGAGGCGTGCGTGGTCACGATGTGTTGGAGTCGTGGTTGGCTATGTAGTCATGAGTGAACAGGGAGTACAGGAGGAGACTGAGCACGCACCCGAGGGGCCCCTGTGTTGAGGATCTGTGTGGCAGATGTGTTGTTACCTACCCTTACCACCTGGGGGCTGCCCATCAGGAAGTCCAGGATCCAGTTGCAGAGGGAGGTGTTTAGTCCCAGGGTCCTTAGCTTAGTGGGTCTAGGTTTCTGGGAAAATGGTGTTGATGTGAGCCATGACCAGCCTTTCAAAGCATTTCATGGCTACAGACGTGAGTTCTACGGGTTGGTAGTCATTTAGGCAGGTTACCATAATGCTCTTGGGCACAGGGACTATGGTAGTCTGCTTGAACCATGTTGGTATGATGGACAGACAGGTAGAGGTTGAAAATGTCAGTGAAGACACATGCCAGTTGGTCAGCGTATGCTCGGAGTACATGTCCTGGTAATCCGTCTGGCACTGCTGCCTTGTGAACGTTGTCCTGTTTAAAGGTCTTACTCACATCTGCTGCGGAGAGCGTGATCACACAGTCATCCGGAATAGCTGATGCTCTTATGCATGTTTCAGTTTTACTTGCCTCGAAGCGAGCATAGAAGTTATTTAGCTCGTCTGGTAAGCTAGTGTCACTGGGCAGCTCTCGACTGTGCTTCCCTTTGTAGTCTGTAATAGTTTGCAAGCCATGCCAGATCCGACGAGCATTGGAGCCGGTGTAGTATGATTCGATCTTAATTGTGAATTGACGCTTTGCCTGTTTGATGGTTTGTCGGAGGGCATAGCCTGATTTCCGCTCCTTGAAAGTGGCAGCTCTACCTTTTAGCTCAGTGCGAATGTTGCGTGGAATCCATGACTTCTGGTTGAGGTATGTACGTAGTCACTGTGGGGACGACGTCATCGATGCACTTATTGATGAAGCCAGTGACTGATGTGGTGTATTCCTCAATGCCATAGGAAGAATCCCGGAACATATTCCAGTCTGTGCTAGCAAAACGGTCCTGTAGTTTAGCATCTGCTTAATCTGACCACTTGTTTATTGACCGAGTCACTGGTGCTTCCTGCTTTCATTTTTGCTTATAAGCAGGAATCAGGAGGATAGAATTACGGTCATATTTGCCAAATGGAGGGCGAGGGAGAGCTGTGTACACGTCTGTGTGTGGAGTAAATGTGGTCTAGAAATGTTTTCCCATCTGGTTACACATTTAACATGCTGATAGAAATGAGGTAAAATGAATTTGAGTTTCCCCACATTAAAGTCCTCGGCCACTAGGAGCGCCGCCTCTGGATGAGCGTTTTCCTGTTTGCATATGCTGGTATACAGCTCATTGAATTTGTGCCAGCATCAGTCTTTGGGGTAAGTAGACAGCTACGAAAAATACCAGAATACAATGCAAAAAGGTACCAGTACAGAACCTGTTACAAAAGTAGTGGAAAACGCATTACATAAATTCACTCAGGTGGTTTAAACTCCATTCCAACATTGACTACTTAAAGAAAAAGGTATCAAGCGCAGTGCTTTATGCATGCTCAGTTCTTGGGTCTCGGGGGCTACCAGAGTGGAAATTTGAAGTGGAAGTTATGAAACTCCCTCACGTGGTTCCTTTGATGGGGAAAAGTACTCATTGAAACTGACTTTGGCTAAATGTGGAGAATGACAAATTTGCCTCTGTTGGCCATCAAGTACCCTATTCATGTATATACCATCATAGGCTACCATTTGATACAATAAATATGCTGAAATTAAATTACGATTTCACTGGAGTCATTGCAAATCAATTTGTGCCACTTGTGTAACCTACCTGGACCTGGCAAAGCAATTTATTAAATAGCCTATGACTTCAGTTTGTTGATGTAGCCTTGTGTTATTATGAACACATTCGATTAACGGTAACAGTTGTCAGATTAGGCTACAGGTAAAACAAATAAAAATTAAACACTGGCTGTTGTTGACAAGCATATTCAGTTCATATGCATATTATTCATATTTAACTGAGTGATTGAAATTATGACCCCATCCTCAGTAGCCTATTCCAGCAGGCTATTGGGAAACAAGCACTTATGACAAAATCGCCTCGCTATTCATTAATTAGTCTTAATTTGAATTTAGCAAGCTGCTAAATCGTTCAGTTTACAGCTGGCCTACATCTTATTTAGGATACTGTAGACTATCTGAAATTAGATGTAGGCCTATACGGGGCTATAGGATACCAGCCTTTAGCTAAGCAAACTGTCATTGCATTCATAAACCCAGATTTGTGTCTGTAGCCTATGCCTATTGAAATGACAAGTCAATCTCGCAAATGGGCCATTTATAATGGTTTGCAGTCTTAATATTTGGCACATAAAAGCACAATTGCCAGAAAATAGCCTAACAGTTGTTTTATGTTCATCCAAGTGTTTCTTGCTCAGAGATTGAGATCCTCTGTCTAACTTTCATCACGCAAACTCTTCTGTCAGATTTATCTATAGTTATGCACATGCAAAAAGGGGATTTATTTACATAAAATAAACCAGGTTCAAGGCCTGAATGCTGATTGGCTGAAAGCTGTGGTAATATCATACCATATACCACAGGTATGACAAAACATTACTTTTTACCGTTCTAATTAGTGGTAACCAGTTTATAATAGCAATAAGGCACTCTGGTATCTGTGGTATTTGGCCAATATACCATGGCTAACAGCTGTCTGCAGGCACTCCCCGTTGTTTAGTGCGTAAGAACAGCCCTTGGCCATGGTATATTGGCCATATACCATACCCCCTGTGCCTTATGACATAATAAGGCATAAAGGAATTTGAATGTGGTAAGAGAAAATATAATTAACCCTTATTAAACTCGGCAGATCATTTTTCCATCAATGGATGTCGGTTTGACTGCTATGATTAATATCATAACTTCCGATAATTATTTTGATGAAACCCGAATTATGCTTCTAACGTCGTTTCACGTTACTACGTTACAACTCCTCTCTTACTGGGTGGAACAAATGTGGGTTAGTTTTCCAAGCCTTTTGGATGGGATTTGAGTGGTAATTGGGCTAAACATTCTAGCTTCACCTGGCAACCCTGGCTACTGTACACTTCACACACCTGTCATGCACATATTTTAGCTAGCTATATTTTACTTACCTAGTTGCTGTGCATAAAATATCTAATCAAATTAAGTGACGAGGCCACTGATTAGATCATGCAATCAATCATCTCGTGCATTTCGTCGGGTACGTTTTGGGCCTAACGTTAGCTGGCTAGCGGAACAGCCATAACGTGCTGCAACATGTTGTCAATTTAACTAACGTTAATCGGCTATCTGTGCCTCCTTGGTCAAGAACTACACATTTACACCATGGCAAAAATTGTGGAAATAATATGCATCATAACTAGTTACATATCTCCAGTTAGTAACCTTTCTCCAACATGTTTTTGTTGACGTTAGCTAGCAAGTACCTAGCTGGATAGCGTTAGCGCGATTGCTAATGTACCTGTACTTTAACGTTACCAGCTTGCCAGTCGTCCGCTTCCTGTTTTACACTTACAAATAATCCCTCGGTCTTCGTTAAACATCACAGGACTGAATACGCCAACATCTTAATCAAACATTTGCAGTTAAGTACATGCTAGTCGGCCAACAGAGTAATGAGAGTTTCTCAGCCCAGAGGCGCAACATCGCGAGACTTCCGGGAACGCTTACAAAACAGACCAGGCCTGGGTTTGAGACTACAACGTACATTTTTTCCCCTTACGCTTCGAACACACCGACTGGGCCTTTGCGTTTCGATACACCAGAAGTACATTCATTTCCATTGGAATGCTGCATTCCCTTTCAGCATTGTGTTGCAGAGGCAGAGCGTTCTGTGTGGTGCATCAAATTGTTTGCGTAGATTTGACAGAAAGTAGCAAAATATGAATGTAGATTTTTTTTTTGCACACATATTCAGTAAAAATGTGGGATTACATAAAAACAGTTTGATTGCATAATTTCTTTACATTTTTTATTAATTTATTTGCCAAGTATATTATTTATTCGATGACATCCACAAATTAATTGTGAGAGCCTATAATATAATTTCCATCCAAAATGCAGTTTTGGAGCGAAATGCAATAATAAATAGTCAAGATAGCAGAGTAGGCTCTTTCAACAATGGTCTTGATCGCGCTGTTGGGCCGGGACCAGCCCCGCAGAAAGCGCAGGTCTGTGTGGGGGTCCAGAGATGGTTAAAGTCCCGAAAGCAGGCAGGGGAGTTCCACCGTCTAATTCAAGAGCTTCGACTGTTTGGAGAGGAATTCCGAAGTTACTTTCGTCTGGACCGAAGCCAGGATCACCCGGATGGATGCCAACTACCGGCAGTCCATCAGCCCAGTTGAACGCCTGGCCTTTTGTCTCCGGTAAACTACACTCTAGTACATTTTTAAAGCCTTTGATACCATAATTGATTATTTGATACATTGTTTTTATGTGCAACCTAACTAGCTAAAGGGCTCTAGTTAATAGTCCCTATTTTGACATTAGATGTACTTTTACAGAATGTTCATTGGGACTATAACTTTTCCCAACGTTGGTTTATAATCCTTTTTGAATTATACAATGTTACCAAATGAAAAGAAAGGTGCCTTCTGCCCTGATGAAGGTAGGCTAGTCTTCTCCAGGACCCATTGTTGTTCAAGACAGTTAGTCATTCATGACATTCTTATTGGACTCACATACACTCTAGTGAAAAAGGTTCCAAAAGTGTCCTTTTGCTTTCCCCATAGGATAACCATTTTTAGTTCCTCGTATAATACTTAATACATGGAACCCAATAGGGTTCTACTTGGAACCAAAAGGGGTACTACCTGGAACCTAAAAGGGATCTCCTATGGGGACAGCCAGAGAACCCTTTTAAATAGATATTACCATTCTTTCTAAGAGTAGAGTTGGCCTGGACTACAGTTTATTGATATAGTCATAGACTGAATTGTACTGTTTCAAGGCATTGTTAATGATGGTTGATGAGTATTACAATATAATTAGTAAAGCATAATAAACAGTAATGAGGTAGCTATATGAGTAGAAATAATATGTGGGTGGAATTCAAGTTATACACAATATTGATCATTATTTTGAATTATATTTTAGATTCTTGGCGACAGGGGACTCCTACAGGACCATAGGATTCAGCTTCCGAGTTGGACGGTCCACGGTGGCAGGCATTGTCCCCTCTGTGGCACAAGCCATTTGGGACTGTCTGGTTGGTGAAAACATGCCTGTCCCCAAGGAGGAAGACTGGAGGGCCATCACTGCCGAGTTCCTGGAGAGGTGGAATTTCTCCAACTGTCTTGGCTCCATTGACGGGAAAGATGTAGTAATCCACCGTGCTCAGGTTCGCAGTTCTACAACTACAAGGGTACATATTCAGTTGTACTCTTGGCTGTAGTAGATGCCATCTACTGTTTCCGTGTTGTCGATGTTGATGCTTACGGCAAGGGAAGTGATGGCGTGACCCTCCGAGACTGCCTTTGGCCAGGCACTTCAGGATGGCACCCTGTATATTCCACTACCTGCATCACTCCCTGGGGCTGAAGACCTGGGACCTGTTCATCACGTCGTCGGCGATGAGGCCTTCCCTTTAAGACCCAACCTCATGAGGCCCTACGCTGGACGCCAGCTGACATTGCCAAAGCCTGTAAGGATCTTTAGCAAACGACTGTCCAGGGCAAGGTTAGTTGTTGAATGCGCCTTTGGGATTCTGGAAGCCCGATGGAGAATGTATTGGAGAGTGCTTGGTCTCAGCCCCTCAAATGTTGATGCCTGCGTGAAGGCCACATGTGTTTGTAAGTCGCTCTGGATAAGAGCGTCTGCTAAATGACTTAAATGTAAATGTAAATGTTCTCCACAACTACCCGCGGAGGAGGTAATTCCAGGAGCCGCTCCGGATGGAGATGGGCACGCCAAATGGTCACCTTCCTAATGTCACCAGGGCAGGTGCAAACAACGCCCCCAGACAGGCACTCCAGGTGAGGGAGAAGCTGACCACCTACTTCTCATCGCCAGCAGGTGAAGTCCCATGGCAGTATGCCGTGGAGTGAAACGGCTCTTTTAATTAAGAGCCCCATAACACAAAGCTTATTTTAAGAACCATCCACCATTGTCCATAAAATTGCATTTTTCAATTTGGGAGTAAAAACCACAACTTAACCCCTTCCCTCTCCCATTAACGTCAGTATTATACACACCTGGCATAGTACATCAGGTGAGCGGGAGCATTAATTAAGGTTATACGACACACAGTTAATATGTTAACAAAGGGAAAGGGTAACCTAGGGTTCATACAAATAGTACAGTTTACCACCATGTTGGCCTGACAAAATACAGGTGGAAAAAAAACTAATTAGGAAGAGAATGTGTTTTTACTTTCATCTTGTCTTAGATCAGCAAAGGTGTAGGGAAGAAATAAGCAGATTACGTCTAAATTAGATATTAATAAACAACTGAAACAACTGACTATGAAAACATTATAATTTAATACGTATTCAAGTACAGGAAAGAACATGACAGGTATGTGTGTTGTAAAAATCTTTAAAAAAATAAAACTATTGAAAGAGGTGTGTGCGTGCGTGTAAATTATTATTATTATTTTTAGATGAATGTGTAGCCTGTAACCTGTAAGAGAACAGCAAGAGCATGTAGTCTCGTAAGAGAACCAAGAGCATCTGTGAAAACTCCGTATGAGTTTCAATTCAGAAATCTATGTAACACTAATAATGAATGCTATCCTAAGACTTTATAAACAAATTACTTTATGAATTTACTGAATTTAAACGGAACTGACATGTGTGAAAAGAAAGGTACAATGAGGGAGGTCAAAACAACAACCAGACAACTCCTCTCCTCTTCCTGTCCTTCCTGTGGGCTGGTTGGCCCCGGCAACTCCTCTCCTCTTCCTGTCCTTCCTGTGAGCTGGTTGGCTAAATTGACTCCATTTCTGAAAGGGAAGAGAAGAACAACACATTCAAGCATAACATAATATGACACCATAAAAGGTGAGATTTATTTTAACTAAATACTGCTTGCATAGTGTAGTTAGTGGCATAAATATAGGAACAGTGTGGTAAAATTGGTAATACTTGCTGTTTACTCATAGAATTTGTATTTCAGATCAAAAGATGAATATGACAGGCAGATATTTCCACAGCAAACTGTTAGGATATTTTCTAACCCAGAAACAACAGCTATACATTTGCCTCATATTAATACTTTGATCTGAAATACCAATTACCCCACATGACTATACTGTAAAAATGACCTACTTTACTTCACTGTCGCAACACTTATGACACTACCTGTGATGTGGAGAGAAAAAAACCTACCATTGAACTCGGCTTCGAAAAGCAGCTGATACATTTGAAACTTGACTGCTGCTTTTCTTTGCTGAGGCAGCCTCTTCAGTGTTGGCACCAGGCTCATGGCAAAGAGGGTCTCTTCATCCTCCTTCCTGTGAGCATCAGGTTGGGCTGCATCCCTCTCAACGGCTTGGAGGAGCCTCTGCTGAAATGAGTTGAGTGGATCTGGGGGCTAGTACCTCCGATGACGCCTGGTGTGATGTTGTTCCTCTTCGTTTCTCTCCCTGTTTCTCTCCACGGCCACATCCTGTTCAACGAGGTCCTCAGTGGTCACTTCCGTGTGATCCGGGATTTCTATTGGAGAAGCAGTCTCTGCCCAACTTTTTTATATTTTTTTTACTTTTTTTATTAACAAATCAATACAGAAAGAGGGAACACAAGTATATATAGATTATAAACAATCGAGCTAGAGGGTACAATATCACATTACAATTACACAAGGACCTTAAGGGACATACATACACTTACAAATGCAGTTCAACTTATTTTTGTAGGGTAAGAAAATGTGTTTTTTTGTTTGTAAATTTACATTTGTGTATATGAAATTTGGCCAAAAGAATAATTCAATTAATTACATAAAAATGTTTCAGCCTATTTCTATCGTATGTAAAGAATCCAAGCAGTACATCTCTCCACAATAGTGTAAAATCTTCATAAATGTGTTCAATTATAAATTTACTGATGTCTTGCCACCGTTTTCTTACATGAATACAATGCCAAAAAAAGATGCAACACTGTTTCTGGGTGGTCATTACAAAAGGAGCAATTTGAGTTTATGTTTTCCTTAAACTTCTTCATATAGTGGTTGGCAGGATAATATTTATGCATATTTTAAAGGAAACTTCCTTAATTTTGTTAACAAGTAGGTATGTGTGTGGCAACATCCAAACTTTTTTCCAACAGATATTATCAAAAAATCAATTCCAATAAGGCATGACATAACATGGTTCGTATCACTCTGTTGTTGAATGGACCAAAAGAGAAACAAATCTTTCCTACTGATGAGTCAACAGGGTCAATAGAAGGTAGGCTCTGAGGGTCAGGTCTTGACACGTTCCTGAATAACAGAGCAACACCTGAGGGAATGGCATCTAAAACAATTGCAAAATGTTTAGGTGTTACAGGTACCATGTAAAGTGATAAGAATTCCTTATAACTGAGTAAAAGACCCTCTGCATTTACCAGTTGGCTCACCAATATGATATTATTTCGGAACCAATATTCGAAAAACAAAGAAGTATTTTTATACAATATATCCAGATTATTCCATATATAATATCTGTGTGGAGAAAAAACGTGTTTATTAAGGACCATGACAAGAAAACCTGCCGATGAAAAGCAGAAAGTTTCACTGGAATCTTGTCAATATTATAACTGCAAAACAACATGAAGTTAAGGCCACCAAAAGTAGAGAAGCCATGATGAGGAATAAAATTCCAGATAGAAGTGGGTCTTCTTTGGAATTGTTTTTAAAATCTGATCTTAAAACTATTATTTAAAGTAGTAAAGTCCAGAAAATTCAGTCCACCATTCTCATAAGTGTTCATTACAACAGTTTTCCTAATGTAATGGGTATGGTTTCTCCAAAGTAAGTTGAAATGCATCTCCTTGCTTATTTTACTGTCAAGATATAAAGATAGAGCGCCATATGTTAGTCTAGAGATACCTTCGGCCTTGGTTATTAGGATTCTACCTTTTAAAGATAAGTTTATTCTGGGTATTTTTAATAAGAGGGTTCAAATTTAGTAAGCCTCTAGACTTTTGATCCTTTGTAATGGTTATGCCTAAATATGTAAGTTCTTATTTTACTGGAATACCATAATATGAAGGTGTCACACAATCTTTGACAGCTAAGAGTTCACATTTATTAATTTTAAAATATAGACCAGACGCTTTGGAAAAGGATTGTATCACATTGATCGATATGGGAATTTGGTTAGCGTCTTTCAGAAAAAGTGTAGTATCATCAGCCTTGGCTTATAGTCATTTCTTTACCAGCTATGGAAATACCTTGTACAGGACTATTATTTAAAGAATTTGCAAGAAGTTGGGTGATTAATAAAAACCGGTACAGAGAGATAGGACAACCTTGCCTAATTCCTCTCTTTAACTCAAATCTAGGTGAGGTGCCATATTTCAATTTGATAGAGCTGTTACCATTTGCATAGAGAGTCTTAATAGCCTTACAGAAAAAATCCCCAAAGCCAAGTCTCTCAAAGGAGTGGAAGAGAAACTGATGCTCTACTGTGTCAAATGCTTTATAAAAATCTAAAAATAATATGAAGCTATCCTCAGTTATTAGGTCTGAGTAGTCAAGTATGTCTAATACTAGTCTGACATTGTTAAAAATATGTCTGTTCCTCATGAAGCCAGACTGTGTTTCATCAATGATTGCATCCAGGACTTTAATTCTTGTTGCAAGTAGTAATCTTAGTCATTATTAAAAGACAATTGGATGCCAGTTATCGATGAGCAGCACTTATTTTTTATGCTTAGGTATCAGTGTTATTAACCCCTGGCTCATTGTAGGAGGGAGAGCATTGTTTTTAATACTCTCTAAAAAAGACTTCAAATAGGAAGGGAGCACCTTGTTCAGAAAATAATTTGTAAAATTCTGATGTAATTCCAACAACACCTGGTGATTTATTTTTCTTTAGATGTTTGATAGACTCTATAATCTCTTCAACTTTGATGAGTTCTTCACACTTTTAAGATTCTATATCACTGATAGAGTGAACATTATTCAGTGAGTTAAAAAAAACACATCTGTGGATTCCTGACAGTAAGTAGAGCTATACAATTTTCTGTAAATATTGCTACAGTATTTAGAGATTAATTTTTGGTCATCTGTAATAACACCATCAATGTTTAATTTATGGATAGTGTTATTTTTAGAGTGAAATTTCTCAAGTCTAAAGAAATAGGATGAATTCTGTTCTCCCTCCTCAATCCATTTTTTCCTCAAACTAATAAAGGCTCTGTCTGCTTTTAATTTCTATATATTATCCAGTTTATTTTGTAACTCAAATTAGTTCCAGCTTCTCCTCCCCGAGAGGACAGCTGGGGACCTCTGAGAAAGGGAAGTTATCTTAATGAATCACCTTTTCCTCCTCAGCTCTTCTGGTCTTAGCAAGATTTACTACCATATTTTCTAAGGTATTTGGACACCTAAAATTTAAAGAGCTCTCAGTTCTTGCAAATAACATTTTTCTTCACAAGCCCCTTCAGTTTCTGCCCAACTTCATACCTAAGATGTTTTATAGCTACGTCAAGATAGAC
Source organism: Oncorhynchus gorbuscha (assembly GCF_021184085.1). Taxonomy (NCBI): domain Eukaryota; kingdom Metazoa; phylum Chordata; class Actinopteri; order Salmoniformes; family Salmonidae; genus Oncorhynchus; species Oncorhynchus gorbuscha. The sequence continues at coordinate 36,346,642 of NC_060188.1, forward strand.
CAGAGCCTGTCGTGTCCAATGGGAATAAATGGATCCGAGTGAGCGGAACAAGCAAAGAGATGGGCAGAGCCAAGCATCAGCTAGTGAAATCTGACTGGCGCATTCTAGCATGTATTTCAATTTTTCCGTTAGGGGACGCCCACTCTGAAGTGCGCGTGTGCAGCAACTCGATTCGCCTTTGCACTCCTAAACCATTTTTTTTAAACTTGAAAAGGGTCAAGCCTGCAAAACGCAGTCCACTCTTACATATTTTAGTTTTTGGAAAAAGAAAACTGTATGGAGATCAAATGTTTCATCAATTAGAAAATGTGAAGAATTTCGTCCGAAATCCATCTCGCTACACCTCATTACCACGTTTAGTAGTGAGCGGAAATGCTTCATATTTATACATCCGGTGCAATTTCTGGCTCATTGTTCTGTCTTTCACGATCATGATTTACTTTCAGGACACTGACATAAAACAATACATTGTCAAACCCTAGCCGCACCAATGATTAGACACTTGTATTGTCATGCAACTTGCCGTGACGTGAGATTTTTCCCCCTCCAACTATTGAGCAGTTGTATAGATGTGAAGATGGTGAACGCAATTAACCCTGTGCTGCTTCCAGGTTGAGTACGAGAACGAGTGCAAATGGATAGAGCTATTCTTCCATTCTGACATAGTTTCAGAAAATCATTAAATAATGCAACAAAAGATGTGGTTGAGATTTAATTGGATATTAGACAGATGAGGCCCGCCAGTGTGCAACTGCAACCACATGGCTGGGGTTTACTCATTACATCTTGCAATGGAAACAATTTACGAATCAAACTGGGGACCTACCTGAATCTGTCCAATAGAATCTATCTAGTTTTCATCTGGAATATTGATTACACCCCAGTACTACAGGTCAACAGTACAAATGAGAATGATGTCTTAAGAGTTAACAGACACACACGCCACACACACTTTTACATGCCAGCCACCATAAACAGTTAAGTCCCACTCCAACATCTGCAAATCAGAGACAGTCTCCACTGGATACATGCATCCAGAGGAATTCAAAGCCCTTAGAACAATTACCCACAGTGCAATTAATCTAGCTATACAGATATTTATTAGATAGAGATATATACACACGCACATACACACACCTCTCCATCTCATTGGGAACTCGATGAAACAGTTTTATTAACATTTCAAAATCTTCATAAATAATTACTGAAAAAAACAACCAAACCAAAAAAAATAGTTATCCATGTCCTTGTATTAGTTATGTCCTTTAATGTGAAAATGGTCCCCAGAAAAATAAAATGATTTGTCCAACAGTCCGTTCTTCGGACATTTAAAGAAAAAACAAACAAAGGAACACTAATAATAAAAGCCATTTAGCAGACACATAAATGAGAGGAAATTGGGAGGAAGGAGGTAAACCAATACTCAAGCACGTACAGGACGAAAGCGTCACTACATTCACAAAGGTTTGGCTAGTGGACTCAAGGACAACTGTACAGGAAAAGAGATACGACTGGAATAAGAGACGCTTTTCGCTTCACGCCCAATCTCAAATCAACCCCACGCCGTGTCCCAAATCGCACCCTATTCCCTATTGAGTGGACTACTTTTGACCAGAGCACTATAGCCCATATAACTCTGGTCAATAGTGCACTACGTAGAGAATATGGTGCCATTTGGGACACAGCCCTTAACACCTCAAGATGCCTCCCTCGTAGATCTGACAGGCATGAATAAGCAATGTAGGTAGGTTTGTGGCTTTTCCATTACCATATTGCTAACACTTATTCAAACCTATTAGATCTACAAAGGACTCAGTAGTGTCACTAGGAAAGAAGTGGCTAAAGAGAGTCGATTTGGAACCAGGCGTAAAGGCATGCTCTCCAATTTGTTCTTTATTTCTTAGATGTATATATATGGAATGGATGACGTAGCGTTGACTCGACGTACACGGACGGACAGATGGACCTTGCTCTCTCTATTTTGTGGAGAGGATGAGAGCCACAATAAGACCGTAGAGCCCCAGGACCTCTGCAAAGATCAGGATGAGGATCATGCCCACGAAGAGCCTGGGCTGCTGGGCCGTGCCCCGAACACCTGCATCGCCCACAATGCCGATGGCGAAACCAGCCGCCAGCCCACTCAGCCCCACGCTCAGCCCAGCACCCAGGTGGAGGAAACTCCTACAGGAGAGAGGTGGCGGATAGAGAAAGATGGAGAGAGGGTAGAAAAAGTGAGGAGGGATGGAAAGATGGGAGAGATGGAGAAAGAGATGGGAAGGGAAAGAGGAAGATTTATTCAAAACAATTGCAGTCATAGCATCCCAAAGAGATGGCAGACCATCAGTTTACAGATGTAGTACATCAATAAAACACTTCTTAAAAAAAAACAATAGTGAAAAATCCACCACTATCAAGTGGAGCCAATACCATATTACTACCAATCAGATAGTTTCAGACACGCAGTGCCTAGCGGTAGACTTGAGAATGGGTAACTAGCATCTGCAATCTCTGAGCTCTTACTTGTAGAGGGTGACTTTCTCTGAAATGTTGTTGGCGATGAGCACCGCCACCACCAGCCCGTAGATGGCTATGATACCCGCCATGACCACAGGAATGATGGACTTCATGATGAGCTCCGGCCGCATCACCGACATGGCAGCGATGCCCGTTCCGCTCTTAGCCGTGCCATAGGCCGCCCCCAATGCTGGAGGAGAGAAGGAGAATTTCGAATTTCAAAAACACAGAATTCCAAGACCATCCTAGTTGGTCAATATATAGCCTATATGGCTACCTTAATAGCTTAAAAATCAGTCATTTTCTCCCCTTCAACTGGACTGATTGCCAAATACTTGACAGGTAAACAATTCAGCTCATCATTAGGATGGCTTTCACCTGGTCCGTTCTTTCAGCAAGGATTTAAGGAAAAACACTTAAAAAAGGAGCATCGTCTTAAGAGGCATGGGAAAGAGGTAAACTGAACAAAAATAAACGTAACAACTTCAAAGATTTTACTGAGTTACAGTTCATAGAAGGAAATCAGTCAATTGATATGAATTCATTAGGCTCTAATATACAGATTTCACATTACTGGGCAGGGGCGCCTCAGAGGGCATAGGCCCACCCACTTGGGTACCAGGACCACCCACTGGAGAGCCAGGCCTAGCCAGTCAGAATGAGTTTTTCCCCACAAATGTGCTTTATTACAGACAGAAATACTCCTCAGTGGCCTTCCGAGTGGCACTGCCTGAAGCGCCACTATAGGCCCGGGTTCTTACCCAGGCAGTGTCACAACCGGGAGTCCCATAGTGAGGCGCACAATTGGCCCAGCATCGTTCAGGTTAGTGGAGACTGTACTTGGCTCATCGTGCTCTAGCAACTCCTTGTGGCAGGCCAGGCGCATGCAGCCTGACTTCAGTCATCAATTGAACAGTGTTTCCTCCGACACATTGGTGCAGCTGGCTTCCGGGTTAAGCTGGCGGCTGTTAATGAGCGCAGTTTGGCGGGTCATATTTCGGAGGACGTATGACTCGATCTTTGCCTCTCCCGAGCTCATTAGGGAGTTGCAGCAATGAGACAAGATTGTAATTGGATATCACGAAATTGGGGATTTAAAAAAAAGTATTGTGGTAGAGAAATTTACATTCAATACAACCGGAGACATCTGTGGCATTGTGTTGTGTGACAAAAGTGGCCTCTCACTAACAGGGACATTTATTTTTTCACCTTTATTTTATTTAACCAGGTAGGCCAGTTGAGAACAAGTTCTCATTTACAACTGCTACCTGGCCAAGATAAAGCAAAGCAGTGCAACAAAAACAACAGAGTTACAAACAAACAGATTTTTCTATTTTTCTCTAATTGACTATGTACAGTGTATGCAAATGTAGAAGAGTAGGGAGGTAGGCAAATAGGCCATAGAGGCTAAATAATTACAATTTAGCATTAACACTGGAGTGATAGATGTGCAGATGATGATGTGCAAGTAAAGATACCCTCTTGCTCTTTTGCACCCCAGTAAGTAATAATATGGGGATGAGGTAGTTGGATGAGCTATTTACAGATTGGCTGTATACAGGTAAAGTGATCAGTGAGCTGCTCTGACAGCTGATGCTTAAAGTTAGAGAGGGACATATGACTCTCGAGCTTCAGTGATTTTTGCAATTCGTTCCAGTCATTGGCAGCAGAGAACTGGAAGGAAAGGTGGCCAAGGGAAGTGTTGGCTTTGGGGATGACCAGTGAAATATACCTGCTGGGGCGCGTGCTATGGTGACAAGTAAGCTGAGATAAAGCAGGGCTTTACCTAGCAAAAACTAATAAATGACAAACACATTTGTGCCCAAAATTTGAGAGAAACAAGCTTTTTGTGAATATGGAACATTTCTGGGATCTTGTATTTCAGCTCATGAAACATGGTCAATATGTGTCAATAGCCACAAAAGGACAAAGTCTCCCTTCAGAAGAGTTTTGTTTTAAGTAAATTAGATAAACTTTTATGCCTGTGTGCAACGCTTCTAAAAAATGAATCTTTCAACTCAAGTATCGAACTGAGCGGTGGTAGGCAGAAGCAGGCGTGTAAACATTCATTCAAACAGCACTTTCGTGCGTTATGCAAGCAGCTCTTCGTTGTGCGTCAAGCATTGCGCCATTTATGACATCAAGCCTATCAACTCCCGAGATGAGGCTGGTGTAACCGAAGTGAAATGGCTAGCTAGTTAGCGCGCGCTAATAGCGTTTCAAACGTCACTCGCTCTGAGCCTTCTAGTAGTTGTTCCCCTTGCTCTGCATGGGTAACGCTGCTTCGATGGTGGCTGTTGTCGTTGTGTTGCTGGTTCGAGCCCAGGGAGGAGCGAGGAGAGGGACGGAAGCTATACTGTTACACTGGCAATACTATAGTGCCTATAAGAACATCCAATAGTCAAAGATATATGAAATACAAATGGTATAGAGAGAAATAGTCCTATAAATACCATATTAACTACAACCTAAAACCTCTTACCATGGAATATTGAAGTCTCATGTTAAAAGGAACCACCAACTTTCATATGTTCTCATGTTCTGAGCAAGGAACTTAAACGTTAGCTTTTTTACACATATTTTAATGGCACATATTACTTCCTTCTCCAACACTTTGTTTTTGCATTATTTAAACCAAATTGAACATGTTTCATTATTTATTTGAGGCTAAATTTATTTTATTGAGGTTTTATATTAAGTTAAAATAAGTGTTAATTCAGTATTGTTGTAATTGTCATTATTACACATTTTTTAAATTAAAATAAAATCTGCTGATCAATCAGTATCGGCTTTTTTGGTCCTCCAATAATCTGTATCGGCGTTGAAAAATCATAATCGGCCAACCTCTAATCTGCACGCATAGTGAGGCAAAGACTTTTGGAGGGTGGCCTGGTGTCAAGAAGGGCAGCAAATAAGCCACTTCTCTCCAGGAAAAACATCAGGGACAGACTTATATTTCTGCAAAAGGTACAGGGATTGGATTGCTGAGGACTGGGGTAAGGTCACTATCTCTGATGAATCACCTTTGCGGTTGTTTGGGGCATCCGGAAAAAAAGCTTGTCCGGAGAAGACAAGGTGAGCGCTACCATTTGTCCTGTGTCATGCTAACAGTAAAGTATCCTGAGACCATTCATGTGTGGGGTTGCTTCTCAGCCAAGGGAGTGGGCTCACTCACAATTTTGTCCTAAGAACACAGCCATGAATAAAGAATGGTACCAACACATCCTCCGAGATCAACTTCTCCCAACCATCCAGGAACGGTTTGGTGACGAACTATGCATTTTCCAGCATGATGGAGCACTTTGCCATAAGGCAAAAACTATAACTAAGTGGCTCAGTGAACAAAACATCGATATGTTGGGTCCATGGCCAGGAAACTTCCCAGACCTTAATCCCATTGAGAACTTGTGGTCAATCCTCAAGAGGCGGGTGGACAACCAAAACCCCACAAATTCTGACAAACTGCAAGCATTGATTATGCGAGAATGGGCTGCCATCAGTCAGGATGTGGCCCAGAAGTTAATTGACAGCATGCCAGGGCGGATTGCAGAGGTCTTGAAAAAGAGGGGTCTACACTGCAAATATTGACTCTTTGCATCAACTTCATGTAATTGTCAATAAAAGCCTTTGACACGTATGAAATGCTTGTAATTATACTTCAGTATTCCATAGTAACATCTGACAAAAATATCTAGACACTGAGGCAGAAGACTTTGTGAAAAGTACAAAAATGTATGCACTCTACTGTAAGTCGCTCTGGATAAAAGTGTCTGCCAAATGACTCAAATGTAAATCTACAACACTTTATTTTCCAAGGTCAGCGATGGAACATTGTAGCATTAACCAAAAAAGGCCTCTGTATACGACAACACCAAAGATGGTTTATAACGTTGCCCTTCTGCCACGTTCAAAACAACTGAACTCTGATATCTCAGACTACCAAGCACTCAAGACAAATGTGAACTCATAAAAAAAAAATATATTGGAACGTTCATCCAAGTCAGAAACTCTGGCATCTTTCTAGAGCTCCGACTTTCCGACATGAAGATTACTGATGTCATGATTTGGGAACTTTGAGTTCCCAGTTGCCTTGAAAGCACCATTCACACTGGCTTTGACCCACTCGCCAGAACCAGTCATACACCCGCAGTCATATGACTCACAAGCTTAACGGCGGCCAGGGACTTTCCATTAGGGAACGATATATTGGTGAACACATCGGAATTGTCTGATATTAGCTAAATATACCAACATAGGGTATCGGCCCGATGTCTAGTTTTAACGCCGATGTCGAGGCTGACGTGGATACCTATATAACGTAGGTACCTGACGTAATGATGCCACGTAAAATGTTGCACTACACGTGCAACACAGCATTCCTAACCTAGCCCACAATGTCTGCTGTGGGGATCGAGGAGTCAAAAAGTCGTGCAATCATTTGAAAGAGTAAGAACATTTCAGCGAGACAACTAAAAGGCAAAAATCCATTAACCTTTTGAATCTAGGGGGCACTATTTTCATTTTTGGAAAATTAACATTCCCAAAGTAAACGGGCTATTTTGTCAGGACAAGATGCTAGAATATGCATATAAAAGTGTGTGTCTGGATGAAATGCCTGTGCCACATGAAGATGGATTACTGGGCTGAACATGCTAACAACAAGTGGCTATTTGGACATAAATGATGGAACAGATCAGTTATTTCTTGTCGAACTGGGATTCCTGGGAGTGCCTTCTGATGAAGATCAAAGGTAAGTGAATATTTATGATGTTGTTTCTAACTTTGCTGATTCCAAAATGGCGGATATTCCTCTAGCTGTTTTGGGTTCTGAGCGCCGTTCTCAGATATTGCTTTTTTCGTAAAGTTAAAAAAAAATCTGACACAGCAGTTGCATTAAGGAGAAGTCTCTTTAATTCTGTGAATATCTTTTATCAATGTTTATTATGAGTATTTCTGCAAAATCACAGGATGTTTTGTAATCAAACATCCAATGTAAACAGATTTTTGGATATAAATATGCACATTATCGAACAAACCATACATGTATTGTGTAACACGATGTCCTATGAGTGTCATCTGATGAAGATCAAAGGTTAATGATTAATTTTATCTATATTTCTGCTTTTTGTGACTCCTATCTGGAAAAATAGCTGTGTTTTTTCAACTTGGAGGTGATCTAACATAATCATATGTTGTGCTTTAGCTGTAAAGCATTTTTTAAATCAGACAGGATGGGTAGATTAACAAGATGTTTATCTTTCATTTGCTGTATTGGACTTGTTAATGTGTGAAAGTTACATATTTCTAAAAAATATTTTTGAATTTCACGCACTGTCTTTTCAGCAGAATGTTGTCAAGGGGTTCCACTGAAAGGTTAAGGGCTTGTAAGTAAGCATTTTACTGTAAGGTGACAATGTGTTTGTTGTCAAATTCGATTTGATCATATGTGTTTATCAGATTGTGAAACAATCCTCGAAATGTTCTTAAAATTTGATTTTATGGTGCAATTCAAATGGCTGATGAATGTGTTATTTTATGACCATGTTCTTTCAGCATGCATTTTGTATTTATATTGATATACGTATTTCCTGTCATTCTGGGCTCATCTGTAAAATAGACATTGGTCCAAGTTTGACTACCTGATAAAGTGCAGGTTAAATAAAATTGATTTAAAATATATATATTTTTTAATCACCATATTTGGTTGTGAGAGGAAATTATAACTGTATGCTTCAGATGTATACATCCGGTGAAACATATGGCGCATTGTTCCATCTGTGGTTGAGTAGCCTAGGTGAGCAAGCTAGTTAAAGTTAGGCATCTTGCTGCTAGTCGACATGATGACCAACCCCACACGGCAAACGTCATTATTTAATGTATCGAATGTCTCCATTGAACTATTAGCTAACACATAAATACCTACATCTGTATCCATAGAAATTGGCCAGCTTGTTACGTCAATGGCAACGTCACATGTTACGATGGAAATCTCAAGGCAATTTTGGACCCCCTTGTGGCCCCCCTAATTGTGGAGTATGAAATCATTTATACATAACACATTTTTGCTATTGTTCTTTTTTTACATCAGTTATTAGACAGTGGCAACGATGAGGATTATGAACATGGTATTGTGTGAAGAAAACGATATGACAAAAAATAACGTCTAATATAACTGCCCCCTCCCCGAGATTAAATGGTCTAGAACCGCCACAGTCTCTCACATCAGTTATCTAACATGCAACCGCATCCTCTGGGCTTTTTTTGACATGCCCGCTCTATATTCAACACAACATTTCTTAGTAGTAGACATTTCGGGCGAGTGTAACACACACACACACACACACACACACACACACACACACACACACACACACACACACACACACACACACACACACACACACACACACACACACACACACACACACACACACACACACACACACACACACTTTATGATTGAACAAGGCATATGAGACATATGACTGAACGAGGGTGTTGTGATAGTTAACGTTACCGCTGAAGACCATAGCCGCAGAGGCTCCCATCACTGCGAAGAACGGGGAGTATTCGGGGCTTTCTGACGACATTCTTACAGGAAAAGCTACTGACAGAGAAAGCGCGCAACCGTGTATTTCCTTTCTTTTAAACGTAAATGTTTCTGTCGATTCTCAACACTGTCAATTGCAAGGCCCTTTCATGCAGCGCAAGGACGACAGTCGAAGAATCCACCTCTTCACAGGAACAGTGGTGTAGCAGTAGAAAATGGCGACATGGAAAATGTCACATGATCAGTCCACTGGGCATGTCCCATTATGTCAATGTAGGGGTATCCAAAAATCCTGTGTGTCATTTCATGTCCATTTCGTTCACGTAAGAATTAAAATAATATAATTTGTTGCCAAGAAAGATATATAATTTAATCATCAAATAAATTAGATGATATCCCTAATTTTATCGTAATAGTGGTATGGTCCGCTGAAGGCTGTCTATGTTCAATTCATGCCTGCCTGGTTCATGCCTGCCCCATTGTTTACTATGAGAAGGCTCAGTGGCGCATCTGAAGATCATGAAGTATCGTTTCAGCGTGTCACCATCTTGCTAAATGGAGGAGTTTTTGGATTCACCGCATGCACAGTTTGAGCTACGTTAGGAAGTGACGTTGCAGGCTAGCTCAGTGCTGCCCCGTCTTATTGAGTATATCAAATTGAAGGCCGACCGAGGTACTGCAGGCTGCCATTAGCGACTTCGTCTGTGTGTGATTTTAAAGTAATCAATTGAAGGACACAGAGTGCCTTCGGAAAGTATTCAGACCCCTTTACTTTTTCCACATTTTGTGACGTTACAGCCTTATTTTATACAGCCTTATTTTATACATATATATATATTTTTTATATTTTTATTTTTTAAAATCAGCAACCTACACACAAAGATAAAAATGTTTTTATACATTTGAGCAAATAAAACACAAATACCTTATTTAACATTTCTGCAGCATTCAAGGTCCCCAACAACACAATGGCCTCCATCATTCTCAAAATGAAGAAGTTTGGAAACACGAACCACCTTCCTAGAACTGACATAATAATAAAATACTAATAATTTTGCACGCCCAATTTTTCAGTTTTTGATTTGTTAAAAAAGTTTGAAATATCCAATAAATGTTGTTCCACTTCATGATTGTGTCCCACTTGTTGTTGATTCTTCACAAAAACAGACAGTTTTATATCTTTATGTTTGAAGCCTGAAATGTGGCAAAAGGTCGCAAATTTCAAGGGGGCCGAATACTTTCACAAGGCACTGTAACTCACGGGCACTAGAGAAGCTTAACCAAGTTTAATTCTTCCCAAAGGGTCGATACAGCTGTAATTCAGACGACCGACATTTCACACAAGCACTGATATTTAACCCTTTCTCCTAGGCTGAGTCTCCTCCTCCACAACTGAACAGTCAATTTATCTCTGTTGCTAGACCATAGTGATATCTGTCTCACGCCCTGACCATAGAGAGCCCTTGGTTATCTATGGTGTTGTAGGTCAGGGCGTGACTAGGGGGTGTTCTAGCCTTTTCATTTCTATGTTGGTGCTCTTGCTATAGTTCCCAATTAGAGGCAGCTGATGTTCGTTGTCTCTAATGGGAATCATACTTAAGGTGTCCCTGTTCCCACCTGCTTTGTGGGATATTGTTTTGTGTATGTGCATGTTACACCACTACTTTCACATTTCGTTGTTGGATTATTGTTTTGTAGAAGTTTCACTTAAATAAAACATGTGGAACTCTAATCACGCTGCGCCTTGGTCCGTCTTTTATCACGAACGTGACACTGTTCTTCCTCACTTCATCTAACCTGACCTCTACCCCAAAGTGCTTACTCCTCCCTAACTCAAGGCTGTCATGGTTATTGATACCGGACTGTGTCTCTTCTCCTCCCAGAGGAGCCCTGATGGCTAACAATAACATATCCTAACATAATGTAAACGTTATACATTAGCCTCTCTCCCTCAGTGACATGGGTAGTTTCTAAGATCTCCACCCGTCTCCCCTTATCAATGTCTGCCACATGTAATCGCTTCACTGAACTCAACACATTCCAAGCTTAGTTGCACACACTATATACCTTACTCCCCTTAACCTCTGGTGTAGACCCTCTAAACCTTAGCACTCCATCAGTGACATGAATAAATATATTTCACATTCTCAAAACCCAACAGCTGTAACATAACAAAATGGTGAAAAAGTGAAGGGGTCTGAATATTTTCCAAATACACTGTAGGTCTCAATAAAAATACATTAAATTCAACCACTGGAAACCCACTTGCTGGCCAACCGATTTTCTCTTCATTCAATAGGATTTTCAATAAATCTATCTTAAGCCATCCTTTTAAATACAATGTACCTTTAAATATAATTTTGTCTAGAGAATACACAGGGAGAATGGGTTCAGAATATTGGGATCAATATTGGGATCAATGAAACTAATTCACCACTAAGGACTCAAAGTAAATGAAGCAATCTTCTTCAATATCACGGCCGGGGAGGTTCACAAACTCAATACAAGCTTAATGAAAACTCCAAAGGGGAGGTTCCCTTTCAGTTCCTTTATACCGTGACACAAACAAGTCATATAAGCATGGTTGGGTCCTGCATGTGACTGACTGATACCACATCAGGTTTCTTACTTTGAAACTGAGACATTGTATCACTCCTTCTAGTTACCAGAGCAATGTGCTAGGTATACTGCCACATTGCTTTAATCCTTTGCACAGTCAACTTGCCACTCGCATGAACCCAACCAATACAGGTTATTACAAAAGCAGCATTGTGCTCAACATATGATTACATACACACAATAACATTTCATCACAAAAGCCATCCATTTCAGCACCAACTAGTCAATTTAAAAATACTCTGATCTTGTAGATTATTTAGGAAAATATTTTTGTTAAGAAAGTACGTATGAATCATAAAGAAATAGGTCTGGAGAGCCTTCACCCATGAAATATATTGATGAATCAAAAATAAAGTGGTTTGATTAATCCTAAAAGTTGTCATGTTCAGGTTCAATCCATGAAATATTGGAAGGTGGAAAAAGGTGTACAATAAGGGTGTACAATAGTACTATAAATCTACACTAATCCATGGAACTGTATGACAACGGTCCAGGTGTCGTGAACCGTGTGCCAGGCTCCAGGTTTAACCTGCTACTTGTGGTCTGAGTTCCATAATGATTCAAATAGGCTACATGTCCCAAATTATTTCACAACGTTAGCCTAATTAAATCCACTAACGCTAGCGACCCTCAGGAACAACTACACAAATCTGACAGAGGAAAAAAAAGTTAAACATAATGGAATGAAATGATGCAAAATTGAAGCAACAAATACGAAAGTGACAGTCATAAATGTAGTTTGCATACCGCCCCAACAAGTTCACAGACGATGCAATCGCCATCAAACTACACACTGCCCTATCCCATCCGGACAAGAGGAATACCTATGAAAGAATGCTGTTCATTGACTACAGCTCAGCATAGTACCCTCTAAGCTCATCATCAAGCTGGAGGCCCTGGGTCTTAACACCGCCCTGTGCAATTGGGTCCTGGACTTTGACGGGCCCGCCCCCAAGGTGGTGAAGGCAGGAAACAACATCTCCACTTCGCTGACCCTCACACTGGGGCCCCACAAGGGTGCGTGCTCTGCCCCCTCCTGTATTCCCTGTCCACCCACGACTGCGTAGCCATGCACGCCTCCAACTCAATCATCAAGTTTACAGACGACGCAACGGTAGTAGGCTTGATTACCAAGAACGACAAGACAGCCCACAGGGAGGAGGTGAGGGCAGGAAAACAACCTCTCACTTAACATCAACAAAACAAAAGAGATGATCGTGGACTTCAGGAAACCGCAGAGGGAGCACCCCCCTATCCACATCGAAGGGACAGTAGTGGAGAATTTGGAAAGTTCCTCAGCGTACACATCACAGACAAACTGAAATGGTCCACCCAGACAGACAGTGTGGTGAAGAAGGCGCATGGAAGAAGGTATGGCAACTGCACCGCCCTTAACCGCAAGGCTCTCCAGAGGGTGGTGCGGTCTGCAAAACGCAACACCGGGGGCAAACTACTTGCCCTCCATGACACCTACAGCACCCGATGTCACAGGAAGGCCAAAAAGATCATCAAGGACAACAAGCACCCGAGCCACTGCCTGTTCACACCGCTACCATCTAGAAGGTGAGGTCAGTACAGGTGCATCAAAAAGCTGGGATCGAGAGACTGAAAAACAGCTTCTATCTCAAGGCCTTCATACTGCTAAACAGCTATCACAAACTCAGAGAGGCTGCTGCCTACATTGAGACCCAATCACTGGCCAAACACCATTGTCACCATAAATGGATCACTAATCACTTTAAATAATGCCACTTTAAATAATGCCATTTTAATCATGTTTACATACCTTACATTTCTCATATCATATGTATATACTGTATTTTATACCATCTATTGCACCTTGCCTATGCCGCTCGGCCATCTTTCATTCATATAGTTATATTCACCCCTTTTTAGATTTGTGTGTATTAGGTACAGTAGTTGTTGGTTAATTGTTAGATTACTTGTTAGATATTACTGAACTGTCGGGAACTAGAATCACAAGCATTTCGTTACACTTGCATTAACATTTGCTAATCTTGTGTATGTAGCCAATAACATTTTATTTACGTTGTCCTTTGTAAATATGGTGACACCTCCACCTCTGCCAACTCTGTCAGATCTAAAAACATCAGAGACACATCAGTATCCTGCACATAATTCTAATCAGATATTACCAGAATGTACATATTGGTTTGAGAGGTTATAATAAAGTCCATTTTCGAGATCAAACTAATGGCATTTACATTTACATTCTTCCATTGCAAAACTACCATTCCAGTGTTTTACTTGCTATATTGTATTTACTTTGCCACCATGGCCTTTTTTGCCTTTACCTCCCTTCTCACCTCATTTGCTCACATTGTATATAGACTTGTTTATACTGTATTATTGACTGTATGTTTGTTTTAGTCCATGTGTAACTCTGTGTCGTTGTATCTGTCGAACTGCTTTGCTTTATCTTGGCCAGGTCGCAATTGTAAATGAGAACTTGTTCTCAACTTGCCTACCTGGTTAAATAAAGGTGAAATAAATAAATAAAACATGAATCAGTCCAATACCACAGCTGCAGAATTTCAGTTCAGACTGTCTCTAGTACAAGCAGTCTATGCTCATTTGGCAGCTCCTTATTTGAAAATTCCATAGGGCAAGCTTGAATTGGTATAGATACAAGATTGTCTTGAACTGTACCATTGCCTTGAGCGAGGACGTGGGTTAAAACAAGAGTCAATGATAATATCCTGTTTGCCGGCCTGCAGTATGATGATAATGCTGATAATTTATGTTTAGGATTACCTGAGCAGGACTTGGGATGTTGATAAATCAATGTCTCAGCGCAGCCTTGAAATGCGAGGATAGGCATCATGATGATTTGGATGGACTCCATCCTCTCTGTAGAGCAGTGGTCACCAACAGCTGTTCTCAAGGTACAAACTGCCTTCCCAGAGGGCCTGGGCGGAGCAAATCAAGTGCATGTAGACCTACCACTGGCCAATCAGATGGCTCAGATTACCGTGTCTGCAGTAACATACTGTAGCAGACATAAAAGAAAGCTACAGCAAAGTTGATACTGTGAGATTTATAAACTTTTAAAGAGAGACTGTCAACGAACACAGCAAAGAGCTGCTGTTTTTATGAGTGAGTTAATGTTCAAGTTTTCACTCAGCTCTGTCAACACTTTCTATTCAGCACTTTTATAAGCCATAAAATGTGTGCTCTCCCAACTTCCACTCACGCTAAAACTAGAACTGCAGCTGCAATGAATGAGTAGGAAAGTGTTCTTGTTATTATTAACGGCTTGGGTGTTTTTTTTTTACATCAAGGAATATTTCACTTTCTCTGGCCATGGTAACAACATGAATTTGTGCATGAGGCAGAAAGAATGCGGTGCAACTTGAGTTTCACCCTCAGCTGGAAGATGGTGTCCCTTTTTGTCAGCAGAGGAAAGGGAGAGAGAAGGGACATTGAGACACAGACACCTCAGTCTGCTGCCCATCCTTCCCCAAAGCTGATACTGATCATCAGATGCAGGCTCCATCAGCCCAGTAAAATCAAGTAAAAGAGCTAATTATATAATATATGTATATTCACTCAGCTGTGCCTCGAAAGTAATTCAACAACTGATATATTACCGATGTGATCATATAGCTTACCTCAAATGTTGAAATATAGATATTTTGAGCCTATAGCCTAGAGTACAAACCTCATTACTACAGTTTTTAATAGGTAAAAAAAATGCACGCCACATATTGGCTTGCATTTTAACTCCGAAAGTAATCTCGACTCAAAAGAGGTTGGTGACCACTGCTGTAGAGCATCTTCTGTTTCCAAAAGGTGTCAAAGTTATCCACAAAAGTAACTCCAAAATAGCTATAGTAGACTGGTAGACAGTCGTGTAGTGCCAGCAACCTACTGAATCCTTCGCTGCCAAGAATCAGTGATGGCACTGGGCCTAAAATAATTGGACGCTTGTTGGAGTATTTCAGAGTTCCAATCAGTTCTTTAAAATCTGAGTCCGAGACAGAATCCGGGGCAGAATCCCCCTGGGAAGGAGTCCAGATAGAGGGTGATGGCGTGGGAACCTCTGAAGCCAGGAAGGCGAAGCTGTTCGAAAACTGAATTTGGGCCGAGCTTCTCAAGCCAAAGAAGCCCCACAGGCCACTTCCCTTCATTTGGCCTTTGGCAGGTGATGTGTTTCCATGGCTGGGCAGCAGAGTTGGTGACAGTATTCTTCGGGGAGGGTTCACTGGAAGGCATTTGAACATTCAATCAAGGAGTGTTGACATAGCGGTGATACTTTCGGAACAGCGTCCTGCCTGTGGTGTTGCCTTTAGAAGGAGAAGATGGGTGGGGGTACTTTCCCCAGTAGATTGTGCAAGTTCTTAATCAGTTTGCTAAGAGTAGTCACTTTTTCACTATAGTCCTCAGCTAGTAAACAGTTGTTACATCGGAATTCCGGTCGGTCCACATTGTCCCGGAAGAGAGTATAGTAAATACAGCTCCTGCAGTGCATGAAACGCTTGCTTTTTCCTCTGAACGGGGAAGCCTCCATGAGAAGAGACATAGCAACTCAATCCGATAGTGAGGACAAGGGTTTATTTCTAGTGATTTGTTTCTGTTCTTGTTAGCTAGGCAGCTGGCTAGCCATCAGTTTATGTCAAGAACTGCAACACTGCTGGGTTTTTGACATCAGCCCTGGTGAATCAGACGCTCATCCAGATGTTGAATTTTCTCAAGCAATGTAATGATCTTCTTCTTGGCAACATTTAGTTTGTGGCATTTGACACAGGTGAAGTTTTCAGAAAAGCCCTTCACTGGGATGACTGTGAACATGTCACACAAACTGCATTTAATGGCATTATGATCAGCGATAGAGTCAAATGAGTTTTTTGTGTAGAAGCAGGAGAACACCCTTTACTCAATTCAGCCATTTTGCTTGCTAGCCAATAGGCTACTAAAAGACTACTGAAGGGATCCAGGGACAATGCTAACGGTCCCAGCACTGTGGCTATCCAAGTCGCTGGATCCAATATTAATAATAAAAACTGGATATAAAATACAAGATATAAAATGAAATAATTCTATAATTATCAGATAATTAAAAGTATTCACTAAAACCGTTTGTTATAGAGGACCACCACGGCAGCATTCATCAGCTGCTTCAGATGATAAACCGGAAATGTGGAGTGTATTACAATGATAATTACAAAAATAATAAATATATTGTTATTACAAATATTATGATTATGAAGTGCTTTTCAAAACACTCAAAGTCAGTTTATAATAGTCAATAGAAGTGAATAAATAACACAAATTTGATTGTCCACGCATTCTAACACAGAAGTGAATTTCATAGAAATCGAATGAGAGACACCAAAGATGAGAAGAGTTGCCAGCAGCCCCATTTTATCCAACCTGTGAAGAACAAATGCATTATAAATATACATAAATCTAAATAAAATCTAAATAAATTACATCAGAGACAGTTTTATATGTTTTTATGTATTTTTCAGGTCACTACAAAGTAGTATTATTATATACAATACACACATGAACGTAAATGGCATTTGGGCTTAACGAGATATTAGGTAATTCAAGAAATTGAGTTGTTTACTTTCCATTGTTGATCCGTCTTATCAAATGTCTACTGAGTGAGTGTGCCTCATACACACTGAGTGTACAAAACATTAAGAACACCTGCTCTTTCCAGGACATAGACTGACCAGTTGAATCCAGGTGAAAGCTATGATCCCTTATTGATGCCACTTGTTCAATCCACTTCAATCGGTGTAGATGAAAGGGAGGTCATCCATCACCTAAACAACATCTAGCCAACTTGACACAACTGTGGGACCCAGTGTCAGTGGCATATTAGCTAGCCACTAGATGGCCTAGTTGCTGTTTAAGCTGTCTATGTCCCAAAAAAACACCCATGTTATATCCAAAATGGGACCCTATTCCCTTTATAGTGCACTACTTTTCACCAGTGCTCTGGTCAAAAGTAGCTCACTGTGTAGGGAATAGGTTGGCATTTGGGACAATGTCACAGACAATCATGTTACTTTACTTGATCTGTTTATATCCTAATCAAACCCACCACACACACACACACACACACACACGCTTGTTTCCTTTGTTTAGCTATTATGTGTTTACACACATAGAACCAGTCCAAACTGCCTACCTGAGCAATGTTCATGCTTATGTTTAACTTCAGAGTTACTTTTTCATAATGAAGGCTAATCTGGGAAAAGCAAGGGCACAGGCACAGGGGCAAGGCTGACACTTTCATTACAAGAATCATGAGGATAATGCACTTCACTGTTTGACCAAATCATGGTTTTAGCCACCCCAAAAAATAGGACGTTTTTTCAGTGAGGTGATCATGTCGAATGTGCTCTTTCTATGTTTATAGGCAAATGTTCTGTTTTTTACAATCTGTGATCTTGGCCACTGATTAGCAAAAATCTCATTGTAAATTAGTATACCAGAGAAATTGCGCAATTTAAAAAAGGCACACTTTTGTCAAAAATATTGTGTGTCAATTTCGACCAGCCCACCCAACTAAAAAATGTTCCAGCCCATCTGGCATTTGCAAGAATTGCCAGATGGCCAATCCAATGTTTAAGGAGAAAAATATTTCATCATGATCTCTAACAACCCCAAAGTTAATCAATTAATAAAAGTAGGCCAATATAAGTTAGGCTACCAAAGGCACAATCTGCATTTTCAAAAGCCTGACCCTGACACTTTGTTTGTTAAACTGTGTGGTTCGGTGGGGACAGAGCTATGGATGTGTAACAGAGGTGTTTTGTTCAAACTACCTAACCCAATTCTCTCCATCTCTGTAGCTGACAGGTCGTCGCGTAGTATAATATATCCGGTAGTCTATTTATGTAATAAAAACCACACCGCGGATATAGCCTTATCAGCATCATGCTCTGCAGCCGAGAACCGTACCATGCATACTGTATGTTCTGCGTCAGACCGAGAGGGGGGGACACCATTCATCTTTTCGCACATAGTTTGAAATGTTTGAGACATGTTTGACTATTATGGAAACATCTCAGGAATGGTGTGCCTAGTCTACACAATGCATGGCCTCATTGGCGGTTCACATTCATTATTTGCTCGCTCTCTCCCTCTTCCTCTCTCTCTCTTTCTCTCTCTGTATCCTCTCCAAGCCTTGTCTATCAGCTGTGTTTTTCCACGTGTCAGGAACAAGGTTGTTTAGTTCTTAAGAGTGATGATATTCCAAATGGCACCATATTCCCTTTATAGGGCTCTGAACAAAATAAGTACACTATATAGGGAATATGCTGCCATTTGGGTTAGAACTTCAGAACGTTATTGAGCCCATAAAATGTCACATTTTCACGCCAAAACGCACGTAAAAAAATGATTGTATTGGATGCTTTTAAAAAGTGAACAGATCAGTCGCTGTCATACAATTCAGGCCTATATGGAAATATGACTCTCTTGGCAAATTAAAGACAAAATTAACCTCTTAACGAAACCATTTTTATTGATACTTTTTTATTAGCCTTCAGAGAAACACTCATATAAACATCTATACATAATCATAGTTTTATACTAACAATGGCTGTGGTAATAAATAAAATAAATAAAAACTGTTAACAGTAGTCTATACCGTGATACACTCTCCATCCCGTGCCAGACATAAAAAAAACAAAAAAACTCCCAAACTTTGTCAAGACAACTTTGTGAAGACGGTCACGTGTTCATGTACATGTTCCATTTTCCAATTCCAATTGAAATAGCCCTATCACGCTTGATGTACACTATTGTAGATAAATGTTTACACGTTTATATGTGAATTTAATAGCTTTTTAAGTAACAAAATCCGATGTTGTATGATGAAGGTTTAATTAAATTTGAATGGAAATAGTTTTACCCCGAGTTAAATAGGCCTATTCTACACAGGAACACTTGCATTCGGATATGATGGGGTATTGAACCTGTATCCACATGCAGTATTTCTTTTGGAGAAAGCCCTGGCAGTACCAGCGGAGGAATGTCTTGGTGACTGACTTGTCCGGCATGCAAAACATCCCCGCCGGGAACGAACAAGAGCGCTCATTCAGACACTGTCCCTCCTTGACGTAACGCGGCCAGAACCTCACGCCCAAGTCCTTCCATACATAGCCCACGGGGCAGTGCGTGTATGCCCACAACCACTGTGTAAACTTCCGACGGGCTTTCTTGCCCACTGTCACCAGGTCCAGCTGTTTCAGCTGGTTGGGAATAGGTCCCATCAGTCTGGACTGTGCTTCAAGGGCAGTCCGGTTCTCCACAACAGGGGGGCTGTTGATTGACATGAAGACGGGGTCAAAGTTTCTCCCGAGTTTCCTCTTCAGTGTCCGTTCGGCCAGGTCCTGTTTCCTCGGGTCGTATTTTGGGTCAGGGTCCTCTTTAAGACCGGGCACTGGGAGATGCTCGCTGGGCGAAGGGCGCAGACGCAACAAATGCTGAGAGACACCGAGGTGGATGGTCGCTATGACATAGAGCAGAGCCGCCGGAGAAATACCCATGTTCTATAGCTCGAGCTGTTATTTACGCAAATTATTTTCACTTACAGCAAAATAGCAAGTGCTGCATTAGTGTCTCACTTTGACATTTGGATTGGAGAGGTGGCGTGTGCTTAAATAAGATATCCGTCCCAGTTGTACCGCAGAAATCGCCAATGTATTTTTTTTTGTTAACAAGTTACTAAGTGAGGAAGAGAACGGTAACCATCACTAAACTGAATACATCAATACAGACCATTCCCTTTGACCATAGAGCGCATGAGCGCCCTAGTTCATTAAATGGATATAACGGATTTCCATCAATGTTCCACCACACACAAACTCAGTAGAGTTTTCTTTTTTTCTCTTCTCATCTGTGCCTCCTCTCGGTGCTTTGAGGATAAATAAGCCAAAACCTCCTAAACAAACATGCCTTTAGAAAACTCCTTATCACCGGAGGAGATGCCACCCGAGATTAAGATGCATTACACCTCTTTTTCTGAATGTAATCCATTCATGGAGAGTCTTGTCGTGAATGCTGTAGCCTATAGGGTTGTTGCTTCTATTTTATAGTTATATTTTATATTTTGCTGAAGCTCCAAGACACCTTCGCCCATTTCCAAGGCGGAAGAGTAACTGCTCCTGTAGAAAGTGGACCCCACTCTCAAGTTAAATATCCCATTCCGAAGTGTCAAGCAGTCAACGCCGTCACTTTCACTATGATTGACAGCGCGCACGGCTACATGGTCCTAAACACAGACGGGTTACAAACGGCGCGCTCTGGAGCTTGCTTAATAGTGGTCCTGAGGTTGACATGGCGCTTAATAGTTTCCACCTTGTTTTGGTGGTATTGACAGAGTTTAATATTTGTATATTTATGATAATTGGGATATAATTGTGAAAGTTAATGGGGAAATTATAGGGTTTTGGGATATACACCGAAAATAAGGTCAAGCTTAGGAGATCTTATACGTTTTGTTCTGAGATAATATCAGTCAGTTAACACTTCCTTTTTGAATTATGAAGCCTTTATGGACATTTTTACATGACATAAATGCTTTAAAATTCACAAAAAGTAAGGTTAGCTGATGAAGATGGAATTAATGCTTACAAAAATATGGAATTACTATTTCTCTCTATAGTATGACAAAATATGGAAAAATTACACAATGTGGCTTTAAACATCACACTATGAATGGTTACAGGCATGTGAAAATCTGTCCATATAAAACAGTGTGTGTGTGTTTGTTGTGCTGCATATTATAGATGATATGGTGCAAAATAGAATCACTAGAGGGGACTGTTCTTTCGCAATGGTTGACACACCTCCTTCTCCATACCTCACGGTGGGAAATACACATGCGGAGATCATCCGTTCACCTACTCTTCGTCTCGTAAAGACACGGCGGTTTGAACCAAAAATCTCAAATTTGGACTCATCAGACCAAAGGACAGATTTCCACCAGTCTAATGTCCATAGTTTCTTGGCCCAAGCAAGTCTCTTCTTATTATTGGTGTCCTTAAGTAGAGATTTCTTTGCAGCAATTCGACCATGAAGGCCTGATTCACCCAGTCTCCTCCGAACAGTTGAGGTTGAGATGTATCTGTTACTTGAACTCTGTGGAGCATTTACTTGGGCTGCAATTTCTGATTTCTGAGGATGGTAACTCTAATAAACTTATCCTCTACAGCAAAGGTAACTCTGGGTCTTCCTTTCCTGTAGCGATCTTCATGAGAACCAGTTTCATCACAGCACTTGATGGTTTTTGCGACTGCACTTGAAGAAACTTTTGAAGTTCTTGAAATGTTCTGTTTTGACTAACCTTCATATCGTAAAGTTATGATGGTCTGTTATTTCTCTTTGCTTATTTGAGCTGTTCTTACCATAATATGGACTTGGTATTTTACCAAATAAGGCTATCTTCTTTCTGTATACCACCCCAACCTTTTCACAACACATATAAAATATATTTGGATTTGTTTACCACTTTTTTGGTTACTACATGATTACATATGTGTTATTTCATAGTTATGATGTCTTCACTGTTATTTTAAAATGTAGAAAATGGTAAAAAATAAATAAATGGAATGAGTAGGTGTGTCCAAACTTTTAACTGGTAAAGTATATTCCGGACTCGTTCTGATATTTCTTAATTTCTTATTTTGTACTTTTTGGATTATGTGTGCATTGTATATTGTTTAGTATTGCTCAGAATTACTGCACTGTTGTACCTGGAAACATAAGCATTTCACTTCACCTGTGATAACATCTGCAAGTCTCTGTACGCAAATAATAAACTTTTTGATTAATTATTTTATTTCTATGGAATCAGATCTCTCTGTACTTCTGACCCGGCCAGATTAATCTTTCAAGGCTATTTGTGGAGTTTTCTGGAATGTTTCCCAGAGGTGTATTGGAGGGTGCCAGGAACTGGAATTAGCATTATGCCTCTTCCTGGACTAGACTACTCATTTCTAAATTAGAAGGTGTCAAAATTTGGACACAACCCACCCAATAAATGTACTGATCCTGTATATCGTTTTGTGTGGTATAAATTGTGACCTGTTATCTGACCAGATAACAACCAACATATGACGTCTTTCCCCGACATCCACTGGGGTACTTAATGAGGAAGATTTCATTTAGATGATGATTGCCAATGTACCGCTCTTTTGTTCTTCATATGGCAAACTAGGAATTATTTCATCAAGATAAGGACATGCTGTACTCTTTCCTCTCTTCAAGCTTAGAAATACAAGAACAGGTACGCATTGAGATAGCAGCGAGTCCAGTCTATTTGGCATGACAAAGCCAAAACAGACTGACACCCAGGTTAGACAGCTAGTAGAGCTATTCCTGGCTACTTGAAGATTCATTTCATAGGTTAAACTTAACAGAAGAACCTACAATGACGGAACACTAACAATATGCTAAAGCAATGGCTGCTATGTAGCATGTTAAATTGTAGCAAGAGATTAACTTTGTAGCAAAGTTAAAATGTTGGACGCAAAGTTGTAGCAGGAGAGAAGCAGAGAGGGCGGAAGGGGGTGGATGAAGGAAAAGTCAGTAGGTAACAGTGAGGTAAAGTGAAAAGGAGAGTAAAAAGATAAAGGAGATGCTGCTGCTGCTGAGGTGGTTAAATGAGAGAGAGAGAGAGAGAGAGAGAGAGAGAGAGAGAGAGAGAGAGAGAGAGAGAGAGAGAGAGAGAGAGAGAGAGAGAGCGATGAGAGCGATGAGAGGGTGAGGGGAAACAGATATTGTGTCTTGCTCTAAATGTGGCAGTTAGAGGGAAAGTGAAATCTGATACTTGGCACCAGACAGACTGGAGGCACACACACACACACACACACACACACACACACACACACACACACACACACACACACACACACACACACACACACACACACACACACACACACACACACACACACACACACACACACACACACACACACACACACACACACACACACACACACACACACACACACACACACACACACACACACACACACACACACACACACACACACACACACCCTGAGGGGAACACACACATAGTCTCTGAGCTCATGTTGTTTGCTTATGATGCTGGAGACCCAATTAGTCCCATTCTAGAGAAAAGGTCACGCCTGTCTCTAGCTGGGTCTGAAATAACATCTTATTGCACTACTTTTAGGCCTCTGGTCAAAATTAGTGCACTATATAGGGAATAGGGTGCCATTTCAGATACTTTACTACTCTCAGAATGATAGAGGCTTTCTTTCATTTCTCAAAAGTTTCTCCTCAGTATTGTGCCTTGAGTACCCCTGCATTAGGGGCCCCTGTGTACTTAGGAGGACCACAAAAGCCACCAAGAAGGCCCATTGAGGATGCCCACTTTACCACCTAGGCAGCTCTTTTTTTCCAGCAACAAGGAGGCACACTCTAGTCACCAAAGTAGCTCTCTTTACCTCACTGAGGAGAACCACTCTAGCCACCAATGTCTGCCCTGCTAGACCTTCCTTGGTCAACTGTAAGTGCTGTTATTGTGAAGTGGAAACTTCTAGGAGCAACAATGGGTCAGCAGCGAAGTTGTAGGCCACTCAAGCTCACAGAACATGACCGCCGAGTGCTGAAGCGTGTAGCTCGGTCGCAACACTCACTACCGAGTTCCAAACTGCCTCTTGAAGCAACGTCAGCACAATAACTGTTCGTCGGTAGCTTCATGAAATGGGTTTCCATGGCCGAGCAGCCGCACACAAGCCTGAGATCACCACACGCAATGCCAAGCATCGGCTGGAGTGGTGTAAAGCACGCCGCCATTGGATGCTGGAGCAGTGTAAACGCATTCTCTGGAGTGATGAATCACACTTCACCATCTGACAGTTCGACTGACAAATCTGGCTTTCGCGGATGCCAGGAGAAAGCTACTTGCCCCAATGCATAATGCCAACGGTAAAGTTTGGTGGAGGAGGAACAATGGTCTGGGGATTTTTCATGGTTCGGACGAGGCACCTTAGTTCCAATGAGGGAAATCTTAATGCATACAATTACATTTTAGATGATTCTGTGCTTCCAACCTGGTGGCAACAATATGGGGATGGCACTTTCCTGTTTCAGCATGACAATGCCCCAGTGCACAAAGCGAGGTTCATACAGAAATGGTTTGTCAAGATAGGTGTGGAAGAACTTGACTGGCTTGCACAGAGCCCTGACCTCAACCCAATTGAACACTTTTGGGATGAATTGGAACACCGACTGTGAGCCAGGCCTAATAACCCATCATCAGTGCCTGACCTCACTAATGCTCTTGCGGCTGAATGGAAGCAAGTCACCCCAGCAATGTTCCAACATCTAGTGGAAAGCATTCACAGAAGAGTGCCTGTTATAGCAGAAAAGGGGAGACCAAATCCATATTAATGCACATGATTTTGGAATGAGATGTGCGACGAGTGTCCACATACTTTTGGTCATGTAGTGTATACAGTGCCTTGCAAAAGTATTCACACAACTTGGCATTTTTTCCTATTTTGTTGTATTACAACCTGTAATTTAAATGGATTTGGATTTGGATTTCATATAATGGACATACACAAAACCGTCCAAATTGGTGAAATGAAATGGAAAATAATAACTTGTTTAAAAAAATTCACCCCAAAAAATGGAAAAGTGGTGCGTGCATATGTATTCACCCCGTTTGCTATGATGCCCCTAAATAAGATCTGGTGCAAATTACCTTCAGAAGTCACATAATTAGTTAGATTGCACACAGGTGTACTTTATTTAAGTGTCACATGATCTCAGTATATATACACCTGTTCTGAAAGGCCCCAGATTCAGCAACACCACTAAACAAGGGGCACCACCAAGCAAGCGGCATCATGAAGAACAAGGAGCTCTCCAAACAGGTCAGGGACAAAGTTGTGGAGAAGTACAGATCAGGGATGGTTTATAAAAAACTATTTGAAACTTTGAACATCCCATTATTAAAAAATTGAAAGAATATGACACCACAACAAACCTGCCAAGAGAGGGCTGCCCACTAAAACTCACAGACCAGGCAAGCAGGGCATTAGTCAGAGAGGCAACAAAGAGACCAAAGATAACGCTGAAGGAGCTGCAAAGCTCCAGGGCAAAGACTGGAGTCCCTGTCCATACGGCCACTTTAAACCGTACACTCCACAGATCTGGGCTTTACGGAAGAGTGGCCAGAAAAAAACCATTGCATGAAGAAAAAAATAAGCAAACACGTTAGGTGTTCGTCAAAATGCATGTGGGAGACTTCCCAAACATATGGAAGAAGGTACTCTGGTCAGATGAGACTAAAATTGAGCTTTTCTCCATCAAGAAAAACCCTGTCTAGCGTAAACCCAACAACTTTCATCACCCAGAGAACACCATCCCCACAGTGAAGCATGGTGGTGGCAGCATCATGCTGTGGGGGTGTTTTTCATCGGCAGGGACTGGGAAACTGGTCAGAATTGAAGGAATGAAGGATGCCGCTAAATACAGGGAAATTCTTGAGGGAAACCTGTTTCAGTCGTCCAGAGATTTGAGACTGGGACGGAGATTTACCTTCCAACGGGACAATGACCCTAACCATACTGCTAAAGCAACACTTAAATGGTTTAAGGGGAAACACTTAAATGTCTTGGAATGGCCCAGTCAAAGCCCAGACCTCAATCCAATGAGAATCTGTGGGATGATTTAAAGATTACTGTACAGTCACGGCCAAACATTTTGAGAATGACACAAATATTAATTTTCACAAAGTTTGCTGCTTCAGTGTCTTTAGATATTTTTGTCAGATGTTACTATGGAAGTATAACTACAAGCATTTCATAAGAGTCAATATTTGCAGTGTTGACCCTTATTTTTTCAAGACCTCTGCAATCTGCCTGCCAACATGCTGTCAATTAACTTCTGGGCCACACTGATGGCAGACCATTCTTGCATAATCAATGCTTGGAGTTTGTCAGAATTTGTGGGTTTTTGTTTCTCCACCCACCTCTTGAGGATTGACCATAAATTCTCAATGGGATTAAGGTCTGGGGAGTTTCCTGGCCAAGGACCCAAAATATTGATGTTTTGTTCCCCAAGCCACTTAGTTATCACCTTTTGCCTTATGGCAAGGTGCTCCATCATGCTGGAAAAGACATTGTTCGTCACCAAACTGTTCCTGGATGGTTGGGAGAAGTTGCTCTCACAATGTGTCTTCCAATTTATTTACATTTACATTACATTTAAGTCATTTAGCAGACACTATTTACATTTACATTACATTTAAGTCATTTAGGTATTCAAAGACACTTTACTTTATCCAGAGCGACTTACAAATTGGTGCATTCACCTTATGACATCCAGTGGGACAGTCACTTAACAATAGTGCATCTAAAACTTAGGGGGGGTGGGGTGAGAGGGATTACTTAACCTATCCTAGGTATTCCTTAAAGAGGTGGGGTTTCAGGTGTCTCCGGAAGGTGGTGATTGACTCCGCTGTCCTGGCGTCGTGAGGGAGTTTGTTCCACCATTGGGGGCCAGGGCAGCGAACAGTTTTGACTGGGCTGAGCGGGAGCTGTACTTCCTCAGTGGTAGGGAGGCGAGCAGGCCAGAGGTGGATGAACGCAGTGCCCTTGTTTGGGTGTAGGGCCTGATCAGAGCCTGGAGGTACTGAGGTGCCGTTCCCCTCACAGCTCCGTAGGCAAGCACCATGGTCTTGTAGCGGATGCGAGCTTCAACTGGAAGCCAGTGGAGAGAACGGAGGAGCGGGGTGACGTGAGAGAACTTGGGAAGGTTGAACACCAGACGGGCTGCGGCGTTCTGGATGAGTTGAAGGGGTTTAATGGCACAGGCAGGGAGCCCAGCCAACAGCGAGTTGCAGTAATCCAGACGGGAGATGACAAGTGCCTGGATTAGGACCTGCGCCGCTTCCTGTGTGAGGCAGGGTCGTACTCTGCGGATGTTGTAGAGCATGAACCTACAGGAACGGGCCACCGCCTTGATGTTAGTTGAGAACGACAGGGTGTTGTCCAGGATCACGCCAAGGTTCTTGGCGCTCTGGGAGGAGGACACAATGGAGTTGTCAACCGTGATGGCGAGATCATGGAACGGGCAGTCCTTCCCCGGGAGGAAGAGCAGCTCCGTCTTGCCGAGGTTCAGCTTGAGGTGGTGATCCGTCATCCACACTGATATGTCTGCCAGACATGCAGAGATGCGATTCGCCACCTGGTCATCAGAAGGGGGAAAGGAGAAGATTAATTGTGTGTCGTCTGCATAGCAATGATAAGAGAGACCATGTGAGGTTATGACAGAGCCAAGTGACTTGGTGTATAGCGAGAATAGGAGAGGGCCAAGAACAGAGCCCTGGGGGACACCAGTGGTGAGAGCGCGTGGTGAGGAGACAGATTCTCGCCACGCCACCTGGTAGGAGCGACCTGTCAGGTAGGACGCAATCCAAGCGTGGGCCGCGCCGGAGATGCCCAACTCGGAGAGGGTGGAGAGGAGGATCTGATGGTTCACAGTATCGAAGGCAGCCGATAGATCTAGAAGGATGAGAGCAGAGGAGAGAGAGTTAGCTTTAGCAGTGCGGAGCGCCTCCGTGATACAGAGGAGAGCAGTCTCAGTTGAATGACTAGTCTTGAAACCTGACTGATTTGGATCAAGAAGGTCATTCAGAGAGAGATAGCGGGAGAGCTGGCCAAGGACAGCACGTTCAAGAGTTTTGGAGAGAAAAGAAAGAAGGGATACTGGTCTGTAATTGTTGACATCGGAGGGATCGAGTGTAGGTTTTTTCAGAAGGGGTGCAACTCTCGCTCTCTTGAAGACGGAAGGGACGTAGCCAACGGTCAGGGATGAGTTGATGAGCGAGGTGAGGTAATGGAGAAGGTCTCCGGAAATGGTCTGGAGAAGAGAGGAGGGGATAGGGTCAAGCGGGCAGGTTGTTGGGCGGCCGGCCGTCACAAGACGCGAGATTTCATCTGGAGAGAGAGGGAGAAAGAGGTCAGAGCACAGGGTAGGGCAGTGTGAGCAGAACCAGCAGTGTCGTTTGACTTAGCAAACGAGGATCGGATGTCGTCGACCTTCTTTTCAAAATGGTTGACGAAGTCATCTGCAGAGAGGGAGGAGGGGGGAGGGGGCGGAGGATTCAGGAGAGAGGAGAAGGTGGCAAAGAGCTTCCTAGGGTTAGAGGCAGCAGCTTGGAATTTAGCGTGGTAGAAAGTGGCTTTAGCAGCAGAGACAGAGGAGGAAAATGTAGAGAGGAGGGAGTGAAAGGATGCCAGGTCCGCAGGGAGGCGAGTTTTCCTCCATTTCCGCTCGGCTGCCCGGAGCCCTGTTCTGTGAGCTCGCAATGAGTCATCGAGCCACGGAGCGGGAGGGGAGGGCCGAGCCGGCCTGGAGGATAGGGGACATAGAGAGTCAAGGGATGCAGAGAGGGAGGAGAGGAGGGTTGAGGAGGCAGAATCAGGAGATAGGTGGGAGAAGGTTTGAGCGGAGGGAAGAGATGATAGGATGGAAGAGGAGAGAGTAGCGGGGGAGAGAGAGCGAAGGTTGGGACGGCGCGATACCATCCGAGTAGGGGCAGTGTGGGAGGTGTTGGATGAGAGCGAGAGGGAAAAGGATACAAGGCAGTGGTCGGAGACTTGGAGGGGAGTTGCAATGAGGTTAGTGGAAGAACAGCATCTAGTAAAGATGAGGTCGAGCGTATTGCCTGCCTTGTGAGTAGGGGGGAAGGTGAGAGGGTGAGGTCAAAAGAGGAGAGGAGTGGAAAGAAGGAGGCAGAGAGGAAAGAGTCAAAGGTAGACGTGGGGAGGTTAAAGTCGCCCAGAACTGTGAGAGGTGAGCCGTCCTCAGGAAAGGAGCTTATCAAGGCATCAAGCTCATTGATGAACTCTCCGAGGGAACCTGGAGGGCGATAAATGATAAGGATGTTAAGCTTGAAAGGGCTAGTAACTGTGACAGCATGGAATTCAAAGGAGGCGATAGACAGATGGGTAAGGGGAGAAAGAGAGAATGACCACTTGGGAGAGATGAGGATCCCGGTGCCACCACCCCGCTGACCAGACGCTCTCGGGGTGTGCGAGAACACGTGGGCGGACGAAGAGAGAGCAGTAGGAGTAGCAGTGTTGTCTGTGGTGATCCATGTTTCCGTCAGGGCCAAGAAGTCGAGGGACTGGAGGGAGGCATAGGCTGAGATGAACTCTGCCTTGTTGACCGCAGATTGGCAGTTCCAGAGGCTACCGGAGACCTGGAACTCCACGTGGGTCGTGCGCGCTGGGACCACCAAAGTAGGGTGGCCGCGGCCACGCGGTGAGGAGCGTTTGTATGGTCTGTGCAGAGAGGAGAGAACAGGGATAAACCGACACATAGTTGACAGGCTACAGAAGAGGCTACGCTAATGCAAAGGAGATTGGAATGACAAGTGGACTACACGTCTCGAATGTTCAGAAAGTTAAGCTACGTAGCAAGAATCTTATTGACTAAAATGATTAAAATGATACAGTACTGCTGAAGTAGGCTAGCTGGCAGTGGCTGCGTTGTTGACACTACACTAATCAAGTCGTTCCGTTGAGTGTAATAGTTTCTGCAGTGTTGCTATTCGGGGCTAGCAGGCTAGCTAGCAGTGTTGTTTACGTTACGTTGCGTTAAAAGAACGACAATAGATGGCTAGCGAACCTAGAAAATCGCTCTAGACTACACAATTATCTTTGATACAAAGACGGCTATGTAGCTAGCTAAGTAGCTAGCTACGATCAAACAAATCAAACCGTTGTACTGTAATGAAAATGAAGTGAAAATGTGATACAACCTGTGAATGCGACCGGGTAGTTGAGTTCTATACAGAAGACGTTGGCTAGCGTTGGCTAGCTGTTGGCTAGCTAGCAGAGTCACCTACGTTAAGGACGACAAATAGCTGGCTAGCTAACCTCGGTAAATTAAGATAATCACTCTAAGACTACACACTCTAAACCTAAACAACACAATTATCTTGGATACGATGATACGATGATACGAAGACAGCAAAGACAGCTATGTAGCTAGCTAACACTAAACTAATCAAGTCGTTCAGTTGAGTGTAACAGTTTCTCCAGTGCAGCTAATCAGTGGACGTTAGCTAGCTGGCTAGTGAAGACTACGTTAGGACGGCGAAATACGATAATTACGCAATTATCTTTGATACAAAGACGGCTATGTAGCTAGCTGAGAAGAAATTGCTAAGATAAGACAAATCAAACCGTTGTGATATAATGAAATATAATGAAAAAGTTATACTACCCGTTATACTACCCGTTGGAGCGACGTGCAGATGCGACCACTCGCTCCAACCGGAACACTAGAGGTGGGGTTTCAGGTGTCTCCGGAAGGTGGTGATTGACTCCGCTGTCCTGGCGTCGTGAGGGAGTTTGTTCCACCATTGGGGGGCCAGGGCAGTGAACAGTTTTGACTGGGCTGAGCGGGAGCTGTACTTCCTCAGTGGTAGGGAGGCGAGCAGGTCAGAGGTGGATGAACGCAGTGCCCTTGTTTGGGTGTAGGCCTGATCAGAGCCTGGAGGTACAGTGGTAGCAATACATTGTTATAACATCTACAGAAATTACAGAAATGCAGAAGGAGGTGTTGCCACATTCAAAACCACAGTCCTACATTTACATATATAGAGTTACATATTGTTGAAGTAATATGGCTACAGGTTCATCTGCCCCACCTAAAGCCCATACTGGTGCAAAGCTGCAATAGACCACCACATGTTAACAGTCAGTATCTGGGTAACATGTGAAATGCTTGATAATGTATGTATTTTCATTTACACCTTTATTTAACTAGATAAGTCACTTAAGAACAAATTCTTATTTTCAATGACAGCCTAGTGGGTTAACTGCCTTGTTCAGGGGCAGAGCAGGTTTTTACCTTGTCAGCTCAGGGATTTGATCTAGCAGCCTTTCGGTTACAAGTCCAACACTCTAACCACTAGGCTACCTAGGTATTTTCTGGGTTATTTAAATATGGATTGGCTTTCATCAAGCTGCCCACTCAACAAAACACTTCAAATTGTAACTAGTGCTTGCAACCTGCTTCAGGTTATCAGCTTACCAGGGTAGTTACAAACAGCAGAGTAATGAAATCATCAACCTGTATTGATCACATATTTTCTAATGTTGCAGAACATTTCTTTAAAGCTGTTTCAAACTGCATCGGATGTAGTAATCACAATATAGTAGCAATTTCTATGAAAACCAAAGTTCCAAAGGCCGGGCCTAATATAGTGTATACGAGGACATGTGATACATGTTGTAGTGATTCCTAATTTGTTGAATGTTTGTTGGTCTGTGGTGTATAATGAGGAGCAACCAGAAATTGGTTATTCCAGTTACTAATAACCATGCACCCATTAAGAAATTGACTATAAAAAAAGGTTAAATCCCAGTGGATTGAAACTACACTATGACTACACTAAACTACACTATGAAACAAATATAAATGACAAAGAATAATAGTAAAAAGGTTTGGAGAACCTTTAAATCATTAAATCAGATGGCTTAATCATCACAAAATTCACTGATATTGCCAAATACTTTAATAATTTTGTTCATTAGCAAGATAAGCAAACTTGGGCATGACGTGCCAGCAACAAACGCTGACACTATACATGAAAGTATAACTGATCAAATAATGAAGGACAAGCATTGTCATTTTGAATTCCGTAAAGTGAGTGTGGAAGAGGCAAAAAAATGATTGTTGTCTATCAACAATAACAACAACAATGACAACAACAATGACAAGCCAGACAGCTTGGATGGAAAATTACTGAGGATAAAAGTGGACATTGTTGCCACTCCTTTTTGACATATCTTCAATCAAAGCCTACTACAAAGTGTGTGCCCTCAGGCCTGGAGGGAAGCAAAAGTAATTTTGCTACCAAAGAATAGTAAAGCCCACAAATAGCCAACCAATCAGCTTGTTACCAACCTAAACTTTTGGAAAAAATTGTGTTTGACTAGATACAATGCTATTTTACTGTAAACAAACTGACAACAGACTTTCATTACGCTTATAGGAAAGACATTCAATAAGCACAACACTTACATAAATGACTAATGATTGGCTGAGAGAAACTGATTATAAAATTGATTGTAGGATATGTTTTGTTAAACTTCAGCGAGGCTTTTGACATTATAGATCATAATCTTCTGATGGAAAAATGTATGTGCTATGGCTTTACACCCCCTGCTATATTGTGGATAAAGAGTTACCTGTCTAACAGAACACAGAGGATGTTATTTAATGGAAGCCTCTCCAACATAATCCAGGTAGAATCAGGAATTCCCCAGGGAAGTTGTCTAGGCCCTTTACTTTTTTCAAGCTTGACTAATGACATGTCACTTGAGTAAAGCCAGTGTGTCTATGTATGCGGGTGACTCAACACTATACACGTCAGCTACTACAGCGTGTCATGCAGGTGAATGAGGACCCAAAAGCGACTTGGCGAAAACAGAGTCTTTAATCCAGTAAAGTAATTCTACAAACATAAGACATAATTCCACTCGTAATGACGAGAACAGACTGGAGACTCGATCAAGAACTGCAGGTTGCCTCGGGAAGGCACTTGAACCTAGCAGACTCAGACACCTGCTCTCCACGCAGCATCTGAGGGAAACACGACACGACAGGGCGATACACAGACACAGCACGGTGAACAATAGACAAGGATCCGACAGGACAGGAACGGAAAACAAGGGAAGAAATAGGGACTCTAATCAGGGGAAAAGATAAGGAACAGGTGTGGGAAGACTAAATGATTGATTAGGGGAATAGGAACAGCTGGGAGCAGGAACGGAACGATAGAGAGAAGAGAGAGAGGAAGGGAGAGAGAAAAAGGGGGAACGAACCTAAAAAGACCAGCAGGGGGAAAATGAACAGAGGGAAAAGCAAAATGACAAGACAATCTAAGACAAAACATGACAGTACCCCCCCACTCACCGAGCGCCTCCTGGCGCACTCGAGGAGGAATCCTGGCGGCAACGGAGGAAATCATCAATGAGTGAACGGTCCAGCACGTCCCGAGACGGAACCCAACTCCTCTCCTCAGGACCGTAAACCCTCCCAATCCACTAAGTATTGGTGACCCCGTCCCCGAGAACGCATGTCCATGATCCTACGTACCTTGTAAATAGGTGCGCTCTCGACAAGGACGGGAGGGGGGGGAGGGAAGACGAACGGGGTGCGAAGAAAGGGCTTGACACAGGAGACATGGAAGACAGGATGGACGCGACGAAGATGTCGCGGAAGAAGCAGTCGCACAGCGACAGGATTGACGACCTGGGAGACACGGAACGGACCAATGAACCGCGGAGTCAACTTACGAGAAGCTGTCGTAAGAGGAAGGTTGCGAGTGGAAAGCCACACTCTCTGGCCGCAACAATACCTAGGACTCTTAATCCTGCGTTTATTGGCGGCTCTCACAGTCTGTGCCCTGTAACGGCAAAGTGCAGACCTCACCCTCCTCCAGGTGCGCTCACAACGTTGGACAAACGCTTGAGCGGAGGGAACGCTGGACTCGGCAAGCTGGGAAGAGAACAGAGGAGGCTGGTAACCCAGACTACTCTGAAACGGAGATAACCCGGTAGCAGACGAAGGAAGCGAGTTGTGAGCGTATTCTGCCCAGGGGAGCTGTTCTGCCCAAGACGCAGGGTTTCTGAAAGAAAGGCTGCGTAGTATGCGACCAATCGTCTGATTGGCCCTCTCTGCTTGACCGTTAGACTGGGGATGAAACCCGGAAGAGAGACTGACGGACGCACCAATCAAACGACAGAACTCCCTCCAAAACTGTGACGTGAATTGCGGGCCTCTGTCTGAAACGGCGTCTAACGGGAGGCCATGAATTCTGAACACATTCTCGATGATGATTTGTGCCGTCTCCTTAGCGGAAGGAAGTTTAGCGAGGGGAATGAAATGTGCCGCCTTAGAGAACCTATCGACAACCGTAAGAATCACAGTCTTCCCCGCAGACAAAGGCAGACCGGTAATGAAGTCTAGGGCGATGTGAGACCATGGTCGAGAAGGAATGGGGAGCGGTCTGAGACGACCGGCAGGAGGAGAGTTACCCGACTTAGTCTGCGCGCAGTCCGAACAAGCAGCCACGAAACGGCGCGTGTCACGCTCCTGAGTCGGCCACCAAAAGCGCTGGCGAATAGACGCAAGAGTGCCTCGAACACCGGGATGACCAGCTAACTTGGCAGAGTGAGCCCACTGAAGAACAGCCAGACGAGTGGAAACAGGAACGAAAAGGAGGTTACTAGGACAAGCGCGCGGCGACGCAGTGTGCGTGAGTGCTTGCTTAACCTGTCTTTCAATTCCCCAGACTGTCAACCCAACAACACGCCCATAAGGAAGAATCCCCTCGGGATCAGTAGAAGCCACAGAAGAACTAAACAGACGGGATAAGGTATCAGGCTTGGTGTTTTTGCTACCCGGACGGTAAGAAATCACAAACTCGAAACGAGCGAAAAACAACGCCCAACGAGCTTGACGGGCATTAAGTCATTTGGCAGAACGGATGTACTCAAGGTTCTTATGGTCTGTCCAAACGACAAAAGGAACGGTCGCCCCCTCCAACCACTGTCGCCATTCGCCTAGGGCTAAGCGGATGGCGAGCAGTTCGCGGTTACCCACATCATAGTTGCGTTCAGATGGCGACAGGCGATGAGAAAAATAAGCGCAAGGATGAACCTTATCGTCAGACTGGAAGCGCTGGGATAGAATGGCTCCCACGCCTACCTCTGAAGCGTCAACCTCGACAATGAATTGTCTAGTGACGTCAGGAGTAACGAGGATAGGAGCGGACGTAAAACGTTCTTTTAGAAGATCAAAAGCTCCCTGAGCGGAACCGGACCACTTAAAACACGTCTTGACAGAAGTAAGAGCTGTGAGAGGGGCAGCAACTTGACCAAAATTACGAATGAAACGCCGATAGAAATTAGCGAAACCTAAAAAGCGCTGCAACTCGACACGTGACCTTGGAACGGGCCAATCACTGACAGCTTGGACCTTAGCGGAATCCATCTGAATGCCTTCAGCGGAAATAACGGAACCGAGAAAAGTAACGGAGGAGACATGAAAAGAGCACTTCTCAGCCTTCACGTAAAGACAATTCTCTAAAAGGCGCTGTAGAACACGTCGAACGTGCTGAACATGAATCTCGAGTGACGGTGAAAAAATCAGGATATCGTCAAGATAGACAAAAACAAAGATGTTCAGCATGTCTCTCAGAACATCATTAACTAATGCCTGAAAAACAGCTGGCGCATTGGCGAGACCAAACGGCAGAACCCGGTACTCAAAATGCCCTAACGGAGTGTTAAACGCCGTTTTCCACTCGTCCCCCTCTCTGATGCGCACGAGATGGTAAGCGTTACGAAGGTCCAACTTAGTAAAGCACCTGGCTCCCTGCAGAATCTCGAAGGCTGATGACATAAGGGGAAGCGGATAACGATTCTTAACCGTTATGTCATTCAGCCCTCGATAATCCACGCAGGGGCGCAGTGTACCGTCCTTTTTCTTAACAAAAAAGAACCCCGCCCCGGCCGGAGAGGAAGAAGGCACTATGGTACCGGCGTCAAGAGACACAGATAAATAATCCTCGAGAGCCTTAAGTTCGGGAGCCGACAGAGAGTATAGTCTACCCCGAGGGGGAGTGGTCCCCGGAAGGAGATCAATACTACAATCATACGACCGGTGAGGAGGAAGGGAGTTGGCTCGGGACCGACTGAAGACCGTGCGCAGATCATGATATTCCTCCGGCACTCCTGTCAAATCGCCAGGTTCCTCCTGAGAAGTGGGGACAGAAGAAATGGGAGGGATGGCAGACATTAAACACTTCACATGACAAGAAACGTTCCAGGATAGGATAGAATTACTAGACCAATTAATAGAAGGATTATGACATACTAGCCAGGGATGACCCAAAACAACAGGTGTAAAAGGTGAACGAAAAATCAAAAAAGAAATAGTCTCACTGTGGTTACCAGATACTGTGAGAGTTAAAGGTAGTGTCTCAAATCTGATACTGGGAAGATGACTACCATCTAAGGCAAACATGGGCGTAGGCTTGTCTAACTGTCTGAAAGGAATGTCATGTTTCCGAGCCCATGCTTCGTCCATGAAACAACCCTCAGCCCCCGAGTCAATCAAGGCACTGCATGTAGCACCCGAACCGGTCCAGCGTAGATGGACCGACATAGTAGTACAGGATCTAGATGAAGAGACCTGAGTAGTAGCGCTCACCAGTAGCCCTCCGCTTACTGATGAGCTCTGGCCTTTACTGGACATGAATTGACAAAATGTCCATCAAATCCGCAATAGAGGCACAGGCGGTTGGTGATCCTCCGTTCCCTCTCCTTAGTCGAGATGCGAATACCTCCCAGCTGCATGGGCTCAGTCTCTGAGCCAGAGGAGGGAGATGGTTGCGATGCGGAGCAGGGAAACACCGTTGACGCGAGCTCTCTTCCACGAGCTTGGTGACGAAGATCTACCCGTCGTTCTATGCGGATGGCGAGAGCAATCAAAGAGTCCACACTGGAGGGAACCTCCCGAGAGAGAATCTCATCTTTGACCACTGCGTGGAGTCCCTCCAGAAAACGAGCGAGCAGCGCCGGCTCGTTCCAGTCACTAGAGGCAGCAAGAGTGCGAAACTCTATAGAGTAATCCGTTATGGATCGATCACCTTGGCATAGGGAAGCCAGGGCCCTAGAAGCCTCCCTACCAAAAACTGAACGGTCAAAAACCCGAATCATCTCCTCTTTAAAGTTCTGGTAATTGTTTGAACAATCAGCCCTTGCCTCCCAGATAGCTGTGCCCCACTCTCGAGCCCGGCCAGTAAGGAGTGAAATGACGTAAGCAACCCGAGCTCTCTCGCTAGAGTATGTGTTGGGTTGGAGAGAGAACACAATATCACACTGGGTGAGAAAGGAGCGGCACTCCGTGGGCTGCCCGGAGTAGCAAGGTGGGTTATTAACCCTAGGTTCCGGAGGCTCGGCAGGCCAGGAAGTAACAGGTGGCACGAGACGAAGACTCTGGAACTGTCCAGAGAGGTCGGAAACCTGAGCGGACAGGTTCTCCACGGCATGGCGAGCAGCAGACAATTCCTGCTCGTGTCTGCCGAGCATGGCTCCTTGGATCTCGACGGCAGTGTTACGAACGTCTGTAGTCGCTGGGTCCATTCTTTGGTCGGATCCTTCTGTCATGCAGGTGAATGAGGACCCAAAAGCGACTTGGCGAAAACAGAGTCTTTAATCCAGTAAAGTAATTCTACAAACATAAGACATAATTCCACTCGTAATGACGAGAACAGACTGGAGACTCGATCAAGAACTGCAGGTTGCCTCGGGAAGGCACTTGAACCTAGCAGACTCAGACACCTGCTCTCCACGCAGCATCTGAGGGAAACACGACACGACAGGGCGATACACAGACACAGCACGGTGAACAATAGACAAGGATCCGACAGGACAGGAACGGAAAACAAGGGAAGAAATAGGGACTCTAATCAGGGGAAAAGATAAGGAACAGGTGTGGGAAGACTAAATGATTGATTAGGGGAATAGGAACAGCTGGGAGCAGGAACGGAACGATAGAGAGAAGAGAGAGAGGAAGGGAGAGAGAAAAAGGGGAACGAACCTAAAAAGACCAGCAGGGGGAAAATGAACAGAGGGAAAAGCAAAATGACAAGACAATCTAAGACAAAACATGACACAGCGAGTGAAATCACTGCAACACTTAGGTTCAGTTAGTTTCAGAAAGAATGGCCATGAATAAGTTCACTAAATCCTAAGCCACAACAAAATCTTGTGATAAATAATGTGGAAATTAAGCAAGTTGAGGTGACTAAATGGCTTGGAGTAACCCTAGATTGTAAACGGTCATGGTCAAAACATGTTGATGCAACAATAGCTGAGATGGGAGAAGTCTGTCCATAATAAAGCGTTACTCTGTCTTTTTAACAAGGCAGGTCCCACAGGCTCTAGTTTTGTCATACCTGGTCTACTGTTCAGTCGTGTGGTCAGGTGCCAAAAAGAAGAACCTCTGAATTGGCTCAGAACAGGACAGCATGACTGGCCATTGAAAGTACACTTAGAGCTAACATTAATAATATGCATGTACATCTCTTATGGCTCAAGGTTGAGGAGAGATTGACTTCAGCACTACTTGTTTTTGTAAGAAGTGTTGACATGCTGAATGCACCGAGGGGTCTGTTTATACTACTAGCACACAGCGCATACACCGATGCATACTCCACTAGACATGCCATGAAAGGTCTCTTCACAAGTCAAGATCAGACTATGGGAGTTGCACAGTACTACATAGATCCATGGCTGCATGGAACTCTATTCCACGTGAGGTAACTGATGCAAGCAATAGAATCAGATTTTAAAAATGATAAACAATACACCTTATGGAACAGCGGGGACTGTGAAGAGACACACACACACAGGCACACATACACATACATGTGAAGAATTGCGAAGATGGAGATGGCTGCCGTTTTACGATCCCGTAACCTATTGCGCTATTGTGTATGTTTTTCCCCCGTTATTTGTTAGCCAACATACGATCAATCGATAATAAAATAGACAAACTACGATCAAGTATTTCCTACCAACGGGATATTAAAAACTGTAATATCTAATTAAGCCCAAGTCGTGGCTAAACGATGACATGAATAACATACAACTGGCAGGTTTTAAGCTTTTTCCGCAGGATAGAACAGCGGCCTCTGGTAAGACAAGGGGTGTCGGTCTATGTATATTTGTAAACAACAGCTGGTGCACGAAATCTAAGGAAGTGTCGAGGTTTTGCTCGCCTGAGGTAGAGTATCTCGCCCTCCATTTGGCAAATCTGGTCATAATTCTATCCTCCTGCCTCCTGCTTACAAGCAAAAACGAAAGCAGGAAGCACCAGTGACTCGGTGAATAAGAAAGTCATCAGATGAAGTAGATGCTAAGCTACAGGACTGTTTTGCTAGCACATAATGGAATATGTTCTGGGATTCTTCCAATGGCATTGAGGAGTAAACCACATCAGTCACTGGCTTCATCAATAAGTACATTGATGACGTCATCCCCACAGTGACTGTACATACATACCCCAACCAGAAGCCATGGATTACAGGCAACATCCGCATTGAGCTAAAGGGTAAGCATTTTGCTACACTAACAATAGCATCTGCTAACCATGTGCATGTGACCAATAACATTTAATTTAATTTAGAGCTGACGCTTTCAAGGAGCGGGACTCCAACCCGGAGGTTTATAAGAAATCCCGCTATGCTTTCTGATGAACCATCAAACAAGCAAAGCTTCAGTACAGGACAAAGATTGAATTGTACTACACTGGCTCCGACGCTCGTCGGATGTGGCAAGGCTTGCAAACTATTACAGACTACATAGGGAAGCACAGCCTTGAGCTGCCTAGTGACAAGAGCCTGCCAGATGAGCTAAATTACTTCTTTGCTCGCTTCGAGGCAAGTAAGCCTGAAGCATGCGTGAGAGAATCAGCTGTTTCGGGCGACTGTGTGATCACGCTCTCCGTAACCGATGTGAGTATAAGACCTTTAAATAGGTCAACATTCACAAGGCCCGCAGGGCCAGACGGATTACCAGGACGTGTATTCTGAGCATGCGCTGGTCAACTGACAAGTGTCTTCACTGACATTTTCAACTGACATTTTCAACTCAGTCTGTAATACCAACATGTTTCAAGCAGACCACCATAGTCCCTGTGCCCAAGAGCACTAAAGTAACATGTCTAAATGACTACCAACCTGTAGCACTCACGTCTGTAGCCATGAAGTGCTCACATCAACACCATTATCTCAGAAACCCTAGACCCACTTCAATTTGCATGCTGCCCCAACAGATCCTCAGATGATGCAATCTCTATTGCACTCAACACTGCCCTTTCCCACCTTGACAAAAGTAACATGCATGT
Source organism: Oncorhynchus gorbuscha (assembly GCF_021184085.1). Lineage (NCBI taxonomy): Eukaryota > Metazoa > Chordata > Actinopteri > Salmoniformes > Salmonidae > Oncorhynchus > Oncorhynchus gorbuscha. The sequence continues at coordinate 36,387,296 of NC_060188.1, forward strand.
GAGAATTATTTTCATTGACTACAGCTCAGTGTTCAACACCATAGTGCCCCCAAAGCTCATCACTAAGCTAAGGACCCTGGGAGTAAACACCTCACTCTGCAACTGGATCCTGGACTTCATGACAGGCCTCCCCAGGTGGTAAGGGTAGGTAACAGCACATCCGCCACGCTGATCCTCAACACTGGGGCCCCTCAAGGGTGCGTGCTCAGTCCCCTCCTATACTCGCTGTTCACTCATGGTTGCATGGCCAGGCACGACTCCAACACCATCATCAAATTGCAGATGACACAACAGTGGTAGGCCGGATCACCAACAACGATGAGACAGCCTATAGGGAGGAGGTCAGAGACCTGGCTGTGTGGTGCCAGGACAACAACCTCTCCCTCAACGTGATCAAGACAATGGAGATGATTGTGGACTACAGGAAAAGGTGGACCAAGCACACCTCCATTTTCATCGACGGGGCTGCAGTGGAACAGGTTGAGAGCTTCATGTTCCTTGGTGTCCACATCACCAACAAACTTTCATGATCCAAACACACTAAGAGAGTCGTGAAGAGGGCACGACAAAGCCTATTCCCCCTCAGGAGATGGAAAAGATTTGGCTTGGGTCCTCAGATCCTCAAAAGGTTCTACAGCTGCACCATCGAGAGCATCTTGACGGGTTGCATCACTGCCTGGTATGGCAACTGCATGGCCTCCGACTGCAAGGCACTAAAGAGGGTAGTGTATACGGCCCAGTACATCACCAGGGCCAAGCTTCCTGCCATCCAGGACCTCTATACCAGGCTGTGTCAGAAGGTATGGAAGGCCCAGAAAATTGTACCAAGTCTAGGTCCAAAAGGCTTCTTAACCGCTTTTACCCCCAAGCCATAAAACCCCTTAACAGCTAATGAAAGGCCTGCCCAGACCCCTCTCTTACATTGCTGCTACTCTCTGTTTATTATCTATGCATAGTCACTTTAACACTTTAACTGTACTGCATGTACATATTACCTCAATTACCTCAACTAACCAGTGCCCCTGCACATTGACTCCAAATTGGAACTCCCTGTATATAGCCTCGCTATCGTTATGTTACTGCTGCTGTTGAATGATTTGTTACTTTAATTTTCTATTTTTTACTTAACACTTTTTGTTTCTCAAGACTTCTTAAAGAATTGTTGGTTAGTTAAGGGCTTTCGTTGTACACTGCTCAAAAAAATAAAGGGAACACTAAAATAACACATCCTAGATCTGAATTAATTAAATATTCTTATTAAATATTTTTTTCTTTACATAGTTGAATGTGCTGACAACAAAATCACACAAAAATTATCAATGGAAATCAAATATGTTAACCCAAGGAGGTCTGGATTTGGAGTCACACTCAAAATTGAAGTGGAAAACCACACTACAGGCTGATCCAACTTTGATGTAATGTCCTTAAAACAAGTCTAAATGAGGCTCAGTAGTGTGTGTGGCCTCCACGTACCTGTTTGACCTTCCTACAATGCCTGGGCATGCTCCTGATGAGGCGGCGGATGGTTTCCTGAGGGATCTCCTCCAAGACCTGGAGTAAAGCATCCGCCAACTCCTAGACAGTCTGTGGTGCAACGTGGCGTTGGTGGATGGAGCGAGACATGATGTCCCAGATGTGCTCAATTGAATTCAGGTCTGGGGAACGGGAGGTCCATAGCATCAATGCCTTCCTCTTGCAGGAACTGCTGACACACTCCAGCCACATGAGGTCTAGCATTGTCTTGCATTAGGAGGAACCCAGGGCCAACCGCACCAGCATATGGTCTCACAAGGGGTCTGAGGATCTCATCTCGGTACCTAATGGCAATCAGGCTACCTCTGGTGAGCACATGGAGGGCTGTGCGGCCCCCCAAAGAAATGCCACCCCACACCATGACTGACCCACCGCCAAACCGGTCATACTGGAGGATGTTGCAGGCAGCAGAACGTTCTCCACAGCATCTCCAGACTCTGTCACGTCTGTCACGTGCTCAGTGTGAACCTGCTTTCATCTGTGAAGAGCACAGGGCGCCAGTGGCGAATTTGCCAATCTTGGTGTTCTCTGGCAAATGCCAAACGTCCTGCACGGTGTTGGGCTGTAAGCACAACCCCCACCTGTGGACATCGGGCCCTCATACCACCCTCATGGAGTCTGTTTCTGACCGTTTGAGCAGACACATGCACATTTGTGGCCTGCTGGAGGTCATTTTGCAGGGCTCTGGCAGTGCGCCTCCTTGCACAAAGGCGGAGGTAGCGGTCCTACTGCTGAGTTGTTGCCCTCCTACGGCCTCCTCCACATCTCCTGATGTACTGGCCTGTCTCCTGGTAGCGCCTCCATGCTCTGGACACTACGCTGACAGACACAGCAAACCTTCTTGCCACAGCTCGCATTGATGTGTCATCCTGGATGAGCTGCACTACCTGAGCCACTTGTGTGGGTTGTAGACTCCGTCTCATGCTACCACTAGAGTGAAAACATCGCCAGCATTCAAAAGTGACCAAATCATCAGCCAGGAAGCATAGGAACTGAGAAGTGGTCTGTGGTCCCCACCTGCAGAACCACTCCTTTATTGGGGGTGTCTTGCTAATTGCCTATATTTTCCACCTGTTGTCTATTCCATTTGCACAACAGCATGTGAAATGTTTTGTCAATCAGTGTTGCTTCCTAAGTGGACCGTTTCATTTCACAGAAGTGTGATTGACTTGGAGTTACATTGTGTTGTTTAAGTGTTCCCTTTATTTTTTTGAGCAGTGTATTTGGCGCATGTGATTTGATGTTAAGACACTCTACATACACAAACACATGGATGTTGTTTTGTAATATGTGATAGTGGAGTAGTGGCCTGAGGGAACACACTAAATATATTGGCTAAAGTGTTGTGAAATGTAAGGTCTTGTAATATTTGTTGCTGGACCCCAGAAAGAGTAGCTGCTGCCTTGGCAGAAACTAATGGGGATCATTAATAAATGTAAATACCCTGAGGCACCTGAAGGCTATTGATGTCAGTACAGCTTTTACAGTAAGGCTGATGACAATGGAATGAATGAGCAGGGTGTAAACTGCTCATTTAGTTAATATTCTACAACTCTATTATATATATATATGTATATATGCCATTTAGCAGACGCTTTTATCCAAAGCGACTTACAGTCATGTGTGCATACATTCTACGTATGGGTGGTCCCGGGGATCGAACCCACTACCCTGGCGTTACAAGCGCCATGCTCTACCAACTGAGCTACAGATGGACCACCCATATTCTTCTGCCTCCTTTGTGCCACATTATTTTAAAAAGGAACTAGAGTAATGATGCTACTCATCAGCTTAAATGAATAAATTAGGTCACAGGACAACCTCTGACCTGTAAAATAATTTTAACCATTTTACAGTGCCTTCAGAAAGTATTCATATCCCTTGACTTATCCCATTTTTTTGTGTTAGAGCCTGAATTCAAAATGGATTAATCAAATCAATCAAATTTATTTATAAGGCCCTTCTTACATCAGCTGATGGAAAATTATTTTCACTGAGCTGTGTAAAGACAGACTGACAAGGATGAGACAATTGATTGTAATTGATCTTAATGTTCTTTTGTTGTTTGCAGGTGCACTATCCTTCTGACTCTATGCAGCCAGGTCCCATCTACTTTTTAACTCCTTGCAAGTGTGGCTTGTTTGGTGTCTGCTGTGAAGGAATTCCACAACAAGTCAACTACTTGATTGATAAAGGCATGTCATCCAGCATTGATCCAGCATGTCATTAACTACATGCACCATTTCTTCATCAACTACGGAGTTGGGAAACACGTGTGGACCTGAATTGTGATAACTGCATTGGCCAAAACAAAAGCAAGTTTGTGTTCTGGTATTATGCCTGGCAGACCATGCACAAGCTCCACCACAGTCTCGACCTTCACTTTGTGATCACAGGCCACACCAAGTTTGCCCCTGACTGGTGCTTCGGCCTCATCCAGCAGCACTTTAGAAAGACCAGAGGGAACACTTTGTCTGAGATGCTGGTGTTGTGAAGGACAGCACTGTGACAGGGGTCAACATCCCACAGCTGGTTGAACTGGAGGATGTTACGGTGCTGGTGGAAAGCTATGGCTGGCAACAACACCTGACTCTGTACTTCAGGCTGCTGCCACAGATCAAGCAGTACCAGCACTTCAGGTGAATATCATTTTCATTGCATTGTATGAGGTTATTTTTCTTATCTAAACTTGGGAGGTGAATTGATGTTGTGCAAGGTTGTAATGTCTTCACATTTTTTTGTTATTTCCTGTTTTACAACTTCAAAGCTCTGGAGCCTGGTGTTGTTGCCTGGTGTTGTTGCCTGGTGTTGTTGTCTGGTGTTGTTGCCTGGTGTTGTTGTCGCCAAGGAGCATTCGGACTGTCGGGACCCTTCCTCCCATATATGGTCTGCCTGTACAAGCACCACCTGGACTGGACACAGCTACAGAAATATATATTTTTGAGAATATCAGGGAGTTTTGCGACGAAGAGGCTATGGACATCACATGCCCTGCACCAAAGTCAAGAGCAGGACAGAAACAGGCTCACCGAATATGGATTCCCTTGTTCATGTGTGTTTCAGACAGACCAGTGACCAGCACAATCTGCAGTGCCTCTATTCAAATGACTCTCTCATGACACAGATATTGACACTATCTATTTCTGATATTGCTACTATGCAAGTAGCCATTTGGCTGTACCGTTTACACCTTCTGTAGAGACCCATCTTCATAGCAAGGTGTGGCCTGTGGTGTAAAGTACCCAAGTAAAAATACTTTAAATTACTGAAGTATTTTTGGGGGGTATCTGTACTTTCTTTACTATTTATATTTTGGGCAATTTTTACTTTACTACATGCCGAAAGAAAATAATGTACTTTTCACTCGATTAATTTTCCTTGACACCCAAAGGTACTCGTTACATTTTGACTGGAAAATTGTCCAATTGCCTGGTCTTCCCTACTGCATCTGATCTGGAAGACTCACTAAACACAAATGCTTCGTTTGTAAATTATGTCTCAGGGTTGGAGTGTGCCCCTGGCTATCCGTCAAATAAAAAATAGAAAAGAAAATTGTGCCGTCAGGTTTAATGTAAGGAATTTTAAATGATTTATAATTTTACTTTTGACACTTAACTACATTTGAACAATTCCATTTACTTTTGATATTTTTTAAAACCAAATGCTTTTAGTCTTTTACTCAAGTAGTATTTTACTGGGTGACTTTTACTTTTACTTGAGTAATTTTCTTTCATTTTTCTTTACTTTTACTCAAGTATGACAACTTAGTACTTTTTCCACCACTGGATGTGACTGGGGGTTATAGCATTTATTTCACATGGCCCATCAATTTAGACAAGTGTGTCTGGGTAAGCGTCATCTAATATTTAAAAAATATTTTTATCTGCACACTTTCTGTTTACATGGACTTTTTCCTTATTGTAGGCTAATACTTTTACCACTTTTAGTCAAATCGTTACTACACTACTCACTGTTTAGGACATGACCTCACATGTGTATCCTTAAAGAGCTGGGTGGGGCTTGCTGAAGAGGGTGTGATCAATGCTGAATGGGTGTAGACAAAGGAGAGCTCTCCAGTAGGTACCAAAACATTCAAAGGCCATTTTCTCAAAAGTGAGTTTACAAGTTTATCAACTTTCAAAGCAGAATTACTTTCCCATTGTTCCTCAAAAATGCAATGTATGATATACCAGTTTATAGCACTGAGTCTCTACTTTTATCCAATATAAAAAACAACATTACAAATTTTGATACATAAGACCAATTTGAGAAGGTCGGTCAAATTTTATTTTAAAAAATTCAGGGTAAGTCTCAACACCCTGACTCAATTGACTTACCCTGAATTTTTTTAAATAAAATTTGACCGACCTTCTCAAATTGGTCTTATCATTTACAAGTGTGCCCTTAGGACACAAATTACATCAATACAGCAACAACAACATAAAAAATACTTTACCACAGGTTATTACAACAAGTTATAATAATAAATTGGATCATGAGAACGTTGCAGGGACATTTCTGTGTATCAGTTGTCAGGAAATTGCCTGATGTTCCCAAAGAAACATTCTTTCACACAAAAAAACAATTACACATCACACCTTGTTACTGTTTGTATTTTGTATTTACTAGGGATCCCCATTAGCTGCTTCCATTGCAAGCAGGTACTCTTCCTGGGGTCCAAAAACATTAAGGCCCTTACATTACCCATAAAACAAAAGATAAAACAGTACATCATATAACATTATTACACCACTACATATCTACAATAACAAATGTATAATACCATCATACAACGTTATTTCAATGTATGTGTGTGTAGAGTGCTAGTTACCTGACGTGGAATAGAGTTCCATGTAGTCATGGCTCTATGTAGTACTGTGTGCCTCCCATAGTCTGTTCTGGACTTCGGGATAGTGAAGAGACCTTTGGTGGCATGTTTTGTGGGGTATGCATGGGTGTTCGGGTTATGTGCTAGTAGTTTAAACAGACAGCTCAGTGCATTCACCTTGTCAACACTTCTTACAAGACACGTTGTGATGAAGTCAATCTCTCCTCCACTTTGAGCCATAAGAGATTGACATACATATCATTAATGTTATCTCCCTGTGTACATTTAAGTGCCAGCTGTCCTGCCCTGTTCCAAGCCAATTGTAATTTTCCTACATCCCTTTTTGTGGCTCCTGACCACACGACTGAACAGTAGTCCAGGTGTGACAAAACTAGGGCCTGTTGGACCTGCCTTGTTGATAGTGTTGTTAAGGCAGAGCAGTGCTTTATTATGGACAGACTTCTCCCCATCTTAGCTACTGTTGCATCAACATGTTTTGACCATGACATTTTTACAATCCAGGGTTTCTCCAAGCAGTTTTAGTCTCCTCAACTCGCTCAATTTACACATTATTCATAACATCATTTAGTTGGGGTTTAGGATTTAGTGAATCATTTGTCCTAAATACAATGCTTTTAGATTTTGTAATAATTAGAAAACATATTCCTTTGCCACCCATTCTGAAACTAACTGCAGCTCTTTGTTAAGTGTTGCAGTCATTTCAGTCGCTGTAGTAGCTGATGCTTGTTGTGTTGAGTCACCCCCATGCATAGACGCACTGGCCTTACTCACAGCCAGTGGTATATCGTTAGTAAAGATTGACAAAAGTAAGGGGCCCTGGGGAATTCCTGATTCTACCCGGATTATGTTAGAGAGGCATCCATTAAATAACACCCTCTCTGTTCTGTTAGACAGGAAACTATTTTTCCACAATATAGCAGGGGGTATAAAGCCATAACACATATGTTTTTCCAGCAGCAGACTATGATCGATAATGTCAAAAGCCGCACTGAAGTCTAATAAAACAGCGCCCACAATCTTTTTATCATCAATTTCTCTCAGCCAATCATCAGTAATTTGTGTTAAGTGCTGTGCTTAGGCAGGGTTAAGGAAAAATGAACAGAGCAAAATACCAACATACAGAGAGATCCTTGATGCGCTCTGGACCTCAGACTGGGGGAGAAGGTTCATCTTCCAACAGGACAATGACTCTAAGCACACGGCATTCGTCTGTTGAAAGAAGAGAGTCGGACCGAAATGCAGCGTGTTGGTTACTCATGACTTTAATGAAAGAACGCGGTGTATGAAATAACTGATACTAACTACAAAAACAACAGAACGGAACGTGAAACTAATTACAGCCTATCTGGTGACTACAACACAGAGACAGGTACAAACACCCACGAAATACATAGCGAACTCAGGCTACCTAAATATGGTTCCCAATCAGAGACAACGATAAGAACCTGACTCTAATTGAGAATCGCCTCAGGCAGCCAAGCTTATACCACACCCCTAATCAGCCGCGATCCCAAATAATACAAACCCCAATACGAAACACAACATATAAACCCATGTCACACCCTGGCCTACCCAAACATATAACAAAACCACAAAATACAATGACCAAGCCGTGACACACACAGCCAAGACAATGAAGGAGTGGCTTCGGGACAAATCTCTGAATGTCCTTACATGGCCCAGCTAGAGCCTAGACTTGAACCCGATCAAACATCTCTGTGCAGTTACGCTACCCATCCACCCTGACAGAGCTTGAGAGGATCTGCAGAGAAACTCCCTAAATACAGGTGTGCCAAGTTTGTAGCATTATACCCAAGAAGATTCAAGGCTGTAATCGCTGCCAAAGGTGCTTCAACAAATTACTGAGTAAAGGGTCTGAATACTTATGTAATTGTGATATTTTTTTATACATTTGCAACAAAAAAAAATGTTTTCACTTTGTCATTGGGTATTGTGTGTAGATTGATGAGGGGGAAAAATAATTTAATACATTTTAGAATAAGGCTGTAATGTAACAAAATGTGAAAAAGTCAAGGATTCTGAATACTTCCCAAATGTAAGTTGAAAACACTGTTAAAAGCATTGAGTGTGCGTATCCCTAATCTTGCCAACAGACGAAGAGCTGTGAATGGGTCAGTGGTTCACCACTCAAGGCCTTGACTGGTTCGGCAACAGTAACAAGGAGTAATGTCAATTATTATTTTTTGGTGGAGAACATTTCTTTGGTTCCATCATGAGACGTCCTTACAACTGATACACAGAAATGTTCTTGCAACGTTCCCATAAAATGTGTCTAGAACATTAATAACTTATTTTCTGAGAACATTAATAACTGTGTGTGTTTGGTGGGATGTTGATGGGATATTCTCCTAACCCTCAGAAAACTGTACAGTACCAGTCGAACGTATGAACACCTACTCATTCAAGGGTTTTTCTTTATTTTTACTTGTAGCTGGTGCACTTGGAGCTGGTGCACTAGTGATGAAGGGGATGTCTTCCTGATGAATGGACTCTACAGTGAGGGTGAGTGGTGTGGTGTTGTGTGTGATGGTTCCAGATCCTAGTGGCCAATTATCAAGGGCTTGAACCGGAAACGGAGAGGAGAGCAGGTATGAGGGGATGTTCAGAGAGGGTCTGGTCAATAAAGTTCCCTGCGGAACCAGAATCCACTAGCCCTGTAGAAACAGTACAAAAGTGACAGTGTGATTGACAATTAAAAGGGTTTAACAGAAACTGATGAAGATGGGATACTCACACCTGTCCCAGGAGGTGGAAGATCAAATTGATCCTAAGTAGGCATGTGACCCCTACCTCCATAGGTTCAGGCTCTGCTACAGAGTGTTCACTGAGGGAGGGAGAGAAGGGGTGTGGGTACCGACGCCTCCGAAGTGGATTGTCCAACCGGATGGCCATCCCGATGATTGCGTCCTGACATGCCAGTTCTGTTTGGACCTACTCGCGCAGTCCTATTTGGATAATACTGAGCACAGGCTCATTCCATCTGCTGGATGCTGCTACTGTCCAGAAAGTGAGCGTGTACTCGGCAGTGGTCAGGTCATGCTGCCGTAGTTGGAGTAGGCGCTCACCCCCCTCTCTGCCCTCCGGTGGATGATCAAAAATACCTATGAACAGAGCCATAAACCCCTCATATGAAGTCAGCTCCTCCTCTCATCTCTCCCAGACAGATAGCCCAATCGGTAGAGAAATAACGGTGGGAGCCTTGGACCTCTTGGTGGTGGGAACTCCCGTCTGATGCGTAAAATAGAGGGAGCACTGGAGTAGGAAGCCACAGCATTTAGTTGGGGTTCCGTCATATTTATCCAGGAGGGACAAACGGGCATCACTAACTTCTACAGATGCACAATCGAGAGCATCCTGTCGGGCTGTATCACCGCCTGGTACGGCAACTGCTCCGCCCACAACCATAAGGCAGTGAGGTCTGCACAACGCATCACCGGGGGCAAACTACCTGCCCTCCAGGACACCTACACCACCCGATGTCACAGGAAGGCCATAAAGATCATCAAGGACAACAATCACCCGAGCCACTGCCTGTTCACCCCGCTATCATCCAGAAGGCGAGGTCAGTACAGGTGCATCAAAACTGGGACCGAGAGACTATCTCAAGGCCATCAGACTGTTAAACAGCCACCACTAACATTGAGTGGCTGCTGCCAACACATTGACTCAACTCCAGCCACTTTAATAATGGGAATTGATGGGAAATGATGTAAAATATATCACTAGCCACTTTAAACAATGCTACCTAATATAATGTTTACATGCCCTACATTATTAATCTCATATGTATACGTATATACTGTACTCTATATCATCTACTGCATCCTTATGTAATACATGTATCACTAGCCACTTTAACTATGCCACTTTGTTTACATACTCATCTCATATGTATATACTGCACTCAATACCATCTACTGTATCTTGCCTATGCCGCTCTGTACCATCACTCATCCATATATCTTTATGTACATATTCTTTATCCCCTTACACTTGTGTCTATAAGGTAGTAGTTTTGGAATTGTTAGCTAGATTACTTGTTGGTTATTACTGCATTGTCAGAACTAGAAGCACAAGCATTTCGCTACACTTGAACTAACAGCTGCTAACCATGTGTATGTGACAAATAAAATTGGATTTGATTCGAACCTGGGCAGACTGCTGAATGGACTGATGTGCTGGGTCGACTAGTGGCAGAGTATCCTCCGCTAGTGGAAGGCAACGCCTCTAGGGCATGTTCTAGACTTTGAAGACTGAGAAGAACCTCTTCCATAGCCGTCCCCAGTTGCGCCAGCTGGTCATGGTGCTTACGAAGTAGGTATCCCTGATCATCAACCGTCTGGGAGATGTCCTGATTTCCTGCTGCTTCCATTTTGCGAGGCAGTGTTCTGTAATGTGGACGCTGGAAGTCGGGAATCAAGTGCAGGTGGTTTAATAATAAACGGAACAACACAAGATACAGGAGTAGCGTACAGACATGAAACACATAGTCAATACTGCCTTCGGAACAGAACTAAGAGAGTGAAACATATAGGGGAGGTAATCAGATGGAGTCCAGGTGTGCCTATTGATGAAGCACAGGTTCACGTAATGATGAAAGCCAGGACGGGTGGTTAGTAAACCGGCGACGTTGAACACTGGAGGGAAGGAGCAGGATTAGATGTGACATTACTATTTTCTACATTGTAGAATAATAATGAAGACATGAAAACTATGAAATAACATATATGTGTCATGCAGGTGAATGAGGACCCAAAAGCGACTTGGCGAAAACAGAGTCTTTAATCCAGTAAAGTATTTCTACAAACATAAGACATAATTCCACTCGTAATGACGAGAACAGACTGGAGACTCGATCAAGAACTGCAGGTTGCCTCGGGAAGGCACTTGAACCTAGCAGACTCAGACACCTGCTCTCCACGCAGCATCTGAGGGAAACACGACACGACAGGGCGATACACAGACACAGCACGGTGAACAATAGACAAGGATCCGACAGGACAGGAACGGAAAACAAGGGAAGAAATAGGGACTCTAATCAGGGGAAAAGATAAGGAACAGGTGTGGGAAGACTAAATGATTGATTAGGGGAATAGGAACAGCTGGGAGCAGGAACGGAACGATAGAGAGAAGAGAGAGAGGAAGGGAGAGAGAAAAAGGGGAACGAACCTAAAAAGACCAGCAGGGGGAAAATGAACAGAAGGGAAAGCATAATGACAAGACAATCTAAGACAAAACATGACAGTACCCCCCCACTCACCGAGCGCCTCCTGGCGCACTCGAGGAGGAATCCTGGCGGCAACGGAGGAAATCATCAATGAGTGAACGGTCCAGCACGTCCCGAGACGGAACCCAACTCCTCTCCTCAGGACCGTAACCCTCCCAATCCACTAAGTATTGGTGACCCCGTCCCCGAGAACGCATGTCCATGATCCTACGTACCTTGTAAATAGGTGCGCTCTCGACAAGGACGGGAGGGGGGGAGGGAAGACGAACGGGGGTGCGAAGAAAGGGCTTGACACAGGAGACATGGAAGACAGGATGGACGCGACGAAGATGTCGCGGAAGAAGCAGTCGCACAGCGACAGGATTGACGACCTGGGAGACACGGAACGGACCAATGAACCGCGGAGTCAACTTACGAGAAGCTGTCGTAAGAGGAAGGTTGCGAGTGGAAAGCCACACTCTCTGGCCGCAACAATACCTAGGACTCTTAATCCTGCGTTTATTGGCGGCTCTCACAGTCTGTGCCCTGTAACGGCAAAGTGCAGACCTCACCCTCCTCCAGGTGCGCTCACAACGTTGGACAAACGCTTGAGCGGAGGGAACGCTGGACTCGGCAAGCTGGGATGAGAACAGAGGAGGCTGGTAACCCAGACTACTCTGAAACGGAGATAACCCGGTAGCAGACGAAGGAAGCGAGTTGTGAGCGTATTCTGCCCAGGGGAGCTGTTCTGCCCAAGACGCAGGGTTTCTGAAAGAAAGGCTGCGTAGTATGCGACCAATCGTCTGATTGGCCCTCTCTGCTTGACCGTTAGACTGGGGATGAAACCCGGAAGAGAGACTGACGGACGCACCAATCAAACAACAGAACTCCCTCCAAAACTGTGACGTGAATTGCGGGCCTCTGTCTGAAACGGCGTCTAACGGGAGGCCATGAATTCTGAACACATTCTCGATGATGATTTGTGCCGTCTCCTTAGCGGAAGGAAGTTTAGCGAGGGGAATGAAATGTGCCGCCTTAGAGAACCTATCGACAACCGTAAGAATCACAGTCTTCCCCGCAGACAAAGGCAGACCGGTAATGAAGTCTAGGGCGATGTGAGACCATGGTCGAGAAGGAATGGGGAGCGGTCTGAGACGACCGGCAGGAGGAGAGTTACCCGACTTAGTCTGCGCGCAGTCCGAACAAGCAGCCACGAAACGGCGCGTGTCACGCTCCTGAGTCGGCCACCAAAAGCGCTGGCGAATAGACGCAAGAGTGCCTCGAACACCGGGATGACCAGCTAACTTGGGAGAGTGAGCCCACTGAAGAACAGCCAGATGAGTGGAAACAGGAACGAAAAGGAGGTTACTAGGACAAGCGCGCGGCGACGCAGTGTGCGTGAGTGCTTGCTTAACCTGTCTTTCAATTCCCCAGACTGTCAACCCGACAACACGCCCATAAGGAAGAATCCCCTCGGGATCAGTAGAAGCCACAGAAGAACTAAACAGACGGGATAAGGCATCAGGCTTGGTGTTTTTGCTACCCGGACGGTAAGAAATCACAAACTCGAAACGAGCGAAAAACAACGCCCAACGAGCTTGACGGGCATTAAGTCGTTTGGCAGAACGGATGTACTCAAGGTTCTTATGGTCTGTCCAAACGACAAAAGGAACGGTCGCCCCCTCCAACCACTGTCGCCATTCGCCTAGGGCTAAGCGGATGGCGAGCAGTTCGCGGTTACCCACATCATAGTTGCGTTCAGATGGCGACAGGCGATGAGAAAAATAAGCGCAAGGATGAACCTTATCGTCAGACTGGAAGCGCTGGGATAGAATGGCTCCCACGCCTACCTCTGAAGCGTCAACCTCGACAATGAATTGTCTAGTGACGTCAGGAGTAACGAGGATAGGAGCGGACGTAAAACGTTCTTTTAGAAGATCAAAAGCTCCCTGGGCGGAACCGGACCACTTAAAACACGTCTTGACAGAAGTAAGAGCTGTGAGAGGGGCAGCAACTTGACCGAAATTACGAATGAAACGCCGATAGAAATTAGCGAAACCTAAAAAGCGCTGCAACTCGACACGTGACCTTGGAACGGGCCAATCACTGACAGCTTGGACCTTAGCGGAATCCATCTGAATGCCTTCAGCGGAAATAACGGAACCGAGAAAAGTAACGGAGGAGACATGAAAAGAGCACTTCTCAGCCTTCACGTAGAGACAATTCTCTAAAAGGCGCTGTAGAACACGTCGAACGTGCTGAACATGAATCTCGAGTGACGGGGAAAAAATCAGGATATCGTCAAGATAGACAAAAACAAAGATGTTCAGCATGTCTCTCAGAACATCATTAACTAATGCCTGAAAAACAGCTGGCGCATTGGCGAGACCAAACGGCAGAACCCGGTACTCAAAATGCCCTAACGGAGTGTTAAACGCCGTTTTCCACTCGTCCCCCTCTCTGATGCGCACGAGATGGTAAGCGTTACGAAGGTCCAACTTAGTAAAGCACCTGGCTCCCTGCAGAATCTCGAAGGCTGATGACATAAGGGGAAGCGGATAACGATTCTTAACCGTTATGTCATTCAGCCCTCGATAATCCACGCAGGGGCGCAGAGTACCGTCCTTCTTCTTAACAAAAAAGAACCCCGCCCCGGCCGGAGAGGAAGAAGGCACTATGGTACCGGCGTCAAGAGACACAGATAAATAATCCTCGAGAGCCTTACGTTCGGGAGCCGACAGAGAGTATAGTCTACCCCGAGGGGGAGTGGTCCCCGGAAGGAGATCAATACTACAATCATACGACCGGTGAGGAGGAAGGGAGTTGGCTCGGGACCGACTGAAGACCGTGCGCAGATCATGATATTCCTCCGGCACTCCTGTCAAATCGCCAGGTTCCTCCTGAGAAGTGGGGACAGAAGAAATGGGAGGGATGGCAGACATTAAACACTTCACATGACAAGAAACGTTCCAGGATAGGATAGAATTACTAGACCAATTAATAGAAGGATTATGACATACTAGCCAGGGATGACCCAAAACAACAGGTGTAAAAGGTGAACGAAAAATCAAAAAGAAATAGTCTCACTGTGGTTACCAGATACTGTGAGAGTTAAAGGTAGTGTCTCAAATCTGATACTGGGAAGATGACTACCATCTAAGGCAAACATGGGCGTAGGCTTGTCTAACTGTCTGAAAGGAATGTCATGTTTCCGAGCCCATGCTTCGTCCATGAAACAACCCTCAGCCCCGAGTCAATCAAGGCACTGCATGTAGCACCCGAACCGGTCCAGCGTAGATGGACCGACATAGTAGTACAGGATCTAGATGAAGAGACCTGAGTAGTAGCGCTCACCAGTAGCCCTCCGCTTACTGATGAGCTCTGGCCTTTACTGGACATGAATTGACAAAATGTCCATCAAATCCGCAATAGAGGCACAGGCGGTTGGTGATCCTCCGTTCCCTCTCCTTAGTCGAGATGCGAATACCTCCCAGCTGCATGGGCTCAGTCTCTGAGCCAGAGGAGGGAGATGGTTGCGATGCGGAGCAGGGAAACACCGTTGACGCGAGCTCTCTTCCACGAGCTTGGTGACGAAGATCTACCCGTCGTTCTATGCGGATGGCGAGAGCAATCAAAGAGTCCACACTGGAGGGAACCTCCCGAGAGAGAATCTCATCTTTGACCACTGCGTGGAGTCCCTCCAGAAAACGAGCGAGCAGCGCCGGCTCGTTCCAGTCACTAGAGGCAGCAAGAGTGCGAAACTCTATAGAGTAATCCGTTATGGATCGATCACCTTGGCATAGGGAAGCCAGGGCCCTAGAAGCCTCCCTACCAAAAACTGAACGGTCAAAAACCCGAATCATCTCCTCTTTAAAGTTCTGGTAATTGTTTGAACAATCAGCCCTTGCCTCCCAGATAGCTGTGCCCCACTCTCGAGCCCGGCCAGTAAGGAGTGAAATGACGTAAGCAACCCGAGCTCTCTCGCTAGAGTATGTGTTGGGTTGGAGAGAGAACACAATATCACACTGGGTGAGAAAGGAGCGGCACTCCGTGGGCTGCCCGGAGTAGCAAGGTGGGTTATTAACCCTAGGTTCCGGAGGCTCGGCAGGCCAGGAAGTAACAGGTGGCACGAGACGAAGACTCTGGAACTGTCCAGAGAGGTCGGAAACCTGAGCGGACAGGTTCTCCACGGCATGGCGAGCAGCAGACAATTCCTGCTCGTGTCTGCCGAGCATGGCTCCTTGGATCTCGACGGCAGTGTTACGAACGTCTGTAGTCGCTGGGTCCATTCTTTGGTCGGATCCTTCTGTCATGCAGGTGAATGAGGACCCAAAAGCGACTTGGCGAAAACAGAGTCTTTAATCCAGTAAAGTATTTCTACAAACATAAGAAATAATTCCACTCGTAATGACGAGAACAGACTGGAGACTCGATCAAGAACTGCAGGTTGCCTCGGGAAGGCACTTGAACCTAGCAGACTCAGACACCTGCTCTCCACGCAGCATCTGAGGGAAACACGACACGACAGGGCGATACACAGACACAGCACGGTGAACAATAGACAAGGATCCGACAGGACAGGAACGGAAAACAAGGGAAGAAATAGGGACTCTAATCAGGGGAAAAGATAAGGAACAGGTGTGGGAAGACTAAATGATTGATTAGGGGAATAGGAACAGCTGGGAGCAGGAACGGAACGATAGAGAGAAGAGAGAGAGGAAGGGAGAGAGAAAAAGGGGAACGAACCTAAAAAGACCAGCAGGGGGAAAATGAACAGAAGGGAAAGCATAATGACAAGACAATCTAAGACAAAACATGACAATATGGAATCATGTAGTAAGCAAAAAAGTGTTAAACAATTAAAATATTTTAGATTCCTCAAAGTAGCCACCCTTTGCGTTGATGACAGCTTTGCACACTCTTGGTATTCTCTCAACCAGGAGTTCCCACATATGCTGAGCACTTTTCCTTCACTTTGCGATCCAACTCATCCCAAACCATCCCAATTGGGTTGAATTCAGGTGATTGTGGTCAAATAGTCCTTACACTGCCTGGTGATGTGTTGGGTTATTGTCCTGTTGAAAATCAAATGATAGTCCCACTAAACGCAAACCAGATGGGATGGTGTATTGCTGCAGAATGCTGTGGTAGCCATGCTGGTTAAGTGTGCCTTGAATTCTAAATAAATGACAGTCACTTACTCTGCGTAGAATTCAAGACACGGTGATTGGAAAACAAAAATCTCAAATTTGGACGCCTGTCTAATTTCCATTGCTAATATTTCTTGGACCAAGAAAGTCTCTTCTTCGTATTGGTGTCCTTTAGTAGTGGTTTCTTTGCAGAAATTCGACCATGAAGGCCTGATTCATGCAGTCTCCTCTGAACAGTGGATGTTGAGATTTGTGTCTGTTAGTTGAACTCTGAAGCATTTATTTGGGCTACAAATTCTGAGGCTGGTAACTCCAATGAATTTATCTTCTGCAGCAGAGGTAACTCTGAGTCTTCCTTTCCTGTGGCGGTCCTCGTGAAAGCATGTTGCCTGCTTGGTGGTTTTTGCGACTGCACTTGAAGAAACTTTCCTGAAATGTTCTGTATTGACTTCATGTTTTAAAGTAATGGTGGACTGTCATTTCTCTTTGCTTATTTACACTTTTCTTGACATAATATGGACTTGGTCTTTTACCAAATAGGTATATCTTCTGTATACCACACCTACCTGTTCACAACACAACTGATTGGATCAAACGCATTAAAAAGGAAAGAAATTCCCCAAATTAACTTTTAACAAGGCACACCTTTTAATTGAAATGCATTCCAGGTGACTGCCTCAAGCTGGTTGAGGGAATGCCAAGAGTGTGCAAAGCTGTCATTAAGGCAAAGGGTGGCTACTTTGAAAAATCTCAAATCTCAAATATATTTTGATTTGTTTAACACCTTTTTGGTTACTACATGATTCAAGGCAAAGGAGATGATTGTGGACTACTAGAAAAGGAGGACCGAGCATGGCCCTATTCTCAACGACAGGGCTGTAGTGGAGCAGGTTGAGAGCTTCAAGTTCCTTGGTGTCCACATCACCAACAAACTAACATGGTCCAAGCACACCAAGACAGTCGTAAAGAGGGCACGACAGAACCTATTCCCCCTCAGGAGACTGAAAAGATTTGGCATGGGTCCTCAGATCCTCAAAAGGTTCTACAGCTGCACCATCGAGAGCATCCTGGTTGCATAACTGCCTGGTATGGCAACTGCTCTGCCTCCGACCGCAAGGCATTACAGAAGGTAGTGCATATAGCTCAGTACATCACTGGGGCCAAGCTTCCTGCCATCCAAGACCTCTATACCAGCCGGTGTCAGAGGAAGGCCTTAAAAAAAAAGACTCCAGCCACCCTAGTCATAGACTGTTCTTTCTGCTACGGCAAGCGGTACCAGAGCGACAAGTCTAGGTCTAATCGGCTTCTAAAGAGCTTCTACCCCGAAACCATAAGACTGAACATCTAATCAAATGGCTACCCGGACTATTTGCATTGCCCCCCCCCCCCACCCCCCTCCCCTGTTTTACACCGCTGCTACTCTCTGTTATTATCTATGCATAGTCACTTTAATAACTCTACCTACATGTACATATTTACTTGTTCCTTTTATTTCTTATTCTTATTCATATTTTTTAAACTGTGTTGTTGGTTAGGGGTTTGTAAGTAAGTAAGGTCTACACCTGTTGTATTCGGCGTGTGACTAATCATTTTTTATTTAAAATGTATTTTATTTGATTCCATATGTGTTATTTCATAGTTTTGATGTCTTCACTATTATTCTACAATGTATAAAATAGTAAAAAATAAAGAAAAATCCTGGAATGAGTAAGTGTGTCCAAACCTTTAACAGGTGCTGTCTGTTCTTGCAACGTCCCATGAAACCCCACCTCTTTAAGGAATACCTAGGATAGGATAAGTAATCCCTCTCACCCCACCCCCCCTAAGTTTTAGATGCACTATTGTTAAGTGACTGTCCCACTGGATGTCATAAGGTGAATGCACCAATTTGTAAGTCGCTCTGGATAAGAGCGTCTGCTAAATGACTTAAATGTTAAATGTTAAATGATGAAACGTGTCTAGAACATTAGTATTGCATATTCTGAGAACATTGTAACCACGTTCTAGATAAGTTCAAATGTTCTAATTTTAACACCACAACATAATAAAAATGTTTGCATGTTTTTCTTCCCCTAACTAAAGGAAAGCTGGATACTCAAACATTAAGGGAACATTACATCTAACATTACAAAAACGTTCTCTCATCCTAGAATTGTTAGCTGTTCAGCTCCAATAAACACCGGTGCATAACGCCACGGTGAAGACGTGTCACTAAAAACAGCACGGATACCCAGTTTTCCTGTGACATTCAAGGTCTGAGTGGGTGGTGGTCTCAGGTTTCTGCTTGGCCGCGTCTGCGTGGCCCTTGTGTAAAAAGGTGCTGAAGAGGAAGTGTTGGATCTTAATATAACTTTTATGATACTTAGATGTAGATGGATGATGGTGGTTTGGCTGTGGCAGTGAAGAATAGATACACCAGGATATACTAGGAAGGCCAATCCGTCCCACACTGACACATGTCTAAATGGGAGAGAAAAAGGAATGAATGAGGGGACAGAGACAGGGGATAGAAAAGGGAGAGAAAGAAAGAGATGAGAGGGGACAGAGACATACATAAAATTGGATGATGATGGGGGTAGCACGACAGACAGATATTGAAGGGGACAGTCAGGGCAGGGGACAGCTGAAGTCCCCCATACAGGATAAAGGGGTTAAGCCCCCTGTGACCCACCACCCCAAACACGCTTGTTCCTTGATCTCTGATTCTTTCATCTCCAGCCCCCCTCCCCCACTCCCTGAAACAGACGCACCACAAAGGAGAACACACACACACACACACACACACACACACACACACACACACACACACACACACACACACACACACACACACACACACACACACACACACACACACACACACACACACACACACACACACACACACACACACACACACACACACACACACAGAAGAAAACAGAAGGATAATAATCCAATAATCCACCCAAAATCCTCAATGGATATTCACTGCAACACACACCAAAAAACATCAAACACTGAGCATTTCCTAGCGAGTGTGTGAATTTTAGCAGTAATACCCTGATGCTTAATGCTAAAGTTAGCCTCAAAGTTGGGTACAAAAGATAGAAGTTGTTTGATCATCGCTCTTTATGTTAGCACCCCTGCACTAATTTCAGTTTATTGGGCTCTGGCTGCAGCTTAGTGGAGCTCCCGGACGCTCCAGAGGGCATTGGCAACTCCAGACAGCCTTGAGCAGCCCAGAATAGACCTATCTCACAGCAATAGCGACCAGTGTGAATGGGTTTGAAACCTGGGGATGCGAACCAATGGGTTCGAAACCTGGGGCTGAGTCCCAAATGGCACCCTATTCCCAATGCACTATTTTTGACCAGTGGTTTATTTGGGACATTACCTGGGTCCCGTGCCCTACGCGCCACATGACTGTGTTAGCTCTCTAAGAGGGATAGGCATGCGCTCAGATGCTAAAGTGAGCCTTTAGGTATCATGTAAGATCATGTAAGTGTAGGTTACTCTGATATGGCTATAGGTTAATCTGCCTCACCTAAAGAGCAAACTTTTAGGAAGCTGCTATAGAACACCAAGTGCTAACAGTCAGTATCTGGATAACGTGTGAAATGCTTGATAATGTAGGTGATATCAACAGGGAGGTATATTTTCTGGGTGATTTAAATATTGACTGGCTTTCATCAAGCTGCCCACTCAATTGCCTGTAACCTGGTTCAGGTTATCAGTCAACCTACCAGGGTAGTTACAAAAAGAACAGGAATTAAATTATCAATATGTATTGATTACATCTTTACTAATTCTGCAGAAATTTGCTTTAAATCAGTATCCAAACCCATCGGATGTAGTAATGACAATATAGTAGTCATATCTAGGAGAACCAAAGTTCCAAAGGCTGGGCCTAATATAGTGTATAAGAGGTCAAGCAATACGTTTTGTCATGATTCGTATGTTGATGTAAAGAATATTGGTTGGTCTGTGGTGTGTAATGAGGAGCAACCAGACTCTGCTTATTCCAGTTACTAATAAGCATGCGCCCGTTAATAAAATGACTGTAAAACATGTTAAATCCCAGTGGATTGATGAGGAATTAAAAATTGTACGGTTGAGAGGGATGAGGCAAAAGGAATTGTCATGCCCTGACCTTAGTTATCTTTGTTTTGCGACATGGGTGGTTAGTTTAGTTTTTGTATTGTCTAGTGTTTTTTGCATGTCTAGGGATTTTTCTAATTCTAGGTGTTTATATGTCTATGGTTGCCTAGATAGGTTCTCAATCAGAGGCAGCTATTTATTGTTGTCTCTGATTGGGAACCATATTTAGGTAGCCATATACCTTTGGTTATTTTGTAGGTTGTTATTCTATGTTTAGTTGCCTGTTCTGCACTAGCCATATTGGTTCACGGTTCGTTTTGTTGTTTTGTTAGTTTTGTTCAGTGTTTGTTCTTCTATTAAAAAAGTATGTTCGCTTACAACGCTGCGCCTTGGTCTCCTATTTATGACGACTTGTGACAGAACAACCCACCAAAATAGGACCAAGCAGTGTGCTAAAAAGGAGTGGACATCTTGGACCCGGGAGAAAGAGGAGTGGAAGACATCCTGGACCTGGGAGGAGGTAATGGCAGGGGAGAAGACCCAGTGCGCATGGAAGCAGGTGGAGATAGCACAGGAGGAACGGCGTCAATATGAGGGTACACGGCTGGCACGGAAGCCAGAGAGGCAATCTTGGGGTAGGGCACATGAGGAGATTGCATGAGTCAGGTCGGAGACCTGAGCCAACTCCTCGTGCTTACTGTGGGGAGCGTGTTATGCGGTGTGGCGCACGGTGTCTCCAGTGCTCTATTCTATCCTGGTGCGCTCTATTCCAGTTCCTCGCATTGGCCCGGGCTGGAATGGGCATCCAGCCAGGAAGGAGGGTGCCGCCTCAGCACTCCTGGTCTTCAGTGTACCTCCTTGGACCAGGATATCCTGCGCCAGCTTTGCGTACTGTGTCTCCGGTGAGTCTACACAGCCCAGTACGTCCTGTGCCAGCGCCCATTTCGCCCATTTTCAGGGCGAAAATAAACATCCAGCCAGGACGGGTTGAGTCAGCTCTACACTCCAGACCTCCAGTACGCCTCCAGGGTCCAGTACGCCCTGTTCGTCCTCCCCGCACTCACCCTGAGGTGCGTGTCCTCAACCCGGCACCAACAGTTCCGGTAACACGCAACCAGGCCTACAGTGCGCCTGCAGAGTCAAGTACGCCCTGTTCCTGCTCCTCGCACTCGCCCTGAGGTGCGTGTCCCCAACCCGGTACCACCAGTTCCGGCACCACGCACCAGGCCTACAGTGCGCCTTGGCAGTACAGAGTATCCGGCAACAGTACCCAGTCCAGAGCATCCGGCGACAGTACCCAGTCCGGAGCGTCCGGCGACAGTGCCCAGTCCAGAGCATCCAGCGACAGTACCCAGTCCAGAGCGTCCGCCAACAGTATCCAGTCCAGAGCATCCGGCGACAGTACCCAGTCCGGAGCGTCCGGCGACAGTGCCCAGTCCAGAGCATCCGGCGACAGTACCCAGTCCGGAGCGTCCGGCGACAGTGCCCAGTCCAGAGCATCCGGCGACAGTACCCAGTCCAGAGCGTCCGCCAACAGTATCCAGTCCAGAGCATCCGGCGACAGTACCCAGTCCGGAGCATCCGGCGACAGTACCCAGTCCGGAGCGTCTGGCGACAGTGCCCAGTCCAGAGTGTCCGGCGACAGTATCCAGTCCAGAGCATCCGGCGACAGTACCCAGTCCAGAGCATCCGACGACAGTGCCCAGTCCAGAGCATCCGGCGACAGTACCCAGTCCGGAGCATCCGACGACAGTACCCAGTCCAGAGCATCCGGCGACAGTATCCAGTCCAGAGCATCCGGCGACAGTATCCAGTCCAGAGCATC
This sequence comes from Oncorhynchus gorbuscha, assembly GCF_021184085.1. NCBI lineage: Eukaryota > Metazoa > Chordata > Actinopteri > Salmoniformes > Salmonidae > Oncorhynchus > Oncorhynchus gorbuscha. The sequence goes on from NC_060188.1 coordinate 36,409,960, forward strand.
CGGCGACAGTACCTAGTCCAGAGCATCCAGCGACAGTGCCCAGTCCAGAGCATCCGGCGACAGTACCCAGTCCAGAGCGTCCGGCTACAGTATCCAGTCCAGAGCATCCGGCGACAGTATCCAGTCCGGAGCATCCGGCGACAGTATCCAGTCCGGAGCGTCTGGTGACAGTATCCAGTCCGGAGCGTCCGGCAACAGTATCCAGTCCAGAGCATCCTGCGACAGTATCCAGTCCGGGGCATCCGGCGACAGTGCCCAGTCCGGAGTGTCCGGCGACAGTACCCAGTGACAGTGCCCAGTCCGGAGCTTCCGGCGACAGTACCCAATCCAGAGCATCCGGCGACAGTTCACAGACTGGGACCTCCAACGACGGGCCACAGTCCGGAACCTTCAACGACGGGCCACAGTCCGGAACCTCCAACGATGGGCAAGATGGCTCATTCATCACAAAACCCACTGATATTGCCAATTACTTTAAGTATTTATTCATTGGCAAGATTAGCAGCTTTAGGCATGACATGCCAGCAACCAACGTTGACACTACACATCGAAGTATAGTTCATTAAAAAAGACAAGCATTGTCATTTTGAATTCCTTAAAGTGAGTGTGGAAGAGGTGAAAAAATGATTGTTGTCTATCAATAGTGACATGCCACCGGGGTCTGACAACTTGGATGGAAAATTACTGAGAATAAGAGCGAACAATATTGCCACTCCCTTTTGCCATATCTTCAATCTAAGCCTACTAGAACATGTGTGCCCTCAGGCCTGGAGGGAAGCTAAAGTCATTCCGCTACCAAAGAATAGTAAAGCTCCCTTTACTGGCTCAAATAGCCGATCAATCAGCCTATTACCAACCTTTAGTAAACTTTTGGAAAAAATAGTGTTTGACCAGATACAATGCAATTTTTCTGTAAACAAATTGACAACAGACTTTCAGCACACTTATAAGGAAGGATGTTCAACTATCACGACACTTACACAAATGACTGATGATTGGCTGAGAGAAATTGATTATAAAATGACTGTGGGATCTGTTTTGTTAGACTTCAGTGCGGCTTTGAACATTATTGATCATAGTCTGCTGATGGAAAAGCTTACCGTATGTGTTATGACTTTACACCACCTGCTATAATTGTGGACAAGGAGTTGCCTTTCTAACAAAACACAGATGGTGCTCTTTAATGGAAACCCCTCCAACAGAATACAGGTAGAATCAGGAATTATCTGGCCATTGTATTGGGCAGTTCAATGGTGAGAAATGTCTCAGTCCCTGGATCAAAAACGTTGTGCTGTCCAGGAGCACAAGTACAGGACATCAACAAGCTGCTCCCAAACATTTTAAACCAGCATCAGGAAATCAAGTCTATCATAGTTCATGTGGGATTCAATGACATTATGAAGGGCAGCTCAGAACAGCTGAGAACCGATTGGGCCTTTACTTGACACCAACAAACGCCCAATAAAATCTGGACCTGTGCCCTCCCGAAATCGTGGCCTTGAATGTTCCAGCAGACATTTAGCCCTCCATAACTGGCTACGAGACTATTGCTGCTCTGTGGGTGTAACATTCATTGCCAATTTTGATACTTTCTGGAAACAAAGCTTGTTTTATAAGGAGGATGGGATCCAACCAAATGATTTGTGTTCCTGGATTCTTCCACGGCATTATAAGGCTGCATTGAGAAAATGACATATCAATGACACAAGCCCAGCTCAGTTAAACCCTACCATTGTGTCACTTAGTTGTCATACTGAATCAGAAAATGTATATTATCACAGTGGCGCGTTGGAAGACACAATGTATGTAACCTTATTTACAGTGCATTCAGAAACTATTCAGACCCTTTGACTTTTTCCACATTTTGTTACATTACAGTCGTATTCTAAAACGGATAAAAATCATAATAATTCTTATCAATCGACACCCAATACCTAATAAAGACAAAGCAAAAACAGGTTTTTGCAAATGTTTTAAAAATAGTGAAATATGACGTTTACATAAGTATTCAGACCCTTTACTCAGTACTTTGTTGAAGCACCTTTGGCAACGGTTACAGCCTAGAGTATTCTTGGGTATGACCCCACAAGCATGGCACACCTGTATTTGTGGAGTTTTTCCCATTCTTCTCTGCAGATCCTCTCAAACTCTGTTAGGCTGGATGGGGAGGGTCGCTGCCCAACTATTTTCAGGACTCCAGAGATGTTCGATCGGGTTCAAGTCCGGGCTTTGGCTGGACCACTCAAGGATATTCAGAGACTTGTACCGAAGCCACGCCTGTGTTGTCTTGGCTGTGTACTTAGGGTCGTTCTCCTGTTGGAAGGTGAACCTTCGCCCCAGTCTGAGGTCCTGAGCGCTCTGGAGCATGTTTTCATCAATGATCTCTCTGTACTTTGCTCCATTCATCTTTCCCTCGATCCTGACGAGTCTCCCAGTCCCTGCTGCTATACAATATCCCCATAGCATGATGCTGCCACCACCATGCTTCACCGTAAAGATGGTGCCAGGTTTCCTCCAGAATTGACGGTTGGCATTCAGGCCAAAGTGTTCAATCTTGGTTTTATCAGACCAGAGAATCTTGATTGTCATGGTCTGAAAGTCCTTTAGGCGAACTCCAAGCGGGCTGTCATGCCTTTTACTGAAGAATTGCTTCCGTCTTGCCACTCTACCATAAAGGGGCTCCGGGCAGCCGAGCGGAAAGGAGGGAAAACTCGCCTCCCTGCGGACCTGGCATCCTTTCACTCCCTCCTCTCTACATTTTCCTCCTCTGTCTCTGCTGCTAAAGCCACTTTCTACCACGCTAAATTCCAAGCATCTGCCTCTAACCCTAGAAAGCTCTTTGCCACCTTCTCCTCCCTCCTGAATCCCCCCCCCTCCTCCCTCTCTGCAGATGACTTCGTCAACCATTTTGAAAAGAAGGTCGACGACATCCGATCCTCGTTTGCTAAGTTAAAAACGACACCGCTGGTTCTGCTCACACTGCCCTACCCTGTGCTCTGACCTCTTTCTCCCCTCTCTCTCCAGATGAAATCTCACGTCTTGTGACGGCCGGCCGCCCAACAACCTGCCCGCTTGACCCTATCCCCTCCTCTCTTCTCCAGACCATTTCCGGAGACCTTCTCCCTTACCTCACCTCGCTCATCAACTCATCCCTGACCGCTGGCTACGTCCCTTCCATCTTCAAGAGAGCGAGAGTTGCACCCCTTCTGAAAAAACCTACACTCGATCCCTCTGATGTCAACAACTACAGACCAGTATCCCTTCTTTCTTTTCTCTCCAAAACTCTTGAACGTGCCGTCCTTGGCCAGCTCTCCCGGTATCTCTCTCAGAATGACCTTCTTGATCCAAATCAGTCAGGTTTCAAGACTAGTCATTCAACTGAGACTGCTCTTCTCTGTATCACAGAGGCGCTCCGCACTGCTAAAGCTAACTCTCTCTCCTCTGCTCTCATCCTTCTAGACCTATCGGCTGCCTTCGATACTGTGAACCATCAGATCCTCCTCTCCACCCTCTCCGAGTTGGGCATCTCCGGCGCGGCCCACGCTTGGATTGCGTCCTACCTGACAGGTCGCTCCTACCAGGTGGCGTGGCGAGAATCTGTCTCCTCACCACGCGCTCTCACCACTGGTGTCCCCCAGGGCTCTGTTTTATGCCCTCTCCTATTCTCGCTATACACCAAGTCACTTGGCTCTGTCATAACCTCACATGGTCTCTCCTATCATTGCTATGCAGACGACACACAATTAATCTTCTCCTTTCCCCCTTCTGATGACCAGGTGGCGAATCGCATCTCTGCATGTCTGGCAGACATATCAGTGTGGATGATGGATCACCACCTCAAGCTGAACCTCGGCAAGACGGAGCTGCTCTTCCTCCCGGGGAAGGACTGCCCGTTCCATGATCTCGCCATCACGGTTGACAACTCCATTGTGTCCTCCTCCCAGAGCGCTAAGAACCTTGGCGTGATCCTGGACAACACCCTGTCGTTCTCAACTAACATCAAGGCGGTGGCCCGTTCCTGTAGGTTCATGCTCTACAACATCCGCAGAGTACGACCCTGCCTCACACAGGAAGCGTCGCAGGTCCTAATCCAGGCACTTGTCATCTCCCGTCTGGATTACTGCAACTCGCTGTTGGCTGGGCTCCCTGCCTGTGCCATTAAACCCCTACAACTCATCTAGAACGCCGCTGCCCGACTGGTGTTCAACCTTCCCAAGTTCTCTCACGTCACCCCACTCCTCCGCTCTCTCCACTGGCTTCCAGTTGAAGCTCGCATCCGCTACAAGACCATGGTGCTTGCCTACGGAGCTGTGAGGGGAACGGCACCTCAGTACCTCCAGGCTCTGATCAGGCCCTACACCCAAACAAGGGCACTGCGTTCATCCACCTCTGGCCTGCTCGCCTCCCTACCACTGAGGAAGTACAGTTCCCGCTCAGCCCAGTTAAAACTGTTCGCTGCTCTGGCCCCCCAATGGTGGAACAAACTCCCTCACGACGCCAGGACAGAGCTGTGGGTCAATCACCACCTTCCGGAGACACCTGAAACCCCACCTCTTTAAGCAATACCTAGGATAGGATAAGTAATCCTTCTCACCCCCCCCCCCCTTAAGATTTAGATGCACTGTAAAGTGACTGTTCCACTGGATGCCATAAGGTGAATGCACCAATTTGTAAGTCGCTCTGGATAAGAGCGTCTGCTAAATGACTTAAATGTAAATGTAAATAAAGGCCTGATTGGTGGAGTGCTGCAGGGATGGTTGTTCTTCTGGAAGGTTCTCCCATCTCCACAGAGGAACTCTGGTGCTCTGTCAGAATGACCATCAGATTCTTGGTCACCTCCCTGACCAAGGCCCTCTACCCTGTTTTCTCAATTTGGCCGGACGGCCAGCTCTAGGAAGAGTCTTGGTGGTTCCAAACTTTTTCTATTAAGAATGATGGAAGCAGCTGTGTTCTTGGAGACCTTCAATGTTGCAGAACATTTTTGGTAACCTTCCCCAGATCTGTGCCTTGACACAATCTTGTCTTGGAGCTCTACGGACAATTCCTTCGACCTCATGGCTTGATTTTTGCTTTGACATGCACTGTCAACTGTGGGACCTTATATAGACAGGTATGTGCCTTGCCAAATCACGTCCAATCAATTTCATTTAGCACAGGTGGACTCCAGTCAAGTTGTAGAAGCATCTCAAGGATGATCAATCGAAACAGGATGCACCTGAAGCTTAATTTCGAGTCTCATATCAAATGGTCTGAATACTTCGTGGCAAGAAAAAGTATGTGAATCCATATGAATTACCTGGATTTCTGCATAAATTGGTCATACAATTTGATTCGATTTTCATCTAAGTCACAACAATACACAAACAAAGTCTGCTTAAACTAATAACACACAAACAATTATAGGTTTTCATGTCTTTATTGAACACACCATGTAAACATTCAAAGTGCAGGGTGGGAAAAGTATGTGAACCCTTGGATTTAATAACTGGTTGACCCTCCTTTGGCAGCAATAACCTCAACCAAACATGTTCTGTAGTTTAGTATCAGACCTGCACAATGGTCAGGAGGAATCTTGGACCATTCCTCTTTACAAAACTGTTTCAGTTCAGCAATATTCTTAGGATGTCTGGTGTAAACCGCTCTCGAGGTCGTGACACAGCATCTCAATCAGGTTGAGGTCAGGACTCTGACTGGTCCACTCCAGAGGCATATTTTCTTCAGTTGAAGCCATTCTGTTGTTGATTTACTTCTGTGTTTTGGGTCTTTGTCCTGTTGCATCGCCAACTTCTGTTGAGCTTCAATTGGCGGACAGATTGCCTTAAATTCTCCTGCAAAATGTTTTGATAAACATGGGAATTCATTTTTCTGTCGACAGCAAGTTGTCCAGGCCCTGAGGCAGCAAAGTAGCACCAAACCATTTTACAGTTGGGATGTGGTTTTGATGATTGTGTGCTGTGCCTTTTTTTCTCCACACATAGTGTTGTGTGTTCCTTCCAAACAACTCAACTGTAGTTTAATCTGTCCACATAATATTTTTCCAGGTGCACTTTTGCAAACTTCAGACGTGCAGCAATGTTTTTAGTGGACAGCAGTGAATTCTTCCCTTGAACACCATTCTTGTTTTAGTGTTTTACATATTGTAGACTCGTCAACAGGACGGTTTCTACCAGGGAGAGTAGCAACAGGGCTGATCTTTCTCCATTTATTGACAATTTTTCTTACCGTGGACTGATTTTTTAGAGATTATTTTGTAACCCTTTCCAGCTTTATGTAAATCAACAATTCTTAATCTTAGGTCTTCTGAGATCTCTTTTGTTTGAGGCATGGTTCACATCAGGCAATGCTTCATGTGCGTGCCAGACACATTTTGTAAGTGTTTTTTATATTGCAGGGCAGCTCTAACAAAGTCTCCAATCTCGTCTCATTGATTAGACTCCCGGAGTCCTGACTCCGATTAGCTTTTGGAGAAGTCATTAGCCTTGGGGTTCACATACTTTTCCCAACCTACACTATGAATGTTTAAATTATGAATTCAATATAGACAAAAAGAATACAACAATTTGTGTGTTTTAGTTTAAGCACACTGTGTTTGTCTATTGTTGTGACTTAGAGGAAGATCAGATCAAATCTTTTGACCAATTTATGCAGAAATCCAGGTAATTCCAAAGGGTCCACATACTTTGTCTTGTAGCTGTATGTAAACTATGTATTTCTGTTTTTTATTCGTAATAAATTAGCAAAAAATTATAACCTGTTTTTGCTTTGTCATTATGGGGTATTGTGTGTAGATTGATGTTTTTATTTTTTATTGAATAGATTTTCGAATAAGGATGTAATGTAACGAATTGTGGAAAAGTTAAGGGGTCTGAATACTTCCTGAATGCACTATATGGCACATAGTAATTGGAAGAGGGTGTTCAGCAGAGATAGATGGGATGAGCTGAGGGAAAGTGAGGTTTGGGATGTGCAGTTGCTGGCTGTGGGATTGTATGACGGTCAAAGATAAAAGTAAAAAAAGTTCAAAGTTCAAGTAAGTTTGAATGACACTGAGGGGCGACGTTGTTACATCTGATACCTGTTTGCCTGAGGCTGATGCCGCGCAGGTGTTTCAACACATGTACACATGCATATACACACACTTGCATTCAAATGCACACACACACACATACACACATGTAAATGGTGCCATACATGCACTCAAATGTATTCAGTTGGCCTTGCTGTTATGATTGTTGTTGTCCATGTCCATCATTTTTCTATTGTTGTTTCCTTTTGTTTGTCTCTTTTTTCTCTTTTGTTCATTTTGTTTGTTATTGGTGCAGTGGGGGATGGTGGCTTGAGGGGTGGGGGGGAGGTCTCGGATGGTTGAGGGGCAGCTCTCGGGGGAACTGTGTGGGGGCGGAGGGCTGATCTTGGAATGCTGGTGGCCTGGCGTTTGGGAGTTTGTGCCGGTGGCTGATAGGTCGCTGGTTCGGGTCCCCGTTTTTGACCTTACGGGAGTACCGTCAACATGCCCTTGAGCGGGGCATTGACCCTGGTTGCTTCTGTGCGTCGCTCTGGATGGGAGTCTGTTAGATGACTGAATGTAATATAAATGTTGAGCGGCTTCACTGCAAGTAGATTGTATGTTTTAATATTCAATTTAAAAAAAGGAAAAACAAATGTAAAAAACAATTTTATTTGTGACAAATCATTGACTAAACACTTAACCCCAACTGAATCTTATAATAAAGAATGTGGAAATTGAGCAAGTTGAGGTTAAAACTGCTTGGAATAACCCTGGATTGTAAACTGTCATGTTCAAAACATGTTTATACAGCAGTAGCGAAGATGGGGAGAAGTCTGTTCATAATAAAGCATTACTCTGCCTTTTTAACAACACTATCAACAAGGCAGGTCCTACAGACCCTAGTTTTGTCGCACCTGGACTGCTGTTCAGTCGTGTGGAAAGGTTCCACAAAGAGGGACCACTGAAAATTTGAATTGGCTCAGAACAGGGAAGCACGGCAGGCCATTAAATGTACACAGAGAGCGAACATTAATAATATGCATGTAAGTCTGAATGCACTGAGGAATCTGTTTAAACTACTAGCACACAGCTCGAACACACATGCATACCCAACAAGACCTGCCACCAAAGGTCTCTTCACAATCCCCAAGTCAAGAACAGACTATGGGAGGTGCACAGTACTACATAGAGCCATGGCTACATGGAACTGTATTCCACATCAGGTTAATGATGCAAGCAGTAGAATCAAAACCTTATATGAAACAGCAGGAGACAGCAGAGGGAGGAGCCCCCTATCTACATTGACGGGACAGTAGTGGAGAGTTTTAACTTCCTCGGCGTACACATCACGGACAAACTGAAATGGTCCACCCACACAGACAGCGTGGTGAAGAAGGCGCAGCATCGCCTCTTCAACCTCCGGAGGCTGAAGAAATTTGGCTTGTTACCAAAAACACTCACAAACTTCTACAGATGCACAATCGAGAGCATCCTGTCGGGCTGTATCACCGCCTGGTACAGCAGCTGCTCCGCCCATAACCGTAAGGTTCTCCAGAGGTTAGTGAGGTCTGCACAACGCATCACCGGGTGCAAACTACCTGCCCTCCAGGACACCTACACCACCCGATGTCACAGGAAGGCCAAAAAGATCATCAAGGACAACAACCATCCAAGCCACTGCCTGTTCTCCCTGCTATCATCCAGAAGGCGAGGTCAGTACAGGATCATTCAAAGCATTCAAATCATACTTATTTTCCACCATAATTTGCAAATAAATTCATTAAAAATCCTACAATGTGATTTTCTTGATTTTTTTTTCCATTTTGTCTGTCATAGTTGAAATGTACCTATGATGAAAATTACAGGCCTCTCTCACCTTTTTAAGTGGGAGAACTTGCACAATTGGTGGCTGACTAAATACTTTTTTGCCCCACTGTATATACTGTACTCTATACCATCTACTGCATCTTGCCTATGCCGTTCGGCCATCACTCATTCATATATTTTATGTACATATTCGTATTCATTCCTTTACACTTGTGTGTATAAGGTAGTTGTTGTGAAATTGTTAGGTTAGATTACTTGTTAGATATTACCGCATGGTCGGAACTTGAAGCACAAGCATTTCGCTACACTCGCATTAACATCTGCTAACCATGTGTATGTGACAAATACAATTTGATTTGATTTGAGACACACACAGGCACAGACACACATACACATGATAAGACACACATTCTACACTCGTACACATGGATGTTGTATTGTAAATATGTGATTGTGGAGTAGCGGCCTGAGGGAACACATTAAATGTATTTTTATGAAATGTAATGTTATGTGATATTTTAAATTGTTTATAACTGCAGCTAATGGGGATCCTTAATACAAATAGCCATGATTTACATTTTGTTGAAAGATTTCAATATGATTTTTAAATTTCAGCCTTGCGTTGTCTACTTTCAGAATCCTCTTTTTTTGATTGGGGACCTTCTTACTGATGAATGTAATAGTTTTTCTTGTGCTGTATTTTAGTTTGTTTTACATTGTATCTGATTTTAATTTAATTTTGTCTGATGAATTGTGTGTGCAGGACTCCCTTGTGAAAGAGACCCTGGTCTCAATGGTGACTCCCTGTTTGAATAAAGAATGAGAAGAATAGGGTGCCATTTAGGACGCATCCACGGAAAGGAAGCTCCCTATGGGCACTGGTCAAAGTATTACCATTTGGGACAGAGGACCCCTCCTGTATAGTCTAATCAAATTTCACACATGGCTTGGTACTAATGTGTGTGTCAGCCCCTGAGGAGTGTGTGAAGCTGCTGATCTGAGTGGCACCACTCACCTTTAACACCCCCGCGCTTGGTCTGCCACTCTGGCCGCTGAGGCGAGCTCAGTGATGGCCTATGGTGGGCTGCAGGGTTGTTTAGGGCTCCAATGACGCAGTTATGGCTGAGTCATCTTCGCGCCACACAGTCACTCACCACGTCTGTCCAGAGGGAAGAGGACAGGACCTGTCCATAATTTTCTTTTACACATTTTATTTAACCTTTATTTAACTAGGCAAGTCAGTTAAGAACAAATTATAATTTACAATGATGGCCTACCACGCCAAACCTGGACGATGCTGGGCCAATTGTGCACCACCCAGGACTCCCAATCACAGCCAGATATGATACGGCTTGGATTTAAACCAGGGACTGCAGTGACGCTTCTTGCATTGAGATGCAGTGCTTTAGACCACTGCGCCACTCGGGAGTCATTTCCACAGAATGAAATAGAACCCCGAAAATCAGGATCAGAATAATCTTTATTCACTAAAGACATTTACATATACCAGGAATTTGACAATAACCAGAATATACAGACAAATAACCAGAAAAACTATATGTCTACATTTTATTGTTATACCGTATTTTATATTGTATCAGTATGACTTTGGTAATAGTGTGGTCAGGGCAAGAGCTAGGGATGTTCTCTTTTATCATTATTTTAAAGTGCTCCTCTCCTAATAGTACATTGATGATACTACTGTACATATAATTAACCCAAAAGGCTAAGAAAGAGGATAGATTACCCTCATTATCAAAGGTCTAGTTTAACATAATATGACATAATAGTGTTACTGGTGTACTGTTAGGCCAAAGTAGCGCCCAGTGAAAGTCTATACACCCTTGCACAGTCTTCGTTGCCTCTAAAAAGGGAATAAATTGGGATCTAAACAACCGACTTGATCTAAACAACCGACTCCAATATTTTGGTCCAAGACAAATTATAGATTTTTTTTAACGAATAAAAAGCTAAACAAAGAAGTACTGATTGCAAAGGTCTTTGAAAGAAAGGACCTCTTTCTGTTGCACATTTAAATAAGCACCACACGGTATGGCTCGTTATATTGTTCATGCATGCTTGTGTTCTGAGGAACATCTAACTTGGTTTCAGAAGAAAATCACTTTACATTTCCTTATGAAGGGGGCTTCACACAGTACATATGCCTTGGATATCAGCCATTCAAAGTCGGCCTTAGTGGGAGTGACCATAGAATTCTATGTGAGTGACACCCACAAAGTCATAATTACGGTTAAATCCCGCCCATTTACACAACTACCTTCTTAAAACATTATTTTAAACCTAACCCGAAGCTTAACCCTCACTTTAACCACATGGATAACCTCATGCCTAACTATAAGGTTAAATTATGGAGGACCAAACCTGCCTTAATTAGAATTAAATGAATAAATAAATAAAATAACACATAAATAGATGAATACATTAATAAACAAATGCACACATAAATAGATAAATAAATACATGGACACATAAATAGATAAATAACTATTTAAATCATTAATCACACTTTCTTTCATTTTATTAATTTAGTTATTTCTGTATTACTTCCTGATAATGAGGTCAGTGCACGTCGATCAATTGCATTTGCCTGGGCTGCATTCAGTATGACAGAACATGTTCAAAGTTTAAAGGTCATGTTTCACATTAGCAACCCCCAAACAATAATGTGTAGCGCATATAGCTATGTATCAATATGAAGTCACTTTTGGGGGGGAAATTGTATGCTGCTGTGCCACACGTGCACCATAAAAACACACACAAAAAAACAAATGTAATGTTGTCCTTGCTTGCATATAAACATATTAACAGTTTTGGAACACTGAGCCATGGACGGCCTGCACCAGGTGGCTGTGTGGAATGGGTTGCTTTTGACAATAAGGCACCGGACTATTATTGAACCTAGAAGAAGAACAAGAGAGGGGAGCGAAAGTAATGTCCGTTTAGCCAGAAAAGCATGGTAAGCTAACGTTACTGAGTATCAAGCTAGCTAGCTTGGCTACAACTGATAAAGTTGAGTTGGTAACTTGCTGCATTTTACAGCCAGACTATCAGTTTTACACTTAGCTAGCTAGCTAGTTAATTACCTAAATTACAGTTACCATAAACCATCATTATCTAGCTAGCTACGATAGCTAAATATCTGTCAGTTGTAAAGCAAGCAGGATCGTGGCATGTCAGAAGCAATGCATGCTGGCTAGCTCACGTTAACTATTTCACTTATTAAGCAATAGAGTGGATACTTAATTAATGAGCTAGCAACTAGCTAACTACAGTCAAATAAGTAGGAGCATGTTGTCATGATGGAATAAATCCTCTATGTGAAGCTAGCCACAATATCGATTAGCCACAATAGTGGAATTTGCTGTTCGCATTAGCAATTGTTAGTGAGGTAAGACGTGGGGCCAAAATATAATTATATTAGCCAGCTATGAATTCACATGTATGCCATGTAACTACTTTATTGACGAAAAGTGTACTTACTATGCTTGTATTTGTATTTATTATGGATCCCCATTTTGCTACTCTTCCTGGGGTCCAGCAAAGTGAAGGCAGTTATAAATGTTTTAAATCATTACAATAAATTTACAACAGATTTCACAACATATTAATTGTGTGCTCTCAGGCCCCTAAATCTACAACACAAAATCCATGTGTATGTGTGTATAGTGCATATGCTATTTTGTGTTTGCATACATGTGTCATAGATCCCTGTGACCAAGAAAGTGAAGGTAATAATAATAATAATATATGCCATTTAGCAGACGCTTTTATCCAAAGCGACTTACAGTCATGTGTGCATACATTCTACGTATGGGTGGTCCCGGGGATCGAACCCACTACCCTGGCGTTACAAGCGCCATGCTCTACCAACTGAGCTGTAACCTGCCTAAATGACTACAGACCCGTAGTAGCACTCACGTTGGTAGCCATGAAGTGTTTTGAAAGGCTGGTTATGGCTCACATCAACACCATCATCCCGGAAACCCTAGACCCACTCCAATTCGCATACCGCCCCAACAGATCCACAGATGACTCAATCACACTCCACACTGCCCTTTCCAACCTGGAAAAAAGGAACACGTATGTGAGAATTGTGTTCATTGACTACAGCTCAGGGTTCAACACCATAATGCCCACGAAGTTCATCACTAAGCTAAGGAACCTGGGACTTAACACCTCCCTCTGCAACTGGATCCTGGACTTTTTGAAGGGTCGCCCCCAGGTGGTAAGTGTAGGCAACAACATATCTGCCACGCTGATCTTCAACCCGTACTCCCGGTTCACCCACAACTGCATGGCCAAGCGCAACTCCAAAAGCATCATTAAGTTTACTGACGACACAATAGTGGTAGGCCTGATCACCGACAACGAGGAGACAGGCTATAGGGAGGAGGTCAGAGACCTGGCAGTATGGTGCCAGGACAACAACCTCTCCCTCAATGTGTGCAAGACAAAGGAGCTGATTGTGTACTACAGGAAACGGAGGGCCGGACATGCCTCCATTCACATCGAAAGGGCTGTAGTGGAGCGAGACAAGAGTTTCAACAAAGCATCATCACCAACAAAGTATCATGTTCTAAACATACCAAGACAGTTGTGAAGAGGACACAACACCTTTTCCCCCACCGGCAGGCGGATTTAGGTTGTCGGGGGCGGCACGGGGTGCCCGCACAATTTTTGGGGGAGTGGTGACATTTGCGCGTTAGGGTTTCTATTGCTCATTTGCACATCACGTCAATGATATCATGTCACTGTGTGGGACTGTGGGTCAATTAACCTTGTCGAAGTGGGCACCCTGATTCTAGTTTGTGAGCTAGGCATCTATCAAACAGCGCATCTCTAACGTTGTACAGTACTAATGCAATTTGTAAAATCATTCACACTAAGAAATACTGCCAAATAAACCACAATTAATTCATAATACTGTGAATAATAAGTTTCACAGACATATTGTTGCATTTTCTTCTGGTTTGTGCGAAATCGTTAAGAATAATATAAAACCGGTCTGCACACCACCAAGGTGAATTGGTTTAGTCTTGACTCTTGGTTGACAGTGTTGGGGGATGGGTAATGTATTGATGCTCGGGTGCCAAATCAAAACAAATGGATAAGAAAAGGTCTAAGCCATCAGGTGCCCAGTTTAGCAAAAAGAGGAAAGAAGAAGAGGAGAAACTCGCAAAAAATAAAGGTATGCAGCTATGTCATCTCTTTATGTGTATAATATTATGCATGTCATTAAATTGGCTAGTATAACACTTATGTTTGTTAGCCTATGTTGCCTGGTATGCTATTACACATAGGGCGACAATATTCAGTTCTGTCCAACTAGCTTACATAACATTGATATAATTTCACACAGTTTCATCATGATAATGTGTGTAGCCTACAGCAAAATGATTACAACTTAACCAGCACATTATTGATTTGTTTAACTTTCATTTGTATTTATTATGGACCCCCATTAGCTGCTGTGAAAGCAGCAGCTACTCTTCCTGTAGTCCAGCAAAATTAAGGCAGTTTATACAATTTTAAAAACATTACAATACATTCACAGATTTCACAACACACTGTGTGCCCTCAGGCCCACACTCCACCACTACCACATATCTACAGTACTAAATCCATCTGCATGTATAGTGCGTATGTTATCGTGTGTGTGTGTGTGTATGCATGTGTCTGTGCCAATGTTTGTGTTGCTTCACAGTCCCCGCTGTTTCGTGTTTTTTAATCTTTTTTTTTCAATCTAATTTTACTGCTTGCGTCAGTTACTTGATGTGGAATAGAGTTCCATGTAGTCATGGCTCTATGTAGTACTGTGTGCCTCCCATAGTCTGTTCTGAACTTGGAGACTGTGAAGAGACCTCTTGTGGCATGTCTTGTGGGGTATGCATGGGTGTCCAAACTGTGTGCCAGTAGTTTAGACAGACAGCTTGGTGCATTGAAATACAGTATATGAGGCTGACACCCTAAATACATTTGTTTCACAATTAAATATACATGTCATTGTGCACAATTTATCAAACTTTCAGAATAGGAACCAAATGAACCATACAATCTCATTGGCTAATTCTAGGCATAAGAGACCCCAAAAGACTCAATATATCACAAAATATATAAAATATCAGCATAATATAGAGGTCTTTTAAGTTATCCAACAGCATTTGAAATTCCCCTTACTGAGCTCAGGACCTAGTCAATACAATCACAGAAAACGTTAATGATGTCACCTCAATTTGAAAAGAAGAACTGATTTCAGCATTAAAAGACTCCAAAAAATGGCCAATCATTTCAGGTCCAGCACCATCGTTGGGTGTGAAAGATTCAGCAGACTGCTGGCATTACACATCTGACTAAAAGACTACTGTAGCTCTGCTGGAGTCACTTTTATTGATAACTTTGACACCTTCTGGAAACAGAAGATACTCCCCTGCCTCAGCCAATCTGTAATGTCCCCGCGTCCCAGCCGGCGACAGGTTCCCGCGCATCAGCAGGGATGACCGATCTGCTCCTGATCCTTGGGAACGTTCCTCGGGTTGGCGTCCTGCGGCTGGAGCCGAACACGCCGGGGAGGGGGTACCGTCAGGTATGCTCTCTCTCCGGCGCTCTAGGTCGCCATGCTCCTGCGTCTTAGCCAGTTTTCCTCACCTCTGCAGAGGTGTCCGGTCCGCTCCTGATCCCTGGGATCGTCATTTTGGTCAGTGTTCTGGGGCCGTGCGTCGGGGAGGGTGTACTGTGTGCTCCTTCTCCGGCCTCTAGGTCATCAGGCTGCTCATTATGGCGCACACCTGTCACCATCATTACGCACACCTGCGCGTCATGACACTCACCTGGACTCCATCACCTCCTTGATTACCTTTCCTATATATGTCACTCCCTTTGGTTCCTTCCCCAGGTGTTTCTGTTTCAGTTTCATGTCTGTGTGCTGTTAGGGCTTCTTGTTTTGTATTATGTTGTTTATTTTATTAAAACACTCCTTGAACTTGCTTCCCGACTCTCAAAGCACATCGTTACCCTGGACCTTACCTGGACAATTGGATAATCTGCCCCATCCAGGGAACAGGCCACAATGGACACGAGGACCCTCTTGAATCACATTCGAGTTATGGTTCTCACCCTAAACGAGTAGAAGAGTCACCTGACCTCCTCACAGAAGGTGATCTACCTCAGGATGTCCATAGACTTGGCTTTCATGAGGGCACGTCACCCTCAGGTGAGAGTAGCAAAATCTTAACCTACCTCAACTGATTTCGGCTCGGACGAGCAGATAGTGTTAGAGTGCCAACAGTTAGTTGGCTTACTGACGGTGACTTCACTGTTGGTTCCGCTGGGCATTCTCAATCAGGCCACTCCCACGGCCAGCACCCAAAACAACACCTTCAACTGTTGGTGATGAGTGCATGTTTGAGGACCCTATCAAAGTGGCTATCCCGCTCCTTCCTGCTAAACTGGGTGAGCCTGATCACAGACACCGATTAATCTGATATTGTGATACCATATTGGAGTGATCCAATATAGTGCTACATAATGAAGGTTACGAATGTAACCACGGTTATGTGAGCTATTGGATCACTCCAATCCTCTTTGTCAGTGATCTACAGTGCCTCGAAAAGAACACGAGGTGGAAGTAGTGCGGCAGCAGCTCTTTAAGGGGGTCAGCCGCAGCACTACCCAGTACATGGGACAAATTTGAAATTCTAACTCGGAATGCATCCTGCCGTGCAGAAGGATACCATATTGGAGTGATCCAATAGCTCACATAGCCATGGTTACGTACATAACCTTCGTTTTCAGCAGTGGCCAGGACTTGTATGTGAAGCTATTCACAATAAAGATCAGCCACAACAGTGGAATTTACAGTCCACCTTTAAAATAAAAGTCCCTGATTGAAATGGATACAAATAGTGGAATCAGTTCCAAATTTGTGCTAGATAATACTTAACAAGTTTGGAATGTTTTTATATAAATTCAACAACAGACAATAATGAACTAATTTGACAAAAAGGAAAAATCATTTAAAATCGTGGATGTATTAGTCTTCATAATTGAATTGGGGCATACTTACACTGAGTATACCAAACATGAGGAACACCTTAATATTGAGTTGCACCCCCCTTTTGCACTCAGAACAGCCTCAAATCATCGGGGACTGGACTTTACCAGGTGTCGAAAGCGTTCCACAGTGATGCTGGCCCATGTTGACTCCAATGCTTCCTAGTTGTGTCAAGTTGGCTGAATTTCCTTTGGGTGCTGGACCGTTCTTAATACACATGGTATACCGTTGACTGTGAAATAGCCCAGCAGCATTGCAGTTCTTGACACAAACCGGTGCACCGGCACCTACTACCATACCCCATACAAAGGCACTTAAATCTTTTGTCTTTCCCATTCACCCTCTGAATGGCACACATACACAATCTGTCTCAAGTCTTAAAAATCCTTCTTTAACCTGTCTCCTCCCCTTCCTGTACACTGATTGAAGTGGATTTAACAAGTGACATCAATAAGGGACCATAGCTTTCATAGGATTCACCTGGTCAGCCCATGTTATGTTTTGTATACTCAATGTAGAACCTTACCTATGAATTGTGGATCAATGGAATTGTGAATCAGCCTATTCAGTGACACCCACAGAACACAACTGTGAATAGTTTACACACATATACAGCCTTACCTATTAATCTTGTTTCCACTGTGCAAAAGCAGGCAAAATCAGTCGAGCAATGCACCGTGACATCGATCAACCAATGGTGTGTTAGATACCACCCACAGACGTTTGATTGACACACCCATATTATCATATTGGAGGAAGAAATACAGAAATAAATTAATAAATATATAAATGAATTAAATTAAAGTTTGAATAATTAGATAATACATAGAGAAATAATTAAATAAATAGAGATATGTAGAGCAAATTAATACATTGT
The DNA here is from genome assembly GCF_021184085.1 of Oncorhynchus gorbuscha. Lineage (NCBI taxonomy): Eukaryota > Metazoa > Chordata > Actinopteri > Salmoniformes > Salmonidae > Oncorhynchus > Oncorhynchus gorbuscha. Next base: position 36,427,744 of record NC_060188.1, read on the forward strand.
CGCCATTTTTCTCTTATTTCCTTTCTCATTTATTTAATTATATATCTATTTACAGTGCATTTTCGGTGCATTTCTGTTTTTTATATAAATTTGTCACAATTTCTAAAAACCTGTTTTCACATTGCCTTTATGGGGTATTGTGTGTAGATTGCTGAGGAAATTGTTTATGTAATCCTTTTTAGAATAAGGCTGTAACGTAGCAAAATGTGGAAGAAGTCAAGGGGTCTGAATATTTTTCAAAGGCACTGTATGTGTGCATTTAATTAGAATGGCAGGTTTGGTCCTTCATATTAAATTAAAACCAAAAAGCAAATTTTAGTTTTCATGAATTTATACGATATAGTCAATTTTGACTTTGTGTCTGTGTTATTTAGTTATTTAAAAAAACAGGTCCTACTTTCCAGCTAGCTAATTAGCAGTGGACAGAGCTAGCTAGCTAATGGCTCCACCAAGAAGAAGAAAGACTACACCCTTAGAAACTGTGGTCGATGTGTGTCAGAGTTACAAACACAATATCTTTATTGCCAATACGACAGAGGTACACAAGACACATGGGGGAAGGTGTTGTGGGAGACGATTGGTTTGTAGATTAAGCCAATGAGTAATGTGAGTTAACCCACTGTTCATAGGCTGTCATTGTAAATAAAAATTTGTTCTTAACTGACTTACCTAGTAAAATAAAGGATAAAAAATATATATATATATTTTTTTTTACCCATCTACCAATAGATGCCCTTCTTTTCGAGTCATTGAAAAACTTCCCTGGTCTTTGAGGTTGAATCTGTGTTTGAAATTCACTGCTCGACCGAGAGACATTACAGATAATTGTATGAGTGGGGTACAGAGATGAGGTAGTCATTCAAAAATCATGTTAAACACTATTATTGCACACAGAGTGAGTTCATGCAACTTATGTGACTTGTTACTCACATTTTTACTCCTGAACTTATTTTGTCTTACCATAACAAAGGGGTTGAATACTTATTGAGTAAATACATTTCAGCTTTTAATTTTTTATTAATTTGTAAACATTTTTGAAAAACATAATTCCACTGACCTTATCTGTGTAGGCGAGTGCCCCCCAAAAATCTCAATGTAACACATTTCAAATGCAGGCTGTAAACACAACAAAATGTGTAAGTCAAGGGGAGTGAAAACCTTCTCAAGGCACTGTAGATCTATTTGTTAGAAAGAATATTATATTTCCCTTGAAGTAATGTTGAATGTAAAACAAAATGGCTAACAACAAAATGTGTAAAAAGTCAAGAGGTGTGAAAACCTTCAAGGCCTGTAGACCTATTTGTTAGAAATAATACTATATTTCCCTTGACGAAGTTATGCTGAATGTAAAACATGGCTCAATTTACCCCACTCTCCCCGAATTAATGAAATTGATTGGTGACTGTTTTAATTGATTAAGCGAGACACAGAGACAAAGACATCCATTGAGTTTGACTGTGCCCACCCCCTACACAAGTTCAACGTAGTACCCTCCGGCATCCCACTGTAAAAAAAGAAAAGAAAAGGGGGTTGATAACCACCCTGGAGGTGATGACTGAGAACTCAACCAGCGGGACTAATGCAACACATTTTATAGTAAAGTTAATCCTCCTGGATGTTCATGACAAATCACAGATGAGAGAATTTATACAAAAGGTACATTGTACTCTCATGCAACAGACATCAAGATTACATCGCAACAAGTTTCTGTCTCGGTCATTTACTGCTTGTTTATACAGAAGTACTAATGTAACATAGACAGTAGGTCATTCCCTCAAACGATTAAGTTCAGCGTTCATCTGCCATATGGGAGATGAAAAGGAGATTTGATGTCCCTGGCACAGACAAACAGGTACACAGACACCAATTATAGAATGGAATGTCTTTTCACCAAGCCATCGTAAATCTACTGTCAGCGTCCTCTCAATTCACAGACAAAGTTCTAAGAACTATTATAAGTTCTAAGTTACTATTCCCCAGGTTGTTGCTGTAAATGAGAATGTGTTTTCAGTCAACTTACCTGGTAAAATAAAGGTAAAATAAATAAATACAATTCAATGGGTGTGCGATGTTGCTGGATATTGCCGGGAACTGGAACACGCTGTCGATCCAGGGCATTCCAAACATGCTCAATGGGTGACATGTCTGTTGACTATGCAGGACCATGGAGGAACTAGGACATCTTCAGCTTCCAGGAACTGTGTACAGATCCTTGTGACAAGGGGCCATGTATTATCATGCTGAAACATGAGGTGATGGCAGCAGATGAATGGCACAACAGTGGGCCTCAGGATCTCGTCAGGGTATCTCTGTGCATTCAAATTGCCATCGATAAAATGCAATTGTGTTCGTTGTCCGTAGCTTATGCCTGCCCATACCATAACCCCACCCCCACCATGGGGCACTCTGTTCACAACACTGACATCAGCAAACCGCTCACCAACAAGACACTATCTGCCCGGTACAGTTGAAACCAGGATTCATCGATGCAGAGCACAATGTACCAGTGGCCATCGAAGGTGAGCATTTGCCCACTTAAGCTATTAATTCAGCTCATGAAACATGGGAACAACACTTTACATGTTGCTTTTATATTTTTGTTCAGTATAGTTACTCCAAAATACTAACATAAATGACAGAATGAAAATAAGGAAGATAGTACAGAATAAAAATATTCCAAAACATGCTTCCTGATTGCAATAAGGCACTAAAGTAAAACTGAAAAAAATGTTGCATTGAAATTAACTTCATGTCCTGAATACAAAGCATTATGTTTGGGCCAAATCTAACATAACACAACACTTGAGTACCACTCGTTCATATTTTCAAGCATAGTGGTGGCTGCATCATGTTATGTGTATGCTTGTCATTGGCAAGGACTGTCAGTGCCAGTACATATGCCTCCAACCTACACAAATGACTCATCATACAAAATAAATTTGCAAGACTAGCCCCCTCCAATTACCTGGCTCCATCTGAAACATTGTTTAAGAAACTCAATATTTTGTCTATTTTTCTAGAGAAGGTATACAAGATCGGTGGAGAATCCAGCTACGAACTGGTCCGTTTGGTTCCATTTTGTGAAACTCGTGGGAGACAATAAGGCCACATTACCATAACGCTGTTTATATAATAGCCTCAGTTATGAGGCTTGCTTCTAATTGCTGTACAGGATGAATGAGGAAAGACTAAATTATTTGTGAAATTGTAATGATGTAATTTGAGAGAAATGTATTTCTGTGTAAATTTTCACTTAAGTCTCTGGCACGCCCCCATGAACACAGTTAGGACCTGGCGTCATGAGACAGCCCTTTTCTGCTCTTCTGAATAAAACACCCACCTTGAGAATTTCTCAACAGACCATGTTTCTCTCAATTACGAGAGGACAAAGGTTGCAGACCAGCTTACCTTGATAACGAGAGGACCAAGGTTTGAGTAGATGACGGAATCTTTTAACCATACCACATGGTTAAACTCTTAAGAGTATCGATACCGACAGAATAAGAACAAGTCTTTGATATTAATTACTAGTCTGCAGCTAGCAATTTGGTATCATTGAACGCGAAGACCGACAACCGTCGAAACATCTATTCTATAACGACATGAATTAATGTCACTCTGAACTATCCATTCTAACCACGGCAGAGAGAGCGAGGGCGAACAGACTCTCCAACAGAAACAAACTTTTCAACAGAGATCCCGAAGACACACTGAGCGTAAATGTATATATTGATTGCAATTATTCCCAAATGAGTGAGCGTTCATGTGCAAAGGATTAGCATTTCAATTGTTAATTCATTAACTGTGTATTGTCTTATCTCAGTCGACCTCACTCCCCTTTTGTACACCAAGCCGCGACGCCGGTTTATCCCACTAGGAAAACTCCGTTATCATTTCCTAACATGAGGTAAATAATTCATTAATTCGAAGACTAAGTGATCAGATATTAAAATATTTTAAAAGTTGTATTATAACTTAATTATAACTTTTGTAATCTGAATATTTTCCTTGGTGCCCCGACATCCTAGTTAATTACATTTGCCTGATTAGTTAATCACGAAATGCTAATTAGAGAATCTTTGATAAAAACTAAAAGTCTTCAGTTAATGATAGTAAAGACACGACAACGGATAACACGCAAGCCGATACAACAGAGCACAGGTACTCACAAAACCAACGGACATGGAACAGTAATCAAAAAGGACAATGGGGAACAGAAGGCACATAGTGGGGCAAAAAATTATTTAGTCAGCCACCAATTGTGCAAGTTCTCCCACTTAAAAAGATGAGAGAGGCCTGTAATTTTCATCATAGGTACACTTCAACTATGACAGACAAAATGAGAAAAAAAATCCAGAAAAATCACATTGTAGGATTTTTAATGAATTGATTTGCCTCAGCTCATTGGCTAGCTCCACTCCTATTCCCCAGGCGCTCTCTTTTGATGACTTCTGTAACCGTAATAGCCTTAGTTTCATGCACGTTAACATTAGAAGCCTCCTCCCTAAGTTTGTTTTATTCACTGCTTTAGCACACGCTGCCAACATGGATGTCCTAGCTGTGTCTGAATCCTGGCTTAGGAAGACCACCAAAAACTCTGAAATCTCCATCCTCTGAAATCTCTACAACATTTTCAGACAAGATAGAACGGCCAAAGGGGGCGGTGTCGCAATCTACTGCAGAGCTTTGTCCTACTATCCAGGACTGTACCCAAACAATTTTAACTTCTACTTTTAAAAATCCACCTCTCTAAAAACAAGTCTCACCGTTGCCGCCTGTTATAGACCACCCTCTGCCCCCAGCTGTGCGCTGGACACCATATGTGAACTGATTGCCCCCCCCCCATCTATCTTCAGAGCTCGTGCTGCTAGGTGACCTAAACTGTGACATGTTTAACACCCCAGCCATCCTACAATCTAAGCTTGATGCCCTCAATCTCACACAAATTATAAATGAACCTACCAAGTACCACCCCAAAGCCGTAAACATGGACACCATCATAGATATCACCCTAACCAACTTGCCCTCTAAATTCACCTCTGTTTTCAACCAAGATCTCAGCGATCACTGCCTGATTTCCTGCATCCATAATGGGTCAGCGGTCAAATGCCCTCCACTCACTGTCAAACGCTCCCTGAAACACGTCAGCGAGCAGGCCTTTCTAAATCGACCTGGCCCGGGTATCCTGGAAGGACATTGACCTCATCCCGTCAGTAGAGGATGCCTGGTAATTTTTAAAAAAATGCCTTCCTCATCATCTTAACCTCTCTGCGCACAGAACCCGTTAGCGGGATGAAATTCGATAACATACGGTGATCACTACATAAATAGTTATATTATACATTCATGAAAATACAAGTGTCTCACATGTTTCAAAAAGCCTAGAATCTTGCTAATCCAACTGCGTTGTCATATTTTTAAAAAGGATTTACTGCGAAAGAATACAATGCGATTATCTTAGGATAGAGCCCCATAAAAAAACAACTATTTCAAAAGGCACAGGCGCAACAAAATCACAAACTGCAATAAAATAAATGATTTACCTTTGACAATCTTCCTCTGTTTGCAATCCCAATGCTCATTGTTACACAATGAATGGTCTTTTGTTTGATAAAATCCATTTTTATAGCCTAACACGAAACATTTTGTGAACCGCTTGTGTCGCGAAATCCGTCACATTCCATTTTCGACGACACATTCGATGTAAATACACACATGAAACGTGACTTTTCCAGTCATGTTTGGTTTCATTGCAACTGGTTTGTTTGTAACACAACCAAGTCTAAGACTTGTTTGTAACACAACCAAACTTGATGGGTCATTTCGCGGGACGTATTGACTGAAAGAAACCGGTTTGAAGACAACAAGTAATGACATCATTGTGCACCAATGATATGACCGCTGTTTTGTTGATTGCTGCCACAAGTGGTGTTCATCTGCCCAAATTTATTTCTGCAGGCATGGATGTGCCTCAGGGCCAAAAGGGCACAGCATGGAGGCGTCGCTGTGTTCTTTGCAAAATGAAGTCCCCCATCACCTGCACCACATGCTTGGTGACCCTCTGCTTTACAGCAGAAAGAGACTGCTATTGTAAATGTATATACATTTTTTCCATGTTTTGTTAGAATACCATTTTGGTATTTGCATCCTGTTTTAATGATTATTTTGGGTATTATTATTTTTTCTTCTTCAAGCGTTCAGGGAGGTTTAGGTCAAATATATTTTGCTGAAGGAGAGGGCCATCATTTTCATTTCTGTAGCCCAATTTTCTCCATGTCAAATTCACTAACTAGCTAACCAACAACTCTTATGACGTATTTGAAAGACAACAAGAATTCATTGTGCACATTTATTTATGTTTATTTGTTATTAACAAACATGAGTAGTCACATGCAAAAAAAGCCAACAAGCTCTCGCAGTCTCAAGTTAGAAAGTAGACGTTCATCCATGTTTCTCAAAAGTCAAATTTCGAAGAGTTTAAGGTTAAGTTCAAGTCATTAACTCTGAAATCTTAAGGTTAGGCATTACCGCAATGGTTAAGGTTGAGGATAGGCTTAAAACAAAAATACATAGCTGGATTTGAACATGCAACCTATTAAGCTTTGAGCACCATAGCAATACAATTTGTTCTATACAGCTGTCAACATTCTATAAGGAAAGAGACACTTAATCAAAAAATCAATAACCAGATTACTCCGGATACCAGACTTCGATTAGTGATAACTCAGCTCTAGAATGTTGTCATTGATGAGAATTAATCCAAAACTAATTGACATTCAGAATCGACTTTGTTTAGACATCAGACTTTATTGTATTTATTTATTCAGAGGTACATGCATCCACACAGTCTTGATTTATAGGATCCTTCCCACTGTATGATTGATATGTCAAGTGACAAAATCCCAAGTTATCAATTAAAAGTTTATGGAAAAACCGCACTTTACAGTTTATTAAATATTATACAGCTGTAGTCATCAATCAAATCAAACTATTTTTGTATCACATTTCTTAAAATGCATACATTTCAAGGTGTTCACAGTCGTTGGATGGGGTGTTGTCTGGAAACAAATAATAGGCTCCTAGAATAGGTTATTATATTCAAGTTTTGCTCAAAGCAGCCTACTAAAGTAATATAATTAACATAAGTTCAATCACAAAGGCTGGTCTGAGTGCATCTCTTCAGTTTCATTCAGTAGTACAACACAAATCATATTGCATTTTATCATGTGCACAGTAGGATTATAGATCTGTGATGTTTAAATTATCTTACCCCCAGAGTGAGAGTACATCCATTCCAGAAGATCTCCTTGCTGCAAGTGGCATTGATCATGTTCTGCTTCTCATGGGATGAGCAGGATGTTCTGCAAGCCACACCTCATTTCTAAAATGTGGGGAAAAGGGGACATAAGGTCAACATTTCAATGCATCTACAAATTGATATCAAGTGATAATCTCAAATGTTCAATAAAAATGTAATGGAAAAACTGCACTTGTCCTCGTGAAAATGACAGTTTATTAAAAATTCTACAGCTGTAATGTCATCAATCAAATCAAATTGTATTTATATAGCACAAATGCATTTCAAGCTGTTCATCAAAGTCATGCTTTGAAAGGCATATGGCACTTAACATCTTTCCTCTTGGCAGATCTCTACAGGTGACCAGGGGATTCTCTCTACCACATATGAATGTCCCCATAGAGCTTATAAGTGTAGCCAGGCGGCACCATTGGGTATTTTTGCAGTTCACAATATCAGCTGTGAGGATGTGGAATGCAAGTGGAGGGAGCCAGCCGTGCCCAACCAGCTGGAGTCAGTGGAGGATCTGTACCTGGCTTAAGACAACAACCCTTTGTCACGAGAGCCCACAGAGAAGGATCTTCAGAGTCTAAGGAACCCTCTCCGGGGCAGGTTCAATGGAGTGCATAGATAATAAACAGAGAATAGCAGAGGCGTAAAGGGGGGTGCAAATAGTCTGGGTAGCCATTTGATTAGCTGTTCAGGAGTCGTATGGCTTGCTGGTAGAAGCTGTTGAGAAGCATTTTGTATCTAGACTTGGCACTCCGGTACCGCTTGCCATGAGGTAGTAGAGAGATCAGTCAATGACTATAATTATAGACTGTGGCTGGAGTCTTTAGGGCTTTCCTCTGACACCGCCTGGTATAGAGGTCCTGGATGGCAGGAAGCATTTGCCCTATCAACATGGATCCCATTTCTCGCTATATCTTTTGTGAGATGCATCTCACGCTCTATGAACCTTTGTGGTTCAGGAATGTTCACAGTACTTCCTGCATGCGTCAAGCTCTGGATCAAGAAGCCTTTGTCTGGGCCTCCTGGGTGGCGCAGTGGTCTAAGGCATTGCATCGCAGTGCTAGCTGTGCCACCAGAGATTCTGGGTTCGAGCCCAGGCTCCGTCGCAGCCGGCCGCGACAGGGAGGTCCATGGGGCGACGCACAGTTGGCCAAGCGTTGTCCGGGTTTGGCCGGCAGGGATATCTTCGTCTCATTGCGCACTAGCGACTCCTGTGGCGAGCCGGGCTCAGTGCACGCTGACCAGGTCGCCAGGTGTACGGTGTTTCCTCCGACACATTGGTACGGCTTGGTTGGGTTGGGTTTCGGAGGACATATGGCTCTCGAACTGTAACTGGGGAGAAAAAAGGGTTTAAAAAAAAAGAAGCCTTTGTCTGACAAAAATCATGTCTCCAGACATGAAGACATGAAAATCTTCTCAATTGTGCGTCGCCCCTTGGACCTCCCAGTCACAGCCGGCTGCGACAGAGCCTGGACAATTGCCTTGTCCGATAGAGATCACATTGAAAGCACCACTTCCATGGCAGTACAGTCAATGACCATCCTGCAGTTTCCTCTGGACCCATGAAAAGACACAAGCACGTTTGGTTCCCAACTTGGATGTCTTCATAATGCTAATGAAAAAACGCTTGTGAATGAAAGTGATGGTAACATTGCGGAAAGTGATTGCACCACAACAGAATAGTTGAGCCAGGTGGTGTAGTTGTGATGCAACTTCATAAGAGCCATAAACACTTGATCCTCAAATGACAACATCTTCACCCTCCACTTGGCAAAGTAGACAACGCAGTCCTTTTAACATTCCAAGTATTCAACAACGATGTTGAACATGTCTTTGTCTGGAAGTCCTGTTTTTTTCCTCAGTACTTTATCAGACAACCACAATGCTGAATACCCGTTGCAGGTATACAGCTGATTCTCCTGTAGAACCTTCAACTGCGCTGTTTCCTTAATAAGATGCACCTCAGTGAGAACATTCCGCAACGGTGTAGACAGCAGCCTCCTACATTCTTCAGTAGCCGAGGCGCCTGGAACTTCGTCTGCCATGTTGAATGTGTCTGGATCTACCTCTTCTGCCATTGTGGAAGTATATGACTCTTCCTCTTCTGCGATGATGGATGAGCAACATTTTCTCAGGGCCATTTCTCTTTCCCAACGGAAAATGTCAGCTGCAGACCCGAGTGTTGTCACTGGGTTTCCGGTCCGCCAATCTGAAAGACCCCCCAAAAAAAGTTACTAGCTAGGTTGACTACTAAAATGCTAACGTCTATATATTCCCATAACCCACAGACTTTACTATAGTATCGGTAAAATAGTCTGGGCTCAGGTCTATCTGCACATCTAAAATCCTACTATGTTACCCTGTCTGAGAGAGGTTTGAATGGTTATTAAAACGTTACGCCAGGGTAAGCCTACATGAAACACAGACTACATGAAGTAGTTCTAAAATCCCAGACACAGAAATGTGGCAACAAAAAAAAGGTAATCATTTCTTGGTTTTACAGCTAGGGTTTATGGGTATTATGACTCATACTGTGGTAATCATGGTGCTTTCAAGACAACTGGAAATTCTGAAAAACACGAGGTCAAATCATGATGTCAGTGATCTTTAGGTCAGAAGCTCAGAGCTCTAGAAAGAGGCCCGAGTTGGATGACCTTTCAAAATTATTTTTGCCAGTGGGTGGTTGTTGCTGTCCCAGTTCCCAGTTGTTTTCAACGCACTGAAGTCAGAAGTCTAAAGATTTCCAGGGTTCCCAGTTGTGTTGTGCCTGGCATCAATTGAGATCGAGCATGTATTGCATATTTCCGTTAGGGAACGCCTACTCTGTGAATTGCATGTATGCAATAACTCAAGTCACCCTTTAAATCCTAATCAACTAAAAGAATCTAACGTTGGCAAAGGGTAAAGTCTACAAACTTAGTCCACTCTGTAACATATTTTAGTTTGGGAACATAAAACTACTGAGGTCAAATATTTTATTGATGAGAAAATGTGCAGAATGTCAGCCAAAATCCATCTCTCTTACATCTCCCACTGCCAGCTACTGGGCTTTCTCTCATCACCAAATTTGGTGGCGAGTGAAAAGTCTTCTTCTTCAATGAAGTTTAACGGTGGTTTGCATCCAATAAATGTTACATTATCGCATCCAACTAGGCTGTAGAATAATTCCCTTATACTTTGCTGACAATAAATAAATACAGTTGAAGCCAGAAGATTACATACACCATAGCCAAATAAACTTACTCAGTCTTTCACAATTCGTGACATTTAAACATCCGAATCGTCTGAATGTGTGACTATAAAACCACATTTACCTTGGTAATTCGTCACTCGTTCATCCCGCAATGATTGTGTTTTCAGGCACCGGTAGCTTGTGGGTGCTTTTATGCCCTGCAGTCAATTATGAGTGCATGTTTACTTACTAAATATGTCATTATTAATATTCACCTACTGCACTGTATGATAGCTAGCAAATTAATTAGCTAATGCCTAGCTGGAACCTCTGAAGGAAAATGATAACCAAACAAAAGTGTTTACTTTTTGCATTAGTACCACAATTTATAACTTATTTGCATTCGCTTACACTTGTATGTTGACTTCTCCATTGATGTTGTTATTAAGTTTCCCCGGAATTTAAAAAAAATGTATTTAACCTTGATCTAATTAGGCTAGTCAGTCAACAACAAATTCTTATTTACAATGACGGCCTACCCCGGCCAAACCCAGACGACGCTGGGCCAATTGTGCGCCGCCCTGTGGGACTCCCAATCACGGCTGGATGTGATACAGCCTGGATTTGAACCAGGGACTGTAGTAACGACACTTGTACAATCGTCGCGAATTGAATTATGGGGAGTTTCAGGCCCCGGAGTGAACATAATTGTACACTCGCAAAGCCGACAAAAACGAGGGCTGAGGGGCTTACGTTTGCAAACGTCCCTTGCTTGGCTAATCATTTGGACCAACCACCAAAATGGCGACGAGGATTCCTCTAAGCGTAAATGGGCGAGGGTGTGTCTTTTGACCGTATGTTGACTTTGAAACGCAGCCTTGAAGTTCTTCTTTATCAAGAACTGCCGTGGCGCTCTTCCAACCACCACCCTCCTCCGCCTCTGGAGCTAACGCTCTCTGCCAGTCCTCAGAACCTCCTATCCGCAAGTTTCTACGAGAGCTTTGCTCCGAGTGGAAACGCTAACCGGATGCTTCAGATTTATACATCCGCTAAAACATCATTGTTCTTTGTTACGTGTATCCTATTTCGCTTCCGCGAGTCCGTTCGTTGTTTTGATCAGCTGACCGCAGCATTCTCACATGATTCCATCCGTCTACAGTTGTTGGAATTCTCACTGACTGCGACTTGACTGTCTTCTATGGGGCAAGTATTCGATTTAAAAGAAAGACGAGCTATATTCGTTTACAGCTGAGATCAGACCAAGGTTTTCATGTAAGACATTGATGTACGTTTACATGCATATTAATAATCCTATATTAAACTGCTTACGCCGACTATGGAAATGGTCATGTAAAAACCTTACTCTGCTTATCTGTAAGGTAAAAATGTAAATTAACGTACACCGAAATCTTCCGAATTATTCGGACATGTAAACAGCTTAATCCGAGTTCCAGCGTTATATTTATTCTGCGCATGTGCTATCACGAGCAGCGCAAGACTCCCTCTTGTGCGGGAGTGATGTGTGCTCGGAAAAACTGAAAGTATGCATCATATAAATATTAATGCAACAGTTTCAAGTTTTTACTGCGTTACAGTACATATAGGGAAATCAGTCAATTTAAATAAATTCATTAGGCCCTAATCCATGGATTTGACATGATTTGGGAGCCAGGCCTGGCAGCTGGGGACGCAGGCCCAGCCAATCAGAATTAGTTTTCCCCACAAAAGGGCTTTATTACAGACAAATACTCGTTTCAGCAGCTGTCTGGGTAGCTGGTCGCTGATGATCCCGCAGGTGAAGAAACCGGATGTGGAGGTCCTGTGCTGGTGTGGTTACACATGGTCTGTGGTTTTTAGTCCAGTTGGATGTAATGCCAAATTCTCTAAAACTACTTTGGAGGCAGTTTATGGTAGAGAATTGAACATTCAACAGCTCTGGTTGACATTACAGTAGTCAGCATTCCAATTGCACACTCCCTCAAAACTTGAGACATCTGTGGCATTGTGTTGTGTGACAAAACTGCACATTTTAGAGTGGCCTTTTATTGTCCACAGCACAAGGTGTACCTGTGTAATGATCCTGCTGTTTAATCAGCTTCTTGATATGCCACACCTGTCAGGATTGTCTTGGCAAATGAGAAATGCTTACTAACGGATGCCCAAAAACATAGCACAACATTTGAGAGAAGTTTTTTGTGCGTATTGAAAATTTCAGGGATCTTTTCCTTCAGCTCATGAAACATGGGACCAACACTTTGCATGTTGCATTTATATTTTTGGTCAGTATAGTTTTACACTTTTAAGATATGACTGCCTTTGTTCAGTTGAATTTCTGAATTTTGTATTTTGTATTAGAAATTCTATACATTCGTTCATACTGGATTAAGAGTACATTTTCTTTAACTTTAATTTAGTTGGTTATGCTCCAGCTTTCCCTCCACCTTGTGCCAACATCAGTTCTTTTTATTAAGTCTTGGTTCCAATAGTTTAGATTTTTTTCCTAAGAGATTGTCAGTTGGATATACTCTCAGCAAGGTTGTTGTATATCTTCTCTGTCATATGAACATAATTTTATGACTCAAATAAGATTCCCTTAAGGTTGATCTGAGGTCCAAAAGATTTCAAATACACATTTTGTGATATGTAACTGTTAAGTTGCATGTATTTGAAACTATGCTCTCTGCAAGGTAAGTCCAACATTGCTTTTATTCTGTCATGGAAATACATATATTTCCTGTTATCATGTAATGTATGGTGTCTTTGCCTTCCTATACACTGTTGTTATTCATTAATAGACTAACAACACTGTATTCAAATGGTTTTAGTGTTAGATTCTTATCAGATCTGTTCTAGGGTGAAATAAAATGCAATGACAACATGGGGGTCAAAGTCAAATGTTGCAACTTCAGCATTGTACAATGTTGTTATAGGAAGGTTCTTACATTGGTGTGTCTGTTTATGGTGGTGGGTTGGTGTACTGATTATCCCAGATGTGATATGTAACCTGAAGAATAAAGACGGAATAGTTGGCTATTCAAGGTTCTACAGGTTGGTACCGTAATAGTGTACTGTAATAGTGTAACTTTTCAAAGGCTTTCATTGATAACTTGTCTGTACTGTTCTTTGGCTGTTATTTATAGAGATTCTTTCTGAAGTGACTACTACACATCAGGAGAGGTGTCATAGAGGTGACATAGCCTCTTGTGGAAGATGCCTACCAATAAGTCTGTGTCGAAGGCGCCGATCACCCAGTTCGTCAACTGCAGGATACTAAGAGATCACAAGCTGCAGAGGTACACACAAGCGCGTGGATATGAACATACACACACACACATGTAAAATAAATACCATTACATGTAAAACAAGCGTTGTTACGATGTGTGTTACTGTGTGTGTGTGACAGGGTTTGTTTAATAATGTGTGTATTGTTCCTGTCTTTCCTCCAGAGAGGATCTGTGGGTGCGGGAAGGGCGGATCCTAGACCCAGAGAAGTTGTTCTTTGATGAGGAAGGCTACGCAGATCAACGTGTTGACTGTGAAGGCCTCATCATTGCTCCTGGGTTCATTGACGTTCAGATCAATGGTTAGTCTTTTGGGGGGGGGGGGGTCAATTCACTCCAGGGACTGTGTCCAATTCAATTGCAGGTATGGACTTCTTAAAGCTTTATTGGAGGAGTGTTCTTTGCTAAAACTAACACAGCCTGCGAGCTGTTTCTCTCACCAGAACAAGGAAGCCATTGGATACAAGATTTTCCAAACTCAATCAATGATCCATTGTTTTACACCCACAGGAGGATATGGCATTGACTTCTCGCAAGCAACCAGTAATGTCAGAGGAGGTGTGGCCCTAGTAGCCAAGAAAATCTTGGAGCATGGTGTCACCTCTTTTTTACCCACCCTAGTCACCTCCCCCCCAAACATCTACCACAAGGTAGGCACCACCTCTACACCTGTCCTCTCAACAACATGTCCCGTTTCTCACCATTGTCTCACATACACTTTATGACCAAAAGTATGCTCGTCGAACATCTCATTCCAAAATCATGGGCGTATGGAGTTGGTCCCCCCTTTGCTGATATAACAGCCTCTACTATTCTGGGAAGGCTTTCCACTAGATGTTGGAACATGGCTGCAGGGACTGGCTTCCATTCAGTCACAAGAGCATTAGCGAGGCGGGGCACTGATGTTGGGCGATTAGGCCTGGCTCGCAGTTGGCATTCCAATTCATTCCAAAGGTGTTCGATGGGGTTGAGGTCAGGGCTCTGTGCAGGCCAGTCAAGTTCTTCCACACCGATCTCAACAAACCATTTCTGTATGGACCTTGCGTTATGCACGGGGGCATTGTCATGCTGAAACAGGAAAGAGTTTACCAGGGCAGCTCTACTAGCAGGGTAGAAATTTGACGAACTGACTTGTTGGAAAGGTAGCATCCTATGACTGTGCCATGTTGAAAGTCACTGAGCTCTTTAGTTGAAAGTCACTGAGCTCTTTAGTAAGGCCATTCTACTGCTAATGTTTGTCTATAGAGATTGCATGGCTGTGTGCTTGATTTTATACGCCTGTCAGCAACCGATGTGGCTGAAGTAGCCTAATCCACTAATATGAAGGGGTGTCCACATATTTTTGTATATATAGTCTATGTCATTAGTGGCTCCCATTCAAATGTGTTTCAAATAGTGTTGGTTTTCTTTCAAATACTTGAGCTGTGGTGGATTGATCTTGTCTGGCGCAATGTGAATTGTTAGATACTACTGCACCGTTGGAGCTAGGAACACAAGCATTTCGCTACACCCACAATAACATCTGCTTAATATGTGTATGTGACCAATAAAATGTGATTTGATTTGGATCCAAATAGTTTCAAATATGCAAACCACACCCACCTGGCCTGGCACTCCAGGCAGGCTCGATCAGATTCTTATGTATTGCTTATGAATGCAATATTTATGCATGTGTTATGAAATCCTTTCAAGTAAAATACCTGTTTTCTAGGTCTTGTCTGAGGTTAAAGTTCACAGTGGAGGAGTGGAGGGAGCTGGAGTTCTGGGTAAGGATGCAGTCAGGAAGGATGTAGACACATCTTCATATGTCTGATTGGTCCTTATATCTGGACATGATATCCAATACTGTATTCCATATAACTGTATGGTGATAGAGGAAATGTTATAAAACAGTGTGATATGCTGAAATATGTTGTCTCTTTTACTCATTCTCTTACACATTCTGTCAATATTTCATATTTCTGCCCTTTTTTGTCCATTTCGCGGTCTCTACCCCCACCCACTCGCTCTCTCTCTCTCAAGGCTGTCATCTAGAAGGTCCATTCATCAGTTTAGAGAAGAAGGGAGCCCACCCGGCGCAGTACCTGCGCTCCTTCCAGTCGGGCGGCATGTTGGACCTGATTGAGACCTACGGGACCCTGGATAACGTTGCCATGGTGACGTTGGCCCCCGAGCTACCCAACAGTGAGAAGGTGGTTAGAGAGCTGGCTCAGAGGGGAATCACTGTTTCTCTAGGTAGGTGAATTAAACTGGGAATAGGATACCCTTTATATGTAGGCCTATGACGTCTGCTTATGCATGATTTAATTGTGAAGCATCTATGTAGGCCTTATGCATGTTTCATGAATCATCACTGTGCATCACTGTGTCTCTAGGTAGGTGTAGTATTCTGGGAATGGGAATCAAATCTAATTTATATGTATGACTTAGATACTCCTCTTTGTGTGCATGCTGGGAATGACATAGCCTTTATACTATATGTATTACATCTGCTCCTAAATGTTTTATTAAGCATCTATATAGGCCTTATAAAGGGTTTATGAAGACTTATTTTAAACAACAGAAAACCAGGCTGTTGATTCAATCCAATAGACATCTTCTGTCTGGAAGCAGGAGGTTGTCACACTGTGTAGGATGATGTGATACCACTAAGTGTACCTGTCGACCGATTCCACGTGTAGGACACTCTGTAGCCAACCTGTCCCAAGCTGAGGAGGCTGTGCAGAACGGAGCTTCATTCATCACACATCTCTTCAATGCTATGCTGCCTGTGAGTAATATAACACAGCATCATATTGTATTATGTTTTCCATTTAGCACAGTGAAGTCGGAAGTTTACATGCACCTTAGCCAAATACATTTAAATTCAGTTTTTCTTTTACAATCCCTGATATTTAATCCTAGTAAAAATTCCCTGTCTTAGGTCAGTTAGGATCACCACTTCATTTTAAGAATGTGAAATGTCAGAATAATAGTAGAGTGAATCATTCATTTCACGCTTTTTCAGTTCTGCCCACAAATTGTCTATAGGTTTGAGGTCATGGCTTTTTGATGGCCACTCCAATACTTTGACTTTGTTGTCCTTAAGCCATTTTGCCACAACTTTGTAAGTATGCTTGGGGTCATGTGTCCATTTGAAAGATTCATTTGCGACCAAGCTTTAACTTCCTGACTGATGTCTTGAGATGTTGCTTCAAGATTTTCCATTTTCCATCCTCATGATGCCATCTATTTTGTGAAGTGCACCAGTCCCTCCTGCAGCAAAGCACCTCCACAACATGATGCTGCCACCCCGTGCTTCACGGTTGGGATGGTGTTTTTTGGTTTGCAAGCCTCCCCTTTTCCTCCAAACATAACGATGGTCATTATGGCCAAACAGTTCTATTTTTGTTTCATTAGACCAGAGAACATTTCTGCAAAACGTACGATCTTTGTCTCCATGTGCAGTTGCAAACCGTAGTCTGGCATTTTTATGGAGGTTTTGGAGCAGTGGCTTCTTCCTTGCTGGGTGGCCTTTCAGGTTATGTCGATATGGGACTCATTTTACTGTGGATATAGATACTTTTGTACCTGTTTCCTCCAGCATCTTCACAAGGTCCTTCGCTGTTGTTCTGGGATTGATTTGCACTTTTCGCACCAAAGTACGTTCATCACTTGGAGATAGAACGCGTCTTCTTCATGAGCGGTATGACGGCTGCGTGGTCCCATGGTGTTTATACTTCATACTATTGTTTGTACAGATGAACGTGGTGTTCAGGTGTTTGGAAATTGCTCCCAAGAATTAACCAGACTTGTGGAGGTCTACAATTGTTTTTCTGAGGTCTTGGCTTTTCTTTTGCTTTTCCCATGATGTCAAGCAACGAGGCACTGAGTTTGAAGGTAGGCCTTGAAATACATCCTCAGGTACACCTCCAATAGGCTTAACTGACATCATTTGAGTCAATCAGAAGCTTCTAAAGCCATGACATAATTTTCTGAAATTTTCCAAGCTGTTTAAAGGCACAGTCAATTTAGTGTATGTCAACTTCTGACTCACTGGAATTGTGATACAGGGGAATAATCTGTCTGTAAACAATTGTTGGAAAAATTACTTATGTCATGCACAAAGTAGGTGTCCTAAACGACTTGCCAAAACTATAGTTTGTGAACAAGAAATTTGTGGAGTGGTTGAAAAACGAGTTTTAATGACTCCAACCTAAGTGTATGTAAACTTCCGACTTCAACTGTACATTTTTAGTATGTACTGTTTGTTAGTTTTCGTATGCGAGTGTAGTACAATCCTCAGTTTCCCCCTCCAGTAACATCGCTGTCTGACGTTTTACTGGACAACCCCTTATAGGAGAATCTTGCTTTTTTACCACCAAAGACACATTTCACTTTCAACTTGATCTGCAACGTTATAATCCATTTTTTTGCAACTTGAACGATACATCTCCGTCCATTCTAGCAGCAGGCTACACGGAGTATGTAACAGTTGGATAGGGGAAACTGCTGGAGACGTACAAAATGGAATATAACGTTGCTTATAAAATTTGTAATGACACAATTTCATGTGTACAACATCTGAAGACCTGCATCACTACACTGATAGTGTTTATGTTTCTCAAACCATACAATAATAATAGGAGAGAAGTGTAAATGTGGTTAATGAGTAACCTGTCCACCTCTGGGTGTGGTCAGCCAAATCACAGACATACGGTCTACACTATACTGTTGGACAAATGCTTCAGATGCCTTGCCAAGTCTATTCAACTACAGTTTCACAATGCTACTGTAATAATGTAATGAAAGATGATGGCTGTTTCTCTCTGTTGCCATGGTTACCGTGATGGGTTAGTTTCACCATCGAGACCCAGGCATTGTGGGTCTCCTCACCAGCGACCAGGTTCCCCAGGACCGGACGGTCTTCTACGGAATGATTGCTGATGGCATCCACACCAACTCTGCCGCCCTGCGTATCGCCCACAGAGCACATCCTACAGGTCTGTGTAAGAACTACACGCACAGCTTCTGTGTGTGGGGTTGTGTTGGAGTGTTTATTGGATTCTTCTGTTGTAATGCTGTGGGTTTCAGTCTTGAAACCAGAAGTTGTTCAAGCAATGTCAGGTATAATATGCATACTAATTGCAAGAAATCTATGGCAATGCTTGTGTTGGCTTAATGTGTTTGTCCTACAGGTCTAGTGTTGGTGACTGATGCCATCACAGCGATGGGTCTACCTCCGGGCCGCCACACCTTGGGTCAGCAAGTCATTGAGATCCAGGGGCTCCATGCTTATGTAGCAGGTCAGAATCTCTTTTGTAAGGTGTAAACAACTTTTTCCCAAAGCTGTCTCTAAAACGGTCTTTACTCATAGGCACCAAGACGCTCAGTGGCAGTATAGCCACAATGGACATGTGTGTCAGGCACTTCAAACAGGCTTCAGGTGAGTGTGTGTGTTAGTAAAAGGGCTGTCTTACAAAAGTTATTCAGTCCTTCTAAATATATGGTTACTTACTACATGTGTGCACACGTGTGTGTGTGTGTGTGTGCGCGTGCAGGGCCGGAATACCACATTTGGGTCCCTAGGTCATCGACCTCCAGGGGCCCCCCACCCCCTTTTAGGAAAATGGCTAACTTACTGCATTTTAACACAAAACATTTTTCGTTGCACTTTTATAATGCTATTATAGCAGTTTTAACGCTAATGTCCTGCTGTTCTAAACATTTTACCTTGATGCTGAGAGAATTTTGCCATGCAGGGCATGTGCTCCAGGGCCCCTGACCTCCAGGGCCCCTGATTCCAGGGGGCCCCCAAAGATAAAAATGAATAACATTTGGTTGGGGGCTCCCTGAAGTTTGGGGGCCCCGGAGCACGTGCCCTGCATTCCCATTCGGTAATCCGGCCCTGTGTGTGTTTGTGTTGACAGGCTGCAGTGTGGAGCAAGCCCTGGAGGCAGCGTCACTCCACCCGGCCCAGCTCCTGGGCATCACCCGCTGTAAAGGCACCCTGGACTATGGGGCAGACGCAGGTGAGAAAGTAAACAGCAGAGGGTGGTCTTGCTCTGTCTACTCCAGGGGTGTCAAACTCGATTCCTGGAGGGCTGAATGTCTACAGCCCCCCCCCCTTGATTAAGGTCATTGATTAGTCTCCTCAACTGGTTGTGTAGGTCAGGGGTTTTCAAACCTCTCTTCGGGGACCCCCAGCTATTCTATGTTTTTTAACTATTCCATAAATGTGAGAAAAAATGTCTGGTGGTCCCGAAGAGATTTTTGAAAACAACTGGTCTAGGTCTTGTGTGTGGTGTAGGAAGAAGCACTAAATAGTAAAACTTGTCCCCCTCTCTCCCCTGTTAGATCTCGTTCTGCTGGATGATGCTATCAATGTCAGAGCCACCTACATCGCAGGCCAGGAAGTGTGGAGGAAATGACATCATAATAATCAGTCCCCCACCGCTGCCCCACCCACCCACGTGGACCAAATGGGCATGTCCCAAATGGCATCCTATTCCCTAATAGTGCACTACTTTTGACCAGAACAGAGCATCATAAAGGGAATAGGGTGCCATTTGGGACAGAGTCAATGCCTGGCTGCATTGTGCTGGACACTCATCACAGACTCTAGATGGCACCACTCTATAAGAAGAATTTTGGATGTAGCACAAAGTGCACTTATGTAGGGTGCTATTTGAGCTGCACCCTGGTAAAATGGAGCCACTTGTAAAATGCTACAGTATAGAATTCAATAGTTTTTTGCTATATTTTTATTGCCATTTTGCATTAAGACACTTAACACAACATATACTGCATTGAAATTATTTTAATAATCTGTTTGATACATGGGAACATAGCACTGGGGTAACGCAGTTTCTTTGGACCCCCGCAAGGTTAGATCCCTCCCTAAAATAAAACAAAATCTTAAGTGTTAGCCAGACAGCCACTCATAAAGTATAGACTACCGATCGTTGTCCATGGTGCTGAAATTGTGACACATCTATGCAGCTGCATGCATATCAAATCGATGATAGGATTTCTGTGGTGCCAGGGCATGTAAAGCTTTGCTTTAGCTAATGGATCAAAGTTTATTGGTAGGCCTATTTGGTCATAATTTTCTCATGTTAAGCCTAACATTTCACAAAGCTATACACGGTGTCGCAATGCTGACATTTTTTACTGCTGGCTGATGGCAATAATGTAATTACTTGTTAAGTAATTCAAGTTGTAAATTCAGATTGCAGAGTGTAAAATGTATTTGCGATGCAACAACATACTAATCAGCTACCAATTGATTTTGTAAAATATATTGTACAACTGTCCAGTATAGGATACCGGAACCTGCATGACATGAGCTGTTCTCGATCTCTCCCAGCTTGGATAGAAAGTTGTTATGCATAAAACTAGTCTATTAAAGGGATAATCCACCCCAAAAAATAAAATCATAAAACTCCTGTCGATTTGGTGAAAGCCTATGTTCTATTAGTGGGTCAAATTCAAATTTTCCATGATTTAACGTCTGTGGTCGGCCTGTGAAAATCAGGAAATTGTGTAGGAACGTGACATAGCTATATAATTAGATGCCTTTTTGGCTGTGAGCTCACAATTGCTTGTTAGACACTGGGATTGTTTATGCTTTATTCAAGTCTGACCATCACTCAAGTACAAACACAGGGTTAAATGCCTCACGTTCCCAAACCCTAAGCAAGGTACAACGTTTAAGCATGATTTTACTTCCTTTAAAGAATTAATTAAATATCTGCTGTATATAATACTATAATAGACTCTTATCACACAACTGTAACTGTTTTCTTTTCACCAATTGGTTGGTGAAAATCCCTGATCCCTGATGTTGCTACTCTGCTCTGCTATGCTCTGGGCCTAAGAGTGACTAAATGTGATGCAATAGTCCACTCAAACTTGTCTCACATTTTGATTCTCTAGATCAGGTATTCACAAACTAGAGTACGCGCAATGCCGTCGGGGGCACGCCAAATAAAAATGAGTTTCTTCATATTTTCAAACAGTACATTTATATTTTCCAACAGGGTATACATTTGAGTGAGGGGTTTTTTCTGGCCTGAGTAGCTTCGTTTCACTGCCAAAAATAAATTAAACCATCTAGTGTTCAGCAGAATAACAACACAATATTGATTACAGGTTGCCTAGTCAAATAATTAACATCCAATCACATTTACTTATACTCTCTCGCGGGAAACCTTCACTCCTGCACAGACATTTAGAAACGATACATGACAATTTGAAAAATAAGCCACAGAAGTTTTTTGAGCGAGAATAAAGACGACTTTCAAGTAGTAAGGCATGTGTAAAAGCAAAAGATACCATTAATAGGAAGGGCCTAGAAGCATGTTATATGGTGAGCTACCGAGTCGCTAGGACAGGCAGGCCCCATACTATTGTGGAGGACTTAATTATTCCTGCTGCCGTGGATATGGCTGGGGAAAAAGGCCAAAAAACTATACAATGTCTTCTTCAAACAACACTGTTTCACAACGCATCATTGACATGGCAGGAGATGTTTTGAAACAATTACTGCTTTGCATGCAAGCCAGTGAATTATATGCATTACAGCTGGATGAGTCAATAGACGTGTCGGGCCTGGCACAGCTCCTGGTATCTGTCTGTTATGTTTATGGGGGGTCAATTAAGGAAGACATCCTCTTCTGAAAACCAGGACAACATAAGAGGATTTTTTTTATAGTACTGGACAGCTTTGTGACATCCAATGGAATTTGCATAGTCAAAATGTGTTGGTATCTGTACTGATGGCGCAAAAGCCATGACAGGGTGACATATAGTGGAGTGGTAACGTGTATGCAAGCTCCCAACGCCACTTTGGGTACACTGCAGCATCCATCGAGAGGCTCTTGCTGCCAAGGGAATGCCTGACAGCTTGAAAGATGTTTTGGACACTACAGTGAAAATGGTTAACTTTGTTAAAGCAAATCCCCTGAGCTCTTGTGTATTTTCTGCATTATGCAGTGATTTCCGTAGTGACCATGTAATGCTTTTACAACATACAGAAGTGCGCTGGTTATCAAGGGGCAAAGTATTGACACTTTTTTTTTTTGAAAGAAGAGCTTAAAGGTTTTTAATGACCATAATTTTTACTTGACCACTTGCATGATGACGAGTTTCTCACACGACTGGCCTTTCTGGGTGATGTTTTTTCTCGCCTGAATGATCTGAATGTAGGATTACAGGGACTCTCCGCAACTATATTCAATGTGCGGGACAAAATTGAGGCTATGATTAAGAAGTTGGAGCTCTTTTCTGTCTGCATTAACAAGGACAACACACAGGTCTTTCCATCATTGTATGATTTGTTTGTGTGCAAATGAACTCAAGCTTACGGACCATGTCAAATGTGATATATAGGGAAGCACCTGCGTGAGCTGGGTGCGCAATTATGCAGGCTGTGGCCCTTGATTATATTTTTGGCCTTCCTGTGACATCGGGTGCTATAGGTGACAGTGATGCGTTGGGAAGACCGCACCACCGTCTGGAGAGCCCTGCAGCTGCAGGCGGTGCAGTTGCCATACCAGGCGGTGATAGAGCTCGACAGGATGCTCTCAATTGTGCATCTGTAAAAGTTTGAGAGGGTTATAAGGGGCCAAGCCAAATTTCTTCAGCCTCCTGAGGTTGAAGAGGCGCAGTTGTGGCTTCATCACCACACTGCAAACCATGGACCCATTTTGTATTCTACATGAGTCAAATGTAATGGAGTCTGTTGCCCATGTTGTGAATGGTTGCTGTTTATACAATGATTTTAATTTTTGCAATCTTTTGAGCATGGATTAAATTAATTATATTATTTTTGCATTTCAGCCTCTGGGTTATTCCTTTTCATGGTTTTGAGTGTGAGTACCTCTTTAACTCTACAGTCTCACCAACAGCACACATCCATAAACTTCCTTGTAAGTGGAAGCTGGTTTGATGTTGATGATGTGTTTTCCTGTGTGCCAAATACATTAGATGTTGTTTGTAATTGTTAAGGAGCCCCATTAGCTGCTGCCGAGGCAGCTACTCTTCCTGGGGTACAGAAACATTAAGCCAGTTATATACATCATTACATGACATTACATTTCATGACACTTTTCACAACACATTTAAGTGTGTGCCCTCAGGCCACAACTTTACTACCACATATATATGATACAAAATCCATGTGTACATGTGTGTATGCATTGTGGTGAAGGTGCTCATTTTGGAAGTGGGCTCTCAGGAACTTCACTTGTGTTAATGCTTCTGGCCATGCTACACCCACACATGCCACACCCACATCTAGATGAATGAGGAATTAGGTTGTGCCTCATAAAGTCAAAACGATATACACTGCTCAAAAAAATAAAGGGAACACTTAAACAACACAATGTAACTCCAAGTCAATCACACTTCTGTGAAATCAAACTATCCACTTCGGAAGCAACACTGATTGACAATAAATTTCACATGCTGTTGTGCAAATGGAATAGACAACAGGTAGAAATGATAGGCAATTAGCAAGACACCCCCAATAAAGGAGTGGTTCTGCAGGTGGTGACCACAGACCACTTCTCAGTTCCTATGCTTCCTGGCTGATGTTTTGGTCACTTTTGAATGCTGGCGGTGCTTTCACTCGAGTGGTAGCATGAGACGGAGTCTACAACCCACGCAAGTGGCTCAGGTAGTGCAGCTCATCTTGGATGGCACATGTGTCTGTCAGCGTAGAGTCCAGAACATGGAGGTGCTACCAGGAGACAGGCCAGTACATCAGGAGACGTGGAGGAGGCCGTAGGAGGGCAATAACCCAGCAGCAGGACCGCTACCTCCGCCTTTGTGCAAGGAGGAGCAGGAGGAGCACTGCCAGAGCCCTGCAAAATGACTTCCAGCAGGCCACAAATGTGCATGTGTCTGCTCAAACGGTCAGAAACAGACTCCATGAGGGTGGTATGAGGGCCCGACGTCCACAGGTGGGGGTTGTGCTTACAGCCCAACACCGTGCAGGACATTTGGCATTTGCCAGAGAACACCAAGATTGGCAAATTCGCCACTGGCGCCCTGTGCTCTTCACAGATGAAAGCAGGTTCACACTGAGCACATGTGACAGACGTGACAGAGTCTGGAGACGCCGTGGAGAACGCTCTGCTGCCTGCAACATCCTCCAGCATGACCGGTTTGGCGGTGGGTCAGTCATGGTGTGGGGTGGCATTTCTTTGGGGCGCTGCACCACCCATCAGATCCTCCTCTCCACCCTCTCCGAGTTGGGCATCTCCGGCGCGGCCCACGCTTGGATTGCGTCCTACCTGACAGGTCGCTCCTACCAGGTGGCGTGGCGAGAATCTGTCTCCTCACCACGCGCTCTCACCACTGGTGTCCCCCAGGGCTCTGTTCTAGGCCCTCTCCTATTCTCGCTATACACCAAGTCACTTGGCTCTGTCATAACCTCACATGGTCTCTCCTATCATTGCTATGCAGACGACACACAATTAATCTTCTCCTTTCCCCCTTCTGATGACCAGGTGGCGAATCGCATCTCTGCATGTCTGGCAGACATATCAGTGTGGATGACGGATCACCACCTCAAGCTGAACTTCGGCAAGACGGAGCTGCTCTTCCTCCCGGGGAAGGACTGCCCGTTCCATGATCTCGCCATCACGGTTGACAACTCCATTGTGTCCTCCTCCCAGAGCGCTAAGAACCTTGGCGTGATCCTGGACAACAAACTGTCGTTCTCAACTAACATCAAGGCGGTGGCCCGTTCCTGTAGGTTCATGCTCTACAACATCCGCAGAGTACGACCCTGCCTCACACAGGAAGCGGCGCAGGTCCTAATCCAGGCACTTGTCATCTCCCGTCTGGATTACTGCAACTCGCTGTTGGCTGGGCTCCCTGCCTGTGCCATTAAACCCCTACAACTCATCCAGAACGCCGCAGCCCGTCTAGTGTTCAACCTTCCCAAGTTCTCTCACGTCACCCCGCTCCTCCGCTCTCTCCACTGGCTTCCAGTTGAAGCTCGCATCCGCTACAAGACCATGGTGCTTGCCTACGGAGCTGTGAGGGGAACGGCACCTCAGTACCTCCAGGCTCTGATCAGGCCCTACACCCAAATAAGGGCACTGCGTTCATCCACCTCTGGCCTGCTCGCCTCCCTACCACTGAGGAAGTACAGTTCCCGCTCAGCTCAGTCAAAACTGTTCGCTGCTCTGGCTCCCCAATGGTGGAACAAACTCCCTCACGACGCCAGGACAGCGGAGTCAATCACCACCTTCCGGAGACACCTGAAACCCCACCTCTTTAAGGAATACCTAGGATAGGATAAAGTAATCCTTCTCACCCCCCTTAAAATATTTAGATGCACTATTGTAAAGTGGTTGTTCCACTGGATGTCATAAGGTGAATGCACCAATTTGTAAGTCGCTCTGGATAAGAGCGTCTGCTAAATGACTTAAATGTAATGTAAAATGCACAGCCCTCCATGTGCTCGCCAGAGGTAACCTGACTGCCATTAGGTACCGAGATGAGATCATCAGACCCCTTGTGAGACCATATGCTGGTGTGGTTGGCCCTGGGTTCCTCCTAATGCAAGACAATGCTAGACCTCATGTGGATGGAGTGTGTCAGCAGTTCCTGCAAGAGGAAGGCATTAATGCTATGGACTGGCCTGCCCGTTTCCCAGATCTGAATCCAATTGAGCACATCTGGGACATCATGTCTCGCTCCATCCACCAACGCCACGTTGCACCACAGACTGTCCAGGAGTTGGCGGATGCTTTAGTCCAGGTCTGGGAGGAGATCCCTGTTTAAGGTTAACGTTCCTGTTTAAGGTCATTGTACATGAGCAAAAACACACATAAGATGTGATCATAAAAATCGGGAAGGCATGACGTGTTATTACCTCACCCACGGGTGGGCGGAGCTCGTGGTGGTGGAGAATCGCCATCCCAGGTACCACCTCCACGTCTCATGACTGTAGTGACAGCTTCATCGTGGTGTTGATCCGCGGGTGCCTCGACTTTCGACCGCATCCCTCCGCTTTATAGGTACAGTACACATCAACAACCTCTAACCCTCAAGCTTATTTTTACCTACCGCCTCAATCGGATGTCTGCTCCCGTCTGCACAGGATTCAACCCCACCTCAGTTTTCGTAGTCCGTGCGGACAGGTGCGAATGTGAGCGGATGTTCAATATTGAATCATTTCGTTTGAGCGAACCTAGCAGATCTATCTAGCTCCTTAAGTGTGATAAACAAGCTTTATAAAGAAAATTTATTATTTATATTAATGTTCTACCTCTCTTTCTCTCTATCTCAAACAGGTGTTGATGGTTCTGTCTCAGTTGGAGGGCAACGCTGGTTTCTCCATCACACAGACTGGCCCACAGGAAGGCAGTCTACGCCTTGCTGGGCGTGGACACCACACAGCAGGCCTCCATCGGCCTCGTCCACTTTGACCAAGGACTCTACCTTCTACACCAGGGCTGTTAAATTATTTTCATGGACGGCCAAAACACTTCTAGTGTGTTTCCTTTCCTTCTAAGTGTTTCGGTCCTCCATGTCCGGAATTGAATAGCCCTGCCATACACCATCATCACAGTTGTTCACCGGGGCCTCCCACTCCTCTTTCTATTCTGGTTAGAGCCAGTGTGTGCTGTCCTATGAAGGGAGTAGTACACAGCGTTGTATGAGATCTTCAGTTTCTTTGCAATTTCTCGTGTGGAATAGCCTTAATTTCTCAGAACAAGAATAGGCTGATGAGTTTCAGAAGAAAGTGCATGGTTTCTGGCCATTTTGCGCCTGTAATCGAACCCACAAATGCTGATGCTCCAGATACTCAACTAGTCTAAAGAAGGCCAGTTTTATTGCTTCTTTCATCAGGATGACAGATTTCAGCTGTGCTAACATAATTTCAAAAATGTTTTCTAATGATCAATTAGCCTTTTAAAATGATAAACTTGGATTATCTAACACAACATGACATTGGAACACAGGAGTGATGGTTGCTGATAATGGGCCTATGTATGCCTATGTAGATAGTCCTTAACTAAATCTGCCATTTCCAGCTACGATAGTAATTTACAACATTAACAATGTCTACACTGTATTTCTGATCAATTTGATGTTATTTTAATGGACAAAAAATGTGCCTTTCTTTCAAAAACAAGGATATTTCTAACTTTTGAATGGTAGTGTAGGACCACCCCCCAAAACAAAGTGAAATCGACACAATCTTAACGTCATAATCATTATAATAATATTTGATCATGGGAGTGATTTAGGAAAAATCAAGTTTGGCATTACAGGAGTGCTAAGCATAAAAACATCACAGTGGCTAAAAAAGATTCTATCCACAGGAGGGTGTTGAACGTTCAGGTTGGATACAACAGTGATCTTAGACAGGATATGTGTATATCCTTTCTGTACAAATGCATGTATCCTACCTTAAAGAAATTTGAGAGGCACAAATATTTGCATTTGTGTTGCTCATAACAGTCACATACTCAAATGTATTCTTTATATTTTCTTATGATTTGTATGATTTTAATTGAGTGACAATTTTACTTCTGAATTGATATATGATGATGGTTAGATTAGTTTCCTACTCTTTGGCAGAATGACACGGAAGGAATAGGGTTGCAAATGTTCCTGAAATGTTCAGGTTTTACATGTAAAATGTAATACAGTTGTCACAGGCAGTTGACATTCTGACTGTATATGAGATCAGGGAAAAGGACACATAGCCCCATGTATGAGCAAGTCTAAAGACAGCTCAATACGGGTGGTTTTGATCAAATGTCTGGCATATTGAAAAATCTCAGTTAATCCTGTATCATAATCATCCACCAGGTGGCCCTGCAAAATGCTCACACCTTGCAAATCTATTGATTAGCCTAGTATTCTATACCATATCATGACATTTTAAAAAGAGGGCTAAAGGCATGTTTCTTAATTGAATTAAGATATTTTAGGAGATTAAAATAAGTACTTAATAACATGCACATGTATCTTGTCCCAGTATGCACAGCTGAATGTATCCCTTCATTCTATGTATGTTTGGTAGTTTACTAAAACATTCCCTATTTTATGTCTCAAACCCAAACAAAACCTGTAGCAGAGTTTGCTCAAGTGTAAGGGTGATTTAGTTAAACAGGGGCTTCATTGGTGAGATTGAGCGAGAGAGAGAGGCATATTGATGAGAGACCCTAAACTGGTTTGGGAAAATGTGTAAAAAAATTATTGCATAATTGTTTGGGTTTTTGGATGTGTCCTGCCCTGCCGCCTACAGCCTCCCCATCTTTCCAAAATAGCGCTACAGAACTTTTAAACTACACAACAATCCAAACGCACAGGTCGGGCCCCAGGGTACGTGCCCTGCGTGCCCGTTTGGTAAGCCGGCCCTGGTAGGCCGGCGATCATAGCAGAATGGGAGTGGGCAGAAAAAATACTGGCTCTGTTATCAAGAAGTCACACCGTCAAAATCTTTGCGAATTATTGGAGACGAACACTGACCACCAAAGGAAGACATTTGGACACGTAGAGCAAAATCTGTCAAATTGAGTGTAACTTGGCAGTATGTCTTTACGGATAGTTCTTTGTAGATTTGATAAACTATTTCAAGTCAAAACATATTGAAATCAATAGAAAATAAACACCGGTTGCGAAAAGGAATTAGATTTTTCTGGATTAAATATCAATACAGGTTTGTAGTCTAAATTACCTGGGTTCTTCTGTCTGCTTTTGACGAGAAAGAGGAGCGGCGCGTATTCACATCATCACCCCTGTCGGCAGGTAATACACGGGCGTAGTAGAATGATAACCTTTACAACTCAGTTTCCAGGCATTTATCTATCATTCCTAATAGTATTACTCATTAATGAGTAGGCCCTCAAATAATAACTAGGCTATAGGCTACTCCTCATTAGAATTAGGAACACAATTAAATACTTGTTAAGGAAATAATATTATTCAAATGGCATACTAGTGTTCTATGGAAGTTTAGTATTAATAGTATTCAGTTGATCAAATGGCTCATTGTTGATTAATCAATACCATTCAAATAGGTTGTTTATCATGTTTCTGTAGTTGAACTGCCTCAAATGGAGGCAGTTCAACGGGACAAATGTATTTAGCAGATGCTTTGGCCTGGCTGTCAGTCACCCATCCTTTATGTTAGACACACAAGTATTTCTATGTATCAGTGTGTTTGTCTTCCTTACCTGCTACATAGTTACTATGGCAATGCATTGGTTATTTTTTAAATATAGTCTAGCTAGCCCCGTAGTTGCCCAGATATTCCATCTTGGATGTACAGTACACTCTTCCCACTGGGCACAGATGTCAATTCAACCTCTATTACACATTGGTTCAATGTAATTTCATTGAAATGACATGGAAACAACGTTGATTCATTCAATCAGTGTGCCCAGCAGGTTGCTTTCTGTTTAAGGGTCTCTTCTCACAAAGATTAGACCTGTAGACACACAGTCCTTGATAAGCTGAGCAGTGATCATTTTCAGTTGTGTGGGATGTCTTGGTCAGTGGTGACTCTGATTAGTGGTAGAATTATCCAGGAAACAGGTGTGTGTGTGGCACCTTCCATACCTGGCTGGCGCCATGCGGGGGATGTAATCACTGTAAGGACTGAAGCCATTCTGATCCAGCCAGCCACTCTGTCATGTACCAGCTTATGTAAGACACACAGTGTTTCATGTAATATTGAATAGGTAGCACTAGGATTCAATATAACCTGTTGGAATCACTGAGAATATTCTGTATAACCTACAGGATGCAGTGACCAGGTTACTGCATGTAGCTAAGTGGTTACCATGCGATGGTTAAATATCACTTTGAGTACCTGCCATCCCCAGTACTTGACTGATTCAATCATAATAAGGGATAAAGGGGGGCTCAGGCTTTAGATGTACTGAATGTGTGTTTCTGATGTGTGTGTCCCCCAGCAGTGCCATGGCGGCCCCCATCACCAACGTTCCTAAAGGCTGTGGCCTCTCCGTGGGCTCCCTGTACTTCAACCTGTGTGACTTGACTGCAGTGTGGGGCATCGTGGTGGAGTCACTGGCGGCTTTAGGAGTGGTGACGGCCTTCGTCCTCATCATCATCCTCATGGCCAGCCTTCCCTTCGTGACAGACAGGAAGAGGAAAGGTATGGTGGCCCTGCAGGCCAGCTTTCTGGCCTTCACCCTTGGCCTCTTTGGCCTCTCTTTTGCCTTTATCATGGGCCGGGACTTCACAAGCTGCACCGCGCGTCGCTTCCTGTTTGGTGTACTGTTTGCGGGTGGTCTTGCCTGCCTCCTGATGCATGGGCTGTGGCTGGTGCTCCTGAACCGGCAGGGCCAGGGCCCCCAGGGCTGGATGCTGTGTCTGGGGGCCCTGGCCTTCTGGCTGGTTGAGATCATCATCAATACAGAGTGGCTGATCATCACGGTGGAGAGGAGGCCAATGACAGCCAGTGGCAGCCCTGACATCTCCTGCAGTATCACCAACCAGGACTTTGTGATGGCTTTGATCTATGTCATGGCCCTGCTGCTGGGCGTGGTGCTGATGGCCGTGCCCTCGCTCACACACAAACACAAGGCCTGGCGGCGGGACGGAGCCTTCATCCTGGCCACCGGGGTCTGCTCCATGGCCGTGTGGGTGGCCTGGATCGTCATGTACATCCATGGGAACCAGGTGGCCGGGGACCCCAGCTGGGACGACCCCACCCTGGCCATTGCCCTGGTCAGCAATGCCTGGGTGTTCTTGGTCCTATACACCATCCCAGAAATCTGCTCCCTCACCAAGGAGCAGGAGGAGGGGGATGAGCAGCCCAGTGATGGGGAACACATTATCTACCCAGTCAGGAGCTTGGTCTATGATAACATTCTGAAGGAGCAGAACACTGCAGCAGCAGCAGCCCATCAGAACATGTACATGGAGAACAAGGCCTTCTCCATGGACGAACCCAACACAGGTACAGTAGGAAGGCCCAGCCAACCATTCAATCAATCAATATCTGTGTTGTCCCATTTGGGAAATTTGTAGTGCAGTCAGGATAAAAACAACAAAATATACAAACTTTTAAAAAAGAGAGAGTAACGCCAGTGCCATCATAGCATCATGAATACATTTTTCCATCCACTAGAAATGTATTTCATGTAGGTTTAATCATTTGAATCTGTTCCATCTGATTTCCTGGAAATTTTCTGTTACATTGGTATCCATGTTTATTTATCACAGGGCTTAATCATTATCTAATAATACTATCTAATAGTATCAGTCTTTCACGCTCTTATCTTATTGATTTCCCCGTATTTCAACTTTCGTATAGTGACAAGTTACATAACGGGTCTACGCAGTAACACAGTGTTATTATTTATAGATTGGACAGAGATCAACTCAAAGCGGACAAGCAAGGAATGGTTAAATAGTTTTGCGCTCTTCTAGGTTTGATCTGTTCTGGTCCTAGCAATTATTCGCCCATTCTCACCCTACAGTAATGTAAATTATGTTATACAACGGGTGGGTATAATCCTGAATGCTGATTGGTTTAAAACCCTATTCCAGCCAGTGTCTATTCCACAAATTGCCACGGCTAAATCTATGATTGAAAATGCCTATTTACTCTGTTCCATCTGACTGCGTAATCCACTGTCTCATCAATCCAGCCAGACAAGTTATACACTTGATATCCACTATAAAAAGTATCTAGACATTATCTCACATTTCTTTTAGACCAACATTTCTTTTTTAACAGCGGGGATTTGAATAAACCTTGCTGTCTGTCTCTCCAACATTTGCAACATTGTTTCAATATTCAAATTAAATTTCCTGCTGTCCCATTGTAATGAACGCGTCATGAGCTGGGACGAGACAGACATGCAGGCAGTGTTTCTCAGCCAGTCGATATCATGAATCAGCTGGCATAATTTTAATGGATATATTAACAAAATGTCAGTTGAAAAAAGTTTAAACGGAACACAGCTAAATTGCAGCTTCAGTTTAAAGTGATTGTGTTTAATGTGGCTGTGTTGTTGGCTAGCTCCTCTGAACAACAGTTTCCTGACGAGGGAGCACATTTTCTATTCCAGGCGAAATCGCGACTCATTAGGTCATTGTTATGGATGTATCCAAATAAACGTCACTAGAAAACAGTTTATGCAAATACAGCTACTTTGCTGTTATTCTGACTGCACTTTTTAACGCGACTGTAAATTAGCCGTAGTTGGCTAGCTAGCAAGCCAGTATGGCAAAGGAACATTAAGAACGAACGACTGGGTCGCGTACATAGATGCAGAACAAGAAGTCTGAACGTCTGGGTCGCGTCTCTAGCAAGTCTAGATTTGTGTCGGGACTATATCTTGTTGAAGGATGAAATAGTATGAATACATTAATCAAAATAATGTTTTCAATGAAAATATGTCAATCATTATTTGAATATGTTGGTAACCCGTTGTATAAAAAGTGATAATGCCCTTGAAGCCAGTGTTTGGAGGATATATTGGCACTGGCCTAACAACACCAATGGCAATATATCCTCCAAACATCGGCTTCTCAGGCATTATCACTTAAATATACATTTATTAAGTACACCCTAGTACCGGGTCGTGCGTGAAAAGCCCAAGAGGCCACCCGTCTCTAAAATACTGGAACCGGAGTGCCTGGCACAGACAATAATACCACGCTCAAAGTTGCTTCAGTCATTCGTTTTGCCTATTCTAACGTTCAATCGAACAGTAACTGAACGACTCGATGCTTGTCTGCCTGCTTTATATAGCAAGCGACCGCAATGTGACTAGGAGTGAACCATTTTCGCGAATCGGGTGGTGTACCTAATAGACTGGACACTGAGTGTATATAAAACATTAAGAACACCTGCTCTTTCCATGACAGACTGTACAGGTGAATCCAGGTGAAATATATGATCCCTTATTATGGTCACTTGTTTAAATCCTCTTTAATCAGTGTAGATGAAGGTGAGGAGACGGGTTAAAGAATGATTTTTTAAGCCTTGAGACATGGATTGTGTATGCCTAATCAAATTGTATTGGTCACATACACATATTTAGCAGATGTTATTGTGGGTGCAACGAAATGTGTGTGTTCCTAGCTCCAACAGTGCAATAGTATCTAACAATACACACCAATGTTCCTAATGTATGGTATACTCAGTGTATATCAGTAGTAGATATGGAGTAAGAAAAGTGTGCCCCTCTGGTTGAGGATGCCATCTCCTGACTGACACATTAAACCGCCTCTGATTTCTGATGTAACACTCTGTTCTGTTTCCTGTTCACCTGCCCACTAAAACACACAGGAGAGCATGTGCCTTTCCACTGATCTCAGTCGTCAGACAACATAGGTGTGTTCCCCAAATTGCACCCTATTCCATACATAGTGCACTACTTTTGACCTGGGCCCTGATCAAAAGAAGTACACACTCGGGCTGTGTTTACACAGGCAGCCCAATTCTGATATTTTTTTTCACAAATTGGTCTTTTGACCAATCAGATCAACTGATGAGAAAACATTTGATGGAATTGGTCAAAAGTGAAAAACATATCAGAATTTGGCTGGCTGAAAAACACAGCCTATGTAGGGAATATGGGGGCATTTGGGAAACATACAATGTATCCTTTTTTTCTCTTCCCATTATTTATTTTGGTCTTTGCTAGGAAAATGAGGTTAGTGTTGGTTGGATTTCAGCGTATTTGCTCTAGAATTCTAAGTAACAATGTGTGGGGACTAGAATTCTTCATATTTTCTACTGGTTACAAACTACCAGTTCCTTACAAATAGTTATAGTTTCAACTTTATTACTTACATTTACATTTACATTTAAGTCATTTAGCAGACGCTCTTATCCAGAGCGACTTACAAATTGGTGCATTGCGGTAAGTACATGTCACAGGCAACGATAATATAATATTCCATTTGGATACTGGGGAGCTGAGCCCCCCCCCCCCTCGACTCCCCAGTAATTCGCACCATGATGTTGCCATAGAGACAGTGGCTCACGCATTCTCTTAAAATAATGTCAGATGTATCCGATAGTGATGTATGTGACATATCCAAATGGAATATTATATTATCTTTGCCTGTGACATGTACTTACCGCAAGTAATAAAGTTGAAACTATAACTATTTGTAAGGAACTGGTAGTTTGTAACTTTAAGGGAGCTGGTCAGAAATGTAATCCCATTATTACAAAATCCCAGTGTGTATTTGATCATTCAGCCCTAAGCGATCCAAAGCAATTGAAGCACTTGCAGCTGAGTTTTGAAGTTTATATTAATTTTAATTTCTTTCTTTCTTCCATTCCTCTCTCCCTCTTCTCCCTAGCAGCCAACAAGCCTGTATCTCCATACGGTGGTTATAGTGGTCAGCTCCGCAGCTGTGTGTACCAGCCCACAGAACTAGCTCTAATCACCAAGAGCCTGGCAAATGTGAGTGGGTTTTACCCAATACACTGACTTAAACCCTCATATCATTATCACACTAGTGTTATTCTCCAAGAAATACATACCCGAAACCAACCGTTTTTTAATTCTCTATGTGTGCGTGTCCTCTCTACAGAGGGACCAGTCCCATGAGACGGGCCTCCCCAGGGCCACGGCCCCCACTCTAAACCAGAGCAGCACCTCCCTGCCTCACTCTCTGGTGCCCCTACCCACCACAGGACTGTCCCCAGCAGTCAGTGTAAGCACTTCACTGCCATCATACACAACAGTATACTGCGCATCCATGGTGTTTTTGCTGTCTTCTTTCCCTTTTTAAAACTACTGAGCCGAGCTGAGCTGTACTATGCTGGCCTGGTTATGCATCCACCATAGTTGCTGGAAAAGTCAATGTGAAAAGAACATATCTGAGCCTGCACAGGACAGTTTGGGTTGGCATTACAGTGTGGAAAGAACATATCTGAGCCTGCACAGGACAGTGTGGGTTGGCATTACAGTGTGGAAAGAACATATCTGAGCCTGCACAGGACAGTGTGGGTTGGCATTACAGTGTGGAAAGAACATATCTGAGCCTGCACAGGACAGTTTGAGTTGGCATTACAGTGTGGAAAGAACATATCTGAGCCTGCACAGGACAGTGTGGGTTGGCATTACAGTGTGGAAAGAACATATCTGAGCCTGCACAGGACAGTTTGAGTTGGCATTACAGTGTGAAAAGTAGAGGATTTCAAATCTAATTCTTCTGCCTTGTCTTTCTCAGGGAAATGGTGTGTATAAGAAGCCTCTGTGGTGAATCTATGCTACTACAACCTGGTTCCTGTTCTTCACCCTCCCCCTATTCTAGTCTGTGCCCTAGTTTCCCCTGCAGCCCCAAAACCTTTGACCACTGTAGAGGCCAGGCTGTTCTGTACATACAGTAGGGCTGGAGGGAGCCAGTGTCAGAGGAGAGGCCACAGTCTTGGTGCTGTGCACCCAGAACAAGTGTGTCTCTCATCTCCCTGTGTCTCATCCAGACTGTCCCAGTGGCAGTACTAGCCACCCTCCACCTACCCATCTCCCAAGCCAGCACTCCCCACCCCCGGGCCACAACCCCACGCACTGATGGGAGATCCAACCAAGACAGCAACACACAGTGTGGCCAGAGTGATTGGACAATGAGGCAGTTTCAAAAGGAATTTGTTGCACAGCCATAAAAACCTTTCAGTCTAAGCCCTGTAAAAAATCTAAAGGAAGTTTGTTCTGAAGTGTCTGTCCTATATATAAGAAATACTTAAAACATTTTTTTTACATGTATTTAGCCACTTATGTTTTGGAACTAAACAGTTTCCATATATACTTCCATTCATTTGGTACTGGGGGACCTTCAGACGAGTCATGTGAAAGCCTCTGGGCATCCTAGAGCAAATGTACAGTGGCTTGCGAAGTATTCACGATTTTTCCTATTTTTCCTATTTTATTGCCTTACAACCTGGAATTAAAATGGATTTTTCGGGGGTTTGTTTCATCTGATTTACACAACAACATTTGAAGATTCATTTCTAACAAGAAATAAGACAAAAAAACTGAACTTGAGCGTGCATAACTATTCACTATTCAAAAGTCAATACTTTGTAGAGCCACCTTTTGCAACAATTACAGCTGCAAGTCTCTTGGGGTATGTCTTTATAAGCTTGGCACATCTAGGCACTGGGATTTTTGCCAGTTCTTCAATGCAAAACTGCTCCAGATCCTTCAAGTTGGATGGGTTCTGGTGGTGTACAGCAATTCTTAAGCTATACCACAGGTTCTCAATTGGATGGAGGTCTGGGCTTTGACTTGGCCATTCCAAGACATTTAAATGTTTCCCCTTAAAACACTTGAGTGTTGCTTTAGCAGTATGCTTAGGGTCATTGTCCTGCTGGAAGGTGAACCCCCATCCCAGTCTCAAATCTCTGGAAGACTGAAACAGGTTTCCCTCGAGAATTTCCCTGTATTTAGCGCTGTTCTTCCTGTATCCATCATATTTCCCTGTATCCATCATTCCTTCAATTCTGACCAGTTTCCCAGTCCCTGCTGATGGAAAAACATCCTCATAGCATGATGCTGCCACCACCATGCTTCACTGTGGGGATATAAGTCTTGGGATGACGAGAGGTGTTGGGTTTGTGCCAGACCTAGCGTTTTCCTTTATGGACAAAAAGCTACATTTTAGGTCTCATCTTATTCCATATGTTTTGGGGAGTCTCCCACATGCCTTTTGGCGAACACCAAATGTGTTTGCTTATTTTTATTTAACTAATTATATTACTTCTGGAGGTAATTGGTTGCACCAGATCTTATTTAGGGGCTTCATAGCAAAGGGGGTGAATCCATATGCATGCACCATTTTTCCATTTTTTTGAATTTTTTGAAACAAGTAATTTTTTTACATTTCACTTCACCAATTGGACTATTTTGTGTATGTCCATTACATGAAATCCAAATAAATTACAGGTTGTAATGCAACAAAATAGGAAAAACGCCAAGGAGGATCAATACTTTTGCAAGGCACTGTGCGACTGACATGTACGTGTTCGTGAGAGACTCACCTTTGCACAGAGGGGTTATTAGTGTGTAGCTCAAACCTTTTGGACGCTACAGACAGAAATGGTCAGATCGGTTGTAACTACTTCAGATACGTCCCATGACGCTTGTGGGGGTCGTAGAGCAAAACGGAGACCACCATCGTGTTCATGAGTCTCAACTTTAATAATAGTTTGTAGGCCAAACCGTTTGGATGCTACAGACAATGTTGTGTTTCGGGATATCTCATGGTCTGACAAACACCACTCTGTCACCTTTCACCGCAAGTGCGACATCGGCTGATGTGGGGGGATTGAGACGCATCCAATGCAAGATATCTCTAGCTTAAACGGACAGATTTTTATTGGGATTTTTTTATTCTAATTTGATTTCCTTTGGGGTGCAAACATTACATCTAGGGGGTTAAATTAATGTGACTATGAGAATCACATTATAATGAAGAGAAAGGGAAGGCGAGACATGGACAGAGAGACAGGAGAGAGGATAGATTCTTTCACGTTGTCTGTTCTTATCTTACGCTTACCTGTTTTATCAGCATCCACCTTCACCCCTGACCCCTAAGCCTAGTGTGTTTCGTTTCTGTTCTCTCTGGGATCACTGCTGTTTCACAGGAGGGCAATGTGTCTCCTTTTAGTTCTGTTATATTGGACAGGGAATGGAGGTAAGGGATTCAAACAAGTTTATCAACAAACCAGGGCTTTTAAGATGCATTTCCGCCATGTTTTGGGGGGACCAATCAAATCAGATCTTTTCACAGCAGCACGGTTTGGTCAAAATACCAATTAGTGAAAAAAATATAATTGGGGTGGATGTCTTAACACAGTGATATTGTTTAAGAAACTGGTCTTACACTGTATTTCTATGTGTTTAAAACTCCAAGGCACTGATGTATACACTAAATATAGGTCTTTACATATTTTGGAAATTATTGTCATTTATTGTATTTTCACCTTGAGAAATTTAAATGTGTATACAGGACGGTATATATTCTCCCTCTAGTTTGATTTGTCACATGTATCTACTGTAAATTGTTATTTTATTGGTTATGAATTCCTCCCTCAATGGGGACTTGTTTGGGTGCTTCTGTGTTTACACTTTACTGTTCAGAAGTGTAATAACTAAATCTGTTAAAATTATTAACCATATCAGCCATAATAGAAAATATTTCTAACTTGTCATTTTCTGTCAATAGAAACATTCAACATTAAATACATAAAATCACACTACAAGTCTTGTTTGATATCATCCCTTGGATAAAACGGTCAAGGTGGGAATAGCTCCAATACTGTACCTGGAAAAGAGGCAGATACTGTAGATAGTGTAGTAGGGAACATCGCAAGAGGAAGTGTCCTGAGGATGAAAATACACCTCTGAGGAGTTATTTACATACACAGCTCTGATAAGCTTCGTTGCCTGCTGGGGCCAACGACATGGATGTGTGTGTGTGTGCATGGGCATCAGTGTTCCTGATTCACACACAAGCACATGCATACTACACACCAACACAGACACACTGCATACTACACACACACACAATACACCAGTGGCGGTCTGTGCCATTTAAGATGAGGGATGATGATTTTGTTTTTTAAATGAACATGGCATATTGGATGACAGTCATTCATATTCCATTCACCCAGTTCAATGTAACATCGGTAGGTTTAAGTTACTACATGATACTCAAATTCTCTCTATACCCATCATGAGGTTGCTACAAGCTAGCCTATGAATGTTTACAACGTAGGTGCACAGGTCGAGAGAAACACTTTTGCCTGCATCTAGCTGATCTAGGGTGTAATCAGTAGAGGTACGTGGGTAAAATCCCTGGGGAAGCCAATCCAGGAAAAAAATGGCCATATTACAACCGATGTGTTTGTGATAATTGCATTGTTTGCCCTATAACCTGTTAGTTCATATACTGTGATATATAAGAACGAGACAATAAGACACAGTGGCAGAATAAATTCAACCACACATTTGTTTCAGAGCAACATCTCTCCGGTGAAGTCCACAATTGCTTGTCAGTTACATGACCTATAGCATGGTCAAGTAAGGTAATGTTTCAGACATTTTCGGACTACTAAACTATTGATTTAGAACCATAGGGTTATCGCAAGTCAAAGAAAACAGGATCTGCCTACACTATTCCAGCACCATCTAATCACCTATGCCTAGTCTAACATAGTGACAACTAAAAGATACTAAAAACTACTGTCCAATCAACGTAAGCTAAATATGTAGCTGTCCATGGTTACTGATTTCTTGCGCGCAAGTAGAAAAAAACATGTTGACTCACCCTACTTGTAGAGAAACGCCAGTACTATCCTCTTTCATGTTGCCTAACTGTCTATGACACTGTCATACAGTACACACCTGTAATTTTTGTTGTCCTAGGCTACCTGGCTAAAATACTTGCTCGCAAGCCTAACTTCCTTTCATGGGCAACGATACACCAGGCCAGCTAATTAACATTAGCATACTACATCTAGCTACATGTTGAACCTCCATCCTCAGGCCAGGAGCACAATGTATGAATTTATGGTTGGATCAGAATCGCCGCTATAAATCATTGGCCAGTAAGGAGAATTAAGTTAAACCACATGTCCAAATCCCTATCTCCATCAATGGTTAATTTAGGAAAGGGACGATTTTAGCTAACTAGTTAGCCACCGGAGCACGACACAACGAGATGCAACAATTCAAGTTGTTTTCTGTCAATAATGACGTTTGGCCTGTGATGTGATTTAGTCTGAAGCCATATCCAAACTGGCTCCCCTTGACAAGTTTTTTTTTTGGTGCGCCAGGACCATTCACAGTTGAGCTCACTGTTTAGGTCAACTTTGATTGGCCATTATTTTATTTTTAGAGGCCAAATGCTCTCTGGCTTCCCTTGCAATCAATGCTACGGGCAGCAACAATGTTTCTGACCAGACAGCATCAGCTAAATATACTACACATACTGAGACAGAGGGGCGCTGTTTCGTTCGCTCGGATGCTTTCTCCAGTGAGATTACATTCAGCCCCTAAACAAACAGATGGAAATTCATGAAACAGAGATTTTTTTTTTTTTTCTTGTTACATTTTTTGGGGGGAAGCATGGCTGACCAAGTTACTTTTTTAAATGAGCCCTGCACAATACAAAACACACATCAATAAAAAACACAAAATACTAATTACCAAACATGATCACAAAATAAATAAAATAAAAAGTATTCACTTAGAACATAATCTCTCCTGTGGACAATGTTCTGGTATTATATTTGACAAGGTTGAAGCGCTTCTGACACCATGATGTGTACTGCGCATCAGAGCACAAGCAAATGGCTCAGCTTCAAATGTTAATGATCAATTTTGTGATACCCGAGCCCTACCTGTAAACCTAGTAATTGATTTTTTTTAAACAAACCCAACCCGAAGTATAATCTCGGGGACCATCGGGCTCGGATAGCAGAGCTCTACACTACATAATATACAGCCTGTGACTGTGTTTTTGTATTATACATGTTAGTTACAATGTGTATATTTGTTGTATATACAGGGTGCATTTGTAAAAGAGACCTAAAGGTAAAACATAAATTAAATAAATAGTGCACAGCTACACACTGCATGTCCACTCGTGTATACTAGCCAACCACACTGCTTTTGAGAGAGATCAGACTCTCCTTGAATGAAGTAGCTGAAACTAAGAACCTGAATATGTGTATCCCCTCAATCAACCCAGAAGGATATGAGAACAGGATTCATAATATGACTTTTGTCGGGCAGTGGAATGATGCAGTACATTAATGCAGTAGATAGTGTCCATCCCAAATGGCAGCATATCCCCTATGGGCTCTGGTCAAAAGTTGTACACTATAAAGGGAATAGGGTGCCATTTGAGATGAAAACATAGATTCAAGATGCGATAAGTCCTTGTGGTTATGAAACCGTTGAGTCATGTCAGTGCATTCATCAAGAACAGTCTTCCATCCAGAGGTATCCAGGGCCAGAAGGCAGGAGTACATGTTATATAAAAGGAGTTGAGTGGGCTGCGAGTAGAGCCCTCTCGCAACCAACCTACACAAGAATATTTGTTATATTTTCTATAGTACACAGGATATAAAAGTGTATGGGTAATGGTAACAGCTGTATGAGGAGTAGCAGCTGTGCAAAAATACAAGTTCAGAGCCATATTCTATTCACACAGTATTATTTGATTTTTCACTAAACATGGCCCAGGTTGGGTTGAGGCAGCTGCCCTCTTGTTCGCTTCATTAAAATGAGTTCTCCCTTCCCACTGGGAGAAGTAGCTATAAGATATTTATTCATGTGTAATTTGTCACTGCACACACAACAGGCGTACACAAACACACAATTACTCTCATTGAGCTATGGCTGCCTAGCAGCAGCAGGCTGAAAAACCTCTTCCTCACCCACCCACTCCTCTCCTTGTTACCTGTGCTGGGCTGTGTTGTTCAGTCAGTCGGCAGCCCTGGGTTCGTTAACACAGAGGAGACAAGTAGGCTGCAGAATGGAGAAGACTCATTAAGAGCAAACAAACAAACTGGTCAGACATGAGTCAGCGTTATGTTGAACGCTTTAAAGGCCCCCCCTGTCATTTCAATAGCATGACTGTTTTTGGATGCAGAGTTTTAGATTAGCAAGAAAGTGGTGCTGCAAATGGTCAGAGTATAGGAAAAATATAAAGATCAAGGTTCAAATAAAAACCTTCACAATAGCTTCTTAGTTCCATAACTCAGTGATATACAGCAGGTTTCTGTGGACTAGAACCCACAGTGAAGACGTGTGTGCCCTGTTTGAATGTATACATAATTACATTTACACAAATAAGACATGGTTAGGAATAGGACAGACCACCTGCAAATCATTACCTAGCGAGTCCCCATGCATCTCATTGTTACAGCTAGGTCAACACTTCATGAACACAGAGTATATACACGTCATAGATAAAGACCAAAAAGTGACTGCAGTTACGTCCCAAATGGCTCGTATTCCTTTTATAGTGCAGTACTTTTGACCAGGGCCCATGTCAAAAATAGTGCACTATACAGGGAATAGGGTGCCATTTGGGACACACATTGCCTCTTGTTTTCTGATAAAAAAAAATAAACAGTGTGGTTGAACCTCCTGACCACACCAATATGATGGGTCATAGATTACGGCCCTAACCC
Source organism: Oncorhynchus gorbuscha (assembly GCF_021184085.1). Taxonomy (NCBI): domain Eukaryota; kingdom Metazoa; phylum Chordata; class Actinopteri; order Salmoniformes; family Salmonidae; genus Oncorhynchus; species Oncorhynchus gorbuscha. The sequence goes on from NC_060188.1 coordinate 36,470,664, forward strand.
ATAATGGATAACTGATGAGTTGTTTCCACGGAGACAGGTTCCAAACAGACAAAGAGCAATGGGAAATTCGTGGTTTACGCACAGTAGTCCGTTAAGATAGAAATAGAACAGAACAGACATGCATTTCTGACAGAGTACAAGGAATCATGTCAGCTCTATTCATTACATTTCTACTGCATCTGCAACATTTCATATGTTACTGTTTACTTCTTCCTGAGCAAACACGTCCCTGCTTAACTTCAACTGAAAATAAAAGGCTGAGTCTTGATCTACAGAACAGAAACTTATTGTGAATCACTACTAGTGTTCAAAGTTACCCTTAAATGACATAGGTACATGAAGGCTTAAAAGGGTACATGAAGGCTTGAAAAGGTACATGAAGGCTTAAAAAGGTACATGAAGGCTTGAAAAGGTACATGAAGGCTTGAGTACATAGAGATTATTCACATGTAATTCTATGGTACAGTACCCCCCCCCTGAAACTATGAGCAATGAAAATATTGGTCATTGAGCTTCGCGGATACAGTCCAGTCAGTCAGCCTTCACTAGAAATCACAACCACCTGTCCAGTCTCTCTCTCACTGGGCAACAGGGATTTACTGTCACCATGGCAACACTCGACAGACCCACACAACATCAGGCATGTTCAAAGGTGTGGCTACAGTCAAGCTGATTAAACAGCAGAGTTCATCCATCCACAGTCAGTAGAAATTGTTATTATATAATCTATTATTTCTGTATAGCTGTACACAGTCACTTTGTCATAGGGATGACAAAGCAGGGGAGAGAAAAAAGGAAAAAAAAGTGGACCAAGACAGATTTCTAAAAGGTTTGTAAATATTTATTTTTCGGTTTATGAAAGTATATCAACAAGTCCATGTAACCTGAGATGTTCGTAGATTCTTACACAGGAGAAGCTCTAAACAAACCAGCTAGAAATATCTAGGTCCGGCCGGCTGCATTAGTTGTTCCCCAGGCCAAAGATCCTCAGACAACGGGTCCTTTCATGTCTTGTAAATCAACCTTTTTTGGGATTGCAGATGTAAACAGAGGGTGCCGGGCTGATTTGTTAAGGCTTGGGGACATCATTAAGATATGTGATGGGAGTCTGTTACGTAGGTCTAACAAAAGAAAACCCCTACCTTACCTACTGCCCAACTTCTACAAATAGCTCCTCTATAGATTAACTATTGTCTATACAATTACTAGCTCCTCTGCATTGAAACAAAACCACATCTGTCTGATGTGATTTTAGAACTAAAGAGTGGTGAAACAACTATCTCTGTACAAATATTGACAAACGCAATTGAAATACATTATTTGAGCAACAAATATAACAAACAGCACCTGCAGAAATGTATAGGAACCGTATGCAGTTACGATGTTACATTTTATTCAAAACAATACCACATTCGCTCCAGAAACAATCATTATTATGACTAATAACATAACAAGATGCACCCCAATGATGTTTCTGTCCTGACTACCACCTAGTGGAAATGGCAGGTGCAAACTTTTCTTGCTCGGTACAGCAGGGCCGTAAATAATACAGTGCCTTTGGAAAGTATTCAGACCCCTTGACATTTTCCACTTTGTTATGTTACAACCTTATTCTAAAATTAATTTGAAAAAAGAATCCTCAGTAATCTACACACAATACCCAATAATGACAAAACAAAAACAAGTTACATTTTTGCAAAGTTAAATATTTAAAAAATAAATACCTTATTTACATAAGTATTCAGACTCCTTGCTATCAGACACAAAATTAAGCTTCAGGAGCATCCTGTTTCCATTGATCATCCTTGAGATGTTTCTACAACTTGGAGTCCACCTGTGGTAAATTCAATTGATTGGACATGATTTGGAAAGGCAAACACCTGTCAATATAAGGTCCCACAGTTGCCAGTGCATGTCAGAGCAAAAACCAAGCCATGAGGTCTAAGGAATTGTCCGCAGCGCACCGAAACAGGATTGTGTTGAAGCACAGATCTGGGGAAGTGTACCAAAACATTTCTGCAGCATTGAAGGTCCCCAAGAACACAGTGGCCTCCATCATTCTTAAAATGGTAGACGTTTGGAACCACCAAGACTCATGCTAGAGCTGAACGCTTGGCAAAACTGAGCAATCAGGGGAGATGGGCCTTGGTCAAGGATAGATAGAGCTCCTCTGTGGAGATGGGAGAACCTTCCAGAAGGACAATCATCTGAAATATTTGGCCTGAATGTCAAGAGTCACATCTGGAGGAAACCTGGCACCATCCCTACGGTCAAGCATGGTGGTGGCAGAATCATGCTGTGGGGATGTTTTTCAGAGGCAGGGAGACTCGTCAGGATTGGGGCAAAAATGAATGGAGCAAAGTACAGAGAAATCCTTGATGAAAACCTGCTCCAGAGTGCTCAGACTGGGGCAAAGGTTCACCTTCCAACAGGACAACGACCCTAAGCACACAGCCAAGACAATGCAGGAGGGGCTTCGGGACAAGTCTAAATGTCATTGAGTGGCCCAGCCAGAGCTCGGACTTGAATCCGATCGAACATCTCTGGAGAGACCTGAAAATAGCTGTGCAGCAACGCTCCCCATCCAACCTGACAGAGCTTGAGAGGATCTGCAGAGAATAATGGGAGAAACTCTCCATATACAGGTGTGCCAAGCTTGTAGCATCATACCTAAGAAGATTTGATGCTGTAATTGCTGCCAGGTGCTTCAACAAAGTACTGAGTAAAAGGGTCTGAATAACTATGTAAATGTGATATTTAGAATAAGTTAACACAAAATTGGAAACCTGTTTTTGCTTTGTCATTATGGGGTATTGTGCGATTAAACCTCAAATTTAATCAATTTGAGAAAAACTCTAACGTAAGAAAATATGGAAAAAGTCAAGGGGTCTGAATACTTTCTGAAGGCACTGTATGTAATGGAATAGTTAGAGGTTTTAAAGTCCCCAAAGAGTCATAATGTAGTCCATGTCAAAGCAGTCATGCATTGCCACAAGAGAAGATAGTTAATACAGAAAACAGTGGCACTGACAGTCAGAAGTACCTGACATAAATGGCAAGGCCTGCAGGTAGGTAGGAAGGAAAGCTACTTATTCAAGGAGAAACAGTCCATATGTGCAGAGGTGGTCTGGTCCTTTCAATACCAGTCAGAATCCATCCCAGTGTCCACAAAAACTGCAGATTGGGAAAGGAATATGAACTGCTTGGTGATCAGATGAGCTAACCCTTGTCCCCTCCATGTGGCTCCTTCATCTTCAATGCAGCCAAATTCCCCATCATTCACCCTGAAATGTGCACTTGCTCACTCACCTCCATTTAATTAAAAAGCATTGATTTAAACACAGGCTACAGGGGTTTACAGACTTTCCACTATATGTCTTACACCAGTCCACACAATTTCAAATTTGTCTCTATACTCCAGCATTTTGGATTTGAGAAAATGTTTGTATCAGGTGAAAGTACAGAACATCACCTCTAATGTGAGGGTACTTTCATATTGATCTGATTTACTGAAAATAGAAAATATGTCAAACTCTCACCATTCCCAATAATGGGTGACAAACATTTTTTGGGGGGTATGATCTTTGACCCTCATCATCCATTCCTAATCATGGTATAATCATGGTAGCATCCACATGAATGTAGAAGTGTTCACAAACGTAATCTATTCTTGCAATAAAAGTGAGTCAAACAAAATACATTATTCACCAATCACTTCTTATTGGACAACGTGTAATCTGAAAACACCAGAACAGGCTGTAAACGCATCCAACAAGTTTGTAGAGTCACAAGCTTGATGTAGTCATTGTGTACAAGGAATATTGGAATACTGTCACCTGCTCTCAAATAAAAATAGCTGGAGTATAGAGCCACATAAAAAAAATTGCATCACTGCATTTGAACAGTGTAAGTGAGAAGTGCACACCTTGGGGGAGGGAGCAAGGCAGAGAATGGGACCACTGGAGTCTCACTGGAGGTTCTTCAGCTTCTCTATCCCAGTTGCTTTGGCCTCTTGCCGATGCTGCTTCTGTTTCTTCAGGTGGCGGTAGGCTTGCACCACCCGCTGCCTCTCCTCCTCCATCATCCTCTGCCTGGCCATGGATGGCTTGGCTGTGGAGAACTGGGTCTGGCCCAGCAGAGAGTTCAGCAGGAGACCCTTACACACACCCTGGAAGGGAGAGAGAAGGACTAACATTATTCAATAGTCTAGAGCCATTCATCTGAGACAAAGCGTCTCAAGGTAGGAGTGCTGATCTAGGATCATCCATAGAATTATTGCAAAAGTGTGGTATGCAGCTTTTGTGCTACTCCATAAGGACGGGGATAGTAGTGATCTTGAGAATGATCTACCCATTTCCAGGGTCCCCCGTCTTGCGAAAATATTAGGACCATTGGTCAGTCAATCTCACGTGACTTGGGAAATGGTAGTCAGTGTTTTTCTTTTTGTCAAATCAAAGAAATAAGTTATTGCTGCCTTATTAGCCAAGAAATCATTAGGGGCTGACCCGTGTTTGCGTAAGTATGCATTGCCCCTCATTGCTGGCACAGTAGCACACTATCAGGAAATATCAGGAAGTGTCGAAAGCAACTTTTTTGATAACACTCCATAAGGGCGGGGATAGTGGTGATCTCGATCATTATTGACCCATTTCCAGGCTCCCTTGGTCTTGCGAAATTACTACAATCATTGGTCAACAAACCAAGTTATTTTCTATGTTATTCAATCCGGATTCAGACCCAAACATAGCACCACTTCGCCTACCATGCTCGTTGTAAATGATATTACAAATGACTTAGTTAGAAAGAATTGTGCTGCCATGTTTGTAGACTCAAGCTTGATACTGTAGACCATGTTATTCTGTTGAATAAGCTGTCCTCCATAGCATTGGGTACTGATACTTGCCAATGGTTTCAAAATTATCTCAATGTCAGAACTCAGGCCATCAAAGTAGATGGGGTCAAATCTGAGAGCTTTGAGTTACATAATGATTATTATAATTTTTAATTTAACTAGGCAAGTCAGTTAAGAACAAATTCTTATTTACAATGACGGCCTATCCCAGCCAAACCCGGACGATGCTGGGCCAATTATGGGACTCCCAACCATGATGCAGCATGGATTCGAACCAGGGATTGCAGTGACGCCTCTTGCACTGAGATGCAGTGCCTTAGACCACCGCGCCACTCTGAAGCCAACATAAAGAGGTGGCCAAAGGTTCGATACTCAGCCCATTACTGTTTACAATCTATACTGAACAAAAATATAACTGCAACATGTAAAGTGTTGGTCCCATGATTCATGAGCTGAAATAAAATATTCCACACAAAAAGCTTATTTCTCTCATATTGTGTCCACACATTTGTTTACATCCCTGTTCGTGTGCATTTCTCCTTTGCCAAGATAATCCATCCACCTGACAGGTGCGGCATATCAAGAAGCTGATTAAACAGAATGATCATTACACAGGTGCACCTTGTGCTGGGGACAATTTTGTCACACAATGCCACAGATGTCTCAAGTTGAGGGAGCGTGCAACTGGCATGCTGACTGCAAGAATGTCCACCAGAGCTGTTGCCAGAGAATTTAATATTAATTTCTCTACGATAAGCCATCTCCGTCATTTTAGAGAATTTGGCAGTACATCCAACCGGCCTTACAACCGCAGACCTGGTGTAACCACGCCAGCCCAGGACCTCCACATCTGGCTTCTTTATCTGCCAGATCGTCTGAGACCAGCCACCTGGACACCTGATGAATATTTTGGTCTATAATAAATTCCTTTTGTGTGATTTGTAAGTCGCTCTGGATAAGAGCGTCTGCTAAATGACTTAAATGTAATGTAAATGTAAATGATTAAAACTCATTCTGATTGGTGGGCATATGCTCTCTGAGGCCCACCATGGCTGCGCCCCTGCCCAGTCATGTGAAATCCATAGATTAGGGCCTAATTAATTCATTTCAATAAATAAATTGGTAATGCTGTAAAATATATATTTTTCATTTGTGTTTTATTCCATTGTTCCATCAGTTGGCCAAGCCTTTTCACATTTGAAGTCTGATTGCCAAGCATTGCAGAGGTTATTATTGGATCTAAACTTAATGCTAAATGCAAAACATGCTTTTTTCTAGGTCCCATAACCCAAATTTAATGTGTAAATTACTAGCTTGAACAGTACACAAATTGAGCGAATTCCTTCCTACAAATATTTTGGTATCTGGCTTGATGACAAAACTGTCATTTAAAAAAAAACATGTCAATGAGCTGATAAAAGTTCATGTTCAAGGTTGTGTTATCTTACAGAAACAAAGCATGTCTGACTTCTGTTAACAGGAAGGAAGTTGTCCAGGCCACTTTTATGTCTATTATAGTTTCTGGGGATATTATCTATATGCATGCAGCATAATCTACACTTAAACTACTAGATGCTGTGTTCCATTGTGCCATTATGTTTATTACTGGTGATGGTTATAGAAGTCACCATTGTCTTTTGTATCAAAAAGTGGGTTGGGCCTCTTTGTATGCCTAGTGGTTAGAGCGTTGGACTAGTAACCGGAAGGTTGCAAGTTCAAACCCCTGAGCTGACAAGGTACAAATCTGTCGTTCTGCCCCTGAACAGGCAGTTAACCCACTGTTCCTAGGCCGTCATTGAAAGTAAGAATTTGTTCTTAACTGACTTGCCTGGTTAAATAAAGGTAAAATAAAAAAATAAAAATGTAAGGAGAGTAAGCCTAAGACTGGGTTTGGTCATTTGTAAGTCGAAATTGAATTAACAATGATCGATACAAAATTTCTCCATGAGGGCTTTGTAGATAAACCAAGCACGAGACTGGGTTCGGCCCCGTCGGTCTCCACAAATTTGGGTAAAGCTGCGTTTATTTTTTTTGTGCCCTTTATGTGGAATAACTTACAGGACTCACTGAAATTAGATTTCTGGTCCATTCAGAGTAATGATCGGAGACCTCAATGTTGATAAATGTGTCCATTTTTTTCTTTTTCTTGTTGAATTTTACCCCTTTTTCTCCCCAATTTCGTTGTATCCAATGATTGTAGTAGCTACTATCTTGTCTCATCGCTACAACTCCCGTACGGGCTCGGGAGAGACGAAGGTTGATCGTCCTCCGATACACAACCCAGCCAGCCGTACTGCTTCTAAACACAGCGCGCATCCAACCCGGAAGCCAGCCGCACCAATGTGTCGGAGGAAACACCGTGCACCTGGCAACCTTGGTTAGCGCGCACTGCGCCCGGACCGCCACAGGAGTCGCTGGTGCGCGATGCGACAAGGACATCCCTACCGTCCAAGCCCTCCCTAACCCGGACGACGCTAGGCCAATTGTGCGTCGCCTCACGGACCTCCCGGTCGCGGCCGGTTACGACAGAGCCTGGGCGCGAACCCAGGGACTCTGATGGCACAGCTGGCGCTGCAGTACAGCGCCCTTAACCACTGCGCACCCGGGAGGACCCATGTGTCCATTTCTTAATAAATTTGTAATTTTATGTACAATATTTATGCAGGGTTCTGTAAAAGAGACCCGTGTCTGAGTACGACTTCTCGGTCAAAATAAAAGGTGAAATATATATTTTTTGACATATTATTCATTAGGATCTAAAAAGGCAAAACTGATCCTAGATCAGCACTACTCTAAGATGCCAGAGTGGTGCAGACGTGAGATAGAGGAGATAGCGAGCTAACACTGGTCAACTCAGAGTTCAACTCGGGATAACCGGTGACACCTAAAGTGGCTCACCTTTTAACCAGGCAACGAATCTGTCAGAATTAACCGTCTCTGGGGCAGTCTAAGTCAGGGCTAACTCCACTTACCCTGAATTATTTTGTTGTTCAATTATTTAAACTTTTTTTATTAATTTAACAAGGAAAGTCAGTTAAGAACACAGGCTTATTTACAATCACAGCCTATATCAGCCAACCCTGGGCGCCACTGGGCAAATTGTGGGCCGCCCTATGGGACTCCCAATTACGGCCTGATGTAGCGACGCCTCCAGCACCGAGATGCAGTGCATTAGACCGTTGCGCCACTGGGGAGCCCAGTACCTGAGCCGTGAGTTGAGGAACAATTCAATCTGATTCTCTCCCTCTCGTCATCATCCTCTTCATTTGAGGAGAGGACTAATTAAATATTTTATTAATTAAAAAAAAGGTCATATTAAAATACGTATCACATTATACATTTAGTAATGACAAGATGCACTTGAAACTTCACCCAAAGTAAACCTTTTGTATGACTTTTGTTTGACTTAGCCTTGTGCGGCATGAGCACACAGTAACAAGCTCGGCTTGAGCAGGCGACAGGTGCACGATCAATATCCACCTTCATAACATGGATAAAGCCTGAGCTGGAATGTTTAGCTAACCAATGCAGGCTTCAGCAAATCCCGAGTAATCTAGCTTGCATCGTAGTATACCCCTCTGGGGAGTGATATCATTAAAATGAGGATAGCTCTTTTTACATACTCACATGCACACACACTTACCTGGGGCTTGATCAGTGCCTTCCTGGGCTTGATACTCAGAGTCGGCGGTGCCATGGCAACTTCTCCAAAGGCAACTTCATCTAAAAGTTAAGGGATAGAGAATAAGATGGTGGCAGCATGTATACATCTCTAATTACCTGATATACAGCATGCTCTGCTGAAAATCCATACATACCTATGAACATGTCGTTTTCTGCCTTCTCTTCCCGCCTGTTCAGTTTCTTTTTATGTAGCCTGTCCAGCCGGCTTTTATCATATCTGCAGTCACACAGGAGAGGACAAACGATTAAGGATGGAATTTGAGACCACTACATTTTAGACTAAATACAAAGGCTTCATTTCAAATCACCCCTAACCCCTCCTCCCTAGACACTACTGTAGATCTGAAGGGGTTGGATAGTTTGTCAACTTTATTATCACATGGGGGGGCAAATTAACATAGTCATCACGCTGTAGAAAGCAGGTAACATCACACTCAACCTTAAACGTAGTCTATGTTTGATGCGTTAAACTAATGGTTCCATTGATATTTATTTTTTTGAGATCCCAGGGGGGCTTTGACAGTCTATTGTAAATCAGTCCGATAGTACCCGTGACAGTATTTCAATCTGAAAGAAAGTTATGGTTTGAAGTGACAAATGCATTAGAAAGGCATTGGGAAGTTCAAAAGATCAGGCAATAATTTTGTATGATCTTCTGTGCAGAAAAAGAACATTGATGTTCTTTTTTTCTCCAGTCTGATGTAGTGCCAGGTCTTGTTTACTCTGTTCTAATGAGTCCTGCCCGGATTGTGGGCATGGTAGTGGGAAACAGAAGACACATACATGTTCCTTAAGAGTCTTAACTTTCAGTGATGTAGCTTAAACTGTTTAATAGATAGAGCCACGTGTCCGAAGAAAAAAGAAGCTGCTGTTTATTACAACTGCATCTAGCTGCTACTGACGTAACCCCGGTTCTATGAACCAAAGCATTTCCCCCCCTTCTATTTCAGTGTTTCTCTTGCGACCCCTAGTTTGGGAAACGCTGCGTTAAACCAATAAACAACAAAGTCCAAAAAGGTTTAAACAAAAGTGTAGGCCTATGTGAAAGGCCGGGCTAGGGGTTGGGTTGGAATTGAGGGACAGAATGTTTGTCTGACTCCACTCACTCTTTCTTCTTGTCAGACTTGCATTTCCCGGTGCCAGCAGGTTTCTCCTGCTCCTCTAGCTCCCTCTCCGGCCGTCTCTCTATCTGGTTCTTGGTGAGGAAGAGGACGTGCTGCGCCTCATTGCCCATCCTCCGCAGGTACGTCTTCTCACTCTCCCTCTTCTTTCTACGGAAGTGTGGAACAGGGATATCTACGATTGTAGCATCCCCTGGCTTGGGTTTGGGAGCAAGGGCGATGGCGTCAGCTAATGGGATCCAAGTAAAGAATATAAGGAACAGGACAGAAAATGAGGAGTCCTGGAAGACAGAGCTTCAATTAAACTTTTAAGAAAGGGAAGTCAGTTTTTACTGAGTATCAAATACCTTCGCTAATACTACAGGCATTCATGTATAGGCCTAATCAAGAACTTAGAACAATATTAAAAGGTTAGAATTCCATGATGACTGACCTTTTCTCATCTTCTTGGCCTTGCTGGGCCCCATCTTCATCCTCTCCTTGCTTTTCATAATCTCTCGAAGGCGGAAGGGAATCTGCTCAAGATGATCCTTCTGTCTGGGCTTGCCATCTCGTTTAGGCTTCTTGCTAGAGGGGCAATTCATTTATGGAAAAAGAAAGACATTTATTTACTCTAAGTAAAATCATGTGTAAACAAGAAGTCATCACAATATTTGGTCACATGGTCATGCATTGAATGTGCACTACGAGCGGCATGTGCATCAGACGCATGTGCATGGACCATAACTGGTTTGGCATTAACTAAACAAAGTGCTCAAAATATTTGACATATTTTTGAGAAATAGAAGCTTGAGCATACAGAGAAAAGTTTGTCAACACTCTAGCAACATCTTTACTTTGGCGAGTTATGAAAGTATTTTAAATCCAGTCACTTTAGCCGTCACATGGTGGCCCTGGGCCCGGTTCGCCAAAAGCATCTCAAAGCTAAATTAAACTTTAGAAACTTAGTAGGAGCATTGTTAAATCTCCCAAATCCATCATCACTAAAACTGCACATTATTTAACGGCTGCCTCAGACCACTTGTAGAACAGCTACTGTTAGTGCGTCGTTAAAAGGGCAAAAAAGCATCTATGGTCACTTTATACACAGAAGATCTCAGCTGAACATATAGATAAGCAGCTTCATTCTCTCTGTGACCGCTGATAACTTCAGAACGAAGTTGACTACAAATACAAAGTTGCCAATGTCTTTGCAATTGTTACAAACAAGCAAAGGATAAAATGATGCTTCAAATGAAAACCGAGATGACCTTGTCCTATCGTGCTCTAGCGACTTGTGGCAGGCCAGGCACATGCACGCTGACTTCGGTCGCCAGTTGTAAAGTGTTTCCTCGGACACAATGGTGCGGCTGGCTTCCGAGTAAAGCGAGCAGCACAGCTTGGCAGGGTCATGTTTCAGAGGACGCATGGCTCTCGATCTTTGCCTCTCCTGAGGAGTTGCAGAGATGGGACAAGACTAAACTACCAATTGATATCACAAAATCGGGGAGAAAAAAAAGGGGTAAAAAGTACCCCCCCCCCAAAATAAATCTGTCTGTTTAAGCTAGAGACAACTGTGTTTTTGCAAGGGCTGCGTCTCAATCCACCGCATCCGCCGATATCGCCCTTTACGCATCTGCAGTGAAAGGTGGCAGAGCTAGAGTGGTGTTTGTCAGACCATGAGACAAATCTGAAAATTGGTCTTCTCACAAAATCGTATGAAGCATCTGAACAGTTTGGCCTACAAACTATTAACACCACTCTATTGAAATTTGACTCTCACGAACACAATGGTGTTCTGTTTTGCTTACAAGACTCATCTGAAGGTCTCCAGTACCAGTGTTTATTTAAAAAAAAGAAGAAGTATACAGTAACAGTCAAAGGTTTGGACACACCTACTCATTCAAGGGTTTCTCTTTTTACTATTTTCTACATTGTAGAAATAACACATATCATGTAGTAACCCAATTGTTTTTAAACAAATCAAAATATATTTTATATATTCTTCAAAGATTCTTCAAAGTAGCCACCCTGTCTTGATGACAGCTTTAGACACTCTTGGCATTCTCTCCACCAGCTCCACGCGGAATTCTTTTCCAACAGTCTTGAAGGAGTTCCCTCATATGCTGAGCACTTGTTGGCCGATTTCCTCTTCACTCTGCGGTCCAACTCATCCCAAACCATTTTAATTGTGTTGAGGTCAGATGTTTGTGGAGGCCAGGTGCAGCACTCCATCACTCTCCTTCTTGGTCAAATCGCCCTTACACAGCCTGGAGGTGTTGGGTCATTGTCCTGTTGAAAAACAGTGATAGTCCCACTAAGTGCAAAACAGATAGGATGGCGAATCGCTGCAGAATGCTGGTTAAGTGTGCCTTGAATTCTAAATAAAATCACAGACAGTGTCACAAGCAAAGCACCCCCACACCACCTCCTCCATGCTTCACGGTGGGAACCACGCATGCAAAGATCCGTTCACCTACTCTGCGTCTCACAGAGACATGGAGGTTGGAACCAAAAATCTCAAATTTGGATTCATCAGACCAAAGGGCAGATTTCCACTGGTCTAATGTTCATTGCTCGTGGTTTGTCTCAAGCAAGTCTCTTCTTCTTATTGGTGTCTTTTAGTTTTGGTTTACTTGCAGCAATTCGACCATGAAGGCCTGATTCACGCAGACTCCTCGGAACAGTTGATGTTGAGCTGTTTCTGTTACTTGAAACATGTAGCATTTATTTGGGCTGCAATCTGAGATGCAGTTAACTCTAATTTAACCTCTGCAGCAGAAGTAACTCTGGGTCTTCCTTTCCTGTGGCGGTCCTCATGAGAGCCAGTTTAATCATAGCGCTTGATGGTTTTTGCAACTGCACTTGAAGAAAATGTCAAAGTTCTTGACATTTTCCTGATTGACTGACCTTCATGTCTTAAAGTAATGGTGGACTGTTGTTTCTCTTTGCTTATTTTAGCTGTTCTTTCCATAATATGGACTATCTTCTGTATACCACCCCTACCGTGTCACAACACAACTGATTGGCTCAAACGCATTAAGGAAAGAAATTCCACAAATGAACAAGGCATATTGAAATGCATTCCAGGTGACTACCCCATGAAGCTGGTTGAGATAATGCCAAAAGTGTGCAACGATGTCATCAAACCAAAGGGTGGCTACTTTGAAGAATCTCAAATATATTTAGATTTGTTTAACCCTTTTTTGGTTACAACATGATTCCATGTGTGTTATTTCATAGTTTTGATGTCTTACAAAGTAGAAATGAGTAAAAAGAAAAGAAAAACCCTGGAATGAGTAGGCGTGTCCAAACTTTTGACTGTAGCTCTGTCTATTAATCTGAGAGTGGTTACATTTCTCCAGGCCCATCACTCAGCTTTTTACCAAAACAGAGACGGGGCGACCGATGTTATTGTTTCATCTGTGGATTATCAAGACATTAAAGAGTCACCAACAAAACGTTTAACATTAGGCCTATAGCAAATGCAGCATATGGCCTTTTCCAGTAGTGCTCAAGCATGCCATTCCATGAGCGCAGCATTTATTTTTCAACAGGAATCAATAAACCCAATCAGCCCTCCATGACAAAATCATAAACAGAGTAGGGCTGCGTAATAAATCCATAGCTTTGGGGTTATGCGCAGGTAAAACAATTCAGCTATTCTATACTTCCACATTTCCAAGTCCTATTCTTGAAGATCAAGGCAGTATAACATTTAATGGAATTCTGATACATCTTTACATTAAAAACCAAGTCTAATTTAATCGTACTTTATATGTAGAAAGCAATGGGTTAGAAGAAGCCTACATAACCAACCCATAAAGTAAAATGTAACATCCATATATGGCCAGCTATATACACTTTAACATTGATTTATCCTGCAATAGATGTGGTTCAATTGGTAACATACAGTTTTGTCTTCTTCTAATTCCTCTTAAGGGGAAAGTAATCTAAAAGTAACTAAATGTGATCAGATTACGTTACTGAGTTTGGGTTATCCAAAAATTACATTGATTACAATTTGACAGGTAACTAGCAACTAACGGATTACATTTATAAAGTAACCTACCCAACCCTGTGTGTGTGAGTGATATATATATAAAGTGGTGAGGGAGTAGGCATGCTGCTGACTAGATGCTGAAAATGGGGCTTGCTTCCGACTGGCAGCTGTAGTGTCGCCGGATGAGTAAAACGGCACTAGTGAAAACGGCCCAGTGAATGAGGCTGGCAGCTGTAGTGTCGCCAGATGAGTAAAACGGCATTAGTGAAAACGATCGTTTGGGGTGCGACCATTCTGGACTGGCGGGACCACGGCCTCCTGAGTGCTCATTGCTAACTGGGTAACTAACTCTCAAGATAGCTAGCATGCTAACTTAGATAGCTAGCAAGCCTGTAGGACAAAAAAGAGCGAACCAGCTAGTCAGCGTTACCTTGGATATTGCCCAGTCGTAGCACATTGTTTAAATGCCTCTGCGGGTTTCGTCTGTTTATTTTTCCCCATGATCTTCTTGTTATTGGTGCTTAAACTAGAGCGGATTCCTTCGAAACAACAACCCACGTGGGCTAACGTTGAGAAATTCTTCTTCTTTGGAGTTAAACTGCAGTTGGCATCAAATATGTTGCATTACCGCCCCCAACTGGACTATAATATAAATCCATTGTACATGTGATACAAAAGGGGAAAAAGAAAAACCTTCCAACTAACCCTACACTCGTTAAAAATCCACTACCCCATTCCAATACTTTGACCCTATTGCTCATGCACCATGCCAACGGCCTGGAAGGATGAGGTACTCAACACACCCTCTAACTCTTCTGAATTCAAATCTCATATACCCACTGCCGGCCCGCCTGTGGCGGCAGATAGCCTTTTCTGAGCTAAACTGACCAAGACGCACTTCCAACAACATACATAAAACCTCACATAATTCTGCCCCCAAAAATTGACCATTTCTCTCAACCAGTGGCATATGGGGTTTTTAGGTGAGCGCTGATGCCGCCCTTTGATAAGCATTGCCCAAATTGTCAAAGGCAGAGGCACAAAATATTTTGCTTGTCTATTCCCAGCGTGCCTCTCCAGGGTGCTGTTAGTGAGATGCATCTTTGAAGCTCTCCACCAACGTTCCATCCCGAAAATTCTCTAACAAAAATGTAGAACATATAGGACATGGTAAAAAAAAATGTATGTGGCCTTTTCTGTAGCCTACAGCCTGGAGATAAAATGTATGACAATGTAATGAGATGGACACTTTTTACATCATGCAGGTTTCTCTGATCAAATAGCCTAACCTGACTAATGAGCTGCCATGTTAACAAACAACATATCCTAAAAACAGGACTGGTCAAATTAAAAAGGACAATATGGAATGGACAGTCACAACTGTTGTCCAGGAGTTTCACCCCATTGTCATGATCAGTGGTTTCAAGTTTGTATCCAAACTTTTTTTTGACAAGCTGATCATAGCGAAAAAATAAAATACTCGCAATAACTCCTGATAAAGTTGGTTAGCTGATATTCAGAGGTTAAATAGCCACAAATGGATTAGTCACAGGAATCAGGACTATTAAATCTATTTTCTGTGATTTACATTCCATTTCTGCGGTACAGTTGATAACCAATGCTATGAACTCTAAGAATCCAACATTACTGAAGCATATATTACTCGTTGGCCTATCACTCTGATAGACCAACAACTACTCACATGGATTCTCTCAGGATCCTTTGACCTATCCTTCTCTACTTTGCTCACTGCCTCAGCATACGACACCTTGTGCACTTCTCAGACTCCAGCCACCTCAACCTACCTCTCTCGCACCGGACACTTCCGATCCTTAGCAACATGGGCACCCCTACAGTTGACACACACAACTTTATCCACCAAAACTACACAATCCTCTATCCCATGCCCTCCTGCACATCTTGGAATCTCCCTCCTTCAAACTGTTGCAACATGACCATAAACGTTGCACCTGAAACAGCGTAGTGGATTCGGCACAAAAGCTCTAACAGGATAACTGATATATCCTAACATGCCTTTGTCGGGTAAAGACTCAAAATGACTGACAGTGATTCCTCTGTTTAACCACGCTTACCACCGGGTTTGTGTTGCACCAAACAGTGGGCATCACAAACACCAGGAATCTTCAACTTCAATTGCTCCACCTCCATACTTAACGCTACCCCAGAAATCACTCCTTTCAATGGTGCCATGTTTCTAAGAGCAAAGCAAGAAACATATCTTGACCCAAGTTGCGAACATGTGGCACGTGCTCCCTTTGGTGAGAAGAAACACAAAAACAAATATCACAAGTCCACTACAGGTTACCTTCACTGATTCAACTGCTTTCCCACCCACCCTGGAACCTCAAATGCATCTCGCCAAAAGGCAAGGATAGAATTTATCTTCTTTAACATATCCATCGATGCCAGGCTCGGGTTCCGAGCTCTTCACCACACCTTCCACCTCACTTAACTCACCCTCATTCACTTCCATTTCACCTACAGAACAAGGAATGAAGCTCGACTCACTCTGTTTGCACTTGATACCAATCTTCTTCGACACCCCATCTCTCCATTTTTTTAATCACCATTTTCCTCTAATTTAAATTCAACCTCATTTTCATCAGCCTCTTTTTTCCCCTCCATTCTTTCCTATCCCAATTCCTCTTCCCATGACTTTGACTGCAGTACGGTGGCATCCCAATGTCAGTTGTGTAAAGTACTTAGTAGTACTTTAAAGTATTTTTACTTATCTGTATTTTCTTAATATTTTTGTAAACTTTTACTTCACTACATTCCGAAAGAAAATAATGTACTTTTTACTTCATAGATTTTCCGGGACACCCAAAAGTACTTGTTACATTTTGACAGGAAAATGGTCCAATTCACACACTTATCAACAGAACATCCTTGGTCATCCCTACTGCATCTAATCTGGCAGTGTCACGAAACACAAATGCTTCGTTTGTAAATTACGTCTGAGTGTTGCAGTGTGCACCTGGCTAACCGTCAATAAAAAATAAGTTACAAAAAAGTATTTAAAAAAACAACAACTTTTAGACCTACTGAAGTAATATTTTACTGGGTGACTTACTTGAGTAATTTTTTATTAAGGTGTCTTTACTTTTAGTACTTTTTCCACCACTGCTCAACGTACAGTAACTCCATCTAATAAGCATCCTGCTCACCTCGGAAAGTGTCGTCGTCATCTTCTTCTTCTATGGTATAATAGTGTTGGCAACAATTAAATGTGCATTCCGCCACCTATGGATAATAAAGATACAAAAAAGGAAAACATTTGGGTACAAATAACATAAAAATGAACAAAAAATAAATTAACTAAACAAAATCAACCTGCTTTTCTGTAAAAACCTCATTCTAAATCAGGTCCCAACACAGGCTCAGAAGCCTCCTGTGAGGGCGGGACAGTAGTGCTTCTGCCGTGAAGTCTTGGAGCCCCAAAAACGTATAGGATATAATGATATAATGATATAATTCAGCTTCTTTGACTTCTTAGACACTTGAGCGGTACAATTAATCACTGTGGCTATAAATGCCTCAATCTACCTTCTTCACAATGAGTGTATCCAGATCACCCGATTGACTTAAAACACTAGCAACTGGTTGCAATGCATCCACTGCTATATCTTCAAAACTGTTGCCTATTGCCCCTTTGACTCTCTTCACCACCTCCACATAGGAGATCTGCTGCGCAGCCTTGATCCTTGACCTCCTTCACCCTGACATGATCCCCACCACAGTTGCAACATTTTCCATTCATAGATTATTCAATATCATACTTCGCCCGTCTGCAAACATTTGACAAGCAACCATATCCTTTACAATTTCCACAGTGTAATGGTTTGGACACAAATGATCTCAGCGCTTACCTCACATACCCAAGCTTCATATATTCAGGTAGATTCTCTTCAAACAATAATATCGCCAGGCTTTTCTCCTTCCTTCCATTTACCATGCGGGTCAGGCAACGTGCACTGACCACTCTTGGGATTTTCTGACTAAGGTACTCATCTATATCCAATGAGACTCCAGCTATAACTCCTTTGGCAGGCGCCCTGCTCCGAAGATCAATACATGTTACTTCTGACGTGGACAATTTTGACAGATCCAGTGCATGCTTCTTCTGTTCTTCATCAACACAATTAACCCAAAAAAGGCTGCTTCTAGTCACCTTGATTGAATCCACCTTTCCCACTGTTTCTTCACAGTCCTCGATATTACAAATGGATTTCCCAAATGAATATCCTTGTCCAAAAAACTCTACCCAATAAGAAATGCATTATTGGACCGGTCCTTGTCTTCTACTACACATTTTGCTCATTTTGTTCCATTCTTTGATTTCACTATTTTCCATACATTATCGACAGGAGTCTCAGGAGTCACTTGCTTCCGGATTCAAGCACAGTCGCGATTTCCTGCCCCGGAAAGTGTCTTCTCTGGGCGCCGACATTTTGACAGCATGAGCCTTCTGTCTGATTCCTTTTGTTCGCTAACAAACTGTTATTTTTGGCGAACGTGTCGGGAATCATATTGCATCGGTGACAGAGCCGTTCATTAGGGTCCCTGATTTGCATACTGCTACTACTGCTTTTTGAGCTCAAAACAACGAGTATCTGCAGATAAGTTAATTCTCTAAGAGGGTGAATCCTCATTGCAGAAACAATAATTAGTTGGGAACGCGAGTACATTCTGGTCCAAGTTCATTTTTGCAGTGCGTTATTAGGGGATTGGATAATTTGGTAAAAATATATTTGAACGTGCACAAATAAGAATAAGAAATCAAAGTAACAATCAATTAAAAAGCAGCAGTAAAATAACAATAGCGAGACCATATACCGGTGCAGAGTCAATGTGCGGGTTACTGGTTAGTTGAGGTAATATGTACATGTGGGTAAAGTTATTAAAGTGACTATGCTTAGATGATAACAACAGAGAGTAGCAGCAGTGTAAAAGAGGGGGTGCAATGCAAATAGTCTGGATAGCCTTTTGATTAGGTACTCAGGAGCCGTATGGCTTGGGGGCAGAAGCTGTTTAGAAGCCTCTTGCACCAGACATGGTGCTCCGGTACCGCTTGCCATGCGGTAGCAGAGAAAAAAGTCTATGATTAGGGTGGCTGGAGTCTTTGACAATTTGTTGGGCCTTCCTTTGACACCGCCTGGTATGGAGGTCCTGGATGGCAGGAAGGTTGGCCCCAGTGATGTACTGGGTCGTTCGCACTACCCTCTGTAGTGCCTTGTGGTCGGAGGCAGAGCAGTTGCCATACCAGGCAGTGATGCAACTGGTCAGGATGCACTTGATGGTGCAGCTGTAGAATCTTTTGAGGATCTGAGGACCCACGCCAAATCTTTTCAATCTCCTGAGGGGGCATAGGTTTTGTCGTGCCCTCTATACGACTGTCTTGGTGTGCTTGGACCATGTTAGTTTGTTGGTGATCTGGACACCAAGGAATTTGAAGCTCTTAACCTGTTCCACTGCAGCCCCGTCAATGAGAATGGGGGTGTGCCCTGTTCTCTTTTTCCTGTGGTCCACAATCATGTCCTTTGTCTTGAGCATGTTGAAGGAGAGGTTGTTGTTCTGGCAACACATGGACAGGTCTCTGACCTCCTCCCTATACTCCCTATAGGCTGTCTCGTCGTTGTCGGTGTTGTGTCATCGGCAAACTTAATGATGGTGTTGGAGTCGTGCCTGGCCGTGCAGTCATGAGTGAACAGGGAGTACTGGAGGGGACTGAGCACGCACCCTTTGGGGCCTATGTGTTGAGGATCAGCTTGGCGGGTGTGTTGTTACCTACCCTTGCCACCTGGGGGCAGCCAGTCAGGAAGTCCAGGATCCAGTTGCACAGGGTGGAGTCGAGGCCAAGGGTCTCAAGCTTAATGATGAGTTTTGAGGGCACTATGGTGTTGAATTCTGAGCTATAGTCAATGAACAGCATTCTTACATAGGTATTCCACTTGTCCAGATGGGATAGGGCAGTGTGCAGAGTGATGGTGATTGCATCGTCTGTGGACCTATTGGGGCGGTAAGCAAATTGGAGTGGGTCTAGGGTAACAGGTATGGTGGAGGTGATATGAGCCTTGACTGGTTTTAAATTCCGGAGTTCTAAATTGAGCAGCTGCTGAAAAATGAGCTCCTGTATTTATTGAGATTTAAATGTTTTTTTAGAGTGAAGTACATCGAAAAAATCAAGAGAAAACTGCAAGATTCAATAGAAGACAAAACAAGGAACAAACTAAACAAGACAGGCTTTTGAAAAATTAACTATTTTTTTTCATAAAATTGTACAGTTATCTTAGCTAGGTGAATTGCTAGCAGAATTGTTTACTTGTTGCTAAGCAGTTGCTAGGGACTCTCCTGGAAGAAGCTAGCTAGCTTACAAAGAATAACAACAAAAAATATCTAGTTAACAGAAGAAAGGAAGACAAAATAAGGACAAAAGAAGGACAGAAGAAAAAGGAAAAGAAAGAGGACAACAAAGTGAAACAGTCAGCACTTCTATTGCAACTTCGTATTTCGTCGTCCTAACGTAGTCTACACTGCTATCTGCCCAGCAGCTAGCCAGCTAGCAAACGTCCACCGTCTACCGAATAGCAGCACTGTAGAAACTATTACACTCAACTGAACGACTTGATTAGTGTAGTGTTAGCTAGCGACATAGTTGTCTTTGCTGTCTTCGTATCCAAGATAATTGTGTAGTTTAGAGCGTGTAGTCTTAGAGTGATTATCTTAATTTACCGAGGTTAGCTAGCCAGCTATTTGTCGTCCTTAACGTAGGAGACACTGCTAGCTAGCCAACAGCTAGCCAACGTCTACTGAATAGAACTTCCGCACTCAACAACCCGGTCGCATTCCGCTTCGCTCCACAGGTAGTATCACATTTTTCATTTCATTTCATTACAGCACAACGGTTTGATTTGTTTGATCGTAGCTAGCTACATAGCTAGCTACATAGCCGTCTGTGTATCAAAGATAATTGTGTAGTCTAGAGCGATTTTCTAGGTTAGCTAGCCAGCTATTGTCGTTCTTTTAACGCAACGTAACGTAATCAACACTGCTAGCTAGCCAGCTAGCCCCGAATAGCAGCACTGTAGAAACTACTACACTCAACGGAACGACTTGATTAGTGTAGTGTCAACAACGCAGCCACTGTCAGCTAGCCTACAAAGTCAACAACGCAGCCACTGCCAGCTAGCCTACTTCAGCAGTACTGTATCATTTTTAATAATTTTAGTCAATAAGATTCTTGCTACGTAAGCTTAACTTTCTGAACATTCGAGACGTGTAGTCCACTTGTCATTCAATCTCCTTGCATTAGCGTAGCCTCTTCTGTAGCCTGTCAACTATGTGTCTGTCTATCCCTGTTCTCTCCTCTCTGCACAGACCATACAAACGCTCCACACCGCGTGGCCGCTGCCACCCTAATCTGGTGGTCCCAGCGCGCACGACCCACGTGGAGTTCCAGGTCTCCGGTAGCCTCTGGAACTGCCGATCTGCAGCCAACAAGGCAGAGTTCATCTCAGCCTATGCCTCCCTCCAGTCCCTCGACTTCTTGGCACTGACAGAAACATGGATCACCACAGATAACACTGCTACTCCTACTGCTCTCTCTTCGTCCGCCCACGTGTTCTCGCACACCCCGAGAGCTTCTGGTCAGCGGGGTGGTGGCATAGGGATCCTTATCTCTCCCATGTGGTCATTCTCTCTTTCTCCCCTTACCCATCTGTCTATCGCCTCCTTTGAATTTCATGCTGTCACAGTTACCAGCCCTTTCAAGCTTAACATCCTTATCATTTATCGCCCTCCAGGTCCCTCGGAGAGTTCATCAATGAGCTTGATGCCTTGATAAGCTCCTTTCCTGAGGACGGCTCACCTCTCACAGTTCTGGGCGACTTTAACCTCCCCACGTCTACCTTTGACTCATTCCTCTCTGCCTCCTTCTTTCCACTCCTCTCCTCTTTTGACCTCACCCTCTCACCTTCCCCCTACTCACAAGGCAGGCAATACGCTCGACCTCATCTTTACTAGATGCTGTTCTTCCACTAACCTCATTGCAACTCCCCTCCAAGTCTCCGACCACTACCTTGTATCCTTTTCCCTCTCGCTCTCATCCAACACTTCCCACACTGCCCCTACTCGGATGGTATCGCGCCGTCCCAACCTTCGCTCTCTCTCCCCCGCTACTCTCTCCTCTTCCATCCTATCATCTCTTCCCTCTGCTCAAACCTTCTCCAACCTATCTCCTGATTCTGCCTCCTCAACCCTCCTCTCCTCCCTTTCTGCATCCTTTGACTCTCTATGTCCCCTATCTTCCAGGCCGGCTCGGTCCTCCCCTCCCGCTCCGTGGCTTGACGACTCAATGCGAGCTCACAGAACAGGGCTCCGGAAGGCCGAGCGGAAATGGAGGAAAACTCGCCTCCCTGCGGACCTGGCATCCTTTCACTCCCTCCTCTCTACATTTTCCTCCTCTGTCTCTGCTGCTAAAGCCACTTTCTACCACTCTAAATTCCAAGCATCTGCCTCTAACCCTAGGAAGCTCTTTGCCACATTCTCCTCCCTCCTGAATCCTCCTCCCCCCCCCCCCTCCTCCCTCTCTGCAGATGACTTCGTCAACCATTTTGAAAAGAAGATCGACGACATCCGATCCTCGTTTGCTAAGTCAAACAACACCGCTGGTTCTGCTCACACTGCCCTACCCTGTGCTCTGACCTCTTTCTCCCCTCTCTCTCCAGATGAAATCTCGCGTCTTGTGACGGCCGGCCGCCCAACAACCTGCCCGCTCGACCCTATCCCCTCCTCTCTTCTCCAGACCATTTCCGGAGACCTTCTCCCTTACCTCACCTCGCTCATCAACTTATCCCTGACCGCTGGCTACGTCCCTTCCGTCTTCAAGAGAGCGAGAGTTGCACCCCTTCTGAAAAAACCTACACTCGATCCCTCCGATGTCAACAACTACAGACCAGTATCCCTTCTTTCTTTTCTCTCCAAAACTCTTGAACGTGCCGTCCTTGGTCAGCTCTCCCGCTATCTCTCTCAGAATGACCTTCTTGATCCAAATCAGTCAGGTTTCAAGACTAGTCATTCAACTGAGACTGCTCTTCTCTGTATCACGGAGGCGCTCCGCACCGCTAAAGCTAACTCTCTCTCCTCTGCTCTCATCCTTCTAGACCTATCGGCTGCCTTCGATACTGTGAACCATCAGATCCTCCTCTCCACCCTCTCCGAGTTGGGCATCTCCGGCGCGGCCCACGCTTGGATTGCGTCCTACCTGACAGGTCGCTCCTACCAGGTGGCGTGGCGAGAATCTGTCTCCTCACCACGCGCTCTCACCACTGGTGTCCCCCAGGGCTCTGTTCTAGGCCCTCTCCTATTCTCGCTATACACCAAGTCACTTGGCTCTGTCATAACCTCACATGGTCTCTCCTATCATTGCTATGCAGACGACACACAATTAATCTTCTCCTTTCCCCCTTCTGATGACCAGGTGGCGAATCGCATCTCTGCATGTCTGGCAGACATATCAGTGTGGATGACGGATCACCACCTCAAGCTGAACTTCGGCAAGACGGAGCTGCTCTTCCTCCCGGGGAAGGACTGCCCGTTCCATGATCTCGCCATCACGGTTGACAACTCCATTGTGTCCTCCTCCCAGAGCGCTAAGAACCTTGGCGTGATCCTGGACAACAAACTGTCGTTCTCAACTAATATCAAGGCGGTGGCCCGTTCCTGTAGGTTCATGCTCTACAACATCCGCAGAGTACGACCCTGCCTCACACAGGAAGCGGCGCAGGTCCTAATCCAGGCACTTGTCATCTCCCGTCTGGATTACTGCAACTCGCTGTTGGCTGGGCTCCCTGTCTGTGCCATTAAACCCCTACAACTCATCCAGAACGCCGCAGCCCGTCTAGTGTTCAACCTTCCCAAGTTCTCTCACGTCACCCCGCTCCTCTGCTCTCTCCACTGGCTTCCAGTTGAAGCTCGCATCCGCTACAAGACCATGGTGCTTGCCTACGGAGCTGTGAGGGGAACGGCACCTCAGTACCTCCAGGCTCTGATCAGGCCCTACACCCAAATAAGGGCACTGCGTTCATCCACCTCTGGCCTGCTCGCCTCCCTACCACTGAGGAAGTACAGTTCCCGCTCAGCTCAGTCAAAACTGTTCGCTGCTCTGGCTCCCCAATGGTGGAACAAACTCCCTCACGACGCCAGGACAGCGGAGTCAATCACCACCTTCCGGAGACACCTGAAACCCCACCTCTTTAAGGAATACCTAGGATAGGATAAAGTAATCCTTCTCACCCCCCCCCCCCCCCCCCTTAAAATATTTAGATGCACTATTGTAAAGTGGTTGTTCCACTGGATGTCATAAGGTGAATGCACCAATTTGTAAGTCGCTCTGGATAAGAGCGTCTGCTAAATGACTTAAATGTAAAATGTAAATGTAGTCTCTCAAAGCACTTCATGATGAAGGAAGTGAGTGCTTACGGGGAAATAGTCATTTAGTTCAGTTACCTTAGCTTTCTGGGCTGGCAGCATTGTGAGGTTTAACAGATTTAAGTGTTTTACTCACGTCGGCCACGGAAAAGGAGAGCCCATGCGGTGGTACGTGCTTTCAGTTTTGCGCGAATGCTGCCATCAATCCATGGTGTCTGTTAGGGAAGGTTTTAATAGTCACGGTTGGAACAACATCTCCTATACACCTCCTTATAAACTCGCTCGCCGAGTCAGCATATACGTACGTCAATGTTATTGTCTGAGGCTCCCTGGAACATATGATCCACATGATCGAAGCAATCTTGAAGTGTGGAATCTGATTGGTCAGACCAGAGTTGGATAGATCTAAGCACGAGCGTTTCCTGTTTTAGTTTCTGCCTGTAGGAGGGGAGCAACAGATGGAGTCATGGTCAGATTTGCCAAAAGGAGGGCGGGGGAGGGCCATGTATGCATCAGGGAAGTTAGAGTAGCAGTAGTCGGCAATGCACTGAAAATCCGTTGGCTGTACGGACTCCGACAGCATGTCCCCGGCTAGCCATGTCTCCGGGAAACAGAGTATGTTACAATCCTGGATATCTATTTGGAAAGCAACTCTTTCCCTAATTTCGCCTACTTTGTTAACTAGAGACTGGACATTGGCAAGTAATATACTCTGAAGCAGTGGGTGGTGTGCACGCATCCGAAGCCTCACTAGAAGAATGCTCCGGCACTCTCTCCTCCAGCTCCCTCTCCTCCGACGGTGTTGTTTTAGTTTGGCCTCTAGAATCAGTTCAAATGCCCTGGAAGGTGCAGACGAAGGATCTGCTTTGGGAAAATCGTATTCCTGGTTGTAATGCTGGTTGTGCTGGTATGTTGACGTATCTCTGATATCCAATAGTTCTTCCTGGCTGTATGTAATAACACTTAAGGTTTTCCAGGCTAACAATGTAAGAAATAATACATAAAAAAACAATACTGTACAGTTTCCTAAGGATTTGAAGCGAAGCTGCCATCTCTATCCGCGCCAACAGCTTCCTGAGAGGAGAGACAGGTTAAAAAGGTCAGAGATAGGCTTGAGGATGATAGGGGCAGCAACCTTAAAGAAGAAAGGGCCTAAACCATCTGCACCAGATGTTTTTTGGGGTCAAGTTCAAGGATCTCCTTTAGCACCTCAGACTCAGTGACCGCCTGCAGGGATAAACTTTGTAGCGAGGCAGGGGAAGAGAGAGGAGGAGTATTGGGGATAGCCACATTAGAGCAACTTGGGTAGCTGTGAGGAGGAGAGTTTATTCTCCAGGTATTTAACTGTTTTCCAGAACTTTGTGGGGTTTGACTCACAGAGAGAGAACTGCTCCTTAAAGTGACTAACTTTGGCCTTCCGGATAGCCTGAGTGCACTTATTTCTCATTTGCCTGAACAAGAGCCAGTCAGCCTGAGTATGTGTGTGCCAAGCGATTTGCCAAATGGAATTATTGAGGTGGAGTAACTGCCAGATCACGGTCGAGTCAGGTGGCTGAACCTGTTTTTAATACTCATTTTCTTTATCAAATCAAATCAAATCAATTTATATAGCCCTTCTTACCTCAGCTGATATCTCAAAGTGCTGTACAGAAACCCAGCCTAAAACCCCAAACAGCAAGCCTTGCAGGTGTAGAAGCATGGTGGCTAGGAATTACTCCCTAGAAAGACCAAAACCTAGGAAGAAACCTAGAGAGGAACCAGGCTATGAGTCCGGCTGTGCCGGGTGGAGATTATAACAGAACATGGCCAAGATGTTGAAATGTTCATAAATGACCAGCATGGTCAAATAATAATAATCACAGTAGTTGTCGAGGGTGCAACAAGTCAGCATCTCAGGAGTAAATGTCAGTTGGCTTTTCATAGCCGATCATTAAGAGTATCTCTACCGCTCCTGCTGTCTCTAGAGAGTTGAAAACAGCAGGTCTGGGACAAGTAGCACGTCCGGTGAACAGGTCAGGGTTCCATAGCCGCAGGCAGAACAGTTGAAACTGGAGCAGCAGCAGTGGACTGAGGGGACAGCAAGGAGTCATCATGCCAGGTAGTCCTGAGGCATGGTCCTAGGGCTCAGGTCCTCAGAGAGAGAGAGAGAAAGAGAGAATTAGAGAGAGCATACTTAAATTCACACAGGACACCGAATAAGACAGAAGAAGTACTCCAGATATAACAGACTGAACCCAGGGGCATTTGTTAACAATACCACTGAAAATATCAAAAAAGAAGGTCCAATTGTCTTCGACAGAGGAGGAGATCAAACTGATTCTATACCAATTTACAGAGGCCACATAGATTCAGGTGAAATTCAGACTTAGTGTAAGGTGCCAAAGGAGAGCTTAGGACATTTAGGGTTGAAGCCGGTGCTGATGGTGGCCGATAACACCCAGCAACAGTCAACAAAGAGTTATTTGAAAGCCTAATGCATAAAACCAGCAAATCAAATTTTTAGAGGACAGACTTGGTGGAGACAACACTGCGCTGAAGGTGTTCCTTGGTAAAGATTGCCACTCCACCACCTTTGGAAGATCTGTCTTGCCAAATAAGGTTATAATCAGAAAGGTTAACATCAGTGTTCAAAATACTCTTTCTTAACCACGTCTCAGTAATGACCAACACATCTGGATTGGAGCTGTGAACACGCACTTTCAATTGATACATTTGAAGTAATAACCAGTATGTAGGGACTGGGCAATTTGTGACATGTTTTGGTAATCAATGGCTGTATTTGGGGCAAATGGTTTCACCTCTGCTAGGCAATTAGCAATTGGTGTTAGTTTTTCAGTCTCCCCTGGTTTCAGAGGCAACTGTAAACGGTGGTCATGTCAGTGGTGGTTTTGTTGCAAAACTAAGACAGAGTTGTTTCGAGGAAGGAAAGAGCAGAAGCTCCACACCACTCTCACTTCAGTATACAGATGATCTCATTTTGATCTTTTGTAGCTTTGTCAACTGTGTGTTTTCTATACCTGTTTGCACCTCTCCCTTTAGGCTTCACAGACGCTCCTCATGCCTTGGCTGCAACCTTTCTAATTTAGTGTACCTTGTGCGCACAACCCTTGTGGAATTCCGGGTCTCTGGTCTCTGTCTATGCTACTCTTCAGTCTTTGACTCTTTGGCCCTGACGGAGTCATGGATCACCCCAGAGAACACTGCTACTCCAGTTGCTTTTTCTTCATCTGACCGTTTTCTCTCATAGTCTGGGAGCATCTGGTCGTCTTTTGCTCCGAAGTGGAGTTTCTCTCTTCTCCCTCGCATAATTTGAATTCCATGATGTCACTTGTCCACCCAAGCATTGTCATGTATCGCCCACCAGGTGCCCTTGGGGAGTTCAAGCTTGACACCACCTTGATAAACTAATCCCTGACCACTGGCTGCATCCCCTCTGACTTCAAAATGGCCCGAGTTGCTCCCCTCCTTAAGAAACCAACCCATGACTCTTCATAACGGTTGACAACTTCAGAGTGTTTGCCTCCTGAGTGCAAAGAACCTTCGCGTGACCCTGGACAACACTCTGTCGTTCTCTGCAAACATTAAAGCAGTGACCCGTTCATGCCTTACAACACTTGTCCTCTCCCTTCTGGACTACTGCCACTCACTGTTGGCTGGGCTCCCCACTTGTGCCATGAAATCCCTGCAACTTTTCCAGAATGCTGCAGCCTGCCTGTTTTTCAACCTTCCCAAGTTCTCCCATGTCACCCCGCTCCTCTGCACACTCCATGGCTTCCAGTCGAAGCTCGCATCCACTACAAGACTATGGTTCTTACCTGAGGAACTGACCCTCCCTACCTTCTTATTTCAGCCACACCCGTTTCAGACCGGTGTATAAAATCAAGCACACAGCCATGCAATCTCCATAGACAAACATTGGGTGTAGAATGGCCTGAAGAGTTCAGTGACTTTTAATGTGGCACTCTCATAGGTAACCACCTTTCCAACAAGTCAGTTATTTCTGCCCTGGTCAACTAAGTGCTGTTATTGTAAAGTGAAAACATCTAAGAGCAACAACGGCTCAGCCACACAAGCTCACAGAACGAGACTACCGAGTGCTGAAATGCATAGCGTGTAATACTTGATACCAAGTTCCAAACTGTCTCTGGAAGAAACACCAGCATTACTGTTCGGGAGTTTCATGAAATGGGTTTCCATGGCCGAGCAGCCACACAAGCCTAAGATCACCATGCGCAATTGCCCAAAATTGTTCATTAGGGTCAAGGCTTTGTGCTGGCCACCGCAATACCTTGACTTTGTTGTCCTTAAGCCATTTTGCCACAACTTTGTAAGTATGCTTGAGTAATTGTCCATTTGGAAGACCCATTTGCAACCAATCCTTAACTTCCTGACTGATGTCTTTGGATGTTGCTTTAATATATCCACAATTTTCCATCCTCATGATGCCATCTATTTTGTGAAGTGCACCAGTCCCTCCTGCAGCAGAGCACCCCCACAACATGACGCTGCCACCCCCGTGCTTCATGGTTGGGATGGTGTTCTTCGGCTTGCAAGCCTCCCCCTTTTTCCACCAATGATGGTCATTATGGCCAAACAATTTTTGTTTCATGAGACCAGAGGACATTTCTCCAAAAAGTACAATCTTTGTCCCCATGTGCAGTTGCAACCCGTAGTCTGGCTTTTTTATGGCAGTGGCTTCCTTGGGGCGGCAGGGTAGCCTAGTGGCTAGAGCATTGGACCAGTAACCGAAAGGTTGCAAGTTCAAATCCCCGAGCTGACAAGGTACAAATCTGTCGTTCTGCCCCTGAACAGGCAAGTTAACCCACTGTTCCTAGGCTGTCATTGAAAATAAGAATTTGTTCTTAACTGACTTGCCTAGTTAAATAAAGGTAAAACATAAAATTGCTGAGCGGCCTTTCAGGTTATGTCGATATGGGACTCGTTTAACTGTGGATATAGGTACCTGTGTCTCTAGGAGACAGAACGCGTCTCCTTCCTGAGCATTATGACGGCTAAGTGGTCCCATGGTGTTTATACTTGGTGTACTATTGTTTGTACAGATGAACGTGGTACCTTCAGGTGTTTGGAAATTGCTCATCCAAGTCTGGTTCATCCTTGGGATCTCTTTTGATTTTCCCATGATGTCAAGAGGCACTAAGTTTGAAGGTAGGCCTTGAAATATATCCACCTGACTCAAATTATGTCAATTAGCTTATTAGAAGCTTCTAAAGCCATGACATCATTTTCTGGAATTTTCCAAGCTGTTTAAAGGCACAGTCAACTGAGTAAACTTCTGACCCACTGGAATTGTGATACAGTGAAATAATGTCTGTGAACAATTGTTGGAAAAATTACTTGTCATACACAAAGTAGGTGTTCTAACTGACTTGCCAAAACTATATTTTGTTAACAAGAAATGTGTGGACTGGTTGAAAAAAAAAGTTAATGACTCCAACCTAAGTGTATGTAAACTTCTGACTTCAACTCTATCTTTGTCTATGCCGCTCCGACATTGCTCGTCCATATATTCGTAATTCCCTTCCTTTACTTGGCTATGTATGTATTAGGAATATGTTGTGAAATTGTTAGATATTGCTGCACACATCACGCATATGTGACGAATAAAGTTTGATTTGAAGTTTCAATTGTCTCGGCTTAAAAATCCTTTAATCTGTCACCTCTCCTTTATCTACAGTGATTTGAAGTGGATTTAAAAAGTGATGTCAGTAAGGGATTAAAGCTTTCAGCTGCTCAGTCTCATGGTAAGAGCAGGTGTGCCTTGTTTTTTTTATACTCCATGTAAGTTACTAACAACCTAGCAGGTTTGGCATTTGTATAGTGACTTCTATGTGTCACTTTGAAAAGTGTAACAATAGGCCTGGTATATAAATAGAAGGCATGTTTTTCCAGAATACAATTCCAATTCCTAAATCCTGTTAACAAGTTGATTTAAATGTTTGTAGGCAGGAAGTGACAATCAATTTTGAAAAGACAGCAGTCAGATTGGTTTTGAATATATCGTTTAAAAAAAATGGTATGAGATGCTACCGGTGGGAAGTCATTTGTACTTTTTTGGGGCCCAGTCTCAGGCTTGTAAGTATCTAAAGAATTGGGGAATTTAGAATCTTGAATCTAATTGATTTTCAAAGGTGCGATCTTTATAAAGGTCCTCAATTTGTCCCACGTACTTAAGTCACATGTGACATCTCAGACGTCACTGGCACTTGCATGAATGATGTGTCTTGCCATAGAGATCTGACATTTACAAAATTACACTGATTAGCCCAAAGCGGGAGCTATGGTTAATAAGTGAAATGTGTGAGTCACCAGAGAGGAACAGGTGAAACGAAAGGCATGACTGTGCCCAAAATCTGTTATCTTCAGCAGATCTTCACGCACGATAGCATAATTTGTTTTTCACGTCATATCTCAATTGGCCCAAGGGGTTGGGGGGGGGGGGGGGTGCTGCATCATTCATTTGGGAGGCTCTGTACTGCTGCCTTGTTTCCTTATTTAAAAAGCTTTGTCTGCAAGGGATGGTGGGAATACATGGTTATAGACCAGGGGGAGTAGGGAAGTATGTCTAACATCTAGGTTCAGCCTTAAAGGGACATTCAGCAGGTGCTACAACCATTTTTGGATTTATAAATGAATTATTTGTACCCATTGATGATTGAATATTACTTATTAATGCCTCATGAGTTTGCTTTAAATGTCATACCCCATCAGAACCCAAAATATAAGCTTGTTTTACTACAATGTTTTTAAACAAAGTAAATGTAAACAAACACTATATAGGCTAAAAACATGATCAACTATAAATGGATTATAAATGGCCTATATTTTACAAGGGAAAATCTAGAATCAAATTTCAAAGAGGAAATGTCAAACTTCAGAAGACCTTTCAAACCTTAAATACAGTACAGGTTTTACTAATGTTATTCTGCAATACGGTCATCAAAAAAGCTTTGTCTGCAAGGGATGGTGGGAACATGGATCACCACAGACAACACTGCTACTCCTACTGCTCTCTCTTCGTCCGCCCACGTGTTCTCGCACACCCCGAGAGCGTCTGGTCAGCGGGGTGGTGGCACCGGGATCCTCATCTCTCCCAAGTGGTCATTCTCTCTTTCTCCCCTTACCCATCTGTCTATCGCCTCCTTTGAATTCCATGCTGTCACAGTTACTAGCCCTTTCAAGCTTAACATCCTTATCATTTATCGCCCTCCAGGTTCCCTCGGAGAGTTCATCAATGAGCTTGATGCCTTGATAAGCTCCTTTCCTGAGGACGGCTCACCTCTCACAGTTCTGGGCGACTTTAACCTCCCCACGTCTACCTTTGACTCTTTCCTCTCTGCCTCCTTCTTTCCACTCCTCTCCTCTTTTGACCTCACCCTCTCACCTTCCCCCCCTACTCACAAGGCAGGCAATACGCTCGACCTCATCTTTACTAGATGCTGTTCTTCCACTAACCTCATTGCAACTCCCCTCCAAGTCTCCGACCACTGCCTTGTATCCTTTTCCCTCTCGCTCTCATCCAACACCTCCCACACTGCCCCTACTCGGATGGTATCGCGCCGTCCCAAACTTCGCTCTCTCTCCCCCGCTACTCTCTCCTCTTCCATCCTATCATCTCTTCCCTCCGCTCAAACCTTCTCCCACCTATCTCCTGATTCTGCCTCCTCAACCCTCCTCTCCTCCCTCTCTGCATCCCTTGACTCTCTATGTCCCCTATCCTCCAGGCCGGCTCGGTCCTCCCCTCCCGCTCCGTGGCTCGATGACTCATTGCGAGCTCACAGAACAGGGCTCCGGGCAGCCGAGCGGAAATGGAGGAAAACTCGCCTCCCTGCGGACCTGGCATCCTTTCACTCCCTCCTCTCTACATTTTCCTCCTCTGTCTCTGCTGCTAAAGCCACTTTCTACCACGCTAAATTCCAAGCATCTGCCTCTAACCCTAGGAAGCTCTTTGCCACCTTCTCCTCCCTCCTGAATCCTCAGCCCCCCCCTCCTCCCTCTCTGCAGATGTCTTCGTCAACCATTTTGAAAAGAAGGTCGACGACATCCGATCCTCGTTTGCTAAGTCAAACGACACCGCTGGTTCTGCTCACACTGCCCTACCCTGTGCTCTGACCTCTTTCTCCCCTCTCTCTCCAGATGAAATCTCGCGTCTTGTGACGGCCGGCCGCCCAACAACCTGCCCGCTTGACCCTATCCCCTCCTCTCTTCTCCAGACCATTTCCGGAGACCTTCTCCCTTACCTCACCTCGCTCATCAACTCATCCCTGACCGTTGGCTACGTCCCTTCCGTCTTCAAGAGAGCGAGAGTTGCACCCCTTCTGAAAAAACCTACACTCGATCCCTCCGATGTCAACAATTACAGACCAGTATCCCTTCTTTCTTTTCTCTCCAAAACTCTTGAACGTGCCGTCCTTGGCCAGCTCTCCCGCTATCTCTCTCTGAATGACCTTCTTGATCCAAATCAGTCAGGTTTCAAGACTAGTCATTCAACTGAGACTGCTCTCCTCTGTATCACACGGAGGCGCTCCGCACTGCTAAAGCTAACTCTCTCTCCTCTGCTCTCATCCTTCTAGACCTATCGGCTGCCTTCGATACTGTGAACCATCAGATCCTCCTCTCCACCCTCTCCGAGTTGGGCATCTCCGGCGCGGCCCACGCTTGGATTGCGTCCTACCTGACAGGTCGCTCCTACCAGGTGGCGTGGCGAGAATCTGTCTCCTCACCACGCGCTCTCACCACTGGTGTCCCCCAGGGCTCTGTTCTTGGCCCTCTCCTATTCTCGCTATACACCAAGTCACTTGGCTCTGTCATAACCTCACATGGTCTCTCTTATCATTGCTATGCAGACGACACACAATTAATCTTCTCCTTTCCCCCTTCTGATGACCAGGTGGCGAATCGCATCTCTGCATGTCTGGCAGACATATCAGTGTGGATGACGGATCACCACCTCAAGCTGAACCTCGGCAAGACGGAGCTGCTCTTCCTCCCGGGGAAGGACTGCCCATTCCATGATCTCGCCATCACGGTTGACAACTCCATTGTGTCCTCCTCCCAGAGCGCCAAGAACCTTGGCGTGATCCTGGACAACACCCTGTCGTTCTCAACTAACATCAAGGCGGTGGCCCGTTCCTGTAGGTTCATGCTCTACAACATCCGCAGAGTACGACCCTGCCTCACACAGGAAGCGGCGCAGGTCCTAATCCAGGCACTTGTCATCTCCCGTCTGGATTACTGCAACTCGCTGTTGGCTGGGCTCCCTGCCTGTGCCATTAAACCCCTTCAACTCATCCAGAACGCCGCAGCCCGTCTGGTGTTCAACCTTCCCAAGTTCTCTCACGTCACCCCGCTCCTCCGTTCTCTCCACTGGCTTCCAGTTGAAGCTCGCATCCGCTACAAGACCATGGTGCTTGCCTACGGAGCTGTGAGGGGAACGGCACCTCAGTACCTCCAGGCTCTGATCAGGCCCTACACCCAAACAAGGGCACTGCGTTCATCCACCTCTGGCCTGCTCGCCTCCCTACCACTGAGGAAGTACAGCTCCCGCTCAGCCCAGTCAAAACTGTTCGCTGCCCTGGCCCCCCCAATGGTGGAACAAACTCCCTCACGACGCCAGGACAGCGGAGTCAATCACCACCTTCCGGAGACACCTGAAACCCCACCTCTTTAAGGAATACCTAGGATAGGTTAAGTAATCCCTCTCACCCCACCCCCCCTAAGTTTTAGATGCACTATTGTTAAGTGACTGTCCCACTGGATGTCATAAGGTGAATGCACCAATTTGTAAGTCGCTCTGGATAAGAGCGTCTGCTAAATGACTTAAATGTAATGTAAATGTAAATTAAGATCCTACATCTGCACTTACACTGGCCAAATAATGCTCAAAGCAGCTTTTAGTAAAAGGTCATGTGCATGATTGTTTTATTGTTGATTTAAAGGCATTTACATCACTTGGTCAGGTCATGCACAAGCATCATTGGTTCCCATTGTTTATGCCATCACTTAGTGTTAAGTTTCTTGTAGTCATGATGGCCCTTGTACTTGGAAGTTTAGGCATGCAACACATCTTTCTCCCATTTTCATTCTCCCTCTTTTTTTTAGAATGCCTTTGGAAATTGTTGGATCCTGTGTTTTACATTATAGCCATTACCATATATATGATTGAATATTATCTGCTGTTGGCTTGTGTGGATGTATGTATGTGTTATGCAACATAGCTGACTTGAAACATTGCTAACAGTTTCAGGGCCATGGGCCATTCTTCTCATGATGGAAAAATACAGAAGACAGGTACTGTGCAATGAGTTGGGGGGGGGGGGCACATTCAGAGCGTGGGGTTGCAGAACAAGAGGTCTTTTGTTAGATAACAGGAGCCAGGTGCGAGATAACGTATCGAGATAATGGTATCGAGCATGAGCGCATGGATGTTCTTCACAGCAACAGTTACATCTATCAACAGAAGCGCCAAGAGGTGGGGAGCAAGTTTAAACCACGCCCAGCCTCTACTATGATAGACAGTTCCAACTCGTCTGTTGGCCTATCACAGTATAAAGAATACTGTTTACATACATCTTGTCAGTTCTCTGTTCTGCCCTGCGTGGTATTACAGTGAGCCCGTATATACGAAAGTTGCATTTGCCATTTATTACTTAGCTAATAAAAAATACATAGTATACAATCGGTGACTCATTGTTATATTTATCCTGATACTAGATTTGAATTTACGCAACTCTAACAAAATACAATGGCATGCATTTGAAAATACTCAAATGCACAAACAAGTACTCCCATGCATTTGTACCCTGGTCTGTCCTAGGGGTATTTGGGAAGAAGTTTTGGGAATTAGTTTCAAATAGTATTTATAGGAAAATACTTCAAATAAAAGTAGTTGATTCAGCCACATTTGAAAATGCTTTTATCTGTGAATGAGTATGTGTGTGAGCAAAATCATTGTGTGTTTTGCATGCTAATGGAAATCAGAAAACAGTCCTGGAGAAGCAAGAGAAGAGAAACCAGGATCACCTGAAGAGGGAGGAGAGAGAAGGAAGCGTTTGAAGAAGAGGTGGGGTTGGATAGAGATTAGCCGGCCATGTACTTTGCAAAGCCATTGGCAATGTTCAAACATGTTAGCTATAGTCTTAATACTGTGGAAACAGTAAATGATTGATTGAATCAACTCATGTCAACGCATGTGTTGCTAGTTAACATTTGTGTTTGAGCAGGACATGCAAAAATAGTGTGCACAGGGGCAAGTTCTGATGAAGGCTGTTGCTGAAACTCAAGTCATATTTTTATCTGTTACCCTTGACTCTTTCCAACATTAATCCGGACTAAATCTCACGAGAAAATGTTGGAGCACAGTTTTGCTGGGTGTGGATGTTCACAGGGTACCTTACATTTTGAGGCTAACATTTTAAATGTGTACTGGACTAATTATTAAGAGCTTACTGGAGCCGAAATAAGCGGAGGTGAGGAACTGGTTTTGTGTGCCACGGGGTCGTATGCATAAGTGTAAATTGGTTGTGTGCGAGTTTGTTGCTAAACGAGTACTTGCAAGTCATAGCGAACCACCATTATTGTGAGACACCGCATCCGCTCACTGCAAGGGCCACAGCCGAGAACGTAGTCTAGAGCAGGAATGCCACTAGAAACTAAGGTACTGAACTGCATCATACCCTCCTTTAAATTAACTGCATCATACCCTCCTAAAATGATATTAGTAACTAGTCATCACGCATATATAGAATATATTATTTTTTTGCATTGTTATACAGTAGACTAAATTAAGGTTGACAGGCAGTTCCCTTGGTGCTGCTGAACTGTGTCATTCCACGAATAGAGGGCCTTTAGGTAGTGTAATTTAGTAAACTTTTTCACCTAATTTTAACATTCGGTCATACAAGAGCACATGTTCAACCTCCTAACAAACAGGGTTTCGCATCTCAAGAGGTTAAATTAAGGAACATGACTATAAAAGTGACCGGGGTTGATCGTAACAGGGTTGACGATTTCCTCTTAATTCAGCCATAACTCTCCTTGTGACAGGGGGAATGGAAGCTTGTTGTGTGCTACAGGGAGATAAAATTGAATAGAAGCTTAACAAAAAGCTTGTGTTCATGTTCAACTTGTTAAACATTTCTTGTCTGTTTATCGGTAACAGGGTTGACGTGTTATGGTCGACGCGCTCAGTTTTCCTCCACCAAAAGAGTACAACCAGCTCCCCGGCATTACATTTACATTATATTTAAGTCATTTAGCAGACGCTCTTATCCAGAGTGACTTACAAATTGGTGCATTCACCTTATGACATCCAGTGGAACAGCCACTTTACAATAGTGCATCTAAATATTTTAAGGGGGGGGGGGTGAGAAGGATTACTTTATCCTATCCTAGGTATTCCTTAAAGTTTTGGGGTTTCAGGTGTCTCCGGAAGGTGGTGATTGACTCCGCTGTCCTGGCGTCGTGAGGGAGTTTGTTCCACCATTGGGGAGCCAGAGCAGCGAACAGTTTTGACTGGGCTGAGCGGGAACTGTACTTCCTCAGTGGTAGGGAGGCGAGCAGGCCAGAGGTGGATGAACGCAGTGCCCTTATTTGGGTGTAGGGCCTGATCAGAGCCTGGAGGTACTGAGGTGCCGTTCCCCTCACAGCTCCGTAGGCAAGCACCATGGTCTTGTAGCGGATGCGAGCTTCAACTGGAAGCCAGTGGAGAGAGCGGAGGAGCGGGGTGACGTGAGAGAACTTGGGAAGGTTGAACACTAGACGGGCTGCGGCGTTCTGGATGAGTTGTAGGGGTTTAATGGCACAGGCAGGGAGCCCAGCCAACAGCGAGTTGCAGTAATCCAGACGGGAGATGACAAGTGCCTGGATTAGGACCTGCGCCGCTTCCTGTGTGAGGCAGGGTCGTACTCTGCGGATGTTGTAGAGCATGAACCTACAGGAACGGGCCACCGCCTTGATGTTAGTTAAGAACGACAGGGTGTTGTCCAGGATCACGCCAAGGTTCTTAGCGCTCTGGGAGGAGGACACAATGGAGTTGTCAACCGTGATGGCGAGATCATGGAACGGGCAGTCCTTCCCCGGGAGGAAGAGCAGCTCAGTCTTGCCGAAGTTCAGCTTGAGGTGGTGATTCGTCATCCACACTGATATGTCTGCCAGACATGCAGAGATGCGATTCGCCACCTGGTCATCAGAAGGGGGAAAGGAGAAGATTAATTGTGTGTCATCTGCATAGCAATGATAGGAGAGACCATGTGAGGTTATGACAGAGCCAAGTGACTTGGTGTATAGCGAGAATAGGAGAGGGCCTAGAACAGAGCCCTGGGGGACACCAGTGGTGAGAGCGCGTGGTGAGGAGACAGATTCTTGCCACGCCACCTGGTAGGAGCGACCTGTCAGGTAGGACGCAATCCAAGCGTGGGCCGCGCCGGAGATGCCCAACTCGGAGAGGGTGGAGAGGAGGATCTGATGGTTCACAGTATCGAAGGCAGCCGATAGGTCTAGAAGGATGAGAGCAGAGGAGAGAGAGTTAGCTTTAGCGGTGCGGAGCGCCTCCGTGATACAGAGAAGAGCAGTCTCAGTTGAATGACTAGTCTTGAAACCTGACTGATTTGGATCAAGAAGGTCATTCTGAGAGAGATAGCGGGAGAGCTGACCAAGGACGGCACGTTCAAGAGTTTTGGAGAGAAAAGAAAGAAGGGATACTGGTCTGTAGTTGTTGACATCGGAGGGATCAAGTGTAGGTTTTTTCAGAAGGGGTGCAACTCTCGCTCTCTTGAAGACGGAAGGGACGTAGCCAGCTGTCAGGGATAAGTTGATGAGCGAGGTGAGGTAAGGGAGAAGGTCTCCGGAAATGGTCTGGAGAAGAGAGGAGGGGATAGGGTCGAGCGGGCAGGTTGTTCATTACACTATGATTAGACTTTTAAATATTCCATGTGTCTTTTGAAAAAGTATTTGTTTAAAAATAGTTTACAAATTATTAGTTTAACCATATTGGTAAATGACCACAGAGTACATATCTTCAGAAATTACTTTCCCAAAGCAACAAAATAACTAGGGCTTTACAAATGATGGTGAAAATCTTGGTTAAGTGGGTTAAGTGACTATTTTATGCACATATTATTCTGTATAATGAAAAACTAAAGCTAAAATTCTAATAGTTTGCCTAAACAAGCCAGAATAGTGTGGAGAACCATCGAAATCACTATGAATATACAATCGTTGCCAGAAGTTGAGAATGACACAAATATTAATTTTCAGTCTGCTGCCTTACTTTGTATGATGGCAATTTGCACATACTCCAGAATGTTATGAAGAGTGATCAGATGAATAGCAATTAATTGCAAAGTCCCTCTTTGCCATGAAAATGAACTGAATCCCCAAAACACATTTCCATTGGATTTCAGCCCTGCCACAAAAGGACCAGCTGACGACATGTCAGTGATTCTCTCGTTAACACAGGTGCGAGTGTTGACGAGGACAAGGCTGGAGATCACTCTGTCATGCTGGTTGAGTTTGAATAACAGACTGGAAGCTTCAAAAGGAGGGTGGTGCTTGGAATCATTCTTTAAGCCTTTGACACTGATGAATTGCTTGTAATTATACTTCAGTATTCCATAGTAACATCTGACAAAAAATATCTAATATCTAAAGACAGCAAACTTTGAGGAAATTAATATTTGTGTCATTCTCAACTTTTGGCCACGACTGTATATGTTGCAAATGTCGGAGAGATAAACAGCAAGGTTAATTCAAATCTCCGCAGTTGGAAACTAAATGTTAGTTAGAAATTAGATAATGTTTAGATGCTTTTTATAGTGGAGATCAAGTTTATAACTTCCCTGTCTGGGCTGATGAGACAGTGGATTGCGCAGTCAGATGGAACAGAGGAAATTGGCATTTTAACATCATGGACTTAACCGGTGGTAACTTGTGGATAAAACATCTGCTGGAACGCACTTTTAACCAATCAGCATTCAGGATTAGATCCACCCGTTGTATAATCTTATATATACCCTCAAATTAAAGCTGACAGTCTGGACTTCAACCTTATAATCATTGTATAATTTCAAATCCAAAGTGCTGGAGTACAGAGCCAAAACAACAATCTAACTGTCCCAATATTTTGGGATCCCACTGCATGATAAAATAGTTTTGCGTTCACTTAAACATCCACACTCACAATATGTAGTCAATTTACCACAGATTGGCATCAAATTAAATTGTATTGGTCACATACACATGGTTAGCAGATGTTAATGCGAGTGTAGCAAAATGCTTGTGCTTCTAGTTCCGACCATGCAGTAATATCTAACTACCACAACTATATGGATGAGTGATGGCCGAACGGCATATGCAAGATACAGTAGATGGTATAGAGTACAGTATATACAGTGGGGCAAAAAAGTATTTAGTCACTCACCAATTGTGCAAGTTCTCCCACTTAAAAAGATGAGAGGCCTGTAATTTTCATCATAGGTACACTTCAACTATGACAAAATGGAGAAAAAAAATCAAGAAAATCACATTGTAGGATTTTTAATGAATTTATTTGCAAATTGCAAATTATGGTGGAAAGTAAGTATTTGGTCAATAACAAAAGTTTCACAATACTTTGTTATATACCCTTTGTTGTCTGGATTTTTTTTTCTCATTTTGTCTGTCATAGTTGAAGTGTACCTATGATGAAAATTACAGGCCTCTCATCTTTTTAAGTGGGAGAAATTGCACAATTGGTGGCTGACTAAATACTTTTTTGCCCCACTGTGCATTACATGAGTAAT
The DNA here is from genome assembly GCF_021184085.1 of Oncorhynchus gorbuscha. Taxonomy (NCBI): domain Eukaryota; kingdom Metazoa; phylum Chordata; class Actinopteri; order Salmoniformes; family Salmonidae; genus Oncorhynchus; species Oncorhynchus gorbuscha. The sequence goes on from NC_060188.1 coordinate 36,510,549, forward strand.
GAATCATAAAACACGAGATGTTAAAAACTGTCCATTGTGCCAATAGATGGAATGCACTCGCATGAGATTTGCTGTGATGTTGACAGAGTGGCATGGGAGGTTTATTTCTTAGACTGGGTTAAGATGTCAATTTTGGGACACGTCCTCAGTAGTGTGCTTTCGAATCAGTGGGTGTTTCGGCCTTTAATCACTAAACACCCTCATCAAAGGTGGACAGCTAAAGGGTGATCAAGCCTTAGCTTGTGTCCCATGCCCAATTAAGATGTCCCACGGGACTATGCAAGGCAGGGGCGTCCTCTTCCCTGAGCCAGCCCTACAGCTGACCGCATACCTCATATGCCCTCCTCAAGTTGGAGGGATCTGAATTGGGTTCTCAGGTGGGGGTGGGGGAGTCATGAAGTTATAGCCCAGCAAGGGTCCTTCCGTTTGATCCAGATCCACTGGCTGCCTCTTTCAGCTGCTTGAGAAACTGTCCTGACGGTCTGCCGCAGAGCCTGTCCATGGATTCCAAGTTCTTTCAGCAACCTGATGGTGGAAGAAGCCACGAATCCTCTGCATCCCACTTCAACTGGCCAGACTTTTGCATTCCAGCCACGCTGAGTTGCGTCTGCTGCCAACTGTGTAACGCAGTTTCTTACGCTCGCAGGCCTCTTCAATAGAGTTTTCCCACGGGACTGTGAGCTCTAGGATGTACACAGCCTTTCGTGAAGGTGACCAGAGTACCATGTCTGGCCTAAGGTTGGTAGAAGCAATCTCAGGTGGAAAAATTAGTTCCTGGCCAATATCGAGGGTATGTAGGGTATGTAAACATTATATAAAGTGGCATTGTTTAAAGTGACTTGTGACACATTTATTTCATACAATTCATTTTATTTTTAAAGTGGCTAGAAATTTGAGTCAGTATGTTGGCAGCAGCCACTCAATGTTAGTGATGGCTGTTTAACAGTCTGATGGCCTTCAGATAGAAGCTGTTTTTCAGTCTCTCGGTCCCAGCTGTGATGTACCTGTACTGACCTCACCTTCTAGATGACATCGGGTGGTGTAGGTGTCCTGGAGGGCAGGTAGTTTGCCCTCGGTTGATGCGTTGTGCAGACCTCACTACCCTCTGGAGAGCCTTACAGTTGTGGGTGGAGCTGTTGCCGTACCAGGTGGTGATACAGCCCGACAGGATGCTCTCGATTGGCATGTCAAAGTCTATGATCAATGCTTTTTTGTTGTTGTATATTTATACACACTTATGTATTTAAATTGTACTGTTCTGAAGTTATTGATATAACATTTACATTTACATTTAAGTCATTTAGCAGACGCTCTTATCCAGAGCGATTTACAAATTGGTGCATTCACCTTATGACATCCAGTGGAACAGTCACTTTACAATAGTGCATCTAAATCTTAAAGGGGGGTGAGAGGGAATACTTATCCTATCCTAGGTATTCCTTAAAGAGGTGGGGTTTCAGGTGTCTCCGGAAGGTGGTGATTGACTCTGCTGTCCTGGCGTCGTGAGGGAGTTTGTTCCACCATTGGGGGGCCAGAGCAGCGAACAGTTTTGACTGGGCTGAGCGGGAGCTGTACTTCCTCAGTGGTAGGGAGGCGAGCAGGCCAGAGGTGGATGAACGCAGTGCCCTTGTTTGGGTGTAGGGCCTGATCAGAGCCTGGAGGTACTGAGGTGCCGTTCCCCTCACAGCTCCGTAGGCAAGCACCATGGTCTTGTAGCGGATGCGAGCTTCAACTGGAAGCCAGTGGAGAGAACGGAGGAGCGGGGTGACGTGAGAGAACTTGGGAAGGTTGAACACCAGACGGGCTACGGCGTTCTGGATGAGTTGAAGGGGTTTAATGGCACAGGCAGGGAGCCCAGCCAACAGCGAGTTGCAGTAATCCAGACGGGAGATGACAAGTGCCTGGATTAGGACCTGCGCCGCTTCCTGTGTGAGGCAGGGTCGTACTCTGCGGATGTTGTAGAGCATGAACCTACAGGAACGGGCCACCGCCTTGATGTTGGTTGAGAACGACAGGGTGTTGTCCAGGATCACACCAAGGTTCTTAGCGCTCTGGGAGGAGGACACAATGGAGTTGTCAACCGTGATGGCGAGATCATGGAACGGGCAGTCCTTCCCGGGAGGAAGAGCAGCTCCGTCTTGCCGAAGTTCAGCTTGAGGTGGTGATCCGTCATCCACACTGATATGTCTGCCAGACATGCAGAGATGCGATTCGCCACCTGGTCATCAGAAGGGGGAAAGGAGAAGATTAGTTGTGTGTCGTCTGCATAGCAATGATAGGAGAGACCATGTGAGGTTATGACAGAGCCAAGTGACTTGGTGTATAGCGAGAATAGGAGAGGGCCAAGAACAGAGCCCTGGGGGACACCAGTGGTGAGAGCGCGTGGTGAGGAGACAGATTCTCGCCACGCCACCTGGTAGGAGCGACCTGTCAGGTAGGACGCAATCCAAGCGTGGGCCGCGCCGGAGATGCCCAACTCGGAGAGGGTGGAGAGGAGGATCTGATGGTTCACAGTATCGAAGGCAGCCGATAGATCTAGAAGGATGAGAGCAGAGGAGAGAGAGTTAGCTTTAGCAGTGCGGAGCGCCTCCGTGATACAGAGGAGAGCAGTCTCAGTTGAATGACTAGTCTTGAAACCTGACTGATTTGGATCAAGAAGGTCATTCAGAGAGAGATAGCGGAAGAGCTGGCCAAGGACGGCACGTTCAAGAGTTTTGGAGAGAAAAGAAAAAAGGGATACTGGTCTGTAATTGTTGACATCGGAGGGATCGAGTGTAGGTTTTTTCAGAAGGGGTGCAACTCTCGCTCTCTTGAAGACGGAAGGGACGTAGCCAGCGGTCAGGGATGAGTTGATGAGCGAGGTGAGGTAAGGGAGAAGGTCTCCGGAAATGGTCTGGAGAAGAGGGGAGGGGATAGGGTCAAGCGGGCAGGTTGTTGGGCGGCCGGCCGTCACAAGACGCGAGATTTCATCTGGAGAGAGAGGGGAGAAAGAGGTCAGAGCACAGGGTAGGGCAGTGTGAGCAGAACCAGCGGTGTCGTTTGACTTAGCAAACGAGGATCGGATGTCGTCGATCTTCTTTTCAAAATGGTTGACGAAGTCGTCTGCAGAGAGGGAGGAGGGGGGGGGGGGGAGGATTCAGGAGGGAGGAGAAGGTGGCAAAGAGCTTCCTAGGGTTAGAGGCAGATGCTTGGAATTTAGCGTGGTAGAAAGTGGCTTTAGCAGCAGAGACAGAGGAGGAAAATGTAGAGAGGAGGGAGTGAAAGGATGCCAGGTCCGCAGGGAGGCGAGTTTTCCTCCATTTCCGCTCGGCTGCCCGGAGCCCTGTTCTGTGAGCTCGCAATGAGTCATCGAGCCACGGAGCGGGAGGGGAGGACCGAGCCGGCCTGGAGGATAGGGGACATAGAGAGTCAAAGGATGCAGAGAGGGTGGAGAGGAGGGTTGAGGAGGCAGAATCAGGAGATAGGTTGGAGAAGGTTTGAGCGGAGGGAAGAGATGATAGTATGGAAGAGGAGAGAGTAGCGGGGGAGAGAGAGCGAAGGTTGGGACGGCGCGATACCATCCGAGTAGGGACAGTGTGGGAGGTGTTGGATGAGAGCGAGAGGGAAAAGGATACAAGGTAGTGGTCGGAGACTTGGAGGGGAGTTGCAATGAGGTTAGTGGAAGAACAGCATCTAGTAAAGATGAGGTCGAGCGTATTGCCTGCCTTGTGAGTAGGGGGGGAAGGTGAGAGGGTGAGGTCAAAAGAGGAGAGGAGTGGAAAGAAGGAGGCAGAGAGGAATGAGTCAAAGGTAGACGTGGGGAGGTTAAAGTCACCCAGAACTGTGAGAGGTGAGCCGTCCTCAGGAAAGGAGCTTATCAAGGCATCGAGCTCATTGATGAACTCTCCGAGGGAACCTGGAGGGCGATAAATGATAAGGATGTTAAGCTTGAAAGGGCTGGTAACTGTGACAGCATGAAATTCAAAGGAGGCGATAGACAGATGGGTAAGGGGAGAAAGAGAGAATGACCACTTGGGAGAGATGAGGATCCCGGTGCCACCACCCCGCTGACCAGAAGCTCTCGGGGTGTGCGAGAACACGTGGGCGGACGAAGAGAGAGCAGTAGGAGTAGCAGTGTTGTCTGTGGTGATCCATGTTTCCGTTAGTGCCAAGAAGTCGAGGGACTGGAGGGAGGGATAGGCTGAGATGAACTCTGCCTTGTTGACCGCAGATCGGCAGTTCCAGAGGCTACCGGAGACCTGGAACTCCACGTGGGTCGTGCGCGCTGGGACCACCAGATTAGGGTGGCCGCGGCCACGCGGTGTGGAGCGTTTGTATGGTCTGTGCAGAGAGGAGAGAACAGGGATAAACAGACACATAGTTGACAGGCTACAGAAGAGGCTACGCTAATGCAAAGGAGATTGGAATGACTAGTGGACTACACGTCTCGAATGTTCAGAAAGTTAAGCTACGTAGCAAGAATCTTATTGACTAAAATGATTAAAAATGATACAGTACTGCTGAAGTAGGCTAGCTGGCAGTGGGTGCGTTGTTGACACTACACTAATCAAGTCGTTCCGTTGAGTGTAATAGTTTCTGCAGTGCTGCTATTCGGGGGCTAGCTGGCTAGCTAGTAGTGTTGTTTACGTTACGTTGCGTTAAAAGAACGACAATAGCTGGCTAGCTGACCTAGAAAATCGCTCTAGACTACACAATTATCTTTGATACAAAGACGGCTATGTAGCTAGCTATGTAGCTAGCTACGATCAAACAAATCAAACCGTTGTACTGTAATGAAATGAAAATGTGATACTACCTGTGAATGCGACCGGGTTGTTGAGTTCTATTCAGAAGACGTTGGCTAGCGTTGGCTAGCTGTTGGCTAGCTAGCAGAGTCTCCTACGTTAAGGACGACAAATAGCTGGCTAGCTAACCTCGGTAAATTAAGATAATCACTCTAAGACTACACACTCTAAACCTAAACAACACAATTATCTTGGATACGAAGATACGAAGACAGCAAAGACAGCTATGTAGCTAGCTAACACTACACTAATCAAGTCGTTCAGTTGAGTGTAATAGTTTTTCCAGTGCAGCTAATCAGTGGACGTTAGCTAGCTGGCTAGTGAAGACTACGTTAGGACGGCGAAATAAGATAATTACGCAATTATCTTTGATACAAAGACGGCTATGTAGCTAGCTGAGAAGAAATTGCTAAGATTAGACAAATCAAACCGTTGTAAACTGGTGTTGACTTTACTTTTTGTCTGTTTGTTAAGTACTGTTAGTCTGGGTGCCAAACAAGGTGGAACATCGGGAACATTGCCTTAGACGCATTGTCGACAGTCCAATGCGCTTCTCCACAGCGTTCCTTGGATTAAATTCCGGCCAAAGAACTTGAGTTGATTTGGTCTTGCAATTTTGTGGTAAATGGCTAAAGTTTGCAGCAGTGGATATTTAAACTAATCTGAAATGTGGCCCCATAGTCAAACTACGTTTCAGGGTAAGTAGGTAAATTATCATGTTGCAGATTGCTGAACTAGAAAATATTAAGAACTTTTCATACAATCGCTCAGAAATAAAGTGCATTAAAACACAGGTAAAAACTTAGTTATTTGACAGTTTATTCAAACATTTATTCAAAAATAAAAAAATGAATCCTTATCTAATGAATTGCACTATGTTTAGACAGGAAGAAAAGGGCACAGGAATGTGTAAATTGTGTTGATGAAGAGGCCATTTGACCGTATGGCCTAGAAAACAAGATATCCTTCTGTCACAGCAACGTCTTCAGGCTCCATATACTCTTTTAGGCCCCATACACACTCAGGTTGTGCAACTGATGTGCAAAGCATGACACAATGGTTGTGATATTACTTTTAGTTCTGTGATACAATGCTGGTGTAAAGTTTGGTGCATAAATACTCTGTATCACAACGGTTGGGCCAAATGCGTTGTACATCAGTTGTACTACTTGAGTGTGTACAGGCAATTCAGATCATCCTTGGATGCCAACATAGCATTCAGCAATTATTTTAGAGGTATTTTCTCCTACACATTTGTTTTCACTCACAAATAAAGTTAAATGCCATGCTTGTGGGATTAACCGCAGGATAATGCTGAACCTTCACAAAACCCACATTGGGGCTGACTCAGGAGCAGCTACACCACAGTGTCTGCAGGTTCACTCCTCCCTTGTACTTGATTGATCAATTAAGGGTCGTGTTCTTCTGCTCAGACATTGCATTGCTGACGAATGCCAGATCTTACAATGCCTGGATAGGTATTTTATGCATCAACAAACCACATGTTATAGCAATCTGGTGCGCGACAGCACAGTCGATGATGTAGCACACAACCTTTGGTTGATGCATGTATAGTCTGAGCACGGGAACACGACCAAGGTCACTGATTAGTTAGGAACTCCCCTCACCTAGTCTGATTTAATTGAAAGAATATAACAAAAACCAGCAGACTCTATGCCCTGCATGGAATGAGTCTGACACCACTGCACCCCTGGGCTAGAGTATCTGGGGCAATACAGTGCCTTCGTAAAGTATTCAGACCCCTTGACTTGATCCACATTTTGTCACGTTACAACCTTATTCTAAAATGGATTAAATAAATACAAATATTCAGCAATCTACACACAATACAGCATAATGACAGAGCGAAAAGTTATTTTGAAAGTTTTGCAAATGTAATATTTTATAACTGAATGGTGAATGTCGTGTCATTTTTGAATCACTTTTTCTTACAGTAAGTGAGAATATTTTTGGGGTTGAAAGATCTTAATCAATTTGGATGCTGTCATGATCAGAAAAAAATGATCATGAATGAATGATGAGTGAGAAAGTTGGAGTCAAAGACGATACACCCTCTCCCGTTTGCCCATGTTTCTTGGAGATCCTGAATGGTTTTGTGATACTCAACTCATCCTGTGGTATTAAGCACATTCATAACTGTTTTATAACAAATTAATGTCACTTTACTGAAGGTGTCTGTACACACTCTATAACGGCATATGACATGGTTATGTAGTGCATCATTCCATTCAATGTTAAGTGACAGAGTTTAATAAATGATAAAACGTCATTATATCACCTGGTATGCAGACGCTTATGAAGCATATGACATACGTTCTCATGCAGACTGTAATAGCAGTATAGAGCATGACAACAGGATGAACAGTCCTTATGGCAAATGTTGTGTTCTATAGCTGATATATATTTTTGTTCGCCTTTATTTAACCAGGTAGGCTAGTTGAGAACAAGTTCTCATTTGCAACTGCGACCTGGCCAAGATAACGCAAAGCAGTTCGACACATACAACAACAGTTACACATGGAATAAACAAACATGCAGTAGAAAGTCTATATACGGTATGTGCAAATGAGGTAGGATAAGGGAGGTGAGGCAATAAATGGGCCATGGTGGCGAAGTAATTACAATATAGCAATTAAACACTGGAATGGTAGATGTGCAGAAGATGAATATGCAAGTAGAGATACTGGGGTGCAAAGGAGCAAGATAAATACAGTAATGGGGATGAGGTAGTTTGATGGGCTTTTTACAGTTGCAGTGATCTGTGAGCTGCTCTGACAGCTGGTGAGGGAGATATGAGTTTCCAGCTTCAGTGATTTTTGCAGTTCGTTCCAGTCATTGGCAGCAGAGAACTGGAAGGAGAGGCGGCCAAAGGAAGAATTGGCTAAGAGGGTGACCAGTGAGATGCGCGTGCTATGGGTGGGTGCTGCTATGGTGACCAGTGAGCTGAGAAGGCGGGGCTTTACTTGACAGAGACTTGTAGATGACCTGGAGCCAGTGGGTTTGGCGACGAGTATGAAGTGAGGGCCAGCCAACGAGAGCATACAGGTCGCAGCGGTGGGTAGTATATGGGGCCTTGGTGACAAAACGGATGGCACTGTGATCGACTGCATCCAATTTGTTGAGTAGAGTGTTGGAGGCTATTTTGTAAATGACATCGCCGAAGTCGAGGATCTGTAGGATGGTCAATTTTACTACGGTATGTTTGGCAGCATGAGTGAAGGATGCTTTGTTGCGAAATAGGAAGCTGATTCTAGATTGAATTTTGGATTGGAGGTGCTTAATGTGAGTCTGGAAGGAGAGTTTACAGTCTAACCAGACACCTAGGTATTTGTAGTTGTCCACATATTCTAAGTCAGAACCGTCCAGAGTAGTGATGCAGTTTGAGGCCATGGAAGGAGAGTTGTATGGCATTGAAGCTTGCCTGGAGGGTTGTTAACACAGTGTCCAAAGAAGGGCCAGAGTTATACAGAATGGTGTCGTCTGCGTAGAGCTGGACACCTACATTAATGTTACCCTGTTTGTTTTATGATTCTTTTACATTCTTAACCTTAAATAATCTGCAAAATCAGACAATTAATTTTTTGCAAGGTAGCCACACCCGCAGAGCACGTTACCCAACTGCATAAGGTTGGTCTGAATACCAACCACTGAGAAGTGCGTAAGAAAGGTCGTACATTTCCTACTTCTGAATCGGCTCCTAAGTGACTTTCCTACTCATCATTATGCATTTTCTGAATCATGGCAGCATTAGTATCACGTTTTAGGAAAGACCCAGATGCAGACAGTGTCTAAGTAACAAAAGTTTATTACTGTAACAGGGGCAGGCAAAGGTCAGTAATCCAGTGTGGTGGGACAAGGTACAGGACGGCGGGCAGGCTCCGGGTCTGGGCAAGCAGAATGGTCAAAACCAGAAAACAGGCACTTTAGAAAAGACAGGAGCAAGGGTGAAAAAGCTGTTAGGCTTGATAAACAAAACGAACTGGCAACAAACAGAACACAGGTATAAATACACAGGGGCTAATGAGGGGAGACACTTGGGGGGTGGAGACAAGCACAAAGACACTTGAAACAGATCAGGGTGTGACAATTTGGATGGGTTCAGAAACATCTCTGCTCATATAGAAAGAAAAAGAGTCCAGACACCATTTAGTTACTATTAGATAACACATCCCATAATACACAAAAAAAACAAATTGCAAATGCAGCCAATGAGTTTGTAGAGTTGCAAACTTGAAGTCATTAGGTCCAAGCGATATGGCACCAAATAATAACTACACTACTAAATACAGTGCTTTTATGTCTAAATGGTCAAATGGATATTCATTAAATCAGCCTCAAATTAACTAATGATGTGTCATATGGATCATTTGATCTTAAATCCCAAAACGTATGGTGAGGACGATACATTACTGTATAGGAGTAGGCGAGGGGCTCTTGGGTATTGGAGCCTCCCACGATGGAGAAGGCTGAGTATTGCAAGCAGGACACAGAGTTAGTTATGGTGCCACTGTTCCTGATGGTCATTCTACCTTGTTCACGCTCTCTTTCAATCTCTGCCTTTCAACTCTTTCTCAAAGCTGGTAGGTGCTATTGTGGTCATAGCAGTCCCAATCCATCAGTTCCTTTCGATGAAACCACAGCTGGATCTCCCTCTGAGCCCCCTCTACTGAATCACTGGCATGGACCACATTTCTGGAAAATAAATACAAACCTCCGTTCATTAAAGTCCAGTTTAGTATTTTGCATTGAAATTATGCACCCAATTTCAAAACACTTTCACAAATGATCAATTTCATGTTTATATATAAATTTGTTTTTATCCCTCAATTTTTTTAAATATTTGTTGAAAAGGTTATTGTGCAAATTATAGTAAAGTGAAAGATCTTTTAATTTGAGTCTTTATTTATTGTTGTTCACCTGCTGATGTGAATGCTGTAATCCCCCCGGACAGTGCCTGCTTGGGCCTCAGCTGGGTTGGTGTCTCCTACCATGATCCGAGATGTCCGGACCACATTATGACCCTCCCACACCTGGACAACAAGAATGGATGTAGTGCTTACCAGGATTAGGGAAATCCAATCTTAAATCAGTCAATTCAGCAAATGAATTGAAAGTGAATCAATCAGATATACACAAGTGGTTAGGTGTTTTGGAATTTAACAGATACAGTGCCTTCAGAAAGTATGCACACCCCTTGCCTTTTTCCACGTTTTGTTATGTTACAGCATGAATATAACATGGATTACATTTAGATTATGGGATATTGTGTGTAGGCAAGTGACAAAATAATGTCAAAGTGGAATTTTGTTTTACAAATGAATAAAAAATGAAAATCTGAAATGTCTTGAGTCAATAAGTATTCAATCACTTTGTATGGCAAGCCAGAATACGTCAGGAGTTCATCCATAATTGCGTGCAATAATAGTATTTAACATGATTTTTTAAATGACTACCTCATCTCTGTACACCACACAATTACATTGTAGTTACTCCACAATACTAATAAACAATTTCCAAAACATGCTGTCACGCTCGTCATAATAATTGGACCAAGATGCAGCGTGGTGTTTCCATCCTTTATTTTGGAAATAAACTTCAAAGAACAAAACGAACAAACGAAACATGAAGCTAATAATAATGCTCACTGGCAACTATATCTAGACAAGATCCCACAAAGCACAATGGGAAAATGGCTACCTAAATATGATCCCCAATCAAAGACAATGATAAACCGCTGCCTCTGATTGGGAACGATACTAGGCCAGCATAGACATATAATTCCCCTAGATAACCCACCCTTAAATTACACCCCGACCTAACCAACATAGAGAATAAAAGCTCTATATGGTCAGGGCGTGACACATGCATCCTGTTTGCAACAAGGCACTTAAAGTAATATTGAAATAAGTGTGGCAAGGCAATTTACTTTTTGTTCTGAACTCAACGTTATGTTATGTTCGGGGGCAAATCCAATACATTACTGAGCACCACTCTCCATATTTTCAAGCATAGTGGTGGGTGCATCATGTTATGGGTATGCTTGTATTCGTTAAGGACTGGGGAGTTTCAGGTTTTTCAGACAAAATCCATTATTTGACCCATTTAGAGACGTACTCAGAAGGACAGCTGTAATCGCTACCAAAGGTGCTTCTACAAAGTATTGACTCAGGGGTGTGAATACTTATGGGTCATTCTATGAAAATGGTGGCTTTTTGAACAGCCAACTTTTTTTTTTAAGTAAAAAAAAAAAAAAAAATCAAAAACTTAACCAGATAATAGTTAAGCGCTTAACATCATAAATCAACAAATGACAGCTTAACATTTACATTTTTACTACATTACATTAAAAAAAAAATGCTTGTGCTCCCTTTTTGTCACTGGTGTTACCTATATTTTAGATAACAATTCGGGCTGTCTAGAATATCATTTCAGTATTTAATTTGTATATAATATAATAATATAAATAATAATATATGCCATTTAGCAGACGCTGCGACTTACAGAATATCATTTCAGTATTTAATTTGTATATATAACCAACGACAGTATTGTCATGAACCTTTTCTAAGAAATGGTTTAAATCCTCCAAATCCCTTAAGTCTGGTGTTTTTGTTTGAGGGAGGCTGCTCTGCGGGGTGGGTCAGCATCCCTGCGCTGTCTGTAGAGTCTTTGCTTTTCAGCAGCACCTAATTTCGCCATATGTATTGTGGTAACCCAGGAGGTCTACCCTGGGGGATGGTAATAGAGGGGAGTGTACGTGAGGCCACGTTGGCTCCCTTTGCTGAGAATACCGGAGCTGGGCACCCCGACACAGACAGCTAAGTGAAGGTAATTAGAGGAAGGTGCCAACCAGCCGTGGAGGCACGATGGCACACCGCAAAAGAGAAGGGTGAGAGGGACACCAGTTAAGAAATAGAAGACCGAGCAAAACCTAAGTTATTTCTCTGATATATTTGTTTTCTGTCTTAGTAAAGTTGTTTTGTGGACTAAAGCCTCTGTGTCAATCTCTGCACGCTCCACCCAACAGTTTACCACACAATCAAAAGAAAGCCATATTATGTGATTACAATATTGAAACAGTAATAAACTGCGAAAATAACGCAAGCAGCTCGGCTTTGTTTGACAGCTTATGACCATCCATCTTCCTCACATTCCAAAGGTTTTCAATGGGGTTCAGGTCTGGAGATTGTGTTGGCCATGACAGGGTTTTGATCTGGTGGTCCTCCATCCACACCTTGATTGAACTGACTGTGTGGCATGGAGCATTGTCCTGCTAGAAAGACCAATCCTCAGAGTTTGGGAACATTGTCAGAGCAGAAGGAAGCAAGTTTTCTTCCAGGACAACCTTGTGCGTGGTTTGATTCATGTGTTCTTCACAAAGACAAATCTGCCCGATTCCAGCCTTGCTGAAAGCACCCCCAGATCATCACAGATCCTCCACAAAATGTCACGGTGGGTGCGGGTCTCCCACCCACTGTGTAATTTTGGATATATGTTGTCTGTAGTTTATAGATTAAAACAAACACCTTTTTTTTTACTCAACCACATACCTAGAAATAGTAAAACCAGATAAACTACTAATTTTACAGTGGTCTCTTCATTTTTTCCAGAGCTGTATTTATATATAGAGATAACCTAAAAGTGTGGTGCTCAAAACAGGTGGGGCTTTGCCACACCTGCCCTGAATGATGGGTCTCCACACTGTCTCCGAATCTCGCTCACCTGCTGCCCGATGTGCATATTTTCATAGATATTGAAAGCATGTACAATTACACATGCTCTCAGTGTGTAGCCTACTCCAAGTAGGCCAGAGTTGAGTGATATGACTGCTTGGATTAACAACGACAGTGTGTTATATAGACTTATTTAGGAAAAATCAAGGACGGAGGGGGGCATGACTTAAAAAATGGCAGAGTAATATTTATTTTTAAATCCATGAGCAGTCAAAATTACTGCTTTAGCGGTTCTAGAGTTAACCAATTGATATTGTGTCATCATGTTTTACGCTACACTAACATCATCAATCTGAGGTAAAAAAAAATTAGATACCCTTACCCTGCCCGAGGTGTTGGAAGAGGCTGTATTGGGATGAGGATTCATCAACATGTTTGATGTTTGTGGTGCACTCACTCAACACTTTTTTTGTGATAAATTAGTGTATTGTCTTCAAGTTTGATAAGGTAAGCGAATGCATGTATTCTCATAAATGTAGCCCATACATACATTCATTCTTTGTAGCAATTAGATCTTTCATTGCTTTAAACTAGTAGTAGTTCATATTGATTATGTGCTGTTCCTTCTCTCTTTCTAAAAGCAATCAGTTACAAGGCAATTTGAGCAATACAGAAAGCAGAAACCACCACATTTAACCACAGGAAGGTGACTGGAAATGTGGCCGAATGCAAACAATCCAGTTATGCCCTCCGCAAGGCAATCAAACAGGCAAAACGTCAGTTCAGAGACAAAGTGGAGTCTCAATTCAACGTCTCAGACTCCGTATGTGGCAGGGACTCCAGACATGTACGTATTACAAAGGGAAAACCAGCCACGTCGCAGATATCAAAATCTTGCTCCCAGATAAGCTAAACACTTTCTTTGACCGCTTTAAGGATAACACAGTGCCACCAATGCGGGCCGCTCCCGAGGACAGTGAGCTCCGTGGCCGAGATGGCATCCCTAGCCGCATCCTCAGGGCATGCGCAGACCAGCTTGTTGGAGTGTTTACCGCAGCGGTGTAGCCACGGCCTACCCAGTTTGATCTCAGGCCTACCGCCCAAAAGTTATTATTATTATTCAATATACATTTTTATATGTATTTATTTTATTACATTTTTAAAAGAAACGCATGTGCGATTTGTTTTTTTTATGGGTAATTTTAATAGAACGTAACAAAGAAATAGTCCGCGACCATCAAGTTGGCTTCTGACTATTGGTTCCATTTAAAATAAAATCATACGGTGGTTTACCTGAACAACGTCACGTGGATAAACTTTGTAGTGTATAAGCTAGCAAGCTCTACCATGCTAGCTTACTCAAATTGACTTACCAGGTAAGGTCATTTAGTAGTTCTAGCAATGGCAAACCAAATGTCAATCGCTAGGTTTTTCAAAAAAAGACGTCTGGAGGAAAAAGTGTGTGTCAGAAAATAATTTGGATCAAACTACCGATAGCTTCCAGAATGAGACATTAATATAGAAACAACCATAATCGCCATCACAACCGCCAATGCCACGTTGAGCCAGGCATGCTTGCCTACCCCACCGTCTCCTCTCGTTCTGGATGTTGCGGGCGGGGTGAACATGCAGTAGGTCCACCGACAGATTTGTCTGCCATTGATGAACCAGTACGATAAATGGCAAATCACGCTGCGTCTCTTCAAGGTGGTATGACCAGTTTGTGTGGGTTGAGTATAGTAAAGCAAAAGATGCAATTTATTGTAAGTTTTGTAGGCACTTTCCTGGGGCAAATGTCGAATTCAGATCTGTACACAATGGATTTAAAAACTGGAAACTCACAAGAAATTCTTGCTGCAAACACGAGAATAGCAAATTACATGCAAGTGTCCTTGCAAAATTTGAATCCTACAAGGCGACCCATGGGCCTAGAAGTCGTGGGACTGAGTTGAACCAAATACATGGTGATGCAAACATGGATTTTATAGAAATAAACCGTGCACATGTTAAAGTGGTCATATATATTGTTCTAATGTATGCAAAGCAGGATATTCCACGCAGAGGGCATGGAGAAACCGAAGATGTAATCAACAAAGGTAACTTTTTAGAAATCTTCAATTTCATCTCACCTTGCAATGCCACGCTTATGAGCCCTGAGTTTCTTGAAAGTGCAGCATCACTGTTACTGTGCAGGATAAAAGATGAAGTACATTCTACACCTTCCACGTATTTTGCCATACTAGCAGATTAATGTCATGTTTTGTCTTATTGTCTTGTCATTTTGCTTTTCCCTCTGTTCGTTTTCCCCCTGCTGGTCTTTTTAGGTTCGTTCCCCTTTTTTTCTCTCCCCCTTCCTCTCGCTCTTCTCTCTATCGTTCCGTCTGCTCCCAGCTGTTCCTATTCCCCTAATCAATCATTTAGTCTTCCCACACCTGTTCCCTATCTTTTTCCCTGATTAGAGTCCCTATTTCTCCCCTTGTTTTCCGTTTCTGCCCTGTCGGATCCTTGTCTATTGTTCACCGTGCTGTGTCTGTGTATCGCCCTGTCGTGTCGTGTTTCCCTCAGATGCTGCGTGGTGAGCAGGTGTCTGAGTCTGCTACGTTCAAGTGCCTTCCCGAGGCAACCTGCAGTTCATGATCGAGTCTCCAGTCTGTTCTCGTCATTACGAGTGGCATTATGCTTTATGATTGTAGATTTACTTTACTGGATTAAAGACTCTGTTTTCGCCAAGTCGCTTTTGGGTCCTCATTCACCTGCATAACAATTAATATGAAGATCAATCTAAACGAGAACTTATTGCTGTGTGCATATGATATATTCATGCTGGAATGATTAAAGAAATAGCTGTTGGGTTTATGGAAACCACTGATTTGTCTGCACAAGGAATTTCTCGGAAAATACTGGTTCGAGCCCAGGTTGGGGCGAGGAGAGGGATGGAAGCTATACTGTTACATTGATGCTGACCCAGATCACTGGTTGCTGCGGAAAGGAGGTCAAAAGGGGGGGGTGAGTGTGACTGATGTGAAATGGCTAGCTAGTTAGCGGTGGTGTGCGCTAATAGCGTTTCGATCGGTGACGTCACTCGCTCTGAGACCTTGAAGTAGTGGTTCCCCTTGCTCTGCAAGGGCCGTGGAGCGATGGGTAACGATGCTTCGTGGGTGACTGTTGTTGATGTGTGCAGAGGGTCCCTGGTTCGAGCCCAGGTTGGGGCGAGGAGAGGCACAGAAGCTATACTGTTACATATGAATGGATTCCACAGATATGCTCAATTCATAGAAGTACAGACAGAGTTGTATCCCAATAGACCGTGTATCGAGCTAGAAAGATCCACAGATGTATTTTGGAGTTCAAAATCAGGGTCAGTGAATAAAGTGCTGTTACTGCTAGATGTCATTTTAGAGGTTCTTGCAGATTTTCAGAGGCTAGTGGACAAACCAAATTAGAAGCCAATGCCCTCTTACAACAAATCCAGAACAAGACGTTTTAATTCTTGTTAGTCAGGTTTAGTAAATTGGTTTGACACCAGTGATTTTGCTACAAAGAGATTACAAAGCTCTACATTATCTGTGATGGACTGTATTGGTTTAATTGAAATCCTCAAAAGCAGCTTTTCTATGTCCAGAGATAACTCAGGGGCAGACTTTGATAAAGTTCTCAAGCTAACTGAAGAGATGATGATTAAGAATGATATTAGTAATTGGGATGTGAGCGCATCATAGCAGTGAAAACTGCCTGTCAAATTGGCAGACAGTGTAGTCACAGCTTCATTAGGGAAAACATCCAGCATCAAAGAGTGCCAGTGACCTGAGGCAACATTGGAACATTATTCTAGACAGATTACGGAGTTAAACTCAAGATTTCAAGAAGACACATATGAGATCATACAAGCGGCAGCCTCCTTTTCCAAAGATTCCCAAACCTGCGGCCTTAAAGAGCAGCTGGAGAACACGTGATCATTATGCAATATAAATTGAGGATGCTGAATTCACTGTTTTTACTCAGCAGTTGAGTCGCAAAATGAGTGTACTTGACAGCTGCCCCGATTATATTTTTCCTAATTTAAACTCCGTTAATTAAGGACCATTGTCACACTTCCAATGACATCATGCAGTGTGGAGAGACTTTTCTCAACAACAAGGATCAAAAATCGTCTTTGCACATTAATGACAAGCGCCCGGCTGAACCACTTCAGTTTGCTGTCTTTTGAGCATGAACTGACAGATACATTGGATTATGATGAGATCATCACCATATTCAACTCAAAGTCTCGCCATCTGCGCCTCGTGATGTAGGTCACGCCTTATGATACGTCTACTAAAGGTAAGGTACCTTTCTATAGTACTACTGCCCGCCGTGGTATAAATTGTAACATCACATATAGGCTTGTTTTCCCATCAAGTTTAAAGTGTGCCTGAAGATGAGTTTTACGTTGTTGGCGACTGGTCTAAAGTTACTGTCTTATTTGAATATGCTGGGATAGGTCATGATTTGTATATGTAACGAGGTTGCTCCAAGTACTATGCACTAGTATAAAACCATTGTATTACGAAATAATATGTAGTGCACATCGCAAAATAAATGTTATAAACAAGTAGAAAAAATGCCTATCCAAATTTTTCGAGGCCATCCCAAAAATGGCCTGGTTTACGGATATATTCAATCTCCCCCTACCCCAGTCTCCTGCCCCCACTTGCTTGTACCTGTTCCCTAGAAAGCAAAGACAACTGAACTAAATGACTAATCGCCCCGTAGCACTCCTGTCTTCATGAAGTGCTTTACTAGTAAATGATCATATCACCTACACCCTAGATCCACTGCAATTTGCATACAGCCCCAATAGATGATGCAATCGCCATCGCACTGCAAACTGCACTATTACATCTGGACAAGAGGAATACCTATGTAAGAATGCTGTTCATTGACTACAGCTAAGCCTTCAATACCATAGTACCCTCCAAGCTCATCATTAAGCTCAGGGTCCTGGATCCAAACCCTGCCCTGTGCAACTGGGTCCTGGACTTCCTGACAGGCCACCCCCAGGTGAAGATAGGCAACAACACCTACACTACACTGATCCTCAACACAGGGGTCCCACAAGGGTGCGTGCTCAGGCCCCTCCTGTACTCCCTGTTCACACGCATGCCTCTAATTCAACCATCAAGTTAGCAGACAACACAACAGTGGTAGGTCTGAGTACCAACATCGACAAGACAGCCTACAGGGAGGAGGTGAGGGTACTGGTGGAGTGGTGCCATGAAAATAACCACTCCTTCAATGTCAACAATATCAAGGAGCTGATCGTGGACTTCAGGAGACAGCAGAGGGATTACGCCCCCATCCACATCGACGGGGCCGCAGAAAAGCTTGAAGTTCCTCGGCATACACATCCCTGACAATCTGAAATGGTCCTCCTACACAGACAGTGTTGTGAAGAAGGTGCAACAGCGCCTCTTCAACCTCAGGAGGCTAAAGAAATTTGGCTTGGCACCTAAGACCCACACAAACTTTTACAGGTGCACCATTGAGAGCATCCTGTCAGGCTGTATCACTGCCTGGTACGACAACTGCTCCGTCTGCAACCGCAGGGCTATCCAAAGGGTGGTGTTCGCCTTAGCAATCTCACTAGGATAAAGACCACCTCCAGTCCTGTCATTACTGAAAGAGATCATGATACTTCACATCTCAAAATAGGGCTACTTAATGTTAGATCCCTTACTTCAAAGGCAATTATAGTCAATGAACTAATCACTGATCATAAATCTTGATGTGATTGGCCTGACTGAAACATGGCTTAAGCCTGATGAATTTACTGTGTTAAATGAGGCCTCACCTCCTGGCTACACTAGTGACCATATCCCCAGTGCATCCCGCAAAGGCGGAGGTGTTGCTAACATTTACGATAGCAAATTTCAATTTACAAAAAAAAAATGACGTTTTCGTCTTTTGAGCTTCTAGTCATGAAATCTATGCAGCCTACTCAATCACTTTTTATAGCTACTGTTTACAGGCCTCCTGGGCCATATACAGCGTTTCTCACCGAGTTCCCTGAATTCCTATCGGACCTTGTAGTCATTGCAGATAATATTCTAATCTTTGGTGACTTTAATATTCACATGGAAAAGTCCACAGACCCACTCCAAAGGGCTTTTGGAGCCATCATCGACTCAGTGGGTTTTGTCCAACATGTCTCTGGACCCACTCACTGTCACAGTCATACGCTGGACCTAGTTTTGTCCCATGGAATAAATGTTGTGGATCTTAATGTTTTTCCTCATAATCCTGGACTATCGGACCACCATTTTATTACGTTTGCAATTGCAACAAATAATCTGCTCAGACAACAACCAAGGAACATCAAAAGTCATGCTATAAATTCACAGACAACACAAAGATTCCTTGATGCCCTTCCAGACTCCCTCTGCCTACCCAAGGACGCCAGAGGACAAAAATCTGTTAACCACCTAACTGAGGATCTCAATTTAACCTTGCGCAATACCCTAGATGCAGTTGCACCCCTAAAAACTAAAAAAATGTCTCATAAGAAACTAGCTCCCTGGTACACAGAAAATACCCGAGCTCTGAAGCAAGCTTCCAGAAAATTGGAACGGAAATGGCGCCACACCAAACTGGAAATCTTCCGACTAGCTTGGAATTACGGACTCCTCTTTAAACCTGCGTATTCCTCCAAACCTCAGTTGTCCTGAGTCTGCACAACTCTGCCAGGACCTAGGATCAAGAGAGACGCTCAAGTGTTTTAGTACTATATCTCTTGACACAATGATGAAAATAATCATGGCCTCTAAACCTTCAAGCTGTATACTGGACCCTATTCCAACTAAACTACTGAAAGAGCTGCTTCCTGTTGCTTGGCCCTCCTATGTTGAACATAATAAATGGCTCTCTATCCACTGGATGTGTACCAAACTCACTAAAAGTGTCAGTAATAAAGCCTCTCTTGAAAAAGCCAAACCTTGACCCAGAAAATATAAAAAACTATCGGCCTATATCGAATCTTCCATTCCTCTCAAAAATGTTAGAGAAGGCTGTTGCGCAGCAACTCACTGCCTTCCTGAAGACAAACAATGTATACGAAATGCTTCAGTCTGGTTTTAGACCCCATCATAGCACTGAGACGGCACTTGTGAAGGTGGTAAATGACATTTTAATGGCATCGGACCGAGGCTCTGCATCTGTCCTCGTGCTCCTAGACCTTAGTGCTGCTTTTGATACCATCGATCACCACATTCTTTTGGAGAGATTGGAAACCCAAATTGGTCTACACGGACATGTTCTGGCCTGGTATAGGTCTTATCTGTCGGAAAGATATCAGTTTGTCTCTGTGAATGGTTTGTCCTCTGACAAATCAACTGTAAATTTCGGTGTTCCTCAAGGTTCTGTTTTAGGACCACTATTGTTTTCACTATATATTTTACCTCTTGGGGATGTTATTCGAAAACATAATGTAAACTTTCACTGCTATGCGGATGACACACAGCTGTACATTTCAATGAAACATGGCGAAGCCCCAAAATTGCCCTCGCTAGAAGCATGTGTTTCAGATATAAGGAAGTGGATGGCTGCAAACTTTCTACTATTAAACTCGGACAAAACAGAGATGCTTGTTCTAGGTCCCAAGAAACAAAGAGATCTTCTGTTGAATCTGACAATTAATTTTAATGGTTGTACAGTCGTCTCAAATAAAACTGTGAAGGACCTCGGCGTTACTCTGGACCCTGATCTCTCTTTTGAAGAACATATCAAGACCATTTCGAGGACAGCTTTTTTCCATCTACGTAACATTGCAAAAATCAGAAACTTTCTGTCCAAAAATGATGCAGAAAAATTAATCCATGCTTTTGTCACTTCTAGGTTAGACTACTGCAATGCTCTATTTTCCGGCTACCCGGATAAAGCACTAAATAAACTTCAGTTAGTGCTAAATACGGCTGCTAGAATCCTGACTAGAACCAAAAAATTTGATCATATTACTCCAGTGCTAGCCTCTCTACACTGGCTTCCTGTCAAAGCAAGGGCTGATTTCAAGGTTTTACTGCTAACCTACAAAGCATTACATGGGCTTGCTCCTACCTACCTCTCTGATTTGGTCCTGCCGTACATACCTACACGTATGCTACGGTCACAAGACGCAGGCCTCCTAATTGTCCCTAGAATTTCTAAGCTAACAGCTGGAGGCAGGGCTTTCTCCTATAGAGCTCCATTTTTATGGAACGGTCTGCCTACCCATGTCAGAGACGCAAACTCGGTCTCAACCTTTAAGTCTTTACTGAAGATTCATCTCTTCAGTGGGTCATATGATTGAGTGTAGTCTGGCCCAGGAAGGTGAACGGAAAGGCTCTGGAGCAACGAACCGCCCTTGCTGTCTCTGCCTGGCCGGTTCCCCTCTTTCCACTGGGATTCTCTGCCTCTAACCCTGTTACGGGGGCTGAGTCACTGGCTTGCTGGGGCTCTCTCGTGCCGTCCCTGGGGGGGGTGCGTCACCTGGGTGGGTTGATTCACTGTTGTGGCGGAGATCTTTGTGGGCTATACTCGGCCTTGTCTCAGGATGGTAAGTTGGTGGTTGAAGATATCCCTCTAGTGGTGTGGGGGCTGTGCTTTGGCAAAGTGGGTGGGGTTATATCCTTCCTGTTTGGCCCTGTCCGGGGGTGTCCTCGGATGGGGCCACAGTGTCTCCTGACCCCTCCTGTCTCAGCCTCCAGTATTTATGCTGCAGTAGTTTATGTGTCGGGGGGCTAGGGTCAGTTTGTAATATCTGGAGTACTTCTCCTGTCCTATTCGGTGTCCTGTGTGAATCTAAGTGTGCGTTCTCTAATTCTCTCCTTCTCTCTTTCTCTCTCTCGGAGGACCTGAGCCCGTGCTTTTACACCTGCATTGTTTGCTGTTTGGGGTTTTAGGCTGGGTTTCTGTACAGCACTTTGAGATATCAGCTGATGTACGAAGGGCTATATAAATAAAATTTGATTTGATTTTGATTTGGTGCGGTCTGCCCAACGCATCACCGGGGCCACACTGACTGCCCTCCAGGACATCTACAGCCCCCGGTGTCACAGGAAGGCCAAGGAGATCATCAAGGACCTCAGCCACCTGAGCCACCACCCGCTATCATCCAGAAGGCAGGGTCAGTACAGGTGCATAAAAGCTGGGACCGAGAGACTGAAAAACAGTTTCTATTTCAAGGCATCAGACTGTTAAATAACCATCACTAGCTGGCTTCCACCCGGTTATGCAATCTTGCATCTTACAGGTTGCTGCCCTATGCACATAGACATGGAACTCTGGCTACTTTAATGATGGAATACTGGTCACTTTAATAATGTTTATATACTGTTCAATGCATTTCATATGTATATACTGTATTCTAGTCAAGGCCATTATATTAAACTATTGCTGTACATATAGTATTCTATCTTATGTACACTACCATTCAAAAGTTTGGGATCACTTAGAAATGTCCTTGTTTAAAAAATAAAAAACAATTTTGTCCATTAAAATAAATTCAAATTGATCAGAAATACAGTGTAGACATTGTTAATGTTGTAAATGACCTTTGTAGCTGGAAACGGCTGATTTATTTTATGGACTATCTGTATAGGCGAACAGAGGCCCATTATCAGCAACCATCATTCCTGTGTTCCAATGACACAAGTTAGCTAATCCAAGTTTATAATTTTAAAAGGCTAATTGATCAAAAGAAAACCCTTTGGCAATTATGTTAGCACAGCTGAAAACTGTTGTACTGATTAAAGAATCAATAAAACGGTCCTTCCTTAGACTTGTGGAGCATCAACATTTGTGGGTTTGGTTACAGGCTCAAAATGAATATCTATCTTCTGAAATTCATCAGTCTATTCTTGTACTGAGAAATTATGGCTATTCCTTGCGAGAAATTGCCAAGAAACTGAAGATCTCGTAGAACGCTGTGTACAGTCATGGCCAAAAGTTTTGAGAATGACACAAATATTAATTTTCACAAAGTCTGCTGCCTCAGTTTGTATGATGGCAATTTGCATATACTCCAGCATGTTATGAAGAGTGATCAGATGAATTGCAATTAATTGCAAAGTCCCTCTTTGCCATGCAAATGAACTGAATCCCCCAAAAACAGTTCCACTGCATTTCAGCCCTGCCACAAAAGGACCAGCTGACGACATGTCAGTGATTCTCTCATTAACACAGGTGTGAGTGTTGACGAGGACAAGGCTGGAGATCACTCTGTGGTGCTGATTGAGTTCGAATAACAGACTGGAAGCTTCAAAAGGAGGTTGGTGCTTGGAATCATTGTTCTTCGTCTGTCAACCATGGTTACCTGCAAGGAAACACGTGCCGTAATCATTGCTTTGCACAAAAAGGGCTTAATAGGCAAGGATATTGCTGGCAGTAAGATTGCACCTAAATCAACCATTTATCGGATCATCAAGAACTTCAAGGAGTGCGGTTCAATTGTTGTGAAGAAGGTTTCAGGGTGCCTCAAGAAAGTCCAGCAAGTGCCAGGACCATCTCCTAAGGTTGATTCAGCTGCGTGATTGGGGCACCACCAGTACAGAGCTTGCTCAGGAATGTCAGCAGGCAGGTGTGAGTGCATCTGCACGCATAGTGAGGCGAAGACTTTTGCAGGATGGCCTGGTGTAAAGAAGGGCAGCAATGAAGCCACTTCTCTCCAGGAAAAACATCAGGGACAGACTGATATTCTGACCTAGAAGGAGAGCATTCCAGGTGAAGCTGGTTGAGAGAATACCAAAAGTGTGCAAAGCTGTCATCAAGGAAAAGGTTAGCTACTTTGAAGAATCTAAAAGATTCAATGTATTTGTTTGTTTAACACTTTTTTTGGTTACTACATGATTCCATATGTGTTATTTCATATTTTTGATGTCTTCACTATTATTCTTTAATGTAGAAAATAGTAAAAATAAACAGAACCCTGGAATTACTAGGTGTGGCCAATCTTTTGACTGGTACTCTATGTAAAACAATTGTTATTTATATTTACAATCCCTTTCATCCAAACAGATTACCCATTTACCTAGCTCATCAATGGTTTATCAATTTGTAAATTACAGTGCATAGAGAATGGTGTTATTTCTATCAGGGAAAAATATGTTATTCCACCACTGGAACCGACAGGTTTCCTTGTGCATAAAGGTGTTGGAATTATGAGGGAATTACGTCAATGCCAGAATATGATGTATCTGTAGACACACCTCTGCCACACCTTCATTTCTCTCATCTCTACCCTAAACAAATAGGTAGCTGGCACATGCGTTACCTCGTGCCTAATTTTAAGGTTAGAACATAGAAAGAAAAGTGCATAAAAAAGGATTAAAGTTAATTTTACGCTCATGTAATCTGGGCCTGAATTCCCCCCTAATTGAATAATGGTACAGTAGGTAGCCCAGGTTGTTCAAGTGTTGGGCTAGGCAGCGAAAAAGTTAACTGAACTGGCAAATGGAGGACTACTGGTCTCAGATCATACACATCACTGACAGTCTGAACTGGTCCACCCACTACCGTTGATCAAGGTACATGAGCAAGGGCGTAAACAGCTTATTCTAGCGGTTATTTTCTAGACCTTCCAGGTGTCCAACCCTTAGAGGATGCCCAGACTGATCAGTGAAGTGAGAAAACAATGAAACTGAGCAATTCAAGTTTGGATTACCAGGCTATACAAAGGCAGGAACTCTCACCATAACAACTATGGGACCAGAGGTCATGTAGTACAGGAGACTGGGGTAAAAGGGCTTCCTCCTTAACTCCTGGTAGTGCTGAGAGAGCAGCTCCTCTGATGCCTGAAGGAAAGAAAGCCAACATTGTTTTAACCTTTATTTTAGTCTGGTATTTACAGTGACTTCATTAAGTATTCATACCCTTGACTTATTCAACATTGTGTTGTGTTAGAGCCTGCATTCAACGTTTAAAATCTACACAGATTTTCAAGTAGATTTAAAAACAGTGAACATTCAAACAGTGAACATTCACTGTCTGCTTGGTAAGCAAACTCCAGTGTATATTTAGCCTTGTGTTTTAGGTTATTGTCCTGCTGAAAGGTGAATTCATATCCCAGGGTCTGTTGGAAAGCAGACTGAATCAAGTTTTCCTCACAGGATTTTGCCTGTGCTTTAGCTCCAGTCCGTTTATTTTCTTCCCCCCCCAAAAACTCCCTAGTCCTTGCTGATGACAAGCATACCCATACCTACCACCAAATATGAAGAGTGGTACTCAGTGATGTGTTGTTTGCCCCAAACATAATGCTTTGCATTCAAGACAAAAAGAGAATTGCTTTGCCACATTTTTTGCCATATTACTTGAGTGCCTTGTTGCAAACAGGATGCATGTTTTGGAATATGTTTATTGTGTACAGGCTTCCTTCTTTTCACTCTGTCAATTAGGGTAGTATTGTGGAGTAACTACAATGTCGTTGATCCATCCTTAGTTTTCTCTGATCACAGTCATTACATTCTTTAACGGTTTTAAAGTCCCCATTGACCTCATGGTGAAATCCCTGAGCTGTTTCCTTCCTGTCGGGCAACTGAGTTAGAAAATACACCGGTATCTTTGTAGTCACTGGGTATATTGATACACCATGCTCAAAGGGATATTCAATATCTGCTTCTTTTTTTGTTTTACCTATCTAACTATAGGTGCCCTTCTTTGTGAGACACTGGAAAACATCCCTGGTCTTTGTGGTTGAATCTGTGTCCATGCAATTTATGTGACTTGTTAAGCAAATTTTTACTCCTGAACTTAGGGTTGCCATAACAAAGGGGTTGAATACTTGATTCGACTCCTTTAATTTGTGAATATTTCTAAAAACTAAATTCCAGTTTGACAATTTGGGGTATTTTATATTCAGGCTGTAATGACAAAATATGGATAAAGTCTAGGTGTATGAATACTGAATGAACAAGCACAGTCCAAGTTCCAATTTTCGGATCAGAGTGCAAGTTGAAGCTACTATCATATTGCTTATTTTCATACTACTTACACCTATCCAGATCTACACAAATACCTAGGAGGCAGGGGCTTTGGGGTTCATTTGGAATTGGCCATCTCACCTGCAGCATCTTCATGCCCACCAGTTTGAAGCCTCTCTGCTCAAAGCGTTGCATTATCTGTCCCACAAGGCGGCGCTGGACCCCATCTGGTTTCACTGCAATAAGAGTACGTTCTCTCACACCAGGGATCCCTATACACAGATAGAAGAAAAACTCTTACACATATGCTCTGAAGGGCAGTCCCAGACACAGATTACGCCTAATCCTAGACTAAAAAGCACTTTCAATGGATATTCTCGATTTAACTGGCTTTTCAGTCTCTGGGACACCGCCCCTTAAACTTTTAGCAACAGGCATGCCAACTGTGGATGTTTAATTTCAGACATCAATTTCCTGTGTTTGAGGGGTGCAAAATCCACTTGTTTACTTAAATCTCACTGGATTGATGGCTTTCATTTCACCCTTTCAACTCTTTCCTACTCTTGCTTGTGCAATTACTTCCCCCCCCCCCCGTTTACGTTACGACTGCGGGAACGTTTGCAATGACCTATCATTTTAATAATAATGGCACCGGAGTGGGTGGCTGTTGTTTTACGAGCTCCTAACCAACTGTGCCATTTTGTTATTTTTTTTTGCATTGTTTGTAACTTATTTTGGACATAAAGTTGCTGCTTACCGTCTCTTATGAGCGAAAAGAGCTTCTGGAAATCAGAACAGCGATTACTCACCTCAAACTGAACAAATATTTTTTTATTTAATGAGTCCGACGCTAAGGATATAACGCTTTCCGGAGAACAGACCCAAATCCCTGTCATTCATGTGAAGAAATGGCGGAGACACCAAGGGAGAATGTCGGGGTCCCTGTTAGGATTCGTAGGTAAGTGAGTAAATCGCCATTACCATCGGTTCTATAGGCCAACGTGCAATCAGTGGAAAACAAACTTGATGATCTACGGTTGAGACTATCCTACCAACAGGACATTAAAAACTGTAATATCTTATGTATGTTTCACCGAGTCGTGGCTGAACAACGACACGGATAATATAGAGCTGGCTGTGTTTCCCGTGTATCGGCAGGACAGAGAAGCTACATATGGTAATGCGAGTGTCTATTTGTCAATAACTCCTTTTGAGTGATGTCTAATATTAAAGAAGTCTCGAGGTATTGCTCGCCTGAGGTAGAGTACCTCATGATAAGATGTAGACGACACTATCTACCAAGACAGTTCTAATCTATATTATTCGTATCCATCTATTTACCAGAACAAACCAATGCTGGCACTAAGACCCCACTCAACGAGCTGTATATGGCCACAAGAAAATGCTCATCCAGAAGCGGCACTGTTAAGTGGCCTGGGACTTTAATGCAGGCAAACTTAAATCCGTTTGACCTAATTTCTACGAGCATGTCACGTGCAACCAGAGAAAAAAAACACCTTTACTCCAGAGATGCATACAAAGCTCTCCCTTGCCCTCCATTTGGCAAATCTGACCATAAAAATCGCCTCCTGATTCCTGCTTACAAGCAAAAACTAAAGCAGGAAGTACCAGTGACTCGCTCAATATGGAAGTGGTCCGATGACGCGGATGCTACGCTACAGGACTGTTTTGCTAGCACAGACTCGAATATGTTCTGTAATTCATCCAACGGCATTGACGACGTCATCCCCACAGTGACCGTACGTACATATCCCAACCAGAAGCCATGAATTACAGGCAACATCCGCACCGAGCTAAACGCTAGAGCTGCCGCTTCCAAGGAGCTGGGCATTAATCTGGACGCTTATAAAAAAAATCCCACTATGCCTTAGAACGAACCATCAAAACAGGCAAAGCGCCAATACAGGACTAAGATTGAATCCTACTACACCGGCTCTGATGCTCGTCGGATGTGGCAGGGCTTGCAAACTATTACTGACTACAAAAGGAAACCCAGCCACTAGCTGTCCAGTGACACGAGCCTAACAGACGAGCTAAATGCCCTTTATGCCCGCTTCGAGTTAAGAACGTTGACCTGTTTAAAGGTCTTGCTCTCATCGGCTATGGAGAACAGCTGATGCTCTCATGCATTCTTCAGTGTTGCTTGCCTAGAAGCGAGCATAGAAGACATTTAGCTCATCTGGTAGGCTCGTGTGAATGGGCACAAGAGAAGGGAAAAGGTGTGAGGAGGAAAGCGCATAGATGTGAGAAGGAATTATGCACTACATGCTGTTTGCAGTGGCTGCTATGAAAGGGAACAGTGTTTGCAGGTTGTGTATTCATTCCACCAATTCTGTTAAAACGTTTGTTAAATGGAACAAAACTGGGATAAACATACCAGAATTTGAACAATAGAAACTCTCGTTTGCAACTGTTTGGACTAATGATTACACTATGTCAGTACTGAATGTGTCACTGTCACCTTGATTACAAGCCTACTAGAAAGTGTGTGCCCTCAGGCCTGGAGGGAAGCAAAAGTAATTCTGCTACTCAAGAACAGTAAAGCCCCCTTTACTAGCTCAAATAGCCTACCAATCAGCCTGTTAGTAGTAAACATTTGGAAATATATATATTTATATTTTACAGTAAACAAATTGACAGCAGACTTTCATTACGCTTATAGGGAAGGACATTCAACAAGCTCTGCAGTTACACAGATGTCTCTTGTTTTTCAGAAATGTCCATATGTCTACCCACACTCACAGACTGGAATAATACTGTTCAGCTACAGGCAATATTTACTCCCTTGGAGAGCATGGGTCAGGCTGGCTAGCCAATCAGGGCTAGTGTGTGCAATGGGTTGAGACACACAGCTATTGTCTGATTGGCTGAAACTATGAGGTGGAGGAAATAATTTGTCATGTGAGGGGGAGAAAGGGTGAGGATGGGTTAGAGTCAGACTGCACGGCTCCAGAAAGCAAATAAACAAATGCTCACACAAACGGTGTGCATCACACAAACATAGCGTCCTGTTGTGCCCTCAGCAGGGGGATTTTGTAACAGAGTTGGACATTTATTTTATTTAGTGTCATTTTAACTCCCAAATTATCAACACCATGACCAGAGTAGTTATATCACAAAATGGGGGTGGGAACATTAAAAAAAAAGTGTTACATTTGACTCCATAGGATTTTAATTAATTCTTGCAATTTTACCGTGTTGATTTCAGGAATCCTTAAACTGAAATTTTCCAAGAATTTTGCAACCCTAATAAGGACAAAGGACCCATGTTTAGCACCAGGTATAAACATGTCTTTAAAATCACTGTCACCCTTTGTCTAAGAGGGAATTTCCTCTTGACCTAATGGTTTCTGGTGAATACAGGATTTAGTGTTCAGATCCCACCTATGACGGGCAGCATTTCATTCCAAAAGTGTCTCCCTCACCACAAACCTTCATTTCACACCACTTTAAGACAACTGCATAGGTGTGGGAAGAAGTGCCACCTAGTTTAGGCCTGTGTAGCCTAATTATTTTACAGATGATCATGTCTCAAGTATAGGCTATCTGCCATTCCAATAACCAGAACCAGACACTTTGTTTGGTAGGCTAAGATGGGGCTTGGGAAGTAATCACTCAAATTCATAGGCACAGCTATGGATGCAAATATTGACAGTCTGAGATTGGAATTATTATTTTTAAATAGCCTGAATGAATTAATATGTGAAATGCTAAAAACTTCTAATCTGTATTTTGGCAAGGAATAAAAGTGTATAGTTAATCTATGTGCATAGTGACAACCAAATAAAAGACTGCTGTGTGTATGTGCGGGGAGAGTGTGTGCGAGCGAGAGAAGCAAGGTAGAATTGTGCTTCTGTTTGTAAACCTCACCCTATCAAGTAGCCTATAATTCAGTTGAAATGTATGACCCACTGCCCTATTTACAGTAGCCTACTTCTTAAACAGGTCTGTCCTCGTGGTTTAAAAAAGTACTAGGTCACGATCACCTATCAAAATGTGACCACTGTGAAACAAAATGACCCTACACCACAAGTGTCCAATCTATCTGATCAAATATGATTTGATCCAAAACAGGGTTACTATTTTAGCTATTGCCTGCCCTTACCAATGAGTGATACACTTTTAATTTGTAGAAAATAGACCGAGCTAATGACCTAACGATTCACTAAACATTGAATTAAGAGCATTTGAAGGCATGTGCACAACCCACCTGTCCCTGACTTTTCCTAAATGTGTGTATTTTACACTCTACCAGAACTTTGGGATAAATATAATAAAATATAATACAAATATATTGATGATTTTTTTTTTTACCTCAAAGCGTCAAAATGAGCATACGTATATTGAAACAGTAGAATAGCCAGGACAACCAGTACCAACAGCAACCAGTCTAATAAATCCATTTACTATACACAATCACAAAGAAATTCATTAAGATTCTGTTTAGGAAGGTCATAAAAACATGATACCTAGACAATTTATTTCAAAAGAACAGAAAAGCATGTTTTGAGTTTTATTGTTTTATCCATTCTGTGCTTAGTAGCTGAGGCTATATATGGCTGCATCATGAAATCAACTTTAGCAGACATTACATGCTTATATTCCCCTGCTCTGCCACAGTCAACACATACAGTATATATTTTACAGTAGGAATATAATGGAAGAAACAGAATAAAATAAATGACTATAGCTGATTGTCAACAGTATTTTGAAAATGAGCCCACACACACAATTTTGATAAGACTAGGTTCATTAGAAACATCTGAATCTACTCTTAGGGTATAGCAATAGGGTATAGCAATCACAACTTCTGGCCTGCATGGACCTCTGGAGGATTATTTGAAAAAGTGCTGTTTGGTAAACTCTGTTCCCTTTTTGTCAATGCACACTGAGCTGGTCATCAGTCTCTTCATTCTCAATTTGACAATTGATAATATTTTCACCCATCAGACTATTGTACATTTTTGTCTTTAGACCACATCTATTATAAGGGTTAAATTAGTTTAAATATAGTTAAGGTGTAGTTTGGATGGGCAACTAGCTGGGCAGGCAACTGTTGTCCTACAGTCAGAAAATACACTATAGTAATTTTAGAATTTACAGTCTATGCACTTTCGGGATCAATCTATTTATTTAATATGGCATATTTGCACAATTGAAAGATCAAATGGTCAGAATGACCATTATGAGCTTTCTTGTAGTGTTAATCACTTCTCTGTGCAAGCTTAACAAAAACATATGAATAGCCTACTTGTACACTACTATAGTATGATAGCCTATAGTACTTACAATGGTATAGCCTACATAGGCTACTAACCTGATATGGTACTGTATCCAGTGCATCGATGTCCAAGGAGGAGAAAAAATGCGAACTCAGGGATATAACTTTTACTCGCTGGTAGAACTCCCCAACCCCGACAGTAAGGACTCGGCAGGATAAGGTTTTTCAGCGCACACCTTTGAAATAGAACCATTATTTCAACAAACCAAAGTTATAATCGACTTGTGATATTCTTCAACATATGTACCTGTTGAAGTCAGTAATGGTCCTTTAAAAGAAATCACGAGTCCCACCCCCGTAATTTTAGAAAGGTAGCATAAGGTACATGTTTAACCCTAAATATGCTGGTTTTAGGTCTACAGTGGCATGACCAACTTGTTGGTTTTCAGTGTGCCTGGCCCCTGGTAAGAACCACATACAGTGCATTCGGAAAGTATTCAGACCCCTTGACTTATTCCACATTTTGCCACGTTACAGCCTTATTATAAAACAGAATTAACCTATTTAGACGCTTTGCTATGAAACCCGAAATTGAGCTCAGGTGCATCCAAAAAATGTCTGCAGCATTGAAAGTCCCCAAGAACATAGTGGAACCACCAAGATTCTTCCTAGAGCTGGCCGTCAGGCCAAAGTGAGCAATCAGGGGAGAAGGGCCTTGGTCAGGGAAGTGACCAAGAACCCGATGGTCACTCTGACAGAACTCTAGAGTTCCTCTGTGGAGATGGGAGAACCTTCCAGAATGACAACCCCTGCAGCACTCCACCAATTAGGCCTTTATGGTAGAGTGCCACTCCTCAGGTAGAAGCCACTCCTCAGTAAAAGACACATGACAGCCCCCTTGGACTTTTCCAAAAGACACCTAAAGGACTCTCAGACCATGAGAAACAAGATTCTCTGGTCTGATGAAACCAAGATGGTTTTTGGCCCAAATGCCAATCGTCACGTTTCGAGAAAACCCGGCACCATTACTACGGTGAAGCATGGTGGTTGCAGAATCAGGCTGTGTTGATGTTTTTCAGCGGCAGGGACTGGGAGACTAGTCAGTATCGAAGCAAAGATGGAGCAAGGTACAGCAAGATCCCTGATGAAAACCTGCTCAGGGGGCTCAGGACCTCAGACTGGGGCAAAGGTTCACCTTCCAACGAGGACAACGAGCCTAAGCACACAGCCAAGACAGCGCAAGAGTGGCTTCGAGACAAGTCTCTGAATGTCCTTGAGTGGCCCAGCCAGAGCCCGGCTTGAGCCCGATCGAACATCTCTGGAGAGACCTGATAATAGCTGTGCAGCGACGCTCTCCATCCAACCTGACAGGGCTTGAGAGGATCTGCAGAGAAGAATAGGAGAAACTCCCCAAATACAGGTGTAGGGTCATACCCAAGAAGACTCAAGCCTGTAATTGCTGCATAAGTTGCTTCAACAAAGTACTGAATACTTACGTCAATATATTTTTGTATTTATTTTGATACATTTGCTAAAATTACCAAAAAAATGTTTTTGCTTTGTCATTATGGGGAATGTGTTTAGATTGATGAGGGGGAAAAATGATTTAATCAATTTTAGAATAAGGCTGTAACGTAACATTTGGAAAAAGTAGAGGGTTCTGAATACTTTCTGAATGCACTGTACCTATTTAAAAAGATACCCATTGAAGATGCATGTCATTGGCCTACATCCTCAACTGTTACCAGATATTTTTTTTTCTGACACTTATTTGGTTGAATAAAAAACTAAAATACATTAATGCCTGGTTTCGGGCCTTATTTTTAATAACAATTAAGTGTTGGAGTCAGACTCTAGATTAAGATTAAAGGGCAATTTTGTTCTAAAAGAAGACAAACCAATATTAGGCGTATAATACTAGTTTCGTTTCATTATCATCATCATCGTTAAAATAATAGCTATAAAAAAACGATTTAAGAAAGTCATCTTTTTTTAAACGAAATGAACTACACTAGAATTAGGGCTTCATCTAGACTTGTAGGCGAAAAGTTCCAAACTGTTGGCAAGTGCAGGGAGCAGAACTCCCATGGTTAAATTATTAAAATTGCCCTCGAGTCCATTCCACCCCTTTGGAAGC
Source organism: Oncorhynchus gorbuscha (assembly GCF_021184085.1). NCBI lineage: Eukaryota > Metazoa > Chordata > Actinopteri > Salmoniformes > Salmonidae > Oncorhynchus > Oncorhynchus gorbuscha. Next base: position 36,543,332 of record NC_060188.1, read on the forward strand.
TAAACAAACACGTAACATCATGTTAACAAACAAAGAGTGGGTCATTTACCTGAAAGAGAAGACAAAATTGGAGCAAGTAAAAAGACAAATTCTAGGGTCACGGTCACACTGGATTAAAAAGAATAACCCAGAACAATCCATATTCCCTTCTCCAAGTAGTGTTTGTAAGGCTAAGCATTTCCATTGCAATGAATCCTAACCAAACTGAACTTTTTTCATTTCTGGTGACGAAGAACAAGCAAGGCATATCATATGAGAGAAACACACAGGTACAAACACACCTACAGGAAACAATTTATCCACAGTAAATATCAATACCTTATTTTTTGTTAGGGGGTAGATCAGATTTAATATTGCTGATAGATTGTAGCTTCCAATGTAATTGTTTGCATCATACACATACAAACATACACGTATATATACACAGGCATATATACAAATACACACATATATACATACATACAGGCATACATACAAAAACACACACACACACACAAAAAAAAACACATACATACATGCATACAAAAAAATATACACTGCTCAAAAAAATAAAGGGAACACTACAATAACACATCCTAGATCTGAATGAATGAAATATTCTTATTAAATACTTTTTTCTTTACATAGTTGAATGTGCTGACAACAAAATTACACAAATTATCAATGGATATCAAATTTATCAACCCATGGAGGTCTGGATTTGGAGTCACACTCTAAATTAAAGTGGAAAACTACACTACAGGCTGATCCAACTTTGATGTAATGTCCTTAAAACAAGTCAAAATGAGGCTCAGTAGTGTGTGGCCTCCACGTACCTGTATGACCTTCCTACAATCCCTGGGCATGCTCCTGATGAGGTGGCGGATGGTCTCCTGAGGGATCTCCTCCCAGACCTGTACTAAAGCATCCGCCAACTCCTGGACAGTCTGTGGTGCAACGTGGCGTTGGTGGATGGAGCGAGACATGATGTCCCAGATGTGCTCAATTGGATTCAGGTCTGGGGAACGGGCGGGCCAGTCCATAGCATCAATGCCTTCCTCTTGCAGGAACTGCTGACACACTCCAGCTACGAGGTCAAGCATTGTCTTGCATTAGGAGGAACCCAGGGACAACCGCACCACCATATGGTCTCACAAGAGGTCTGAGGATCTCATCTCGGTACCTAATGGCAGTCAGGCTACCTCTGGCGAGCACATCTTTGGGGGGCTGTGCGGCAGCACAGGCAGCAGAACGTTCTCCACGGCGTCTCCAGACTGTCACGTGCTCAGTGTGAACCTGCTTTCATCTGTGAAGAGCACAGGGCGCCAGTGGCGAATTTGCCAATCTTGGTGTTCTCTGGCAAATGCCAAACGTCCTGCACGGTGTTGGGCTGTAAAGCACAACCCCCACCTGTGGACGTCGTGCCCTCATACCACCCTCATGGAGTCGAACATAAACACACATACGGGCGGAAGGGTAGCCTAGTGGTTAGAGCGTTGGACTAGTAACCGAAAGGTTGCAAGTTCGAATCCCCGAGCTGACAAGGTACAAATCTGTCGTTCTGCACCGAACAAGCAGTTAACCCACTGTTCCTAGGCCGTCATTGAAAATAAGAATGTTAACTGACTTGCCTAGTAAAATAAAAAAATAAAAATACATATACATACAGACACACATATACATACACACATATATATACATACATACATACATACATACATACATACAGACATATATATATGTGGTTGCTAGCAAGCCAACAGCAAATGTTGCTAGCAAGCCAACAGCAAATGATTTTGTATATATTTATCTCCAATATAATCATCGATAGTTAATAAATAATATACACAACACACAGTGACCAGGAAGCATCAGGCGCTGCTCAGCGGGCAACCTGTGTTGATCTTGCCAATCACTGCACTATTTCCACATAAAGCCAAGTCAATGAAATATTGTCACACAACATTGAACTTTCACAGCAGTATAAAAAGCCTTGCAACCAAATCATTGCACATTTACGGCATATGGTTAATTAATCCACACATCAACAAGCTGATATTGAGAACAGGGGGGGGGGGGCACAGTTATGTTATGGGGAAGGGAGGGGTAACGGCCGAGATCCACAGAGAAAGTTGGGGCGATAAAACAACGGAGGCCCATTCATTTTCAATGGAGGGAAGAGAAGTGGGCGGGGAGAGCATGGGCGAGGGAGCATGGACAGGGCGGGACCACATTTAGGGAAAGCTTAACTTTATGCAAATATTTTGCAAAATCACAGCACTATCGACCAATCAATGCTCATTATAGCTTCCAGACCCTACTGGATTGGCTGTTGATACAGAGCATGCTTGATCGTTTGCTAGCACCCACCCACATGAGGGTGACGTTAGTGGAAATCCGAATTTCATTAAGAGTCCTTAAAAACGGTCAATTTTGTTTTTCATGAATTTCTGTGTTTGATGTCATGTCTGGCCTATGTCATGTCTCTCACCCTATCGCAGTTAAGGTCGAAATGGTCCATTTCAATGTTTAAAAAAATATGCATTGTGGGGTTAGACCTATACATTCAATATTTATTTATTGTCTGATGTATTTGCTTAACGTACAAGAAAATGCACTGCGCTAGGTTGAACAGTGAAAATATCCATAGCCTAATAAAATATATTTTTGAGTTTTAGCCTGTCTATGTGCTCTTAGCCAACTCCTTTGTTGTTGCTTAGTCAAATGAACTAATCCTGAATTATTGGAGCACACACAGGGCCGGGTATCCCAAATACAGATTATATATATATATATTTTTTTTAATTGAGTTAAGAACAAATTATTATTTACAGATTAGGCCTAGTTCTGGACTATTTTTATTTATTTATTTAGAATCCAGGAAACCGGAACCCAGGGTGGTATTGTCAGTTCTGGAGAACCCCTCGTGAATGCAGGTTTTTTATTCCAACCTTATAATAAATTGTGATCATTGTACATTGCTTTCTTTTAAAGTCTACTTGTCATTGTTTTTGCAATTCTTTCAAATGTAATCGCAAGATTCAGTGTCACGTCATAGCACAAAAACAATTAACAAAAACAAAACATTTTTTAATTTTTTATAAACTTTATTAATTAAGCATAGTTTCTTCTGTTTCAGAATGGAATGATATGAAAGACATTAAGTTGAAAGTCTGTCTCCTTTGGAGATGAAAAACTGAAGGCAAGATCAATAAAAGCGTACAAGTTTGTTTTAAAAACTCAAAATCGAGTTGGAAAGTGCTGAGTCCCAGCCTGGCCTTGTCGCAGAGGCCTGGGACGGAAGGCCTGGCTCAGACCGCTTCAGTCTGGTTTAAATTGGGTCTAGGCAAGACCAGATCTGCCCATCTTGCCGTCCATCAATTTGGCCTCGTCATCATCAATGGCAACAGACAAGTGAAGGAGGGCGCTGCTAAAAAAAATAATAATAATAAAACCCTCTACAGCAGAAATGAAGCGCCAGTCCGTACTTTTCTCAGAGAATCTTCAACCCAAAAGACAGGCCAGCCCATGTGGAGTTCCTATCCCTCTGGGAGGCTCAATAGAGGTGGTGGCTCAGAATTAGAGGGGGTAGATAGGAGGGGAGTGGGCAGCACTTGTTTGGATAGACCACAATGTTGAAAATCTGAGCTGTTTGGAGTGGGCGATGTGCTATAGCTTGACAGTGCCAGTGGGAAGGCTGCTGTTACACAATCTGTAATAACGCAGGTCGTTTACCAGTCTGTGCACACTCTGAGTGAAGGAGGGCAAGTCCTAAAACGAGAGAGAGAACGAAAGAGAGGCACTGGTTACAAAGAAAACAAAAATGTGAAATTTAAACATCCAATGTACCAGAACACCCATTGGAACTATCCTACCAGTGTGTGCTAGTGTATATATTGGAAAAGAGACAATGTAAATTGTATGTTGCATATGGCAGTTTTTGTTTATAAGCACACATACTGTGCCCCCTGGCCCTCCTCCAGTCCCAAATATGGGCCATGGGAAATTTAGATATTTTGTTGCACATATGCAAAGTCACATGCATAACAGATTTTATGGTAATTAAACAATTGCATCCTGTCATACTCTAAGCATTCAGTTCAAACAGGAAAATCTGAGATACAACGATGCTACCGGTTTTCCACTCATATTTCTCAGTCCAGAGTCTCTGATAATTCCAAGAGCACATAACCATATCATATTTGGCTAATACCCCACCACCATCACCTCTTTCACTATGAAACACAGTATACCCTACCCTAGACTCCCACCGCCGCGGCCATAACCCACTCTATAAACCAATTCCCATTAAGTCTTACCCGCTCCAGTTTAAAATTGCGGCCGAGCACCGCCCGCTGGTTGGCGTCCACACCCTGGCAGCCGTTGAGGAATTCGGGCATGAAGGCAGAGTAGAACGCATCAAAGTCCACGGAGGCCATGTTGTACACTGCCAGGGCGATCTCCTCTTGGAGCAGGTCATGACTTTTGTGGAGGAGCACCTGTAGGAGCACGTTGATGAAATGAAACAGCATGGAGGTCCGGAACAGCTTCTGGAATAGACACACAGACAGCAAGAACAAACCAAATTATTCCGCTGCTCTATCGTTATACATCAGTCTGAGACTGCCATCATTGAAGTCGTTTTTCAACCGTTCGCTGCCTGCACCTGCACGCCTGACCAGCATCACCACCCTGGATAGTTCCAACCTTGAATATGTGGACATCTATAAGTACCTAGGTGTCTGGCTAGACTAAACTCTCCTTCCAGACTCATATCAAACATCTCCAATCGAAAATCAAATCAAGAGTCGGCTTTCTATTCCGCAACAAAGCCTCCTTCACTCAAGCCGCCAAACTTACCATAGTAAAACTGACTATCCTACCGATCCTCGACTTTGGCGATGTCGTCTACAAAATTGCTTTCAACACTCTACTCAGCAAACTGGATGCAGTTTATCACAGTGCCATCCGTTTTGTTACTAAAGCACCTTATACCACCCACCACTGCGACTTGTATGCTCTAGTCGGCTGGCCCTCGCTACATATTCGTCGCCAGACCCACTGGCTCCAGGTCATCTACAAGTCCATGCTAGGTAAAGCTCCACCTTATCTCAGTTCACTGGTCATGATGGCAACACCCACCCGTAACACGCGCTCCAGCAGGTGTATCTCACTGATCATCCCTAAAGCCAACACTTCATTTGGCCACCTTTCGTTCCAGTTCTCTGCTGCCTGTGACTGGAACGAATTGCAAAAAAAAAAAAAAAAAAAAAAAAGCTAAAGTTGGAGACTTTTATCTCCCTCACCAACTTCAAACATCTGCTATCTGAGCAGCTAACCGATCGCTGCAGCTGTAATATTGTAATTGTAATATATGCCATTTAGCAGACGCTTTTATCCAAAGCGACTTACAGTCATGTGTGCATACATTCTACGTATGGGTGGTAGTCTATCGGTAAATAGCCCACCCATTTTTACCTACCTCATCCCCATACTGTTTTTATTTATTTACTTTTCTGCTCTTTTGCACACCAATACCTCTACATGACCATCTGATCATTTATCACTCCAGTGTTAATCTGCAAAATTGTAATTATTCGCCTACCTCATGCCTTTTGCACACAATGTATATAGACTCTCCTTTTTTTCTTCCTACTGTGTTATTGACTTGTTAATGGTTTACTCCATGTGTAACTCTGTGTTGTCTGTTCACACTGCTATGCTTTATCTTGGCCAGGTCGCAGTTGCAAATGAGAACTTGTTATCAACTAGCCTACCTGGTTAAATAAAGGTGAAATAAAAAAATAAAAAAATAAAGTTTGTTGTGACATCAAAATGAGGGGTGTAGTACAAAACAAAGTAATCAGCGATTGGATCATCAAACCAATCAGAGTATCAAAGCCAATGATTAATTTACCCACGTGTTCTGGCCCAACCCATTGGCTTCTGCAAGCAATCAGACGGTCTAGAAGTCTGCTAAATGACTTAAATGTAAATGTAAATGTAGAATGGATCCAGACCAATTGTGGAGAAGAAACTAACGTCCGTGGGCCACGCAGCATTTGGCCGGAGCAAGGAGCTTGGGTAGCCAGGCAAATCGACCATATAAACTGGACAGATACTAATCCCAGAGAGTGCTTATATTATCCTGTCAGGTACTGTAACTGTCTGTCCATTATTTAAATGTTGATTATGTCATCAATGTAAAATGTAGTTGTAAGGTCTTTTTAGTTCTGTGTGGGACCACAGGAAAATTAGCTGATGTAATTTTGGGGCGGCAGGTAGTCTTGTGGTTAGAGGGTTGGGCCAGTAACCGAAAGGTTACTAGATTGAATCTCCAAAGTAAAAATCTGTCCTTCTGCCTCTGAACAAGGTAGTTAAACCCACTGTTCCTAGGCCATCATTGTAAATAAGAATTTGTTCTTTACTGACTTGCCTAGTTAAATAAAGGTTAACTAAATAAAAAAATGTGGATCCTAATAAAATGGACATTAGACATTTGTTTACAGATCATGTGCAAACAGCATCCAGTCCTTTGGAAAGTTTTCAGACCACTTCACTTTTTCCACATTTTGGTACGTTACTCTAAAATTGATTAAATTGCCCCCCTCAATCTACACACAATACCCCATAATGACAAAGCAAAAACAGGTTTTTATAAATGTTCGTTAAATTTATAATTAAAAACAGAAATATCATATTTACGTAAGTACTCAGACCCTTTACTCAGTACTTTGTTGAAGCAACTTCGGCAGCGATTTCAGCATCGAGTCTTGGGTATGACGCTACAAGCTTGGAAGACCTGTAATTTGGGGAGTTTCTCCCATTCTTCTCTGCAGATCCTCTCAAGCTCTGTCAGGTTGGATGGGGAGAGTCACTGCACAGTTATTTTCAGGTCTCTCCAGAGATGTTGCATCGGGTTCAAGTACGGGCTCTGGCTGAGCCACTCAAGTATATTCAGAAAGTTGGCCCGAAGCCACTCCTGCGTTGTCTTGGCTGTGTGCTTAGGGTCATTGTCCTGTTGGAAGATGAACCTTTGCCCCAGTCTGAGCTCTTGAGCAGGTTTTCATCAAGGATCTCTGTACTTTGCTCGTTTATCTTTCCTTCGATCCTGACTAGTCTCCCAGTCCCTGCCGCTGAAAAACATCCCCACGGCATGATGCTGCCACCACCATGCTTCGCCGTAAAGATGGTGCCAGGTTTCCTCCAGACGTGACGGTTAGCATTCAGGGCAAAACTTTCAAGCTTGGTTTCATCAGACCAGACAATCTTGTTTTTGATGGTCTGAGTCCTTTAGGAGCATTTTGGCAAACTCCATGCGGGCTGTCATGGGCCTTTTACTGAGGAGTGGCTTCCGTCTGGCCACTCTACCATAAAGGCCTGCCTGACTGGTGGAGTTCTGCAGAGATGGTTATCCTTCTGGAAGGCACTCCCATCTCCACAGAGGAACTCTGGAGCTGTATCAGAGTGACCATCAGGTTCTTGGTCACCTCCCCGACCAAGGCCGTTCTCCCCCGATTGCTCAGTTTGGCCGGACATCCAACTCTTGGAAGAGTCTTGCTGGTTCCAAATATCTTCCATTTTAGAATGATGGCAGCCAATGTGTTCTTGGGGACCTTTAATGCTGCAGCCATTTTTTGGTACCCTTCCCAAGATCGGTGCCTTGACACAATCCCGGTTTGGAGCTATAACGACAATTCCTTCAACCTTATGGCTTGGTTTTTGCTCTGACACGAATTGTCAACTGTGAGACCTTATATAGACAGGTGTGTGCCTCTCCAAATCATGTCCAATCAATAGAACTTAACACAGGTGGACTCCGATCAAGTAGTTGAAACAGGATGCACCTGAGCTCAATTTCGAGTGTCATAGCAAAGGGGCTGAATACTTATGTAAATAAGGTATCCGTTTTTTATATTTAATACACTTGCAAAAATGTACAAAAAAAAACTTTTCGCTTTGTCATTATGGGGTATTGTGTGTAGATTGCTGAGGAATTGTTTTTATATAATGACTTTTAGAATAAGGCTGTAACGTAACAAAATGTGGGAAAAGTCAAGGGGTCTGGCTTTGAACTAGATGGTGGAACATTGCTGCGGGGACTTGCTTCCATTCAGCCACAAGAGCATTAGTGAGGTCGAGCACTGATGTTGGGCAATTAGGCCTGGCTCGCAGTTGGTTCAAATTCATCCCAAAGTTTATCAATGGGTTTGAGGTCAGGGCTCTGTGCAGGCCAGTGAAGTTCTTCCACACTGATTTTGACAAACTTCTGTTAGTGGATTGTCAATGTGACACTGAAACAGGAAAGGGACTTCCCCAAACTTGCCACAAAGTTGGAAGCACAGAATTGTCTAGAATGTCATTGTATGATGTAGCGTTACGATTTCCCTAAGGGGCTTAGCCCAAACCATGAAAAACAGCCTCAGACCATTATTCCTACTGCACCAAACCAAAGGTAGCGTTCTCCTGGCATCCACCAAACCCAGATTTGTCCATCGGGCTGTCAGATGGTAGAGCGGGATTCATCACTCCAGAGAACAAATTTCTACTGCTCCAGAGTACAATGGCGGTGAGCTTTACACCACTCCAGCCGACGCCTGGCTTTGCACATGGTGATCTTAGGCGTGGCCTACCACTTCGCGGCTGAGCCGCTCCTAGACGTTTCCACTTCACAATAAAAGGATTTACAGTTGACCGGGGCAGCTCTAGCAAGGCAGAAATTTTATGAACTGACTTGATGGAAAGGTGGTATTTTATGAGAGTGCGATGTTGCAAGTCACTGAGCTCTTCAGTAATGCCATTCTACTGCCAATGTTTGTCTATTGAGATTGCATGGATGTTTGCTCCATTTTATACACCTGTCAGCAATGAGTGTGGCTAAAAAAGCCAAATCCACTCATTTGAAAGTGTGTCCACATACTTTTGTATATATAGTTTAGAATTAGATAGCAACAGAAAGGTAATCATATTTTCATGATGACAACAATATTAGGTGAGGTTATTAAGTTGGACCATACAAATAAAGTGTCACAAAGCAGAGACAAAGGGTAATTTTGGAGCAACAATAAATGCACTTTAGGAGCTGAACTCACTCTGTGGTAGAGCTTGTGCTTGCTGTTGAGGGACTCCAAGTAAGAGAGGTTCTGCTTGAAGATGTGGATGTCTGGCTGTAGGAAAGACTGCCCAAAAGCCTGGAGAAATAGATTTGAGCCCATGTCAGGGAATTCTACAGTCCTGTCCAAAAACAACCCATAACCCATTCACCCTAGATACTGAAATAACTGGATAGTTATAATCCAGGGTTGGTCAATTCAAATTGAAGGCAGTTCATTCAGAAAGAGGAAAAACAGTTGAAATTAATAGCTTCTACTTTTAAGGTTATTGAGAAGTCATTGAAATCGAGCTTAATTCCTGAATTGACTGAATTCAATTTGAATTGACCACAATCCTCTTTAAGCAATATGGTATCGTTATATATATAACAATTTTTTCAACAGAACATTGTACAAATGGCAGCAACATGCTGTATTGTGTTTACAACTTACATTTGAAAATAGGCAAAAAGCTTATCATAGCTCTACAATGGACAGGCTAGGAGGTGGAATTTTCTGCACATTGCTTAATGATTAGAAGGGTGCTATAAACCAATTATATCATGTACATGAGGTAAATATTAAAAAAGGCTATTATTAACTTGGCGTTGTAGTTTCATTTAGACATTTTTGGAAATGTATTGACAAATTCACTAAAGCGCCGTTTCTATTAGCACTTTGAAGTCAATCCGGGTTGGGCTGGCCTTGGTGGACTTGTTTGAATTGAGTTTCCACTGCCTCAAAAAATAAATAATGTCAAGTTGTTAGGTAGCCAATATGTGACGTGCAGCTGGCTTCGCTAATGAAGAACTGAATTCACCCTCATCATGCTGTAACTAACATTACCACATACTCATGCCAGCGCCAGCCAGACTCATATTTAGCTTGCTAACGTTCTCTATGACCTGGCCAGCTAAAATTAAACTGATTTGCTAGCTAATGTTAGGTAGCTACCATTTGAGGGCTGACCGTTCTCATAAAAGTTTATTGTGTAGTGCAAAAATGAATGAAGGACCCAGCTATGGTGGTAATTCGTGTCATGTCTGACAACTGCAGTAGTACTATCTAACATCAACAAGCACAGACGAGCTAGCTAAACATGGTGTGAGCACCCCCCCCCCCAAACACTCACCTGCATGGCAGCACTAAACTGGGCCTCATTCTCCATGGCCTCCTCGGCCGATCCCCTCTGCACACTGGCTAGGACAGAGGTCTTGAAGAAGTACCTCCAGTTATGGTGAAGCACCTGGTATAGCAGCTCAAACATCTCTGCTTTGACATCTGGAGAGGAACGCTGTGGAACAGACAAAGAAATCACAATAGACCTTTATTATCCATTGTTGATCAAAAATTCATATATTTTTTTTCTGACCCAGTGCCCAAACCTATCGATGGACAAGCCACACACACACAGTGCATGTATACATTTTTTTGTTATATCAGTGTGAATGAGAGTGCGCACTCTCACCTCAGCCACAATAGGATAGACCTGCTCCATGCAGAGAGCTATTATGCTGGGTAGGAAGGGTTTGAAGGCCTGACCGGGCTCCTGAACCACCACCTGGAGAATCTTTAAGAACTTCTCCACCACTCGGCAGCCTGCGCTGCCCTCCTGCAAGATACTGGCTGCCAGCTGCTCCCTGGGACGGACGGACATACAAGAACGTAAACGAACAATGTATAGCTTCTAAACGTGTAAAACCATCATGGGGTTGTTGAGGATGGCCACTCCTTGCATCTACAGCGCTGTCTATTCATTTGAGAGGGGTTACATTTCTCTAGCCTCATCCCTCAACTGTATATCAAAACATGTGGCGGGACTGCTGTTTTGTTGTTTTCAGAATCCCAGATTGTAGCTTTAAAATGGTCACAATATTTGTGTCTAAGCATGTGTGTGTGTGACCTACCTGGTGAACATGCTGAGGAAGGTGTGTATAATTTGTCCGGTGAAGGGCACGCCCATCTGAACACGCAGACCTTGAAACAGTGTGAGGAAGAAGCTCAGCATCTCATCCGTCACATCTTGAGGATAGAGTGCGTGACAACGGGAAAGACAGAATGTCAGAAAGAATAACTCAGCGTTGGCATTATATCAAAGACCAGAATGTTTTGAATGAAAATGAAATTTGAAGTGATAAAGAAAATGAAATCTGCAAACGGTCCCTTTTAAGGTGACTACAAGCTTCACTCCATTGATCTACTGTATGTGCGTACATGTGGGTGGAACGGGATTTTGGAGTAGCGGACACCTTTTCGTAACATGACATCCTCGCCGTTTAACTCCCATTCACAAGGGGGCGATAGTTGTTTAAATTTTTAAAAACATTTTTTGGTCTTTTAATTTTGTGAAAGCAAGAAAGAGTTACCTTCCCTTACTAGTAGTAGCTAGCTGGCAGCCTGGCTAGCTGACTTTAGCCTGGATAAAAACATAGCAAGCTAGCTTTTTTAGCTTCCCACATCTCCATGTGAAATAATCATAATGAAAAAAATATGCCCTGCCAAATATTTTACTTGCCGGTGTAACCTAAAACATTATCCCACTTTGATATGCTGCTTGCATATTAACTCCCATATCAGCTAAACATAGAACGTCATGTTTTGGTCACAGAGTAAAAAGCACATGGCTAGCTAGTTGGCTACAGCAAGGTTCTACCATTTCAAAATATCCAACCTTTTGGGTGGATTCTTGTTGTTTGGTTTACTGTTTGAACAGCTGTTGAGATTATCAATGCAAAATAGGCTACTTTGATGAATAGCCTATTTATCAGATGGAAACAAGTGACAACACTGCCCCCATGGCAGCAGAAGGAATGATACCACGTCTCACTTTTTTACTACCTGAAAGTTACGTAGAACGCCAGAGTGTATTACAAGGAGCAGACACTTTAGTAGACGAAAAAAGACATTGCAACACTCCGAATCTTGCGTATGCGTAGAGCTTGTAGTAAACTTGAAATATCATTCATAAAAAGGTGAATGTCATTGAAAATGGGAAAAGGGCACAAGCAACATTTGTGAAATTGTTAGAATGGCTGAAAGTACAGTTGCACACTGTGTGTACTTGTTAATAAATATTTTGTTAAGTGCAACGTTTTTGTCACATACATTGACCTTGCTCAGGCATATCACACGTATAACGTTACATTGTAAAATTACTTGAAATGTACTGTGGTGGTGGATTTTAAATTTGAATTTAAGGGAGATAAAAATCAGTGAATGGGTAGTAAACTTACAACAAGTCAGCTCTCTATTATGACTGAAACTGTTGTGTTGTAAAATTGTGTTTTTTCTTCTAACCTGGCTGCTGGATGAAGACAGGAAAGAGGCCCAAGGAAACTTGCACGGACTCCTGGAGACTCTGGTAGCAGATCTGTCGGGATTTGGTGGATTCCCCGGAGATGCTGTCCACTATATCTCTCAGCACAGGCAATGTCTGGTGCAACACTGCTTTCGCTAAGAAAGAAAAAAGAGGCGTGGGGGTAAGAAAGATGTTAGGGTTTATGCTATGAAGCCAAAAGAATGATGTCTCTAGTGTTCCTTCCTTACAATCAGTGCATTAAACTTCAGAGGTAAAACGACTACATCACTCTGTGTTGATTATTGTACATTGTCCCAGTCAAAAAAGGGCTTTACTCAGTCGGAAGTTTTTTAAAAATAGGAATTACATGGAATTATAGTGGTATTATAATTACATAATTATTCCCCCATAATTAACCTTACATTTAAATCAAACGTTTTATTTATGCATTGAATTATATACATAGTGGCAATAAAAAGTAGGCGAACCCTTTTGAATTACCTGGATTTCTGCATAAATCGGTCATTAAATTATCTGATCTTAATCTAAGTCACAACAGAAAAACTGTGTGCTTAAACTAATAACAAACAAATTATTGTATTTTTCTTGTCGATATTGAATACATCATTTAAACATTCACAGTGTAGGTTGGAAAAGTATGTGAACCCCTAGGCTAATGACATCTCCAAAAGCAAATTGGGAGTCAGGAGTTCGCTAACCTGGAGTCCAATCAATGAGACACGATTGGAGATGTCGGTTAGAGCTGCCTTGCCCAATAAAAAACTCACAAAATTTGAGTTTGCTATTCACAAGAAGCATTGACATTGAACCATGCCTCAAACAAAAGAGATCTCAGAAGACTGAAGATTAAAAATGGATGAATTGCATAAAGCTGGAAAGGGTTACAAAAGTATCTAAAAGCCTTGGTGTTCATCAGTCCACGGTAAGACAAATTGTCTATTAAATAGAGAAAGTTCAGCACTCTTGCTACTCTCCCTAGGAGTGGTCATCCTGCAAAGATGACTGCAAGAGCACAGTGCATAATGCTCAATGAGGTTAAGAAGAATCCTAAAGTGTAAGCTAAAGACTTACAGACATCTCAGGAACATGCTAACATCTCTGTTGACGAGTCAACGATACGTAAAACACTAAACAATTCATGGGAGGACACCATGGAAGAAGCCACTGCTGTCCCAAAAAAAATCCATTGCTGAACGTCTGAAGTTTGCAAAAGTGCACCTGGATATTCCACAGCGCTACCGGAGAAATATTCTGTGGACAGATTAAACTTCAGTTGAGTTGTTTGGAAGGAACACACAACACTATGTGGGGAGAAAAAAAAGGCACAGCACACCAACATCAAACACCTCATCCTAACTGTAAAGTATGGTGGAGGGAGCACCATGGTTTGGGGCTGCTTTGCTGCCTCAGGGTCTGGACAAGCTTGCTATCATCGACAGAAAAATGAATTCAAGTTTGTCAAGACATTTTGCAAGGAGGCTATCTGTCTGCCAATTGAAGCTCAACAAAAGTTGGGTGATGCAACAGGACAACGCCCAAAACACAGAAGAAAATACGCCTTCTGGAGTGGCCCAGTCCAGAAGGCGTCCTGACCTCAATCCGATTGAGATGCCGTGGCATGACCTCAAGAGAGCACTTCACACCAGACATCCCAAGAATATTGCTGAATTGAAACAGTTTTGTAAAGACGAATGGTCTAAAATTTCTCCTGACCGTTGTGCTGGTCTGATCCGTAACTACAGAAAAAGTTTGGTTGAGGTTATTGCTGCCAAAGGAGGGTCAACCAGTTATTAAATCCAAGGGTTCACATACTTTTCCCACCGTGCACTGTGAATGTTTACACGGTGTATTCAATAAAGACATGAAAACATATTTGTTTGTGTGTTTGTCTATTGTTGTGACCTAGATGAAGAGCAGATCAAATTTTATAACCAATTTACACAGAAATCCAGGTATTTCCAAAGGGTTCACATCTTGCCACTGTGTGTGTGTGTATATATATATATTAAAAGATTTGGGAAAAAATTAAGAGACCTCAGCAAAATGATCCGTTTCTTTCGTTTGACTATTTATAGGTATGTGTTCGGGTAAAAAAAATTGTTTTGTTTTATTCTATAAACTTCTGACAACATTTATCCCAAATTACAAGTACAAATATTGTCATTTAGACTATTTATTTGCAGAAAATGACAACTGGTCAAGATAACAAAAAAGACGCAGTAATGCAAAGAAAAGAAGCTCAATAATTTTTTAACGTAGGAAGAAAAATTAATATTTGGAAGAATAACCCTGACGCTTTCATGCGTCTTGGCATGCTCTCCACCAGTCTTTCACATAGATGTTGGGTGACTTTATGCCACTCCTGGTGCAAAAACTCAAGCAGCTCGGCTTTGTTTGACAGCTTATGACCATCCATCTTCCTCTGTGGTCCTGTGTAGCTCAGTTGGTAGAGCATGGCGCTTGTAACGCCAGGGTAGTGGGTTCGATCCCCGGGACCACCCATACGTAGAATGTATGCACGCATGACTGTAAGTCGCTTTGGATAAAAGCGTCTGCTAAATGGCATATATTATTAATCACATTCCAGAGATTTTCAATTGGGTTCAGGTCTGGAGATTGTGTTGGTGAGACTCATGTCGCCTACGGTAGACCTACAGTATATTGAAAAATGTGTGACCAATAATTACATAAAGGATTGGAGGATTCAAAATTAAAACCAAAAGCCACCCCATGGGTCTCCCTGTGGCGGCCGGCACGGATATCGAACCTGTATCTGTAGTAACGCATTTGGCACTGCGGGAGATCCCCTCCACTCCGGAGCCCCCATCCACAAAGTATCAAACTACAGAGAGGTGTTGGTAAAAGGTATATTGTCCTGTTAATATCTGAATAAAGGCCAAAATAATATTTGTAACAGCCAAAACTTTTATTTCTGTTTTTAGAGGGAGAGAAACGCTGGGCTAATTGTGCGCCGCCCATAAAGGCCAAAATATAGCTCTGTTAATAGCCATAATGGTGCTGTACAACATGACAGTGTGTGTTTGAAAGAGCATTTTTATAATTATTTTATTAACGAAAGCAAAGACGCTGAAGAATAAATACAGTACTGTACAGTATATGTTTTTACATTTGGAAAATAAAGCATTTAAAGTATTTTTAAGATATAAGCCAGCTGCATTTGTTTAATAGGCTACTGTGCAGTCTGACAAGTAAATATAGCCTACGGTACATACTGTAGTAAACATGGGAAAGTGCCTAATTCCTTACATAAGGAGAGCAGGTCATGTCCAGACTTTCTTGGTGACCCCAAGGACTCATTAACTCGGTCTAATGAGTTTTTGGGTTGCATCAGTCATGGACAGAAACTTTTGAGACACAATATTAATGATGAACACCCAGAGGTTCACCGGTAAGCCACATTTGCCTCACTGTTTGTATTCAAATCAAATCAAATTGTATTAGTCACATGTGCCAAATACAACAGGTGGTAGACCTTACAGTGAAATGCTTACTTACGAGCGTCTAACCAACAATGCAGTTAAAAAAATGGATAAGAATAAGAAATAAAAGTAACAAGTAATTAAAGAGCAGCAGTAAAATAACAATAGCAAAACTATATACAGGGGGGTACCGGTACAGAGTCAATGTTTGGGGGCACCATTCTGTGCCCACTTGTGGTATGTATGTCTCTTCTGTTATACATCCTTGGAATAGCAGAACAGCATAGCGGTCTGGACAGCCCTTGCTGTGCCTGGTGAGCAGTTGGTCAAGTTCTGTTGCCAGAAGAGGAATGGAAATGTCAGGGTGAACCGACGACCTCGCCGGGTATGTTAACTCTGCCTGTCCGAGGTGGAGTTCCAGAGCTCACAGGTGTGCCTGACATGGATTGTGACTCCATCATGTTCCTCGCCCTCTTCTATACGTCATTCTCATAAAGATGCCATTATTAGTTACATTGTTTTAGTTTGAACGTGCAGACTGGCATTAAGAACAGCAGGAATGTTTCCCTAGTCAGTGCCATTATTAGTGCAATGCCCCTTAAAGTGTTGCCAGTGTGGCGGGGTGGGTGTCAACCCCCCTTCCTCCTCCTCCCTTCCCCATGGGCTAGGTCGGTCTTCTGTGCGCGGCTCTGCGGCCCATCCTGTGCCCCCTGCCCTCGTAGCTTGAACCTCGCACACTTTCAGTGGATACAGCTGGAGAACTGCAAGGCAATCCCATTGTGCACCACTCAGAGCCATGATAAATATATATTGTCCTGCTAATAACAGGGTTAATAATATATCTGAGAGAATATCCAACAGGCTTTTAAATATTTTGTTTTCAAATAATGTCAAATGAGTGAGAAAAAGGCCATTCTTGAACATTGGGTGAGACATTGTTTGAATTTGTAAATAAAGCCAGTTTGTTATTTAGAATTATTTATCTCCGTTTTTAGAGGAAGAGAAACCAAAACCCTACAATCATCTCATGGGTCTTCCAGTCAAGGGTTGCACAGGTATTGAACCAGCATCTGTAGCAACACCACTTGCACTGCTATGCAGTGTCTTGGACCGTTGCGCCACTCAGGCGATGTACAACATGACCAGTCGGGAGTGGCCTACACTACTACAGTAAGAGAAAAATAATCCTAAAATAAAATAAAAATCTTAGTGTAAGAACCGTTTTAGAAAGTAATACTGAAGTCGTGCACAATTATCAGTTTCTATTTAGGTTTATGTCACCCATTCATTGTCAGTTAGAGACACAGTAGGACCCAAAAGCATAATCAGTGCTCAAACTCCCCCTTGCGCTGGTCTGGAGCAATGAAGTGGTGACGCTGGGCACCGTTCTAAACCACAAATCACCTCTTAGGCCTGCAGCATAAACACAAAACTTAGTGGAGCAACCACTGTACCTTCACACTGTTCATGTACCATATTGGGGTATGCAGTATTACCGTCAGTGCCCACAAGGGGTGCAATTTCTTTCCAAACATTGTTTACTAGCAAATTCTCAGAGGACGCTAGCTAAATGCTAATAAGAGCAAGCGAACATAAACTAAATGCAAGGCCAGACAACCCAGCTAATAAAGTCATAATTATATAGTATACCACCCAAACCTAGAAATAAATACTTAAAAGTACCCATTGTCATCACATCTTTCACCACATTATTTCTTAGTAAATACCAGCCGAAACAGGACTATAGAAGGAAGCGTTAACAAAACTATAAGAGACTGATAAAGGTTGATAAATGGCATGATGCCAAACTGACTGTCTTCCAGGCCAAGGCGGTGTGGGGGCTGGTTGGCAGTGCCCCTCAGTAGGCGGTAGTGGCGGGTAAGGGCAGCCAGCAGGCTGGCGTGGCTACTGGAGCGGGTTTGCCATTGCTGCTCGCTCTCTGGCAGGTTAGACCAAGGCAGCAGCAGCATGTTGGACAGAGCCCTGCACACAAGCATGTGGGCCTGGAGGAGTGGAGACACACACACACATTAGACAGATCCCTCCACGCATAACCATACTCATATAGGTGGGGTGTATAGACATTCCATGAGACACATTATGCATACACGCACACACACACACCCTAAAGTGCTACACCCCAGAATCAAGACAGATTTTTAAAAATGATTTCAAGTGGTCCACTTCGAATCAGGAAATAAGATTAAGGCCAGGCATTGATAACAACCCATGGGTGGATTGAATTTCAGCCCTGAGCCTCAAAATAACACTAAAGCCATAACGGCGCACTCTGACCTCTTGGGGGAGCCTGCGAGTCTGGCTCTCTGTGATGAGGTTGAAGATGTTCTGCACGGCGGGCAACGTGACTAGGAAAACAGGACGCACGGTGGTGGCCATGGACACCATAAGATGGCATGCCGACAGCAGCAACTTTTCAGGTACCTAGAATAGAAATACAGTTTGACAATGAAATAGGTAACAAGGAATTGATAAAGACTCTTAGTTGACTTGCTGAAATGATCTGATAACCAGTTTTTGGCCAATGAGCACACAAATATGCAAGCTCAGTTGGTCAGCATAAAAATGGAACCACTGTGTGTCATGATACCAATTGCACAACATCAGCAACCAGGTAAGATTTAACAAAGACATACTGTTACTACCACATACTGTGTGTGTGTGTATAGTTACCTTAGCAGTGATGAGTGGTGCAGTTGCGTCCATGGTGGAGGTGACAAGGCTGATGAAGCGGCTCTGATTCTGCCTCTGGACCTCACTGTAGAATTGAGCCAGCCAGTGGGAGTAGGCCTGCAATGCCGCCAAGGACTGGGCATGGCTGGAAACAAACACACATTAACAACTGTGACAATACAGTTATATCTGTCAAGAAAATCAAACACTCTGACTATTTTCTTAGCACACATTTTTGGTTTAATAAAAGGGGTGAATTCTAACAGACTATGGTAAAAGACAGCAGTTTGTGACGAATCCACTTTATATCTACAGTGCCTTCAGAAAGTATTAATACTCCTTCACATATTCCACATTTTGCTACAGCCTGAATTCAAAATGGATGAAATATATTTATTTTCTCATTCATCTACACACAATACACCATAATGACAAATTGAAAACATGTTGTCTCGAAATGTTGGCAAATTTATTGAAAATGAAATACAGAAATATCTAATTTACACAAGTTCACACCCCTGAGTGAATACATGTTAGAATCACCTTTGGAAGTGATTACAGCTTTGAGTCATTCTGGTTCTTTCTGGGTAAGTCTCTAAGAGCTTTGCACACCTGGATTGTACAATATTTGCACATTATTATTTTTTAAATTCTTCAAGCTCTGTCAAGTTGGTTGTTGATAAGACAGCCATTTTCAAGTCATACAATAGATTTTCAAGCAGATTTACGTCAAAACTGTAGCTAGGGCTAGTCAGGAACATTCAAAGTTGCCTTGGTAAGCAACTCCAGTGTATATTTGGCCTTGTGTTTTAGGTTATTGTCCTGCTGAAAGGTGAATTTGTCTCCCAGTGTCTGTTGAAAAGCAAACAACCAGGTTTTCCTCTATTACATTTATTTGCCCCAAACATAACACTTTGTACTCAGGACACAAAGTTCATTTCTTTGCCACATTTTTTGCTGTTTTACTTTAGTGCCTTATTGCAAACCAGATGCATGTTTTGGAATATTTTTTATTCTGTACAGGCTTCCTCATTTTCTGCATTTTATTAGGATCCCCAGGTTTATTTGTGCAATATGAGATGGAAGGAAGTTCCATACAATAAGGGCTCTATATAATACTGTACGCTTTCTTGAATTTGTTCTGGATTTAGGGACTGTGAAAAGAACCCTGGTGGCATGTCTGCTTGGGTAAGTGTGTGTGTCAGAGCTGTGTGTAAGTTGACTATGCAAACAATAAGGGATTTCCAACACAATATTTCTTGTAAAAAGAAGAACTCTTAGCCAAGAGACACTGGCATGCATAGTATTTATATCAGCCCTCTGATTACAATGACGAGCAAAACGTGCTGCTCTATTCTGGGCCAACTGCAGCGTAACTAGATCTTTCCTTGCAGCACTGGACCACATGACTGGACAATAATCAAGATTAGACAAAACTAGAGCCTGCAGAACTTGCTTTTTGGAAAGTGGTGTCAAAAAAGCAGAGCATCTCTTTATTACGGAAAGACCTCTCCCATCTTTACAACCATTGAATCTATATGCTTTGACCATGGTAGATTGTAAACTAAGTTACCGGCAAGTAATTTAATCTCCTCAACTTGTTCAAAAGCCACACCATTCATTAACATATTCAGCTGAGGTCTATAACTTAGGAAATGATTTGTATCAAATAACACGCTCTTAATTTTAGAGATGTTCAGGACCAGTTTATTACTGGCCACCCATTCGAAAACAGACTGCAACTCTTTGTTAAGGGTTTCAGTGACTTCATCAGCTGTGGTTGATGAGGAGTACATGATCGAATCGTCAGCATGCATGGACACACATGCTTTGTTTAATGCCAGTGGCAGGTCATTGGTAAAAATAGAAAAGATTAGAGGGCCTAAAGAGCTGCCCTGCGGTATAGCACACTTTACATGTTTGACATTAGAGAAGCTTCCATTAAAGAAAACCCTTCGAGTTATATTAGATAGATAGCTCTGAATCCACGATGGCAGAGGTTGAAAAGCCACAGCACAAACCTTTCAACAGGTTATGCTCAATAATATCAAAGGCAGCACTGTTATCTCCACTCTACTGTGGAGTAACTACAATGTTGTTGAAACATCCTCAGTCTTATTCTTTCACAGTCATTAAACTCTAACTGTTTTAAAGTCCCCATTGGTCTCAAGGTGAAATCCCTGAGTGGCTTCCTTCCTCTCCGGCAACTGAGTCAGGAAGGACGCCTGTATCTTATCTTTATATGATGGCGCCGACAGAGATGGTCGCATCACTTCGAGTTCTGTGTGTATTAAGTAGTTTTTTGGGAATTGTTAGATTACTTGTTAGGTATTACTGCACGGTCAGAACTAGAAGCACAAGCATTTCGCTACACTCGTATTAACATCTGCTAACCATGTGTATGTGACACATACAATTGGATTTGCTTTAATCTTTGTAGTGTCTGGATGTATCCAAAGTGTAATGAATTACTTAACCATGCTCAAAGGGATAATCAATGTCTGCTTTGTATTTTTACCCATCTACCAATACATGCCCTTCTTTGCGATACATTAGAACCTCCCTAGTCTTTATGGTTGAATCTGTGTTTGAAATTCACCGCTCGACTAAGGGACCTTACAGATAATTGTGTGTGTGTGGGGTAGAGAAAAGAGGTAGTCATTCAAAAATCATATTAAACACTAATAGAGTGAGTCCATGCAACTTATTATGTGACTTAAGGAAATGTTTACATCTGATCTTATTTAGGCTTGCCATAACTAAGGGGTTGAATACTTGACAACATTTCTAAAAACATAATTACACTTTGACATTATGGGGTATTGTATGTAGGCCAGTGACACAAAATCAAAATGGTATCAATTTTAAATTCAGGCTGTAACAACAAAATGTGGTTAAAGTTAAGGGATGTGAATACTTTCTGAAGGCACTGTAGACCGTGGCAGTAAACGGTTGACACTCACACGTCGATGAGGTCCGGCTTGAGCACAGATGGCACGGCAGTCTCCAAGTCATACAGGCTGATCTGAGAGCCATAGCATGTGACCTCCACCAACCTAGAAACACAAGTGCAGACACACTAAACAATGATGCAATCTGAATTATTTCCTTATCAAAATTCTCCCCTGTAATACAAGACAGGATTGGGGTCAATTTGATTTCAATTCAGGAAATACTGCATTGTCAATTCCAAATCAAGACATAAAATCGTCATGCCACTTCAAAAATTAACTTGGAATAATTCAATCAAGTGTAGGTGGTCAGTCAGGAAAATGCATAATTTCATTTTGGCCAAAAGCTATTTTCTCCCTTTCTCTTTCACATATTGGAGGCCACCAAAGGGATAGACACTAGGAACCAAAACGAAGTTAGACACTGATGTTTGACAACAGAGCAAGTGGGTCAAATTCATTTTCATTTAGCCAATTCAGGAAGTAAACTGAAATATCAATGGATGCGACTGAATGAAGAAGTGTGGCACACTAACCGCTCCACCACCGCTAGCGCATCGTTGAAGCGTGCGGCGAAAACGTCCCCAATGAAATACCCAGCCAGCCTCCCAACAGCCTGAAGTAGGGAGCTGAGGTCCCTGAGAGCGCAGTGTAGCCTCCGACAATCATTCTCTGCTGTAATGTTCAGTCTCCGACCTGCCACAAATAAAGAGTAGAGATGAGGATAAGCACATGCTCAATTTCATGAATTAATCTTTCAGTAGTCCATTACATGCATTGCATGCTTTTCAGAAGACTCTTTCAGTACTGAAAATGACTTGGTGCTTTTTTACAGCACTTTTGGTAAAATGAAAGGCAAACAACCCCTGCCTTCTGAGAGAACTAATTAGGTGTTAGAAAAATGGCCCAGCCTATGAGAGATACTACCATATCACTTAGACCTATCCTATTCCTTAAAATCTACATCTGTAACAATGAGATAGGTACTGAAAGTTATTTCTGGATACCACGATTGGGATTTATTCACTGCAGATGTCTAAAAAAACAAAACGTCTTGATTGTGTGCATCTTCACACCCCAGAGCTAATACTTGGCAGAAGCATCTTTTGTAACCAGTCAGCTGTGAATAATTTTGAATACGATTCTACCAACTGCACAACTCTTAGGGCAACACACACTCAGTCGGCAGTTTATTAGGTACCTCACCCGTTCATGAAAATGGTTCGCTCCTACAGACAGTGAGTCACGTGGCTTGCTATATAAAGCAGGCATCGAGGTATTTAGTTACTGTTGGATTTAACATTAAAATGGGCAAAACTAGTGACCTAAGCGACTTGGAGCGTGGTATGATTGTCTGTGCCAGGCGCACCAGTTCCAGTATCTCAAAAATGGCCGGCCTCCTAGGCTTTTCACGCACAAGTGTCTAGGGTTTACTGAGAATGGTGCGACAAAAAAAAAAGTCAGTGGTAGTTCTCTGGGCAAAAACAGTTTATTGATGAGAGGTCGAAGGAAAATGGCAAGAATCATTCAAGCTAACAGGCGGGCCACAAACAGGCAAATAACGCACAGTACAACAGTGCTGTGCAGATTGGCATCTTAGAACGCAAACTTGTCGGTCCTCGTCACAGATGGGCTATTGTAGCAGGCGTCCACACCGGGTTACAATCCTATCAGTTAAAAACAAGAAGAAGAAGCTCCAGTAGGCACACGATCGCCAACACTGGACAATTGAGGAGTGGAAAAACATTGCTTGGTCTGACGAATCCTGGTTCCTGATGGCAGTCAGGATTTGGCGTAAGCAGCATGAGTCCATGGCCCCACCCTGCCTGGTGTCAACGGTACAGGCTGGCAGCGGTAGTGTTAATGTTTTATTAACTATGATTTACTCAGGGGAGCCCAATTGAGATCAGGGTCTCATTTTCAATAGTCCCCTGAGACCATAAAGCAAAACACAATAATGTGTGGGGAATGCTTTCCCGGCACACGTTAGGTCCATTCATACCAATTGAGCAACGTTTGAACGCAACACCTTGTAGAATCCACGCCCCGAAGAATTCAGGCTCTTCTGGAGGCAAAGGGGGTCCGACCCATCGGCCAATGAGTGTATATCCATTGTTTTTGTAAAATTACTCAGTACATTTAATTGGGAATCATTGATGGAGGGCAATATTCAAACCTGGTCTTTGATTATGAAGAACATTTTAGTCAGGAATGAGAATGGACCACTTAATACCACTTGAAAAGCCCTTCTAGCAAATGATTCTGGTGTGTCTTTGGCAATCAGTCTGAAAACCTAGTATCACATTTCCTTATCTCCAAAATCATATCGTTGTCACGCCTCCCTTGAAACACTTTTTGGCGTATCTCCATTCGTTAGGCTGCTGGCTAACATTATGCTTTTCTTCCAGGAATGTCTTTTTACATAATAATAATAATAAAGATTCCATGATTTTATTTTTGTAAGATCCAAAAAAAACTGAGGCAGTGGGAGAACATATTCAAGTAAGTAAATACATTTTTCAAATGTAATTTTTTAAAATTATTACCTAGCTAGCTAGCTGGCTACAGTAGGTGCCTTTGTAGGCTAACGCAACTAAGCTGCTAGCTAAGTAAATTAAATGTATCAGCTAGCTAACTTCCTATTAGCTAGCCTTCTTGATGTAATTCACTGTAAATTAAAAACAGTCTCCAAATGCATTTGTAAATAACAGTCATGAAAAGGGGTGAAATTGCAGCTCCAGCTGTCAGTAAAAGGAGAGTGTAGGCTACTGCACAGAGCAGGTCATTTTGTGGGAGGACATTATGAAAAGATTCTCCAGTCCCTAGAGAGTAAAACTTTGAGGACAAAGAGAACATAATATTCAGTGCCAACTAATTTGAGTATAATAAAGCCTGTCTTTGTGTTGTTTTCTGTCTTCAGATAGGGAAACCAAAGCCTGCTTGCAAATTAAGACAGCACTCCTAATGAATGTCGCAAGAGACCAAGAGTATATCTTAGATGTCATGGGTTACATAGTGCCTTCAGTGAGTATTCATACCCATTGACTTATTCCACATTTCGTTGCGTTACAGCCCAAATTCAAAATAGTTTAAATATTTGTTTTATCCTCTCACCCATCTACACACAAAACCCCATAATAACAACGTGAAGACATGTTTTCAGAAATATTTGCAAGTTTATAGAAATAAATACATGAGGCAACACGTTAGAATGACCTTTGGCAGTGATTACAGCTGTGAGTCTTTCTGGGTAAGTCTCTAAGCGCTTTGGACACTTGATTTGTACAATATTTGAACAAAATTCTCCAAGCTCTGTCAAGTTGGTTGTTGATCATTCCTAAACAGCCATGATCAAGTCTAGCCATAGATTTTCAAGTAGATTTATTTTTATCACAAAAAACATGACAAGCATATCCATTACATTTACATTTAAGTCATTTAGCAGACACTCTTATCCAGGGCGACTTACAAATTGGTGCATTCACCTTATGACATCCAGTGGAACAGCCACTTTACAATAGTGCATCTAAATCTTAAGGGGGGGGGGTGAGAAGGATTACTTTATCCTATCCTAGGTATTCCTTAAAGAGGTGGGGTTTCAGGTGTCTCCGGAAGATGGTGATTGACTCCGCTGTCCTGGCATCGTGAGGGAGTTTGTTCCACCATTGGGGGGCCAGAGCAGCGAACAGTTTTGACTGGGCTGAGCGGGAACTGTACTTCCTCAGTGGTAGGGAGGCGAGCAGGCCAGAGGTGGATGAACGCAGTGCCCTTGTTTGGGTGTAGGGCCTGATCAGAGCCTGGAGGTACTGAGGTGCCGTTCCCCTCACAGCTCCGTATGCAAGCACCATGGTCTTGTAGCGGATGCGAGCTTCAACTGGAAGCCAGTGGAGAGAGCGGAGGAGCGGGGTGACGTGAGAGAACTTGGGAAGGTTGAACACCAGACGGGCTGCGGCGTTCTGGATGACAAGTGCCTGGATTAGGACCTGCGCCGCTTCCTGTGTGAGGCAGGGTCGTACTCTGCGGATGTTGTAGAGCATGAACCTACAGGAACGGGCCACCGCCTTGATGTTAGTTGAGAAGGACAGGGTGTTGTCCAGGATCATGCCAAGGTTCTTAGCGCTCTGGGAGGAGGACACAATGGAGTTGTCAACCGTGATGGCGAGATCATGGAACATCCATAACATGAGGCAGTCACCACCATGCTTGAAACTATGAAGTGGTACTCAGTGATGTGTTGGATTTGTCCCAAATGTAACATTTTGAATTCAGGACATAAAACATTTTTGGTTTTGTTTTGTACACAGTGTATTTGGGCTTGAGGTTGAATACTGAGACTCAAACAGACTCAAAAATTTCAGCTTTTAATTTGTAATCCATTTATAAAATTTTCTAAAAACAATTCCACTTTGACATTATGGGGTATTGTGTGTGTGGGCCAGTGACACAAAATCTCAATTTAATCAATTTTGATTCAGGATGTGAAACAAAATGTGGAAAAAGTCAAGGGGTGTGAATATTCTCAGAAGGCACTGTATCTATTGGCCTACATACTTCAGCAAATGTACACAAAAACAGTTAATCACACAATGTATAAACCTAAACCTAACCAGCAGGCCAACCCTGCTGGATGGAGGTCTGCTGGGTGTGGAGGGTTCTGTTTCAGCCCAGCAATTAAAACCTGATTCAACTTAAACCTCAAGTGTGCTACTGCTTTACTGGAACAGTAGTGTGCTCACCCAGTAGATCAGGGATCAGTGGGGCAAGGTTGGCCACCACTGGTATCGAGTTCATTTTGTTTACTTGAAATAACGCTTTAGTAATAATAGTCCACTTGTTACAACTCAATTATCTACTGTTGTTAAGACCTCTAATCTTTACATAGGAGTTAGCTTATTTATACATTTTGCAGTGATTAAGTGTTTTGATTCTTTGAAGTATTTAAAAATGTTATTTGTTAAACTATTAATAACAAAATAAATTAGTGTCAATGTTGATTAATCACAATTCTGCAATGAAGAGGGGAAGGGGTTTGGTTATAATGTTTCTGTTGTATTCTCAAATGAACATTTCCTTTTTGTTTATTTGTAAGATCAATAATCCGTTTTTTTCAAAAGTCAAAAGTATGGACACCTACTCAAGGGTTTTTCTTTATTTTTACTATTTTCTTCATTGTAGAAACAAATATAAAAATGTGATTCTTCAAAGTAACCACCCTTTTGCATTGACAGCTTTGCACACGCTTGGCATTCTCTCAACCAGCTTAATGGGGTAGTCACCTGGAATGCATTTCAATTAACAGGTGTGCCTTGTTAAAAGTTCATTAGTAGGATTGCTTTCGTTCTAAATGCGTTTGAGCCAATCAGTTGTGTTGTGACAAGGTAGGTGTGGTATAGCGGAGATAGCCCTATTTGGTAAAAGAACAAGTACATATTATGGCAAGAACAACACAAATAAGCAAAGAGAAACGACAGTCCATCATTAGTTTAAGAAATTAAGGTCAGTCAATATGGGACATATCAAGAACTTTGAAAGTCTCTTCAAGTGCAGTTGCAAAGACCATCAAGCGCTATGATGAAACTGGCTCTCATGAAGACCGCCACAGGAAAGGAAGACCCTGAGTTACCTCTGCTGCAGAGGAGAAGTTCAATAGAGTTAACTGCACCTCAGATTGCATCCCAAAAAAATGCTTCAGAGTTCAAGTAACAGACACATCAACTGTTCAGAGGAGACTGCGTGAATCAGGCCTTCATGGTCGAATTGCTGCAAAGAAACCACTACTAAAGGACACCAATAAGAAGAGACTTGCTTGGGACCAAAAACACAAGCAATGCACATTAGACAAGTGGAAATCTGCCCTTTGGTCTGATGAGTCCATATTTGAGATTTTTGGTTCCAACCGCCGTGTCTTTGTGAGACGCAAAGTAGGTGAACGGCTGATCTACCGCATGTGTGGTTCCCACCATGAAGCATGGAGGTGGTGTGATGGTGCTTTGCTCGTGACACGGTCTGTGATTTACTTAGAATTCAACGCACACTTAATCAGCATTCTGCGGTGATACGCCATCCCGTCTGGTTTGCGCTTAGTAGAACTAACATTTGTTTTTCAACAGGACAATGACCCAACACACCTCCAGGCTGTTTAAGGGCTATTTGACCAAGAAAGAGAGTGATGGAATGCTGCGTCAGATGACCTGGCCTCCACAATCACCCAAACCCCAAGCCAATTGAGATGGTTTGGGATGAGTTGGACTGCAGAGTGAAGGAAAACATCAAACAAGTGATCAGCATCTCCTTCAAGACTGTTGGAAAAGCATTCCTCATGAAGCTGGTTGAGAGAATGCCAAAAGTATGCAAAGCTGTCATCAAGGTGGCTACTTTGAAGAATCAAAAATATATTTTGATTTGTTTAACCGTCCATATGTGTTATTTCATAGTTTTGATTTCTTCACTACTATTCAACAATGTAGAAAATAGTAAAAAAATAAGAAAAACCCTTAAATGTGTAGGTGTGTCCAGACTTTTGAATGGCACTACATGTGAAACCATTTCGCAGCTTATATGGCCTGCATCGGCAATGCAAATAACATTTTATGTCACATGGGCCGAATACAAGGGGTGTAGCAATGCTTGCACCATAGTACCCTCCAAGCTCGTCATCAAGCTCGAGACCCTGGGTCTCGACCGCGCCCTGTGCAACTGGGTACTGGACTTCCTGACGGGCCGCCCCCAGGTGGTGAGGGTAGGCAACAACATCTCCACCCCGCTGATCCTCAACACTGGGGCCCCACAAGGGTGCGTTCTGGGCCCTCTCCTGTACTCCCTGTTCACCCACGACTGCGTAGCCACGCACGCCTCCAACTCAATCATCAAATTTGCGGATGACACAACAGTGGTAGGCTTGATTACCAACAACGACGAGACGGCCTACAGGGAGGAGGTGAGGGCCCTCGGAGTGTGGTGTCAGGAAAATAACCTCACACTCAACGTCAACAAAACTAAGGAGATGATTGTGGACTTCAGGAAACAGCAGAGGGAACACCCCCCTATCCACATCGATGGAACAGTAGTGGAGAGGGTAGTAAGTTTTATGTTCCTCGGCATACACATCACAGACAAACTGAATTGGTCCACTCACAAAGACAGCGTCGTGAAGAAGGCGCAGCAGCGCCTCTTCAACCTCAGGAGGCTGAAGAAATTCGGCTTGTCACCAAAAGCACTCACAAACTTCTACAGATGCACAATTGAGAGCATCCTGGCGGGCTGTATCACCGCCTGGTACGGCAACTGCTCCGCCCACAACCGTAAGGCTCTCCAGAGGGTAGTGAGGTCTGCACAAAGCATCACCGGGGGCAAACTACCTGCCCTCCAGGACACCTACACCACCCGATGTTACAGAAAGGCCATAAAGATCATCAAGGACATCAACCACCCGAGCCACTGCCTGTTCACCCCGCTATCATCCAGAAGGCGAGGTCAGTACAGGTGCATCAATGCTGGGACCGAGAGACTGAAAAACAGCTTCTATCTCAAGGCCATCAGACTGTTAAACAGCCACCACTAACATTGAGTGGCTGCTGCAAACACACTGACACTGACTCAACTCCAGCCACTTTAATAATGGGAATTGATGGGAAATTATGTAAATATATCACTAGCCACTTTAAACAATGCTACCTTATATAATGTTACTTACCCTACATTATTAATCTCATAGGCATACGTATATACTGTACTCTATATCATCGACTGCATCCTTATGTAATACATGTATCACTAGCCACTTTAACTATGCCACTTTTTTACATACTCATCTCATATGTATATACTGTACTCGATACCATCTACTGTATCTTGCCTATGCTGCTCTGTACCATCACTCATTCATATATCCTTATGTACATTATTTATCCCCTTACACTGTGTATAAGACAGTAGTTTTGGAATTGTTAGTTAGATTACTTGTTGGTTATGACTAAACTGTCGGAACTAGAAGCACAAGCATTTCGCTACATTCGCATTAACATCTGCTAACCATGTGTATGTGACAAATACAATTTGATTTGATTTGCTTACGAGCAATGTTCCAAAGTAAAATAACATTTTTGGGGCACTGAGCAGATTTTAGATCTTGGGAGCTGAATTTTGTGTGTAACTTACGTATACACAGACTGTAGAGTTAGTTTTAGACAGTATCCAATAGGCTACTGTAGCAAATTGAGCATAATAGCGACAAAACAAGCGGCGCAAATCCCGTAAAATGTTCACGTGGAAATAAACTCTCAAAAACTCAGCGTTCATTTCCAGAAAACTTCATGTCTAAATATTTCTATGAACATAAGATTCAACAACTGAGACAAACTTAAGTTCAGACATATAACTAACAGAATTGGAATCATGTGTCCCTGAACAAAGGGGGGGGACAAAATCAAAAGTAACAGTCTGTATCTGGTGTGGCCACCAGCTGCATTAAGTACTGCAGTGAATCACCTCCGAATCTGGACTGCAGATTTGCCAGTTCTTGCTGTGAGATGTTACCCCACTCTTATACCAAGGCACGTGCATGTTCCCAGACATTACACTTTTGTTTTTAAGTCCTGGATATCAAACCCCTTAATGTTACTGTTGGACATTTCTCAGGGGAATGGCCATAGCCCTCACCCTCCGATCCAACAGGTCCCAGACGTGCTCAATGGGATTGAGATCCGGGCTCTTCGCCAGCCATGGCATAACAGACATTCCTGTCTTGCAGGAAATCACGCACAGAATGAGCAGTATGGCTGGCCCTACATTGTCATGCTGGAGGGTCATGTCAGGATGAGCCTGCAGGAAGGGTACCACATGAGGGAGGATGTCTTCCTTGTAACGTACAGCGCTGAGATTGCCTGCAATGACAACAAGCCCAGTCTGATGATGCTGTGACACACCGCCCCGACCATGACGGACCCACCACCACCTCGATCCCGCTCCAGAGTACAGGCCCGCCTCGATCCCGCTCCAGAGTACAGGCCTCTGTGTAACCCTCATTCCTTCAACAATAAACGCGAATCTGACCATCACCCCCCCAGTGAGAAAAAAACGCGACGCGTCAGTGAAGAGCACTTCTTGCCAGTCCTGTCTGGTCCAGCGACGGTGGGTTTGTGCCCATAGGCGACATTGTTGCCGGTGATGTCTGGTGAGGACCTGCCTTACAACAGGCCTACAAGTGCTCAGTCCAGCCTCTCTCGGGCTATTGCGGACAGTCTGAGCACTGATGGAGGGATTGTGCGTTCCTGGTGTAACTCGGGCAGTTGTTGCCATCCTGTACCTGTCCCGCAGGTGTGATGTTCAGATGTACCGATTCTGTGCAGGTGTTGTTACACGTGGTCTGCCACTGCGAGGACGATCAGCTGTCCGTCCTGTAGCGCCATCTTAGGCATCTCACAGTACGGAAGTCAGTCTCACACAGAAGTCAGTTCTATTTGAGACGCAGATCGCGCCGTAAGTCCTGCCTCTCCCATTTCCTCATTGGTTTACCCACGTGGGTGACCGAAAGACAAACGAGGTCGGTGGCGGTAATGCACGTAATTTATGAAAGTTGCCAATAGCAATATAAAGTCCAGAGAAGAAAAAGCATGGAAGGAGGAGAGAACACTAGAAACGATTCGGATGATCGGTTTATGTGTGGATTAATTGTCGGAGTAGAGGACCTTATTTTACCTGAAATGCACAACTCAATGTTTATATCCCAGGACAAATTAGCTAGCAACAGCAATCTAGCTAAATAGGACAAATTAGCTAGCAAGTGCAAGCTAGCTAGCTAAATTTCCATAAAAGTTCAATGCTTTTCGACCTGTCCCCAAATATATGTAATTGGTTCAGAGTGTATGATTTCTTTAACCTGTGTGTCGTGATCACGTTTGGTGAGGGAGGACAAAATAACTGTATGCACGATAGCGCACGCGCACAGCCGGTTTGGGTTCCGTGTAAGTTTTCATAACGGTGACCTTAATTTCCTACAGTCTGTAAGCTGTTAGTGTCTTAACGACCGTTCCACAGATGCATGTTCATTAATTGATTATGGTTCATTGAACAAGCATGGGAAACAGTGTTAAACGCTTTACAAAAGAAGATCTGTGAAGTTATTTGGATTTTTACGAATTATCTTTGAAAGACAGGGTCCGGAAAAAGGGGCGCTTCTTTTGTTTTTACTGAGTTTAGCTTTTGATTTCGGTGATGTAGCAGCCTATAGTGGCCTTTATATGGTGTTCAATGCAAGCCTATATTGCATGAGACTTTTAAAAACGTTTTTCATTATGAAGGGCTTGACATTAATTCATGATTTTTTTGTTGGTCTGTAACATGGACCAAATAGGTGACTGTAAATTACATTGTGTTGTATGATACAAGACACCACTTTACAAAATAAAATGTATTATTATTACCATACAGAGAATTAGACTATGTAGGCTTCTCTTCTGCCTATTGGTTTATCTGCATATTCAAGCCTGTCAAAATACAACACCGCCCCTTTAATTAAGGCATACGCTTTTTAACTGACTGGCTTTTCAAAGATGGCTTGAAATATAGCCTACACATTTTGTGATTTTGTTGGAAGCAGTAACCCGCCGTTGTTGACCTGAGATGTAGGCTTGATTACCATTATTATCTACGACTGGGCTAATAAATCGCTAACTAGCAAAGAATATAAACAAATGTGCACATGCACGGATCTGAAAAACGCATTCACTCGAGGATGATTTAAAGTCTGTGCTACCCTCTCCAATAGGATTATACTCCGCTGCGCTCTGGCTCTGCCTACAACAAAACCCCAGACTCAATCTTGCAAAGTTATATATTTTTTTGTTTGTTGCATTGAAAAGGGGGTGATATAATGTTGACTTTATCACAAAAAAAAAAACGTTGACTTATATAGTGCAAACTAATGGAGCGAACTCAGTAACGTTCAATCACCTGCGTCTCTGCGCAGCACTGACCTAAAGGAAGAAAGAGGCTGCGCACGCACACAGTTTAGAGGGAACATTGCCCTTCCCAACGACGCAGTTAAAATAATTATAATCGTAACACAAGGAATAAAATACACAAGAATGGAGCCATATACAGGGAGTACCAGTACCAGATCAATCTACAGGGGTATGATGTAATTGAGGTAGATACAGTACATTAGGAAAGTATTCAGAACCCTTGACTTTTTCCACATTTTGTTACATTAGATTAATTCAAAAATGTATACAATTATTTGTTTCCATCAGCCTACGCACAATACCCCATAATGAAAAAGTGACAACAGGTTTGTAGATTTTTTTGTGCAAATTTCTGAAAGTAAAATCTTATTTACATAAGTATTCAGACACTGCTATGAGAGTCGAAATTGAGCTCAGATGCATCCTGTTTTCATTGATCATCCTTGAGATGTTTCTACAACTTGTGGTAAATTCAATTGATTGGACATTATTTGGAAAGGTAAACGGGGCGGCAGGTACCCTAGTGGTTAGAGCATTGGGCCAGTAACTGAAAAGTTGGGGCTCAAAACCGCGAGCTGACAAAGTAAAACAAATCTGTCGTTCTGCCCCTGTACAAGGCCACTGTTCCCGGTAGGCAATCGTTGAAAATAAGAATTTGTTCTTAATTAACTGACTTGCCTAGTTAAATAAAAGGTTAAAAAAAGAACCATCTGTGTATATAAGTGTACAACACTTCAAAATCACTGAGACGCGGGCAGTGCATGTTTGAGCAAAAACAATCCATGAGGTCGAAGCAATTGTCCGTGGAGCTCTGAGACAGGATTGTGTCGAAGCACAGAGCCACGAAGGGTACCAAAAATGTCTGCAGCATTGATGCATCATCGTTATTTTTGTGGATGATGCACACTGCCTGCCCTAAAGGACACCAGGTGTCGCAGGAAGGCCAAGAAGATGATCAGGGACTCCAACCATGCCCTGTTCTCAACACTTCAAATCACGCAGACGTGGGCAGTGCAGGAGCATCATGGCAAAAACTGGAAGACTGGCCAATAGTTTCTACCCTCAGACCATCAGGCTGCTGAATAGATACACCCCCTATGCAACCCCCCCTCCCCTGTTAATGAAATCTGTAATCACAAAATGTTTCAAGTTGACCACCACTGTACAGCAGGTGAGCAAAAACTTGGTTATGAAGAGCCTTCACCCTAAAATTTTAAATATTGAAATGACAAGCATATTAGACCATTTCTCCCTTCTTGCTGCAGCTTTAGCACAATCTCAAAATAACAGAAATCCTGTGAAAACCAGCATGCTGCAAACCTTCTAAAATGTTTTGTCACCAGTGCTGGTTTTGTTGAAATTTTTGTTCCTCATGAACTGTTGCTCCTATGGCACAAGTCTGTTCTGCACCTTTGGATCTCCGCCCAAGCAAGGAATTTGATTGGTTTGACGTGTTGCGAAGCATCACTGATTTACATTGAGTTCCGACCCCTCTTTAGAAGATTTTTTGTCATGGAATTTCCTCCGGCTTCCCGTTTTAGAGAAGCCTGGTTCGCAACTGAAAACCTAACCCTGGGATAAAGTTGTATTTTTCAGCGGGTCAATCACACAGTCACCACTTCCACCAAGTATTAAAGGATCATTTAGCATTTTTTATAACCAAATCTAAATTTGTCATATAAATGGCATGTTATAGAATGGTCCAGAAACTTTTTTTTTTGCAATTTCACTTCTTTTTGAGCAACCAGTGAACCACTTCATCCTCATTGTGCAGTTTGGGGCTCAAAGGCTCCAAAAACACCCAAATATGTCCTTTTAGAAACAAAAAAAGCCCTCAGTATAGTTAAGCAGGACTTTACATGTTGAATACATGAAATTCCAAACTTTATCCGCAACGTTATATTAAATTTAGTTGTGACACCTCTCCGTCCATTTTAGCAGCAGAGAGATGGAACAGCTGGATAGGGAAAACGGTCAGTCAAGTTCAGAATGAAACAATTTCATGTGTACAACATCTGAAGACCTGCACAGTATACTCAGAACGTTTCCATTTATAAAAGGATGTAGTTGGGTGTTTTTAGAGCATTTTGTATGTTTTTTTGGAACACCTGGGTCTAGACACTTCTTTTTGAGAAACATTCTCCAACCAGCGAATCACTTCCTCATCCTTGTTGTATACGAGGATGAGGAAGTCAATTCAAATAAATAAATTAAAAATCACATGCTCGTAAACAGGTGAAACAGTGAAATGCTTACAGGCCCTTCCCAACAATGCAGAGGGGGGAATAAGCCTTTGAGCCCCCCATACTGCACTGGATGAGGAATTGATTCACTGGTTGGGCAAGTTTCTCAAAAACAAGGAAAATCTCAAAAAAGTCAGAACCCTTCTATATCCCAATTACATAAAAAAAAGACTTGGTTGTAAAAATTTGGCTGTAAAAAATGCAAACTTCTCATTTAACTCTTCGTTTTTTAATTATATTATTCATTATTAACATTTCTGTAACGTACTCTCACTTTTCAAATGTGGAGTTGGTTGTGTATATCATTTGTATTTAAAAATAATTAAGGCAGCAACATGAAGACTGAAAGGGGCGTGTAGACTTTCACTACGTACTGAACCAGACACCTCCACCCACATCGGGGCTACAGAGGAGACGGTCTGCAGTTTAAAGTTCCTCGATGGATCTAACATACTGTGTATTACTACTAAATGTACTACATACGATTTAGAGGGGACTGTATAGTAAAAACGAATGTAGTGGGCTAAAAATAACACCATTACTAGGCTCACCCGTTCTGAGAACGCATCATATAATGAAGGGGTTCCCAAACGTTTTCACTTGGGGAGGGGGGGTGGGGAGGCCTGCCAGCATTGGGTTACATCCTGTGCCTCCCCCCTGCACACACACATGCCTATTTTTATGGGCACAAGCACTGTTCATGACACAAACTGTTCACACCCCTCTTGTTAGTGGAGAGAATTTAGCACCTTTAAAGCTTCTTTTCTGCAATTCTATACAATTTGCCATTTCTAATGTGTATTAATGTGATATTTGAGTGACAAAAAAAGTACAACATCTC
This sequence comes from Oncorhynchus gorbuscha, assembly GCF_021184085.1. Lineage (NCBI taxonomy): Eukaryota > Metazoa > Chordata > Actinopteri > Salmoniformes > Salmonidae > Oncorhynchus > Oncorhynchus gorbuscha. Next base: position 36,578,849 of record NC_060188.1, read on the forward strand.
TGGGCTAAAAGGCCTAAATAAAAAAACGTTAGCTGAGAGAGGGAGAGATATATACATATACACACACAGTTTAAGTCGGAAGTTTACAAACACATTCGTTTTTTTACAATTCCTGACATGTAATCCTAGTAAAAGTTCCCTGTCTTAGGTCAGTTAAGATCACCACTATTATAAGAACGTGAAATGTCAGAATAATAGTAGAGTGAATGATTTATTTCAGCTTTTATTTCTTTCATCACATTTCCAGTGGGTCAGAAGTTTACATACACTCAATTTGTATTTTGGTAGCATTGCTTTAAAATTGTTTAACTTGGGTCAAACGTTTCAGGTAGCCTTCAACAAGCTTCCCACAATAAGTTGGGTGAATTTTGGCCCATTCCTCCTGACAGAGCTGGTGTAACTGAGTCAGGTGTGTAGGCCTCCTTGCTCACCCATGCTTTTTCAGTTTTGCCCACAAATGTTCTATTGGATTGGGCTCAGGGCTTTGTGATGGCCACTCCAATACCTTGACTTTGTTGTCCTTAAGACATTTTGCCACAACTTTTGAAGTATGCTTGGGGTCAATGTCCATTTGCGACCAAGCTTTAACTTCCTGACTGATGTCTGGAGATGTTGTTTCAATATTTTCACAATTTTCCATCCTCATGATGCCATCTATTTTGTGAAGTGCACCAGTCCCTCCTGCAGCAAAGCACCCCCACAATATGATGCTACCACCCCTGTGCTTCACAGTTGGGATGGTTTTCTTCGGCTTGCAAGCCTCCCTCTTTTCCTCCAAACATAACAATGGTCATTATGGCCAAACAGTGCTATTTGTGTTTCATCAGACCAGAGGACATTTCTACAAAAAGTACAATCTTTGTCCCCATGTGCAGTTGCAAACCGTAGTCTGGCTTTTTATGGGGTTTGGAGCAGTGGCTCCTTCCTTGCTGAGCGGCCTTTCAGGTTATGTCGATATAGGACTCCTTTTAAAGTATAGATACTTTTGTACAGGTTTCCTCCAGCATCTTCACATGGTCTTTTGCTGTTGTTCTGGGATTGATTTACACTTTTCTCAGTTCGTTCATCTCCAGGAGACAGAACACGTCTCCTTCCTGAGCGGTATGACAGCTGCGTGGTTCCATGGTGTTTAAACTTGCGTACTATTGTTTGTACAGATGAACGTGGTACCTTCAGGCGTTTGGAAATTGCTCCCAAGGATGAACCAGACTTGTGGAGGTCTACAATTTTATTCTGGGGTCTTGGCTAATTTCTTTTGGATTTTCCCATGATGTCAAGCAAAGATGCACTGAGTTTGAGGGTAGGCCTTGAAATACATCCACAGGTACACCTCCAATTGACTCAAATGATGTCAATTAGCCTATCAGAAGCTTCTAAAGCTATGACATCAATCTCTGGAATTTTCCAAGCTGTTTAAAGGCACAGTCAACTTAGTATATGTAAACTTCTGACCCACTGGAATTGTGATACAGTGAATTATAAGTGAAATAATCTGTATGGAAACAATTTTTGGAAAAATGACTTGCACAAGGTAGATGTCCTAACCGACTTGCAAAAACTATAGTTTGTTAACAATACATTTGTGGAGAGGTAGAAAAACGAGTTAATGACGCCAACCTAAGTATGTAAACTGTATATGTATTTTTTTTTCACTTTACTGCCGAGAGCTCGCAAGTAAGCATTTCATTGGACCGTTAACACTCCTCTGTTATTATGTGCATATGATGAATAAAATGTTGTCTCATGCAAAAAATTTCACTCACTTGTTCCTGAAGTGACGATGAACTGCTGCAAACCCAGGTACACATCCAAGTCCTCTTGAAGGACAGGGAACTGAGAGAGAGAGATAAATGGTTCAGGAGTCAGGGGTTTAAGAAATAGTAACTCCAACATCAATGTTTGTCAGGCGTTTTGTCTTGAAGACAACACCATGTTGTCATAAGCGCATCACATTAAACTATTGCAGGGTGAAAGGTGATACATGAACCAGACAAAAAAGGCCTGCACATTCAATGTGCATAATACCACCTTTAAAATCAACCACATTTTATTAATTAGGCGCATTTCAGTGTGTTGACCTTTTTTGGGATTTTCCAGGAATAAAAACAAACAAGGAGAACACTCACCAACGTGGCGAAGGCATGGGATGGCAGCAGCTCCATCACCTTGACAACAACCTCCAGACTCTGCCGCAAGTACCGTTGCCATTCAGTCTGTTGCTATGGTAAGATTTAGATGCACTATTGTAAAGTGACTGTTCTACTGGATGTCATAAGGTGAATGCACCAATTTGTAAGTCGCTCTGGATAAGAGCGTCTGCTAAATGACTTAAATGTAAATGTAATGTAAATGATACAGGTTGAGGAAAAACAAGCAGTCTGTGTATGTGTATACACGGTTGTAATATATGTGATTAATGGAGACATCAAAATGTTCCTTTAACACACTAGGCAATAAAGGTGCAGACAAATATAATTCTCAGCACAACTGACGAAAGCAGTGCGAGAAGTAAAGCCTCTTACATCATCATCCAGGGTCTCATCATCCAGCTCCTCTAACTGGGCTTGGTTATATCGGAACTGGATTCGGTTGAGAACCTCTCTTAATAGCAGCACTAAAGCGTCCTTATACCTGTAGGACCGCACAAGAGGCCAGATTAGCAGCCAGTAGAAGAAGCAGCGTCATACAAGAGGCTAGTAATTAAAGACAGAACCATATTAAAACATTAAAGCAACTCTGGCCCTCAAGGGTTACTGGGTGTGCAGGCTTTCGTTTAAGCCCTTCAGTAAGACAGACTCCGCTAATAATATCCCAGACTGGATGCTATGGTTAGTTGATTACTTGAATCAGGTGTGTTGATCAAGTGACGTGCTGGGAGAAGTCTGCACAACCAGTAGCTCTCCAAGATCAAAGTTGAAGAACCTTGCATTACAGACACTGATCCATAAATGTTTCACACATCAGAAGGCACTATTGATAGTACATCCAAACTCCTTTGCATTATATACAAGTAGAACCAGAACAACACAAAGTGACATTACATCCATTCAGTTGTACCTGTTCAGCACACCATCTCGGTCAGCCAGCCTACTTTTGATTTTAGTGGTTAAATAATCCAAGAAGATACTCCAGATGTCCAAACAGGCAAAATAGCCTTCGTGGGTGGGCTATAACAATAGAGCAGAAGAGCAGTTATTTTCTCTACAGTACATGACAGAGGTTTCTGATTCCTCAACAGTCAAACTCTAGGTAATATTATTATGGAAGCCATCTTGGCCTGCTGCAGAGTTTTCTTTTTCTCTAATCTTTCCTCAACTACGGTATACGATACTGTAGTACGCGCATACTTCCATAGGATATTTTGGTGTCAGCAGCCCCTGTGAGCAGCGTAAAGGCAAATGTAGAAAGTAAACAAAATGGCTGAAAGGATGTGCTACCTGATTGAAAGTGTACTTGAAAAGTAGGGCTAAAAACTCCACCACAGGAAACTGAGCGTTGGACTCGATCCGCCGAAGGTGCACGCTGACGAACAGGCGCAGAAAGTCAGTGAACTTCTCTACATAACTGCAGACAGAGGGAGAGAGTGCCACATATATCTTTGCATTAGTCAAACTGATATATTGGTTGACTGATATTGGCCTGTTTTGGTCTTTTACAGATGATACCCGCCTTTACAATGGATGGAGTATAATTTCAGATAGTAGTTGTGTACAATGTCAGATGTGGGTCATTCCATGACTAGAATGCCTTTTTGTCCCTCAGACATGTGTACATTTTTCTAAAACACTCCATTTAAAATAGGATCACCCTCTCAAAATAAACCATGCTCAAAATGTTCATTAAAATGTTTTTACTTGTAGAGTATATTGTTTAACACTTAACATTAACTAAATCTAAAAACAGGTACTTTAGAGATATTTACATTAACATATTTAACTATCCATAAATTAAGGTAAAGAAAGTGTATCCTTTATCTCTGCTGCATTCTTAACCCTCTTGCTTCAGAGCATGCGTTTACTAGGCCTACATGACGGGAACGAGTGTGCAGATCTTTTAACAATTCTGCAACTTTCTCCACTGGGAATTGGAAAGGACTGCAGATAGTATATTATGCATGGAATGAGCCATACACTGACACATCAAGTTCAAAACTTAAGGTTTAAAAAAAAAAAGACCAATGTAGTTTCCAAGATCCCGTCTAGCCTCTTCAGAATTTGAATGCCGATTCCATCTTTGTGGGGCTGTATTTCCTCAGGACCACAATATGTTCAGAAAACTGGTCCATGGCTGGAAGACTTGTCGGCAGACATATCGGAATGTGTATTTTTTAAAACATTTTTACTCATTTAGCAGATGCTCTTATGCAGTGACTTAATGGTCAGCTCAAGGCCAGAGATTGTTCACATAGGTGCCTCGAGGATTCGAACCAGCAACCTTTCGGTTACTGGCCCAACCCTCTTAACCACTAGGCTACCTGGCCCCATATTGGTCAGGCTCTACTTTATATTGAGGTCTCTGGCTAAATTTCTGAACCAATAACCAAATCATGAATGCATTGGCCAGCTACCTGATTTCATTCTAGGGGCTGAGCTATTTCTGTTCTGTGCAGAATTTGAATACAAGACTTGAAGTGGAGTGAAATAGGTTCCGGTACTCTTTATATCCAAGTCAAGCACTGACCACTCCTCTCAAAGCCCCTGTCATAGCCTTCCCCAGCCCCTTCTAAAAAGTCTATCTGTGCTGACAAGCCAGGCAATCCGATGCACTTAATGGCATCAAGGAAGTATCTGACAAAGTATTTGATGCACCAGAAGATGTTAGCAGCACAAAAAGGCTCACTTCAATATAGATTACACTTATTTCCTCAAAATATTAACTTTTGTCTAACAAACTATTTAAAAGACTATAGACACGTGGAAAAAGCATCACATTTTTTTTCTGTCTCCATGATACACATCTGATGTCGCCGTCAAAACACTATGCAGAGAACCAGAATATTTTGTGAAAACGACACTGATGACCTGTTATATTTAAACAGTGAGTTGTTATACTGAACCAAAGTATAAAACACAACATTAATCAATTTGAAATATTTTGCTGAGTTACAGTTCTTATAAAGAAAATCATTCAATTGAAATAGATTTATTAGGCCCTAATCTATGGATTTCACATGACTGGGCAGGGGCAAAGCCATGGGTGGATGGGGAGCCAAGCCTAGCAAATTAGAATGGGTTTTCCCCCACAAAAGGGCTTTATTACGCCGATGATCCCGCAGGTGAAAAAGCTCGATGTGAAGGTCCTGGGCTGGCGTGGTTACACGTGGTCCGCGGTTGTGAGGCCGGTTGGATGTACTGCCAAATTCGAGAGATTATCTTGAAAAAAGGCTAAAATGCTAATTAACAGGGATTTAAACACATTTGTGCACAAAATTTGTGAGAAATATGCTTTTTGTGAGTATGGAACATTTCTGGGATCTTTTATTTCAGCTCATGAAAAATGTGACTAATACTTTACATGTTGTGTTTATATTTATATTTTTAAAATAGATTTTTTAAAGTGTAAGTATGATGTAATTAAAGTACTTCTCCAAATCAGAATAATCAACTCCACCCCTAAAAGCAATGCCATTTGGTGTAGTCTGCTATTTAATATGTAAAGAATTGATTGAATGTTGCAATTTGGTCATCGTCAAAGTATTCAGACCACCTGACTTTTCCCACATTTTGTTAATTTACAGCCTTATTGTAAAATTTATGAAATTATTTTATTTCCTCATCAAATCTACACACCCCATAATGACAACGCAAAACAGGTTAAGAACATTTTGCAATTTATAAAATAACAGAAATACCTTTTTTAAACGTAAGTATTCAGACCCGTTGCTATGACATCCGAAATTGAGCTCAGGTGCATTCTGTTTCCATTGATCATCCTTGAGATGTTTCTACAACTTGATTTGTAAATTCAATTGATTGGACATGATTTGGAAAGGCTATATAAGGTCCCACAGTTGACAGTGCATGTCAGAGCAAAACCCAAGTCATGAGGTCAAAAGAATAGTCTGTGTAGAGCTCCGAGACAGGATTGTGTGGAGGCAAAAATCTGGGGGAGGGTACCAAAAAACGGCTGCAGCATTCAAGGTCTCCACGAAGACAGTGGTTTTGAACCCGATGGTCACTCTGACAGAGCTCCTCTGTGGAGATGGGAGAACCTTCCAGAAGGACAACAATCGCTGCAGCACTCCACCAATCAGGCCTTTATGGTAAGAGTGTTCAGACAGAAGCCACTCCTCAGTAAATGGCACATGACAGCACGTTTGGAGTTTGCCAAAAGGCACCTAGGAACCTCTCAGACCATCAAAAACAAGATTCTCTGGTCTGATGAAACCAAGATTGAACTATGTAGCCTGAATGCCAAGCGTCACGTCTGGAAGACACCTATAGCACCATCCCTACGGTGAAGCATGGTGGTGCAGCATCATTCTGTGGGGATGTTTTTCAGCGGCAGGAACTGGGAGACTAGTGAGGATCGAAGGAAAGATGAACAAGCAAAGTACAGAGATCCTTGATGAAAACCTGCTCAAGAGCTCAGACTGGGGCAAAGGTTCATCTTCCATCTTCCATTTTCCAACAGGACAATGACCCTAAGCAACGCAGGAGTGGCTTCGGGACAAGTCTCTTAATGTCCTTGTGTGGCCCAGCCAGAGCGCAGACTTGAAACAATAAAATATCTATGGAGACCTGAAAATAGCTGTGCAGCAATGCTCCCCCATCCAACCTGACAGAGCTTAAGAGGATCTGCAGAGAAGAATGGGAAAAACTCTCCAAATACAGCAAGTGTTTATTGCACTGTCTGTACTGAAGCTGCAACAAAGTTTCTTATTTCTGACTGAAAAGTTCTGTTAAAACTCTAATTTGTTTAGGAAAAACATTCCCGATTCCCGTAACCATCGCTCTCTTTACGTGCATCGCATGCGATCAATTACATCAATAAATTATAACTAACTCCATACACAGTAATGTCGACAGCAAATTGGATGCGGAGGACGTGAAAAATACATTTGAAAGGGGCAAATGTTTACTGTTTGCTCAGGGGGGAAAGGGGAAGTCAGCTCTGTGGAAGACATTTGACTTAGTTGTGGAACCTGCTGAAGATCATGAAAAAGGAGGGTATAGGAACAAGCGTTGCATCAGTATTGTGTGTGCCAAACAGTTGCTGTAAGATTACAATATTTAAAAAAATTCTGAACATTTGGAACATTGCAACCACTAAACAAGTGTACCAGAGTCTGTGCCAACAAAATAATTAATATATAAAGCCTTTGATACAGCAGACAAAAAGAGTAGCATGCATTTGTGAATTGTGGTTTATTTATTGTTTTGGCCTTAGTTATTTAATTTTAAAACCAAACTGCTTGATTGTATTTCAAAACATGAAACATGTGTGATGGCATGCACAAATGAATTGATTGATACAGTAACTTACATATTGAAATATAGGCCTAAGTATGTGTGATGGCATGCACGAATGAATTGATTGATACAGTAACTTACATATTGAAATATAGGCCTAAGTAAGTTACGGTATTAAGACTAAACAGGACTCCCTCTTAGGCCTACAGCTCGATTTTGGTTATACAAGGCTAAAGAGTAGCCTGCTAATGATAACGACATTACTTAATATTATAATGACGATCATAATAATAATTGTAATAATATCAACAAGGAGAGCAAGAAAAATTAAGGTACAGGAGTGAGAGCCGTGTGCATATTATGTGTGACAAACAGCTGCTGTTAGATTACAATATAATTTTTCTGCCTATTTCTGCTAAATAAATAATACCAGTTTGTTCTAACGGGAAAAAAGCGGTAAAGCTTTTATTATAGCATAGCATAGATTAAAAATAGCCAAATCTGTGAAATTGCTTTATCCGACATATTGCGGTTGCATGAGGCAACCATATACAATTTCAATATCACGTGTCTTAGATGGACTGTGCCATCCCTGTGGCCTCCACAACGAATCAGACAGGTGTCCTGTTCACCATGAAAGAAAGAAACATTCCGTTCTGCTCGACTAAAGTAATCTCGGTCGACCAAAAGCATATCGAACAAACAAACAACCAGTTGACTAAAAATGGGGTCTGCCCTAATCAATACACCCAGTCACTACAAAAGATAACGGAGTCCTTCCTAACTCAGTTGCCAGAAAGGAAGGAAATTGCTCAGGGATTTCACCATGAGGCCAATGGCGAGTTTAAAACAGTTACAGAGTCTAATGGCTGTGATAGGAGAAAGCTGAGGCTGGATCAACAACATTGGCGCTACATTACTCCGCAATACTAACCTAATTGACAGAGTCAAATTAAGGAAGCCTGTATAGAATACAAATATTTCAAAACAGGAATCCTTTTTGCCACAAGGCACTTAACATTTTAAGTAATACTGCAAAAAATGTGGCAAAGCAATTAACATTATGTCCTGAGTACCTACCACTCCCCATATTTTCAAGCATAGTGGTGGCTGCATCATGTTATGGGTATGCTTGTAATTGTTAAGGACTGGGGAGTTTTTCAGGATAAAAAGAAATGGAACGGAGAGGAAAACCTGTTTGTCTGCTTTCCACCAGACACTGGAAGGTTAATTCACCTTTCAGAAGGATAATAACTGAAAACACAAGGCCAAATCTACACTGGAGTTGTTTACCAAGAAGAAAGTGAATGTTCATGAATGGCCGAGTTACAGTTTTGACTTTAATCTGCTTGAAAATCTTTGGCAAGACCTGAAAATGGTTGTTCAGCAATGATTAACAACCAATTTGACAGAGCTTGAAGAAAGTTGAAAATAATAAATGGGGAAACGTTGCACAATTCAGGTGTAGAAAGCTCTTAGAGACTTACTCAGAAAGACTCAACTGTAATCACTGCCAAATGTGATTCTAACATGTATTGACTCAGGGGGGTTAAATACTTTAAAAAAAATACACATACATATATATACACACACACACATACATTTCTCATATATACATATATTTTTAATCCAAATGTTAGAATTTTTTCTACTTTGACAGTGTATTTAGTGTTGATCATTGAAAAACATATATATTTTAATCCTACCGTGTAACAACAAAATGTGGAAAAAGTAGAAAGGTGTGAATACTTTCTGAAAGCATTGTGTACTGTATGTGTTCTATTTAATTCCATGTGTGGGCCTACCTCTCGTCCAGCTCCTGCAGCCGGCTCTTGACGGTGTGCGCGTTGTTCTCCCTCGTCAGCCTCTGTAGCAGGAAGAAAGTCTGCTGAAACATCCTCAGTAGGTACTCCTCAAAGTCTAGGGGCACACAGTTCTTGGACACCAGCTCGTTGATGCACGTCATGGCCAGCACTCCCAGCCGTGACCTGTCCACCTGCCCGCTGCCGCCCATCTGATGCCCGGGCCGACCTCCGCCATTGGCAGGGGGAGCATGCTCGCCATTGGACGAGCACGACGAGTAGATAGAAGGGGGAGTCTTGGGCTTGACCCGCAGGTCACAGCCAAAACGGGCAAAGTGGAAGATAGAGGCGAGGAGGGAAGGGGTGATGCTGGTAGAAAGGGGGATCCAGCTGAATAGATGGGCCAGACACTCCAGAGCTAGGGAGCACAACTGTTGACTGTCATCATCCAGTGCTGGGATGGGCTGGGATAGCAGCTTGGAGTAATGGGTGCCCTGCAATAGACTGCCCAGCAACTCTGCTTAAAAGGGAGGTGGGACGAGGACAAATAAAAGGCCGGGTTAACATCATCTCTCCCAGTCCCACTCCCTCTCTCAAATACACACACATTGTCATACAACCTTCACAAACACACTTAGCACAGTTGTCTCCTCTCCTCCCCCATTGTTCACTCCCCCCTTGTAGATCTAAGATGACTGGGTGGGTGAAAGCAGTAGCATAACCTATACAATCTAATCAGATCTGTAAAGGGTGTGAACAACTTTCTGGAATGAAATGTGCCCCCTGATTTATAGCCCACATTCTCACCGCTTTCTCCTGAGGTGGGAGAGGGAGGGGGGGTGGCAGCCGTAACACTGTGCTTATCCCAAATCGTCTCCAGGATACCTGCAGGGTAGAAATGTAGAGAAGTGATATTATGGATGTGCACATATCACACCGCTAGAATCCACAGAACAGAGAGAGTGATGTGGGGAGAAAGAGGGGGGGGGGGTAGTAAAGTTCACAGGTTGTTGGCAACCTAATTTGGGAGAACGGGCTCATAGTAATGACTAGAGCGGAATTAGGGGAATGATGTCAAATACAGTATGTAATAGGGAATTGATATAGACTAACAATCAAACGAGGGGGGGGGGGGGGGGGGTGGATCGTGGCTCTTCACTGGTCACGGCAGAACACTGACATTCCTGTCTTGCAGGAAATCCAGCACAGAACAAGCAGTATGGCTGGTGGCATTGTCATGCTGGAGGTTCTTGTCAGGATGAGCCTGCAGGAAGGGTATACCACATTAGGGAGGAGGTCTTCCCTGTAATGCATCGTGTTGAGATCGCCTGCAATGACAACAAGCTCAGTCAGATGACGCTGCGGCACAACGCCCCAGACCATGACGGATCCTCCACCTCCAAATTGATCCCGCTTCAGAGTACAGCCCTCGGTGTAACGCTCATTCCTTTGACGATAAATGCAAATCCGACCATCACCCCCCGGTGAGCACTTTTTGCCAGTCCGGTCTGGTCCAGCGACGTTGGGTTTGTGCCCATAGGCACAACAGGCCTACAAGTCGTCAGACCAGCCTCTCTCAGCCTATTGCGGACAGTCCGAGCACTGATGGAGGGATTGTGTGTTCCTGGTGTAACTCGGGCAGTTGTTGTTGCCATCCTGTACCTGTCAGGTGTGATGTTCGGATGTACTGATCCGGTGCAGGTATTGTTACACGTGGTCTGCCACTGCGAAGACGATCAGCTGTCCGTCTTGTCTCCCTGTAGCGCTGTCTTAGGCGTCTCACAGTACGGACAATGCAATTTATTGCCCTGGCCATGTCTGCAGTCCTCATGCCTCCTTGCAGCATGCCTAAGGCACATTCACACAGATGAGCAGGGACACTGGGCATCTTTCTTTTGGTGTTTTTCAGAGTCAGGACACTGAAGATGCCTTTCTACTAAGTTTTCTTAACTGTGACCTTAATTGCCTACCGTCTGTAAGAGTCTTTACAACCATTCCACAGGTGCATGTTCATTAATTGTTTATGGTTCATTGAACAAGCATGGGAAAGTGTTTAACCCTTTACGATGAAGATCTGTTAAGTTATTATTTGAAATTTTACTAATTATCTTTGAAAGACAGGGGCCTGAAAAAGGGAAGTTCCTTTTTTTTTTACAAGTTAATATTAGGGATGCACGATAGATCAGTGAACATATCGGAATCGGCCGATATTAGCTAAAAATTCCTGCCCCGGGCGATGTTTTGTGATGCTCGCCACAATAAGGATTAGGCACAATAGTGGAATTTGCGGTTCACCTTCAAAATAAAAGTACCTCTTTGAATGTAATGCAGAAGGTTACAATTGGTGGAATCATGCCATATTAAGTCTTGATCATTTTAAACAAGGTTGGAATATGCAATGAAATGGGGTTTCAGTCTACTCGGTGACACCCACAGAACACAACTGTCAAGAGTTTATGCAAATATTAGCGTCGTAGCTCTTATCGGGGGACTGTGACATCACCTCCCCAGTCAGCCTATTGACATTAATATCGCACTGTACAGCTTTACCTAAGGATTGGGGATCAATGAAATGGGGTAACATGCCTCAAATGCAACTAACTAACAAATTAGTCTTTTGTTGATTTTATATAACATTCCAACCTTGTTTAGCAGGATATATTAAATTATGGCATAATTCTACTATTTGTATTAATTTGCATTACCGTCAATGACATACTTTTGTTTTGAAGGCTAACCGCAAAGTCCGCTATTGTGGCTACTTCTTACTGTGGCTAGCTTCACATATATGAGTCCGACCACCATTAATCAAAATAGAACGGTCTTATAAATCAGGGTTATTGTAGATGACACCTAGCTATATAGTTAGCTAGCTAACAACAGATGATTGTTTTGCTATGTTTTTGGGGAAGAAAATTGTTTGCATCCATGAGCTAGCTAGCTTTTTTTTAAATGACCAGCACTGTAGGTGCGCCAGACACCTTTACAAGCATTCTAGCATACGTATCGATGAATCGTTGTGACATGAGTGACATTTAATTACTACGCATTAATTTATTATGTGACGTGCAGTCATTTCAGGTCCTGATTGGTCAACAAGTTTATTTGACACGTCAAATAGTGTTATTAGATGTGAATCTTTTTTTAGAAATCCTGATAAAGAATGAAACGACTGAACAAATGAACAACGAAACAGCACAGCAAATAAGTGAAAGAAATAGGTTTTGATTATGTTTTACTGGTAATGGGGACCTGTAAATGCCAACAAAATTACTTTTTGGTCAGTGTACTGTGTGTATTCTTTATTTAACCAGGCAAGTCAGTTAAGAACTAATTCTTATTTACAATGGCAGCCTAACCTGGCCAAACCCGGGGGACGCTGGGCCAATTTGTGCGCCGCCCTATGGGACTCCCAATCACGGCCGGATGTGATACAGCCTGAACTCGAACCAGGGACTGAAGAGACACCTCTTGCATTGAGATGCAGTGCCTTAGATAGTTGCGTCCATGTGCGTGTTAACTATTTAACTGTACTAGAATGCTTAAAAGGAGAGCAGAGACCATTCCAGAGTTTGCTTTGCCAGTCAGCCGTTTAGGCAGTGCACGAATTGCTTTAAATATGATGTCGGCATTTGAAATGGAATTTTCCAAAATGAGTTGTATAATTAATAAATCATTCTAAATACTTACCCAGAGAGCATGACTTGGCCACATTTAAAAAATGAGCTGTGGATTGTTTTAAGCTCGCAATTTTGGCACTGCACCCGGCAAATAGCCCACCAAATAGCCGATTGTTGAGATGCAGCGGCAAGTGAAAAGCAGTTAAATAGGACTATGCAGTATTTCTAAATACAATCGTAGATTGGGACAATCATTTCCTCCTCCAGGTAAGATGGATGCATTGTAAAATGTGCGTCTCCCACTTTTCGCAGCCCTAGATGGTTTAATAAATTCACTTAGGTCCCCCGTTTTGCCCATTTGAATGTTCAATCAAACAGTAACAATGCCTCGATGCCTGTCTGCCCGTTTTATATAGCAAGCCATAGCCATGTAACACTCTGTTGGAGCGGTCCGCTTGGTTCGGGTTTATAAAATGCCACATTTTTCCCGTGATATGAAAGGAAAAGAAAGGTCTCTGATTAGGCCTACTCTGTCCCTACGCCCTAAGGAAGACATTGTTCAGAACTGTGTCTTGCAGTGATTGACTTAAATTATTAGCCTAAATTATGGCTATGCAATATACTCAAATTAGGAATCGTAGCCTATATAACATTAGTCTGCAAATGCGATTTTAGATGCATGTAATCTTTATTATAAAGGTGCAATTTTATGGTGAAAAATAATAGCTACGGATGTCAGCATTTGACATTTTACCGTTCCAGAAGTAAGAGTCAATTTATGATCAGTTTTAGTACTGGTTGACGTTGCATGCCTTTCCACAGACCTTTACATTTTATATTGTGCCGATAACAAATGTCTGGGGTCATTTGTTTGTTTTTGCTGTTCTCCAAATAGCATTAGAGGTTTTTGTTTTTGTTTTATTGTGTAGAAATGCAGTAGATGAGCTTCAACTTCCCCACAACCAACTATGCCATACCATTTCACGTCAACAATCTACACAAAATACATTTGTGAGAAAAATTTTAATAAAAACACTAATATATCTTGAGTAGATAAATATTCAAATTCCTGGGTCAATGTTAGAATCACCTTTAGCAGTGTTTACAGCTGTGAGTCCTTCTGGATAAGTCTCTAAGAGCTTTCCACACCTGGATTGTGCAACATTTGCCCATTATTCTTTTTATAATTCTTCAAGCTCTGTTAAATTGGTTGTTGATCATTGCTGGACAACCATCAGTCTTGCCATAGCTGTTCAAGCAGATTTAATTCAAAACTGTAACTCGACCACTCAGGAACGTTCAGTCTTTTTGGTAAGCAACACCAGTGTAGATTTGGCCTTGTGTTTTAAGTTATTATCCTGATGAAAGGTGAATTCATCTCCCAGTGTCTGGTGAAAAGCAGACAACCAGGTTTTCTACTAAGATTTAGTCTGTGCTTAGCTCCATTCTGTTTCTTTTTTATTCTGAAAAACTCTGCATAACATGATGCAGCCACCACTAAGCATGAAAATTATGTAGTCATACTCATTAATGTATTGTATTAGATTTTCCACAAACATAAAATGTATTCAGGACAAAAAGTAAATTACTTTTCCAAATTTTTTGCAGTGTTATTGTTGCGAACAGGATGCATGTTTTGGAATATTTTTTATTCTAGACAGGCTTCCTTCATTCACTCTGTCAATTAGGTTTATATTGTGAAGTAACTAATGTTATTGATCCATCCTCAGTTCTCACATTAAAGCCTTTAAACTGTTTTAAAGTCACCATTGCTCTTATGGTGAAATCCATTAGTAGTTTCCTTCCTCTCCAGCAACTGAGTTATGTCGTCTTTATACACCATCCAAAGTATAATAAATAACTTCACCATGCTCAAAGGGATATTCAATGTCTGCTTTTTTTTACCAATAGGTGCCCTACTTTACGAGGCATTTGAAAACCTCCCTGGCCTTTGTGGTTGAATCCGTTTAACTTATGTGACTTGTTAGAACAAACACATTTGTGACTTAAATATTTTTTACTCGTAAACTTATTTAGGCTTGCCATAACAAAAGGTGTTGAATAATAGACATTTAACCTTAATTTTTAATTGATGTAAAAAAAGGAAGAAAAACATAATCCCACTTTGACATGATCGGGTATTGTGTTTACAAAAAAAATCGTAATGGGCTATTGTGCCAGTGACAATTTTTTAAAATCTACATTTAATCTATTTTAAATTCAGGCTGTAACAAAATGTGGAAAAGGTAAAGGCATGTGAATAGTTTCTGAAGGCACTGTAACTGGAAGCATGCTATTGAAAGAACCAAAGGATTCTGTACTGGCACGCATCACATCAAGCAAGGAGCATTTGAAATGCACTGCACTGTGAAGAAAGAAAGAAGTTCTAAACTCCATGGGAACTGACTGAGGTGTCAACACTTGTTAATGATAGCCAGCAAGAACTAATCTCTTGGACAAATGTGTTCAGTCAGCACTAGGGCTGTGGTGCTCACAAAATTTTGTCTGCCGGTGATTGTCAAGCAAATAACTGTCGGTCTCACGGTAATTGACCGTTAATTAACAATCATTGAGCATGTCCTGGCTTCCACACAGTCTACAAGTACCTGATGCAGACTTTTGGAACATCAACATTTTTAAAAAAGTCTAATAAATCCATGTAATATATCCCACACCTTCCCAATAAATACCTTATTTATCTTAGACAGGTCTAAAGAAACATGAAGAAAATGTAGTCTTTTTCAGAATAAATTAATATCATACTCAGTTGTCCTTATATAAGGTGCTGATGTGGCTATGCCAAATTGCTGTGGGCTACATTTGTTTATTTAGCAGACAACATTTCCTTATAATTCCATGGCATTATGTTAAATTATTTTATAGTATGAAAAATACAACTGAACAAATCTGAATAAAATATAAATATGTTCTCCCAGCGATTTGAGGGAGTGCGCACATGTGGCTATTCTGTGTAGAGCAGTTAACAAAAGCATATAGGAGCACCCATTTCAAATTTTGAGTTATTAATGTAACTTTAGTTGTACAAATGTTGGGCTATATGTTTAGATTTTTAATACATTGTAAGGCTGCATGACGAGACTCATGATTTATTTTAAAGTCGCTTGAAAGGCACGAGCTCTGCTGTTTTTTGCGCAGGCAATACACACTCCAATAGTCTCTCATTCACAATTTGACAAGCACTTGATTATTTCATGGCAGGATCCCCTTTGTGGCCATAATGCACCCCCCCCCCAAAAAAATCTGTGTGCTGCGCAAGTTTTACAGAGCAAGCCAGACTGCTTTAGCCATGGCACCTCCTACTCAATTTTGGCTGAATAACTTAAGTGCAGCTTTGTTGAATTTCTCAACTTTTGCCATCCAAGCAGTGCCAACGTGCATGAACACTGCGAACTGCTCCGCTTGGGTAACAGGCCAGCATTTCACCTCCCAACTTCCCAATGTAATGAATGGGCTAACTTGCTCACCTGTCAGTAATCCCAGCACTGTGGGGACCTGCTCCAGCAACAGTTTGCGCAGTTCGTCTTTCCGTGCCACGCTCAAATCCTCCCGGGGGCACGCCAGCTCCTCGGATGTGGTCTTGAGCAAAACCAGTCCCAGAGAGGCCATGGTAGGAGACTGGATCAGCTGCAGTAACACACACAGAACACACACATCAATTTGTGATAACATCACAGCAAAAGTGCATTCTGTAGCCTTTTATTTTGGGCTCCCGAGTGGTACAGCGGTTTAAGGCACTGCATCTCAGTGCTAGAGGGGTCACTACAGGCCGTGATTTGCTTCCAGGCTGTACCACAATCGTTCGTGATTTGGAGTCCCATAGGCCTGAGCACAATTGGCCCAGCGTCATTAGGGTTTGGCCAGGGTAGGTCGTCATTGTAAATAAGAATTTGTTAACCAACTTGCCTAGTTAAATAAAAGGTTAAAAAAATAAATCCTAAAGTAGTAGAACTACAAATTATACACACGATCACAGCAAAAACAAAACGTGCACACACACACCAACATTTTTTGAATCAAACCAATCAGTGCACCTGTCCAGAGACAAAGAAGTGGTGGCCTCACTTTTGAACAAAAACTATAGGCAACTAAATGTACATTAAATGTACATCAATCTGATTGTGACTGTCACTTGGAAAATGTATATTTTTTAAATGGCATACCCCAATACTGTACCTTGTGTATGTTAATTTATTGTTACTGTTAGTATGTCTAAATTGTACTTATGTTAGCATGCATTTGCTAAAACACAAGTCAGCTTAGACATCTACTTTAGGCATGACAAGTAATTTTTCCAACAACTGTTTACAGACAGATTATTTCACTTATAATTTTCACTGTATCACAATTCCAGTGAGTCAGAAGTTTACATACACTTAGTTGAATGCGCCTTTAAACAGCTTTAACAATTCCAGAAAATGTCATGGCTTTAGAATAGGCTAATTGACATAATTTGAGTCAATAGGTGGTGTACCTGTGGATGAATAGATGTTCAGGAGTCTTATGGCTTGTGGGTAGAAGCTGTTTAGAAACCTCTTGGACCTAGACTTGGCGCTCCGGTACCACTTGCTGAGAGAGTCTATGACTAGGGTGGCAGGAGTCTGAAATTTTGTAGGGCCTTCCTCTGACACCGCCTGGTATAGAGGTCCTGGATGGCAGGAAGCCCTGGTGATGTACTGGGCCGTACACACTACCCTCTGTAGTGCCTTGTGGTTGGAGGCTGAGCAGTTGCCTCACCAGGCAGTGATGCATCCATGCTCTCGACGGTGCTGCTGTAGAAGTGTTTGAGGATCTGAGGACCCATGCCAAATCTTTTTCAGTCTCCTGAGGGGAATAGGTTTTGTCGCGCCCTCTTCACAACTTTCTTGGTGTGCTTGGACCATGTCAGTTTGTTGGTGATGTGGACACCAAGGAACTTGAAGCTCTCAACCTGTTTCACTGCAGCTCTGTTGATGAGAATGGGGTGTGCTCTGTCCTCTTTTTCCTGTAGTCCACAATCATCTCCTTTGTCTCGATCATGTTGAGGGAGAGGTTGTTGTCCTGGCACTACACGGCCAGGTCTCTGACCTCTCTATAGGCTGTCTCGTTGTTGTCGGTGAACAGGCCTACCACTGTTGTGTCATCGGCAAACCTAATGGTGGTGTTGGAGCCGTGCAGTAATGAGTGAACAGGGAGTACAGGAGGGGACTGAGCATGCACCCCTGAGGGGCCCCCGTGTTGAGGATCCACGTGGCAAATGTGTAGTTAACTACCCTTACCACCTGGAAGCAGCCAGGAAGTCCAAGATCCAGTTGCAGAGGGAGGTGTTTAGTCCCCGGGTACTTATCTTAGTGATGAGCTTTGAGGGCACTATGGTGTTGAACGCTGAGCTGTAGTCAATGAATAGCATTCTCACAAAGATGTTCCTTTTGTCTAGGTGGGAAAAGGGCAGTGTGGAAGTGCAATAGAGATTGCATCATCTGTGGATCTGTTAGAGCGGTATGCAAATTGAAGTGGGTCTAGGGTTTCTGGGATAATGGTGTTGATGTGAGCCATGACCAGCATTTCAAAGCACTTCATGGCTATAGATGCGAGTGCTACGGGTTATGCAGGTTAGTGTTTTTGGGCACAGGGACGATGGTGATCTGCTTAAAACATGTTGGCATTACAGAATCGGACAGGGAGAGATTGAAAATGTCAGTGAAGACACTTGCCAATTGGTCAGCGCATGCTCGCAATACACGTCCTGGTAATCCATCTGGCCCAGCGGCCTTGTGAATGTTGACCTGTTTAAAGGTCTTACATTGGCTGCGGAGAGCGTCACTTCGGCTGAGGAGCGTAACCACAGAGTCTTCCAGAACAGCTAGTGTGCCCATGCATGCTTCGGTGTTATTTGCCTTGAAGCGAGCATAGAAGTAGTTTAGCTTTTTTGGTAGGCTCGTGTCACTGGCAGCTCTCAGCTGTGCTTCCCTTTGTAGTCTAATGGTTTGCAAGCCCTGCCACATCCGACGAGCACCGGTGCCGGTGTAGTACAGTTCAATTGTAGTCCGGTAATGGCACCTTGCCTGTTTGATGGTTCACAGGAGGGCATAGCGGGATTTCTTATAAGCTTCCGGGTTAGAGTCCCGCTCCTTGAAAGCGGCAGCTCTAGCATTTAGCTCAGTGCGGATGTAGTTGGTGAAACTAACACTGTAAAAGTGTGAAAAATAGATGGAATTATTATTTCCTGACAGTTGCTGGTTAAAATACAATCTTCACAGGACCTCCTAAATCAGTAGGCTTTGCATGGGTGGAGTGTCGGCTTGCCTGGTGACATCACCTGAATTAGTTAATAAACGAATAACAAAAAGCGTTCTGAACTACGGCTGTGGTGGTCATGAAATTCCGTCAGCCGGTGAATATCAAGCAAATAACTGTCGGTCTCATGTTAATTGACCATTCATGAACAAACATTTTGCGTTGCCTGGCTTCCACACAGCCTACAAGCCCCTGATGCAGACTTTTGGAACGTCTACATTTTAAAAAGTCTAATAAATCCATGTAATATAGCCAACACCTTCACAATAAATCCATTATTTTAGACAGGTCTAAAGAAGCATGATATGAAGAAAATTTGTATTTTCAGAAGAAATGAATAGCATACTCTGAGTTGTACTTATATTAGGTGCTGATGTGGCTATGCCAAATGGCTGTGGGCTACATTAGTTTATTTAGCAGACAAGATTTGTTTAGACTTCCGTGGCATTATTGTATAGTATGAAGAATATAATTGAACAAAGCTGAATAAAATAAAGGATATTTTCTCCAAACGATTGAGTGCACATACCGCTATTCTGTGTTAAGCAGTTAAAGAAATAGGTCTTCCTATATGCTTAATTTAAGAGTTATTAATGTAACTTTAGTTCTACAAATGTTGGGCTATACATTTTGATTTTTAAAAAGTTGCTTGAAAGGCATGAGCTCTGCTTAGATTTTTTGCACAGGCTGTGCACACCATCAGTCTGGATGGCTTCTGGGTTAAGTGGGCATTGTGTCAAGAAGCAGCGCAGTTGGTTTGTGTTTCGGAGGACGCACGGCTCTCGGCCTTCGCCTCTCCCTAGTCCGTACGGGAGTTGCAGCGATGAGAGAAGACTAACTAGCAATTGGATAACACAACATTTGGAAGAAAACTGGGTAAAAAAAAAAATATTGGGGGAAAAAGTAAAAGTATTTGGTTCTAAATATACTTAAGTATCAAATTCCATATATTAAGCAACGCGGAAGGAGCCATTTTCTTGTTTTAAAAATGTACAGATATCCAGTAGCATACTCCAACAATTAAGCATTTGTGTTTAGTGAGTCCACCAGATCAGAGGCACTAGGGATAACCACATATTCTCTTGATACGTGAAATTGGTCCATTTTCCTGTCCTGCTAAGCATAAAAATGTAACTAGTACTTTTGGGTGTCAGGGAAACCGTATGGAGAAAAATGTACATTACATTCTTTAGGAATGTAGTGAAGTAAAAGTAGTCCTTCTGGCCCTGCTGTAGCTCAGTTGGTAGAGCATGGCGCTTGTAACGCCAGGGTAGTGGGTTCGATCCCCGGGACCACCCATACGTAGAATGTATGCACACATGACAGTAAGTCGCTTTGGATAAAAGCGTCTGCTAAATGGCATATATTTATTTATATTTATTTAGGCTATTTTTTTTGGTGAACTATAGGATCCCCCAGATTTGTTTTTTTTTACATAAGTAATTACACAACTGGATACAAGTGAAGACAAACATCGGCGCCGCAACTGCGTGCGTGCTTATCAGAGGTGCATATTGAAGATATTGGAAGAACTGTCCACATTTACTTTGTCAGCCAACGAACAGCAAACGCACTAGCCTACGTCAATCTACTATCCTACATAGTACAAAAGTCGACCTATTTTATTCTGTGCAAGAAATAAATATTCCAAACAGTCTCGGGCGATGGATCCCAAATTAATACAAAACAACTTTTTTACGCAATGTGACTGACTCAACAGATCAGAACTTTTAGCTTAAAACATTGCTAAACTATTAGGCTATTTCTTCACATTATAAGAACAGCAATGCGCACATGGCAGTAGGCTAAAAGCGCAAATGTTCCATTAGCAGGAAAACACCATTATCAAAAGTGACTGCAAATGTGACTATGCATGTAATGCTTTTATTATAAAGGAACAATTTTATTATAAAAGGTGCATTTTTATGGTGAAACTTATCTTCCCCAAACTTGAAACTCATGCACTGCTTATGTATGTCAGTTCATGTGTTTAATGTGTCCACTTTAGTTGTGATACAAACCTCATCAAAACATATAGGCCTATGGGCTATAGGCTAAATGAGGTGTGCGACTAGGATTCAAAAAAGCAAAAAACAAACAAACATGGTTTCTTACCTTATGCTGGGCATCATTCACAAGTGGTAATATTGTCACCCATTAGACTATTTTTTATTTAATATAGTCTTTAAATATACAAAATAACATGTGAGAATTTTTGGGGGATTTAGAATGGACCATTATCATGCACCTGTCTCGAATCAGGGGCAGCGGGAAAAAAAATACATGTCGTGTATGCACTTAAATAGCGAATAGAGAACGCTTTTCCCGTGGTTCATTTTCATGCCAGGCAGGTAGGCTATACTCCTGTAGTAAAGACAAGCAGAGTGTTTAATATTAGGAAAGTTGATGAATAAATAAATATAGTAGGCCTAGCCTATAGAAAGCTGATGGGGTCCTCCTATTTTTAATAGAGGCCATCACTCTGTTTTTCTCCCGCAATTGCATAGCTTATAGAAACTAGATTTTCAATTGCATTGATCCCAGAGTGATTAAATGGACAATAGAGTGCTGAGTACCAGGCAGTTAGCAAGTTTGGTAGGCTGCTAATGACCATCAGCATCAGAACTTGGAGAAGCCTATTTACTGTGACTAAGTGTTCACGTGGAATTTGACTGCCTTTATGACTCGTGATCGCTGGTGTGGCGGTAATACGGTCACTGCAACAGCCCTATTCTGAACTTCTCTGCCAATAATAGCTCGTTTTCAGTTTTCCCCTGCTCACTCAGACCACGCCCAGACAGTCCTAGCAAAATTATTGCTTGAGAAATGGATTTATTTTTAGACCATTTTATTCAAAAACTATTGCAATAAGGTAATTAATTGTTTACCAGAAATGAATTTTTAGCCTGTCAAGCAAATTAATGAAATTGTGGATTGCAGCCAAGTGCACAATTTTCAGATACTTAAAAAGTTGAGAGATGTCAAATTCTTGTCAAATTCTTATTTATAATGACGGTCTACCAAAAGGCAAAGCACACATCACGACGAGACAACACTACATAAAGAGAGACCTAAGACGACAACACAGCATGGTAGCGACACATGGCAGCAGACCAACATGGAAGCAGCACAAAACAAGGTACAAACATTGTTGGGTACAGACAGCAGCACAAAGGGAAAGAAGGTAGATCACAATACATCACACAAAGCAGCCACAACTGTCAGTAAGTGTGTCCACGATTGAGTCTTTGAAGAGATTGAGATCAATCTCCAGTGTCCAGTGTAAGTGTTTGTTGCAGCTCGTTCCAGTCGCTAGCTGCAGCGAAATAAAAAGACGAGTGACCCAGGAATGTGTGCTTTGGGGACCTTTAACAGAATGTGAGTTAGTTTGGCAGGTGGGGTGAAAGAGCTATTACGATAGAGGAAACCAAGTCTAGATTCAACTTTAGCCTGCAGCTTTGATATGTGCTGAGAGGACAGTATACCGTCCAGCCATACTCCCTAGTACTTGTATGAAGTGACTACCTCAAGCTCTAAACCCTCACGAGGTAGTAATCACACCAGTGGGGTGAGGGGCATTCTTCTTACCAAACCACATGACCTTTGTTTTGGAGGTGTTCAAAACAAGGTTAAGGGCAGAGAAAGCGTGTTGGACACTAAGAAAGCTTTGTTGTAGAGCGTTTAACACAAAATCCAGGGAGGGGCCAGTTGAGTATACGACTATCATCTGCATATAAAGGGATGAGAGAGCTTCCTACTGCTTGAGCTATGTTGTTGAAGTAAATTGAGAATAGTGT
Source organism: Oncorhynchus gorbuscha (assembly GCF_021184085.1). NCBI lineage: Eukaryota > Metazoa > Chordata > Actinopteri > Salmoniformes > Salmonidae > Oncorhynchus > Oncorhynchus gorbuscha. The sequence goes on from NC_060188.1 coordinate 36,601,774, forward strand.
GGGGCCTAGGATTGAGCCTTGGGGTACTCCCCTGGTGACAGGCAGTGGCCGAGAGCAGATTTTCTTACTTTATACACTGCACTAGAGAGAAGTAGTTAGCAAACCAGTCCAAAGACCCCTCAGAGACACCAATACTACATCGCCGGCCCATAAGATTAGTCTACCGTATCAAAAGCTTTGGCCAAGTCAATAAAAAGAACAGCACAACATTGCTCAAAGGCAACATCATTGAGGACCTTTAAGGTTGCAGTGACTCATCCATAACCTGAGCAGAAACCAGATTGCATACCATAGTGAAAACTATAGACATCCAGAAAGCCAGTTAGTTGATTATTGACAAGTTTTTCAACACTTTTGATAAACAGAGCAAAATAGAAATAGGCCTATAACAGTTAGGATCAGCTTGATCTCCCCCTTTAAATAAAGGACAAACCGTGGCTGCCTTCCAAGCAATGGGAACCCCAGAAAGGAGTGGCAGGTTAAAAAAAGGTCAGGGATAGGCTTGGCGATGATCAAGGCAGCAAACTTAAAGGGACTAAACCATCTGACCCAGATGTTTTATTTGGGTCAAGTACCTCAGATTCAGTGACCGCCTGCAAGGAGAAACTTTGTAGCGGGGGAAAGAAGAGGGAGGAGCATCGGGGCTTGTCGCATTAGAAGGGGTGGTAGATGAGGAAATGTTGGACAGGCAAGGAGGCATGGCTGAGTCAAATAGGAATCCTGACTTAATGAAGTGGTGATTAAAGAGCTCAGCCATGTGCTAGTCAGCCTGAGTATACGTGTTGATATGCAACATTCTGATGAAGGCCATTGACAGCCTAAACATCGTGATTTTAATATTTAGATAAATAAAGTATGAAGTTGTTAATTGTGACCAAGAGTTCCCCCTACTCCAGTGGTCACAATTACATTCAGCCATGGGGCGTTTCTTTTCTTGAGCGGATGGTTGGGGGGCCGGAACATAAAACATTTGTACACTGCAAATTGACCGCATGAGGCCCAAAACGGATACACAGAGTACAAAACTTTAAGAACACCTGCTCTTTCCTTGACATAGACTGACCAGGTGAATCCAGGTGAAAGCTATGATCCATAATTGATGTCACTTGTTAAATATACTTCGTATCAGTGTAGGTGAAGGGGAGGAGACAGGTTGAAGAAGGATTTTTAAGCCTTGAGACATGGATTGTGTATGTGTGCCATTCAGAGGGTGAATGGTCAAGACAAAAGTTAAGTGCCTTTGAACAGGGTATGGTAGTAGGTGCAAGGCGCACCGATTTGTGTAAAGAACTGCGATGCTGCTGGGTTTTTCACACTCAAGTTTATCAAGAATAGTCCACCACCCAAAGAACATCCAGCCAACTTGACAACTGTGGAAAGCATTGGAGTCAACATGGGCCAACATAGGTTTAGGGCTAGTGGCGAGTTAGTTGAATCTCTATGAGCCATTTGTGAGGCACTAATCAAATATACCAAACAGTAAAGTTTTATGTGCAAAGCAAACATAACATATTTAACACAATTTTAGCAGGGCTCACCTGAAGGGTGTTGGTGAAGAAATCATGGTAGAACATGGGCCAGTCCTGGCGACCAATATCCACTATGACTTTACAGAGTTTGTTGCGTATGAAGAAGGGCATAGCTTTGTGCTGGGCCAGCAACAGCTTGGGCAGGCAGCTACGGATCTCCATTTTGTCCTGCGAGGCTACTCCCAGCCACATCTTATTGACCAGGTTCTGAAAAGGCAACAATGGGTAGATTTTCAGGTGTTATGACGACCACTTTGCATAACTTTATTTGAACTAGCCAAACACTTATAACTTATCATGATCATAACCATAATTAGGCCTATAATGGAATGAATTTCTATTGCATATTCATTCCAGTCATCAGCAACACACCACTAGGTTGGGTACATGTCTAATATCAATGTGTTAACAATAACAAGGGTTATAAAATGACTATGGGTTGAGGGAAATTCTCATTTTAACCTGTTGATCCTACCCCCCACTTTTTTGAACATTCTGTTAAAAATCGCGCAACATTTCAGCGACTTGCTACTCATGCCAGGAATATAGTATATGCATATGATTAGTATGTGTGGACAGGAAACACTCAGACGTTTCTAAAACTGGTTAAATCACGGCTGTGACTATAACAGAACGTGCGTTTAATCGAAAAGTGCAGGAAAATCTGATCACTGAAAATGGGAAAATATATCAATGCGCCACTTGCATGAATTGTCTATGGGAAAGCAAATTACCTGGAGCCGAGATTGCAATTCCTACAGCTTCCACACGATGTCAACAGTCTTGTCATTTGCCTAGGCTTTGTTTCTTGGTCAAACGAAGAAGAGACAGCCCATTTCTTCAGGTCTCCGACCGGATATTTTGGTTGAGATTTACCCGGACATTATTTCCAGACGTACAGCTATAGAATTACACATCGCGTCGTGATCAATTTGATCGCTTATTAACGTTTACTAATACCTAAAGTTGCATTACAAAAGTATTTCGAAGTGTTGTGAAAGTTTATCGTCGACTTTTTTTATTTTAAAAAATGACGTTACATTATAAGACGCTATTATTTTTCGTTGATTACACAGTCATCATAGATCGTTATCTAGGCTATATATGGACAGATTTAATCGAAAAAAGACCCAATAGTGATGTTTATGGGACATCTAGGAGTGCCAACAAAGAAGATCGTCAAAGGTAATGAATGTTTTATATTTTATTTGTGCGGTTTGTGTAGCGACGACTATGCTTATTATTTTGTTTACGTCCCCTGCGGGTCTTTTGGGGTGTTACATGCTATCAGATAATAGCCTCTCATGCTTTCGCCGAAAAGCATTTTAAAAATCTGACTTGTTGCCTGGATTCACAACGAGTGTAGCTTTAATTCAATACCCTGCATGTGTATTTTAATGAACGTTTGAGTTTTAATGAGTGCTATTAGCATTTAGCGTAGCGCATTTGCATTTCCAGATGGGACGCCTGCGTGCCAGGTAGGAGCAAGAGGTTAACAGATAATTTTAAACCTTTTTGGAAAAAAGTGTACATTGTGAGAAGCCTGGGGTGGGGTTAGCCATTAATTACTGTTCTGCATCGTAACACGATCATAAAATCCTAAAATGTTGCAACATTATGATCTGTCCAACACGTTTTCCGACAGTTTTTACATGTGCCATGGAAGTACTCTTGACGCTATATTATGCAGCCGTTATAGTCAGGTGTCAAAAGACTAAGAATACCGCAATATGTCACAATGCATGAATATATGCACTTATTGCATTATAATAATACATTTCATTTTAAGTGCTTTTCAAGACACCCAAAGTCACATACACAAGAAATTATATTGTCATAATATATATTTGGCAAGTTATGACACATGCTATGAAGCTTAATAACACTTATGAACAGTTATGGAGGACAGCTTATATCTTTGGGCTTTTAGTAACGTTCATAATTATAAATCACAGTGAGAAAAAAAATATTAAAGGGACACTTTTGGATTTTGGCAATGAGGCCCTTTATCTACTTCCCCAGAGTCAGCATTGGCTCATGAAACTACATCTAACTTCCTTTAAAAAAAATGGTATCAATGAGTTCATCAGACTCTGGGGAAGTAGATAAAGGGCCTCATGGCCAAAATCCAAAAGTATCCCTTTAATAATATACTGTAGGCTACAGAAACAATTGCAAAGGCCTACATAACCTTACATTACAGATGCTCTTTCCTAGAACCCAAAGAGGTACCCATAACACAGTTTAAGAAAACACTGCACAGGTCATAAGAATGTTTTAAGAGAAAATCCTGTGTTATGGCATGTTTAATATTGACGGCGGCACACTTTCGGAAATCATGATCAAACAGCTTATTTTCAAGATATATTGCCACTGGCCCCAGGGCTGACCACAAGATGCAGACTCATCCCAATCCCCAAAATAGTTCTTCATTAAAAGGCTATCACCAAAGTTCCTGAAGCATTAGTGATGGAAAATGTCTTCAAGTGTGGAGAGCCCTCAATTTTTGTTTCATCTAATAAGAAAATGATCCGGCAGTCCGTTTCTCGAGCCTAGCCCCTATAATACAACTTTTTTCCCCCCTTTAATATACAATTTTTATAAGAGGTGTGAATGTTTGAATGTTAAAACTAAATTGGGATGTGAATGTTTGCTTTCTCGAAAGCACGGCAACTAAACAGTCTCCTCTGTCCAAAAATACAGAATCTTGAGAGTCTGTTCATAGCGGAATTGAATCTTGACACATAGAAATGGGAGTAGACACTGGGAGGAATCAATTACTTTGAAGTCGGCTCACCACCACTTCATCATTGTTGTTAACAGTTGGAAAAAAGGTGACTGCAGCGAAGTCCTGTAAGGCAATACTATAAGAAGTTAAACGAGAAGGAAATGCAAACTTTGCGAGGTGGAATTGGGGTAATGTTAGTACAGGTGCAATGCTTAACCATCTGAAAGGAACGCACCATAAGACCCAAACCGTGGCTGGCAGCTGCATTGTGAATTCACATGGAATTTTATGAATTTTCGGATCATTTAAACGGAAAAATATATATTTGTAAATTGTTTAAACCTGTTATGATCGCAGCGATGCCCATACAGGGACCAAAATCAGGGGAAATTTCAGTGACAACTAAAAATACAACTTCGTAACATTAAACATTCTTGAAAATGCAAGTGTCTTACACCCTTCAAAAGATTAGAATCTTGGTAATCAAACTTTTTCCAATTTTACACCAAGTCACTTGGCTCCGTCATAACCTCACACGGTCTCTCCTATCATTGCTATGCAGACGACACACAATTAATCTTCTTTCCCCAGTCTGATGACCAGGTGGCGAATCGCATCTCTGCATGTCTGGCAGACATATCAGTGTGGATGACGGATCACCACCTCAAGCTGAACCTCGGCAAGACGGAGCTGCTCTTCCTCCCGGGGAAGGACTGCCCGTTCCATGATCTCGCCATCACGGTTGACAACTCCATTGTGTCCTCCTCCCAGAGCGCTAAGAACCTTGGCGTGATCCTGGACAACACCCTGTCGTTCTCAACTAACATCAAGGCGGTGGCCCGTTCCTGTAGGTTCATGCTCTACAACATCCGCAGAGTACGACCCTGCCTCACACAGGAAGCGGCGCAGGTCCTAATCCAGGCACTTGTCATCTCCCGTCTGGATTACTGCAACTCGCTGTTGGCTGAGCTCCCTGCCTGTGCCATTAAACCCCTACAACTCATCCAGAACGCCGCAGCCCGTCTGGTGTTCAACCTACCCAAGTTCTCTCACGTCACCCCGCTCCTCCGCTCTCTCCACTGGCTTCCAGTTGAAGCTCGCATCCGCTACAAGACCATGGTGCTTGCCTACGGAGCTGTGAGGGGAACGGCACCTCAGTACCTCCAGGCTCTGATCAGGCCCTACACCCAAACAAGGGCACTGCGTTCATCCACCTCTGGCCTGCTCGCCTCCCTACCACTGAGGAAGTACAGTTCCCGCTCAGCCCAGTCAAAACTGTTCGCTGCTCTGGCCCCCCAATGGTGGAACAAACTCCCTCACGACGCCAGGACAGCGGAGTCAATCACCACCTTCCGGAGACACCTGAAACCCCACCTCTTTAAGGAATACCTAGGATAGGATAAGTAATCCTTCTCACCCCCCCCCCTTTAAGATTTAGATGCACTATTGTAAAGTGACTGTTCCACTGGATGTCATAAGGTGAATGCACCAATTTGTAAGTCGCTCTGGATAAGAGCGTCTGCTAAATGACTTAAATGTAAATGTAAAATGGCTATTACAGAGAACAAATCCCATTCTTTTGTTTGAGAAGAGCAATCAACAACAGAAACATTTTCTGCCATGACAGTTTTTACACATTCACATCTGAAGGTAAGATTATGACTTTACATTCTGATATCTAGCTCTTATTTCTCTTCCTGAGGGTTCCAGTGATCAAATGAAGTACCGTTTTCTTTGATAAATTCATTTTTATAGCCTAAATCGAAACTGTGTAAACCGTTTGTGCCGTGAATTCCATCGCTATCAATTATTTACGGAGCATTCGAAGCGATTCCCCCCTGTAAACAATCGTTTATCTAGTCATGGTGGGTTTCAGTGCATTCCTCTGGATGTTTGCAACACAGCCAAACGTCATCGTTTTTTTGGCGGGGAGAATTGACCAAAGTGAGCTGATTTGAAGACAACGATAAATGACTACCTTACGCACCAATAATTTTAGCGAAGCTTCATTGATTGACTATATTTCTGCCCAATGACCACTGATCTTCTTGAAATCTAGCTGGGTAGATAGCCAATGAGCTGAGCTGAAGTAAACGCCAGTATGTAATGGTTTGGGGTTGGACCACAATTCCTTGTTTGTAATCGCATGCGCAGGGAACTCCATCCCGCCTTGACGACCAGAGGAGTTGCTGTAAGGCTTTTTACGCGCAGCTGTATTTCGGAAAGTTGTAGTTTCAACGATTTCATTGAAGATATCATGGCGAATAAATGAGGTAAAGCGAAGTCAAACTAAAGTAAAAGTGAGACAGATTTTTTTGTTTGAGGAATCTTGGAGTGTTATGATTCAAACGAACTGAGGAGCTGTTTCTGCAAGGACAATACGTACTTCTGGGCGGTTAAGTGCTAATGCCGTTTTATGAAATATTTAAAATATATATATTATATATATATATATATATATATAAAAATAAAAAAATCCAGGTAAAGCGAAGTAAAACGCTAAAGTAAAAGTGAAATATATAAAAAATATATATATTATATTAAAAAAAATATATATATTTTTTTTATATATTTCACTTTTACTTTAGAGTTTGACTTCGCTTTACCTGAAAAAAATAAAATAAATGAAATGTGTGGTTTGTTTGTTTGGGGGTATACATATACACACACACACACACACACACACACACACACACACACACACACACACACACACACACACACACACACACACACACACACACACACACACACACACACACACACACACACACACACACAACAATGGCCGGAGTTGAATGGAACAGCACTTCACCTTAGTGACTGTTTCCTCTGCTCTATACAATACATATGTTTATTTTATGTGATGATAAAAGGCTCATACAATAAATATTTTTTTAATGTTTTCTTTCACAGTGATAGCGACTCCGACTGGGAGCCCCCGGTGCCAAGCTGCCCGCTCTACCTGTGCCCCCAGTGGTGTTCATATGCCACAGTTCATTACTGCAGACATGACTGTGCCTCAGGGCCAAAAGGGCACAGCATGGAGGCATCGTCGTGTTCTGTGTCGCATGAAATGCGCCACTTGTTCAGTTTGCCTCTGCTTTAAATCAGAAAGAGACTGCTATGGGATATGGCACAGGCAGAAAAATATTATGATGAGGACTTCCAATGGGTGTCCTTTAACTTCTTCGATATAGGGGGTGTTCTTTTAATTTTTGGATAAAAAAACGTTCCCGTTTTAAACAAGATATTTTGTCACGAAAAGATGCTCGACTATGCATATAATTGACAGCTTTGGAAAGAAAACACTGACGTTTCCAAAACTGCAAATATATTATCTGTGAGTGCCACAGAACTGATGCTACAGGCGAAATCAAGATGAAATTTCAAACAGGAAATGGTCCAGATTTTGAAGGCGCTATGTTCCAATGTCTCCTTATATGGCTGTGAATGCGCCAGGAATGAGCCTACACTTTCTGTCGTTTCCCCAAGGTGTCTGCAGCATTGTGACGTATTTGTAGGCATATCATTGGAAGATTGACCATAAGAGACTACATTTACCAGGTGTCCGCTTGGTGTCTTCCGTCGAAATTATTGCGTAATCTCCAGCTGCGTGCATTTTTCCATTTGCTTCAGAGGAGAAACCCAACTGCCACGAATGATTTATCATCGAATAGATATGTGAAAAACACCTTGAGGATTGATTCTAAACAATGTTTGCCATGTTTCTGTCGATATTATGGAGTTAATTTGGAAAAAAGTTTGGCGTTGTAATGACTGATTTTTCGGGGGTTTTTCTTAGACAAACGTGATGAACAAAACGGAGCGATTTCTCCTACACAAATAAGCTTTTTGGAAAGACTGAACATTTGCTATCTAACTGAGAGTCTCCTCATTGAAAACATCTGAAGTTCTTCAAAGGTAAATGATTTTATTTGAATGCTTTGCTTGTTTTTGTGAAAATGTTGCCTGCTGAATGCTAGGCTTAATGCTATGCTAGCTATCAATAATCTTACACAAATGCTTGTGTAGCTATGGTTGAAAAGTATATTTTGAAAATCTGAGATGACAGTGTTGTTAACAAAAGGCTAAGCTTGTGAGCCAATATATTTATTTCATTTCATTTGCGATTTTCATGAATAGTTAGCTTGAGGCTATGATTACGCTCCCGGATACAGGATTGCTCGACGCTAGAGGTTAATTTTATTTATTTATTATTTTCTAATATTTTTTAAAACATGTTTTTGTGTGTGTGTGTGTGTTAGAATTGCTTTTTGATATGTTGTATATAGTTATTTGCACTGCTGTATATAGTTATAGGTCATTTCACCAATTCGACCACTTGGGTACATTTGGGCAACTTGTGTGGGACACCTGGGTGACTTCATGCTAAATGTCATGTAGCTCACCCATTCCTGAAGTTATCAGTCTCAAACTTTGCACACCTACAGTTGCTCTCTTGTGTTATCCATCAAAATTATCTCCAGCATCCTATTCTAGTACATGTGAAAGATGATACTACAACAATAAAAAACAGAAAACGTATGCTCTTTCTTTCTCTTTTCTTCCACCAGATCTACTGTGTTATATTCTCCTACATTCAATTAACATTTCCACAAACTTCAGAATGTTTCCATTCAAATGATACCAAGAATATGCCATTCAAATGATACCAAGAATATGCATATCCTTGCCTCTGGGGCTGAGCAGTTAGATTTGGGTATGTCTTCAGGCAGAAATTGAGAACAAAGGGAAGCAGCCATAACAGGTTAAACTAAGAAATTTTCTTCATTTGTGATATGCCTCATTTTATTTAACCCTTGTTTTACCAGGTAAGTTGACTCAACGACGTTAGGAAGTCAGCCATGCACTGATGTACATACAAAAATACAGACTAGAGTTAAGTTTCTTTTCACGAGGGAACTTCTTGTTTGGAGGTTCCAAAAATATATCTGCATAATGACTACAACGTTAATGTATTCAACAACAGTCATCAAACACCAATGAGCCTACACAAAGGACATGAATCCAAGAACCTCTTGGAGAGACCCATTTCCATGGAAACATGAGACCCTTATGATCATCAAGCAAAGTGATGTTGAAAACATGCACAGTACAAGTTCCAACAAACGGAATACAAATTCAAAACAAACGTACAAAATTCTAATTATGACGCTACAATCATCACCCAGGAAACTACTACTCTTGAAATAGTGTAGCCCATAGCTGCAAAAACCCATAGAAACAAAGCATGTCACCCTTCCACTGATCTAATCAAGCTTCACACCACTACCATGTCACAACAAGCTTATCCTTAAATACAGCTTTACCAATGGAACTATCAACAGGTTAGCTAATGTTAGTTTAGTATCAAATAAATTATAGTTTAAAGTCATGTATCTCCGAGCAAACTGATTTCTTTAACACGAGATCTCATGTTCTGAAAATGTCAATATGTGACATCTGCATTAAGTACTGAAAATGTCTTGAGTTTATTTATCAACAGAAAGCAGCCCAATTAAAATAACCATTGCTATGTAATGTTGTGCTATTATTAATCTTGGACACAGTGATGCGTTGTGAGGTCTGCACAACGCATCACGGGGGAAAACTACCTGCCCTCCAGGACACCTACACCACCCGATGTCACAGGAAGACCAAAATGATCATCAAGGACAACAACCACCCGAGCCACTACCTGATCACCCCGTTAGCATCCAAAAGTTGAGGTCAGTACAGGTGCATCAAAGCTGGGACCGATTGAAAAACAGCTTCTATCTCAAGGCCATCAGACTATTAAACTGCCATCACTAACACAGAGAGGCTGCTGCCTACATATACAGACTCGAAATCATTGGCCACTTTAATAAATGGATCACTAGTCATAAAAAAAAAAAAAACCCTTTAATAATGTCTACATATCTTACATTACTCATCTCATATGTATATACTGTATTTTATACCATCTATTGCATCTTGCCTATGGCGCTCGGCCTTCACCCATCCATATATTTATATGTACATATTCTTATTACAACCCTTTACATTTCGGTGTATTAGCTAGTTGTGAAATTGCTAGATAATACTTGGTAGATATTACTGCACTGTCAGAACTAGAAGCAGAAGCAATTCGCTACACCCACATTAACATCTGCTAACCATGTGTATGTGACCAATAACATTTGATTTGATTTCGACTATTCATAACATTCACCAAATTAACTTACCTCAAATACTGTGAGACTGTACATCATCACATACTCATTGCGAGTGTTGGAGAGGAAGTACAAGCAGTGGCGCCAAGCTCCCATCTGCTGAGCAAAGTTATTCAGCAGCTCTTCTGCAGAAAGGGCAGAAATAAAGGAAGCACATGATATATATATTTTTTTTTTAGTCACTTCAAGTCATTGCTTACATAAAAAAGGTAATTATGACAACTTTTCACAAATATAATAACATTTATATAGTGCTTTTCATAAGAATGTCAAAGAGCTTAAAATGCAAAAAACAAGCAACACATCATCATGAGAAGCTTAGCTAGTTAGACTTGGCCTCTATTGGTTGACCTGAGTGCATGCATGCTCTAATGATGGAGAGAAACAGTTCATGACATGATCAGAGGAAGATGGTCAGGGCGACAGTTGATGAGTCTAGTGCAGGACTACTCTGGGAACCAGTCTGTTGTGTTGCTACTGGACCTCTCCTCCTTCACAATGTGCAGCACCCACTTGGATGATGTCTCAGCAGCTCTGTGCGCCAGAAAGCTCACCAAACACAGTTCAGAGTAGTAGCCCTTCGTCCTCACTACGAGCCTTTTGCCTCAGCACTGAATTATTTTACTTTACAAATATGAGGATATATCTGTCATTAAAAATGCATCCGCACTCTATAGCAAATAAATATAAAAAGTTCTGCAAACTGGCCACCATTTCGCCACCAAATGTTGAATGAATGCAATTATCATGGAACTTTGAACCAACATAGCAGTACCCATTACAATTTTAAAATCACATATCAAGTGCACCACAGTACATGGCTCTGGTCCATCCTACTATAATGCTAAATTTCATAAGGGTGGCAAGACTTGCTCAGATGGTTGCACAACAATACTTTTGAATATTAAAGTTTCTGCACCCATATCAAATTTGGCACGGTAGTAGCACCAGTGCCACACTCACCAATCTCTCTCTTGCGCTCGTTGGTTGTACAGCTGTGGAAGAACTCTGTCATGAGACTCTCCAGAGCGCGCAGTGAGCTCTCCTCTGATGCCTGCCGGATCAAAGGAGGAAGGGAGCGAGGAATGATAGAAAGGCGGGGAATAGGAATTGGAAAATATGAGCGATAGGTAGAGAGCTTTAAGAAAAAATTGTTAGTTTATCAGAGTTAAGAATGTGACCTTAACTCACTCCACAGCTAGCTTACAATTGTGCCAATGGAGCTAGCGAATTGGATCGTTTTCTTTAGCTCAATTGGTTGGTACGTTGTCAAAGGGGTGAGTGTTTGCGATCAGAGGATCACTAGTTGGAGCCCGGTATGGGGACAGGGACAGTGGAGGAAACTACCCTGTTAGCTACACACTGACAACAGTTTCATTAAGCCAGGAATGCACTACATGATTTTGGCCACGATTTAGTTTGACATCAGAGAATAAATCCCGATGTTGTTGCCTACTCGGGGCGTGCGGCTCTCACCGACGCTCATTGAATGTGAGTGGGTCAGAGAGACAATCTAGGGGCTACCGATCCAGTCTTTGAGCAGTACGGATAATTTCAAACATGTTTGATTTTATCGGCACAAAATCTGCAATGCTGTTGTAGTGTGAGATATGCAACGAAAGATTTTGAACAGTGATCAGGAAGAGCCAATGAGAGCTCGCCAATGTGATGATAATGTTGTAACACATCACCCAAAATGTGTAGACTCTCGAGCATGGGCAATGACTACTACTAGTATGCGTTTGTAGCCTTTAACCAAAGCATCAAATTGTTACAGCTCTGAAGTTCACAAGCAATGTTATTGAATTCAAAATGTATAGGCTACACACACTACATGACCAAAAGTATGTGGACACCTGCTCATCAAACATTTCATTCCAAAATCAGGGTCATTAATATGGAGTTGGTCGCCCCTTAGCTGCTCCACTCTTCTGGGAAGACTTTCCAGTAGATGATCAAACATTGCTGTATGGACTTGTTTCCATTCAGCCACACGAACATTAGTGAGGTTGGGCACTGATGTTGGGTGATTAGGCCTGGCTCGCAGTCATCCCAAAGGTGTTCGATAGGGTTGAGGTCAGAGCTCTGTGCAGGCCATTCAAGTTCTTCCACACTGATCTCGACAAACCATTTCTGTATGGACCTTGCTTTATGCACGTAGGCATTGTCATGCTGAAATAGGAAAGGGCCTTCCCCTTTCCTAGTTGGAAGCACAAAATTGTAGAATGTCATTGTATGCTGTAGCATTAAGATTTCCCTTCACTGGAACCAAGGGGCTTAGCTCGAACCATGAAAAACAACCGCAGACCATTATCCTTCACAGCTGGCACTATGCATTGGGGCAGGTAGCATTCTCGTGGCATCCTCCAATCCCAGATTTGTCTGTCGGAATGCCAGATAGTGAAGCGTGATTCAACACTCCAGAGAAGGTGTTTCCATCTTTCCGGAGTCCAATAGCAGCAAGCGTTACACCACTCCAGCCGCAGCTTGGAATTGAACATGGTGATCTTGGGCTGCTCGGCCATGGAAACCCATTTCATGAAGCTGCTTCCAGATGCAGTTTGAAACTCAGTAGTGAGTGTTGTAACCAAGGACAGATGGTTTTTACTCACTTCAGAACTCAGTGGTCCCATTCTGTGAGCTTGTGTGGCCTACCACTTCGCGGCTGAGCCGTTGTTGCTCCTAGACATTTCCACTTCACAATAACTGCACTTACAGTTGACCAGGGCAGCTCTATTTAACCTTAATTTAACTAGGCAGGATGAACTGACTTGTTGGAAAGGTGGCATCCTATGACAGTGCCATGTTGAAAGTCACTGAACTCTTCAGTAAGACCATTCTACTCCCAATGTTGGTTTAAGGAGATTGCATGGCTGTGTGCTCGATTTTATACACCTGTCAGCAACAGGTGTGGCTGAAATAGTAGAAACCACTAATTTGAAGGGCTGTCCACATACTTCTGTATATATAGTGTATTTCAACTCTGTATGGCAGGTGTGAATGTCTGACTGAAAACATTTACGAGGCTGCATTTGAGCCACAGCTCATTCTAACTACGTTAAAATGAAATCACAATTATTTTTGCAAGACAGCGTGGTATCGAGAATCCTCACGACCTAGTGAAAAATCTTGTGACCTCCATCTGTGCCACATTGTTTAGTCTGCGCACCTCTACGTTGGGGACGATGACGAGAGGAATGACGATCGTTTAATGTGAGAGGCTCAACAATGTTAGGATTTTGAAAGTCATGTGGTGTATACACAGCTTTAGGGGCAGTAAGGTCAAATGCATGTCACAAATTCATCCAAATTGCATAGGGCCCTGGACAGATGCTTCACTGTGACGCATATGGATAATACTCACTAATTTCCTCATCGCATTGGTAATTTCCACTCAACTGCCATTCATAATCATAGTATAATGGTATGCACTAAACTAGCAGCAAAGGGGGTCTGTAATGACAACTAAAATGTCAATTCACTATTTAAGAGAGAATTGTTCAATTATTAGCATTTGAGTAAGGAAGGACAGTATAGCAAAATGGAATATAGTGATTCCTCTGCATATCTGAAGCATCTTGCAGATCAAAAGGCCCGAATTCTTCAAATGGGCCGCAACATGCAAGGATTACTCAATGCAAATATTTGGTCTTGCAAGATGGGCGTCTTGTGTCGCAGACAGACGAATTCGACACACATCCCGGAAACCAGGTAGCCTACTCATATGTGGACCACAAACAAGAACCGTTATCTTGTGCGACAGGGTTTGAATGCTCTTTAAAATATATCTCCTTCCAGAATTATGGAATTATATACTGGGAAAATATCGTTGAATAGATAAATTAGAAAGCTTTAAAGATATACGCCACATTTGACTATACCGGTAACTAACACATGCAAATAATGAGTGTAATAAATGGATATGACTCAATACTAAGGGTTTCACATTTTCATAAAAATATTATATAACGTTACTCAGTAAAGGAGACAATTTCTGTTTAGTTATCCCTTTGCTTTAGTCTACAACATCTATTTCTACATTGTCCGCTATGTATTGGATTCTTAATAGTATCCATTTCCTGATATGTTAGTTAATTAGCTAGTTAACTGTAATGTGGCAAACCAAAACCCATACTCACCATGTTCGGAGTTAATTTTGATGGCTCTCTAGACGTCCAATAAATATTTGTAGCAAGCAGGCTACTTGTGTTGGCTACACCGGCAGAGGCTCATGTTGTGGCAATGGGCCCACTCGCGACTACAAGACACCGCGACATTGCATCATAAAAATGCAGGAAAAGTCATTTATTATTCTAGATGTCGATACAATGTATGGCTTTTTAAGAGACGACCCTTGCTATTGTTGATAATGTTGCTACACGGGGTTTAGTGGAGGTGAACCAGACATGTAGCTAAGTCTGCCTAGCTGTTGCAGTGGGAATCCCGGTTAAAAATAAAGCACGCATTAAAGATTGTCTGTTTGACGGGTTTACGTCGTAAGTGCTCCGGAAAATCTGATACAAACTGAATTTACAGCATCGTGCTTGTTCCTGTTTTCTGTGTTATTCTCCTGAAGCGGCTCTGCCCAGACCCAGTGTTAGCTTTGGCTAAGCTAACTGGTTGCTTTTGAGCTGCTGTACTGAGCCTGAGGCCTTGAAGTCGCAACTTCCTCCCGGTGAATCAGCCCCTCCCCACCGGAAGTAACATTTTAATCTTGAGCCGGATGAGTCCGCCGGCCACAAACAAAATATAGCGTATTACATTAAATATTTTCACAAGACTCTCTCTATTTGCAAACGTCCCACTAAGGTTGGCACATTTAGAATAGGAATTATGTTATCAATTTACAGCACACACACATCAAGATCAACCCCACATGCTTCCCTCCACCCCATCAGAACCTTGGCCCCATGCACTTTTTTCTTTCTTTGAAGATACTCAGCAATATAAGGTTTGTTAAATGCCCATTACCCCCAGAAATGTCTGAGTGATGCATCAGAGCAGTGACACCGGTGTACCAAAAATGAGATCTGAGACGCTGAGACACTAGTCTGAATCTCAGCCATCATCTGGCTCTGACTGCCATTGTCTGGAGTGGCCCGAGTGGGCTTTATAAACCCACATTAATCTTTTCAGTTAGACGCTGTTTCTGTCTGCAGAGGGCTAAATAAACACACCAATCTTAAATCAGAATCAGGCACACAAGGAGCCCCTGGGGAATGATGGACTCACCATAATAATGTATGCCTGATCAGGTGTGTTTCCCCCCAAATCATCCTATGTCCTTTGCCTAGTGCTAAACAAACTCACTCCAGATCTATATATTTTTGTATGTCACATACAACGCCAAAAAAAGGTTGACTTTTGATGATCTGGTGAAAACTCAATCTTATTAGTCTTAAAAACGTTGAAGCTACAATCTAGCTCTTAACTGAGGGCTTGGTTTGATTGGTATCGATGCGTGGGTTAAATCACTGTGGAAGCCATAAAAAACACATTAGTATTTGTATTTATTAGCGATCCCCATTAGCTATTGCCAAGGCAGCAGCTACTCTTTCTGCGGTCCAAAGACATTAAGGAAATTTCAATACACATGAAAAAAAAACAGTTTATCATAACATTAGTACACCAGTACATATGTATAATACCACCATACAACAATATTACAATGTACATGTGTGTAGAGCGTTTGTGATAGCGGCTGTGTGCATACATATTACAACCTATGTGTTTGCTCCATAACTTGTTACTTCATACACCTTATTCAGAACCCTAGACTTTTTTACATTTTTTTGTTACATTACAGCCTTATTATAAAATGTATTTTTTCTCCTCAATCTACACACAATACCCTACAAAGCAAAAACTGGTTTAGAATATCTGTAAATGTATTAAAAATAAAAACTGAAATATGACATTTACATAAGTCTTCAGACCCTTTACTCAGTACTTTGTTGAAGCACCTTTGGCAGAGATTACAGCCTTGAGTCGTCTTGGGTATGACGCTACAAGCTTGGCACACCTGTATTTGGGGAGTTTATCCCATTCTTCTCTTCAGATCCTCTCAAGCTCTGTCAGGTTGGATGGGGAGCATCGCTGCACAGCTATTTTCAGGTCTCCCCAGAAATGTTCGATCGGGTTCAAGTCCAGGCTCCGGATGGGCTACTCATGGACATTGAGATTTGTCCCAAAGCTACTCCTGCGTTGTCTTGGCTGGTCGTTGTCCTTTTGGTAGGTGAACCTTCGCCCCAGTCTGAGGTCCTGAGCGCTCTGGAGCAGATTTTGATCAAGGATTTCTGTACTTTGCTCCGTTCATCTTTCCCCTTGGTCCAGACTAGTCTCACAGTCGCTGAAAAACATCCCCACAGCATGATTCTGCCATCACCATGCTTCAGATGTGATGCCAGGCATTCAGGTCAAAGACTTAAATCTAGGTTTCATCAGACCAGATAATCTTGTTTTTCATGGTCTGAGAGTCTTTAGATGCCTTTTAGTAAACTCCAAGCAGGCTGTCATGTGCCTTTTAATGAGGAGTGGCTCCTATCTGACCACTCTCCCATAAAGGCCTGATTGGTGGAGTGCTGCAGGGGTTGTCCTTCTGGAAGGTTCTCCCATCTCCATAGACAAACTCTGGAGTTCTGTCAGAGTGACCATTGGGTTCTTGGTCACCTCCCTGACCAAGGCCCTTCTCCCTGATGGCTCAGTTCTAGGAAGAGTCTTGGGGGTTCCAAACTTATTCTATTTAAGAATGATGGCGGCCACTGTGTTCTTTGGGACCTTCAATTCTGTAGAAATGTTTTGGTACCCTTCCCCAGATCTGTACCTCGACACAATCCTGTCTCAGAGCACTACAGATAATTCCTTTGACCTCATGGCTTGGTTTTTTTCTTTAACATGCACTGTCAACTGTGGGACCTTATAAACTCAGCAAAAAAAGAAATGTCCCTTTTTCAGGACCCTGTCTTTCAAAGATAATTAGTAAAAATCCAAATAACCTCACAGATCTTCATTGTAAAAGGTTTAATCACTGTTTCCCATGCTTGTTCAATGAACCATAATCAATTAATGAACATGCACCTGTGGAACGGTCATTAAGACATTAACAGCTTACAGACGGTAGGCAATTAAGGTCACAGTTACAAAAACTTAGGACACTAAAGAAGCCTTTCTCCTGATCTGAAAAACACCAAAAGAAAGATACCCAGGTTCCCTGCTCATCTGCGTGAATGTGCCTTAGGCATGCTGCAAAGAGGCATGAGGACTGCAGATGTGGCCAGGGCAATAAATTGCAGACCACGTGTAACAACACCTGCACAGGATCGGTACACCCAAACATCACATCTGTGGGCAGGTACAGGATGGCAACAACAACTGCCCGAGTTGCACCAGGAACACACAATCCCTCCATCAGTGCTCAGACTGTCCGCAATATGTTGCGAGACTGGACTGAGGACTTGAAGGCCTGTTGTAAGGCAGGTCCTCACCAAACATCACCGGCAACAACGTCGCCTATGGGCACAAACCCACTGCCGCTGGACCAGACAGAACTGGCAAAAAGTGTTATTTTAATTTTTTTTACTAGGCAAGTCAGTTAAGAACAAATTCTTATTTTCAATGACGGCCTAAGAACAGTGGGTTAACTGCCTTGTTCAGAGCAGAACGACAGGTTTTTACCTTGTCAGCCCGGGGATTCGATCTTGCAACCTTTCGGTTACTAGTCCAATGATCTAACGACTAGGCTACCTGCTGCCCTCTTCACTGACGAGTCATGGTTTTGTCTCACCAGGGGTGATGGTCGGATTCAGGTTTAACGTCGAAGGAATGAGCGTTACACCGAGGCCAATACTCTGGAGCGGGATTTGGTGGTGGAGGGTCCGTCATGGTCTGGGGCGGTGTGTCACAGCATCGTCGGATTGAGCTTGTTGTCATTGCAGGAAAACTTCACACTGTGTGTTACAGGGAAGACAATCCTCCTCCCTCATGTGGTACCCTGCCTGCAGGCTCATCCTGACATGATCCTCCAGCATGACAATGCCACCAGCCATACTGCTCATTCTGTGTGTGATTTCCTGCAAGACAGGAATGTCAGTGTTCTGCCATGGCCAGCGAAGAGCCCGGATCTCAATCCCATTGAGCACGTTTGGGCTCTGTTGGAACGGAGAGTGAGGGCTTTGGCCATTCCCCCCAGAAATGTCTGGGAACTTGCAGGTGCCTTAGTGGAAGAATGGGAATACATCTCACAGCAAATCTGGTACAGTCCTTGAGGAGATGCATTGCAGTACTTAATGCAGCTGGTGGCCACACCACATACTGACTGTTACTTTTGATTTTGACCCCCCTTTTGTTCAGGGTCACATTATTCCATTTATGTTAGTCACGTCTTTGGAACTTGTTCAGTTTGTCTCAGTTGTTGAATATTGTTACGTTCATACAAATATTTATACATACACATGTTAAGTTTGCTAAAAATAAATGCAGTTGACCGTGAGAGGATGTTTCCTTTTTTGAGTTCATTGACAGGTGTGTACCTTTCCAAATCATGTCCAATCAATTGAATTTACCACAGGTCGACTCCAATCACGATGGAGAAACATCTCAGGGATGATCAATGGACACAAGATGCACCTTTGCTCAATTTCATGTTTCCTAGGAAAGGGACTGAACACTTATGTTTATAAGGTATCTGGTTTTTATTTTGAATAAATTTGCTAAAATTTCTAAAACCTGTTTTTGGCTTTGTCTTTATGGGGTATTGTGTGTAGATTGAAGAGGATATGTTTATATTAAATCATTTTAGAATAAGGCTGTAACGTAACAAAATGTTGAAGAGGTTTTTAAAGATGTCTGGATTGTACCATGTGCTTGGTAGTTTATCTGTTGACAGGTTCATATACTCAGACGGCATCTCACTCCGTGGTCTTTTCTCAATTCCTATCACGAAGAGTTTTGAAATCAACCACACCCCCTTTGAAACAGCTGTTTTCAAAAGGCGAGGAGAGGACGGAGGCAAGGAATTGAGAAAATCCAATTGAGAAAAGGTCCCTAACTACCAATTGAACACTGTGAGGAGTGGGTCTCAGTCAGCAACTTGTGTCAACCCATGTAGATGAAAATGTTTTGTCCCTCCTCCTCAGACTACCAATGGTTTCTTCCATCATACAAACGCTCATGCTTATGTCTCATGTCTTCCTGGTCCAGACAGTTACTTGGTTCTCTCACTTTCAGTTCAAACTGGTGATTTCAACTCTTTAGGTACATGTAGCACAGCACTCCCTGCTGGCAGTCTTTGGGCCTGCATGGTATAGGCCCAAGCTCTGTCGACACCATCTCCTTCAATCCTGCATGGAGTCCACTCAGTGAAGGGAAACCTACCAGCTACGACCAGGGCGTCATCTGGAAGCTCAGCCTCCATCTTCTCCTGCAATAAAGAGAGCTAGGCAAACACATACACACATATTCATCCAGCTGTCTGTTTTTCAAATCAGTTGGCTTGCAGCTGTCTATTCATTTATAGCTAGCTAACAGGTGTTTTTGTTCCGGCAGCCAGATGATATGGGAATTGACCCCTCAAAATCGTCATGCTATGCTCCATCTTACTGAGCAAATGGTTTGACCGCTATGGCTGAGTATCTGTATCGTCTGCACACATTAATTAATAATGTGTGTCAATGCAAAAAGACTTACCACGCTGGGGGCCAAAAACACAGTAACATTCTTACACTCAGTAAGGTCCACCTGGAATGAGAAATGCAAATATCATCATCCAAAAAACTCTGGGCCCGAACAATAAAGCTTGGTAAAACAACTAGTAGTAACTCTTTGTGGAACTAGTAATAGTGAAAAAGGTATAAAATATGTGGATGAGTTTTACCAACAACCAAACATGTGAACTCAACTCAAAACTTAATCATCCCCTAGCCCCTGCCCCCTGGACATGTATGTAGTTTTAAATAATTGGATTGGTGTAAGCAACATGCTGAAAATTCCAACAAGCCTATCAGAGTGCAAGATTAAGCTATTGGCCATATAGTTTACCTATCTAATCCTCTTAGATCTGAAGTGAAGAAGCTAGCAGTTGGTATGGGGTTGGGAAAAAGACACACAACATCTGCCTGTTTCACACCTTCCAGAGGTCTTCCTGCCGATACGACACCTTCCCATAATGGCCTGCTCTCCATGCGTGGAAGTTAGCTAGACGAACTAACCAGGGGTTGAGTTCGTATCCTACTGTGGGACCAAAGCCGTGTTTGTGTGCTTCCAGCACCTGAAAAGATAAAAACATGAACTTGGTTCTCAACAAAAGGTACCGTTTCTCTCTCTTTCACACATGCACACACACACCTTGTGGACACCAAAGCCCTGTTGCAGCTTACAGATTCAGCATACACAGATACCCATTCCATATCTGCAGGGGCACGCCCAAACTTAAAATTAGAGCTGGGCGATATGTTAAATTAATTAGATAAATTTGAATGTACAGTTGAAGTCGTATGTTTACATACACCTCAGCCAAATACATTTAATCTCTGTTTTTCACAATTCCTGACATTAAATCCAAGTAAAAATTAATTGTCTTAGGTCAGTTAGGATCACCACTTTATTTTAAGAATGTGAAATTATGTTTCTATATGATAACAATAGCCTAATATATTTACATGCCATAAACTATTGTTTTTTTAACAGTTTCACTAATTAATTCTAATTAACTTAATCCTTTGAAGAGGGGGATGACCGCAGCTGCTTTCCAATCTTTGGGAATCTCAGACGACACGAAAGAGAGGTTGAACAGGCTAGTAATAAGGGTTGCAACAATTTCGCGCAGATATTTTTTTTAGAAAGAAAGGGTCCAGATGGTGTAGCCCGGCTGATTTGTGGGGGTCCAGATTTTGCAGCTATTTCAGAACATCAGCTGACTGGATTTGAGAGAAGGAGAAATGGGGAAGGCTTGGGTGAGTTGCTGTGGGAGGTGCAGTGCTGTTGACCGGGGTAGGGGTGGCCAAGTGGAAAGTATGGCCAGCCGTAGAAAAATGCTTATTGAAATTCTCAATTATAGTGGATTTATCGTGGTGACAGAGTTTCCTATCCTCAGTGCAGTGGGCAGCTGGGAGGAGGTGCTGTTATTCTCCATGGAGTTTACAATATCCCAGAACTTTGAGTTTGTGTTGCAGGAAGCAAATTTCTGGTTGAAAAAGCCAGCCTTGGCTTTTCTAACTGCCTGCGTATATTGGTTTCACTTTAATTATACAACAAATCTTATTTAGAGTTGATATATTGTGAATCGGCCATAAGTTTGAAGAAATATATACATATGATTTTTAAGCCACATCGCTCAGCCCTACTTACAATCCTGCCATCACCGGAGCCCAAGTCCACAAGGTTACCATGTCGACCACTCAGCAGTGCCATCACATTCCGCACTTGTTTCTTGCTGGCGGGGAGATAGGGCACCTGCAGAAAATATCGTAACCCACATCGGTTATCAGAACTAGGAGACAGAAATGTCTTTAACACTTTACTTAAAAGCCTACAGATGCAATGTACTACGATGAGGTTATAATGCATTGTAATTGTTGTCATGAGCATGTATAACGCCCTTATGTCTTATAAAGGCGTCAGCATGCTTCAGTTCGGCTGACCTCAGCTAGTCGAACCGAACGAAGGTGCTCACATATTCCCTTAAAATACCTTCACTTGAAAAACAAGAAAAATGCAGCATTGGTACCGTGTGGCTTAGTTGGTAGAGCATGGTGTTTCCAACACCAGAGTTATGGGTTTGATTCCCACGGGAGACAAGCATGAAAATATATGCCCTCATTACTGCAAGTTGTTCTGGATAAGAGTGTCTGCTAAATTACTCCAGTCCTTGGGGCCTAATTGGTCACACATCTTTTCCCCAGCCCCAGCGAACACACCTGACTCCAATAATCAACTAATGATGATCTACAGTTTAGAATGCAATCAGTTTGACACCACTCCGGCCCCCCAAGGACTGGAGTTGCTCATCCCCGTCTTATAATCATCTCATAATGATTCTGATTTAATAAAAAAATAGCAATTGTGAATAGTACATCCATTTTGGGACTTTTACATTTAATAATAAACCCACAGATTCTCAAAGAATATGACTTATTAAATCCTCATGAGCTCAGTTCAACTGTCGTGCGTAACCCAGCAGAATCCAAAATATAAGCTTATTTTACTTCACTGTTTGTGAACAATTTCATTGTAAACAAACACTGTATAGCGTCATGGTTAAACCTATAATTTTGGTCTCATGGATGGTCAGTCCTGGCATCCATAGCTCTGCCTATGAATTTGAGAGTGGTTACTGATTATATTTCTCCAGCCCCATCCCACAGCTGTTAACCAAAACAGTGCGGGTAGCCCTCTTTGTTATTGAACGGAGCTTTCCCATTCAAAAATGTGATATAAAGACAGGAATAGCATATTATAAGCCTTATTATAAGACATTATAAAGGCTCATATTATGAAGCATTATACCTGGATGCTTTAAAGTGAAGCGTAAACTATAGAGCCAACACAATTCCCCAATCCTCATGACAGAAAGACAAGTCGGATCTACATAATATACACTGAACAAACATATAAAACGCAACATGTAATCTGTTGGTCCCATGTTTCATGAGCTGAAATAAAAGATAGCAGAAATGTTCCATATGCACAAAGAACTCATTTCTCTCAAATTGTGCAAAAATGTGTTTACATCCCTGCTAGTGAGCAGCTCTTCTTTGAGAAGATAATCCATCCACTTGACAGGTGTGGCATATCAATAAGCTGATTAAAACAGCATGATCATTACAGAGGCACACCTTGTGCTGGGGACAATAAAAGGCCACGAAAATGTGCAGTTTTTTCACACAACACAGTGCCACAGATGTCTCAAGTTGAGAGAGCATGCAATTAGCATGCTGACTGCAGGAATATCCACCAGAGCTGTTGCCAGATAACATTAAAATTAATTTCTCTATCATAAGCCACCTATAGCACCATTTTAGAGAATTTGGCAGTATGTCCAACCAGCCTCAACCGCTGACCACATGTGTGCCATTGTGTGTGCGAGCGGTTTGCTGATCAACGTTGTGAACAGTGCCACATGGTGGCTGTGGGGTTATGGTATGGGCAGACATAAGCTACAGACAACGAACACAATTGCTTTTATCAAATGGCAATTTGAATACACAGAGATACCGTGATGAGATCCTGAGGCCCATTGTCATGCCATTCATCTGCTGCCATCACATGTAGACATGATAATGCACGGTCTCATGTCGCAAGGATCTGTACATAATTCCTGGAAGCTAAAATGTCCCAGTTCTTCCATGACCTTCATACTCACGAGACATATCACCCATTGAGCAGTCCACCTGGTCGTGCTGCTGCTCCAGTTTCAACTGTTCTGCCTGTGGCTATGGAATACTGACCTGTTCACCGGACGTGCTACCTTGTCCCAGACATGCTGTCTTTAACTCTCTAGAGATGCCAACTGACATTTACTCCTGAGGTGCTGACCTGTTGCACCCTCTACAACCACTGTGATTATTATTATTGTATCTATGAACATTTGAACATCTTGGCCATGTTCTGTTATTATCTCCACCCAGCACAACCAGAAGAGACCTTGGCCACCCATCATAGCCTGGTTTCTCTCTAGGTTTCTTCCTAAATTCCCAGTCTTTCTATGGAGTTTTCCCTAGCCACTGTGCTTCTACACCTGCATTCCTTGCTGTTTTAGGGTTTTAGGCTGGGTTTCTGTACATCACTTTGTGACATCAGCTGATGTAAGAAGGGCTTTATAAATACATTTGATTGATTGAGCAAGTTTGGGATGCTCTGGATATGGGGTGGCAGGGTAGCCTAGTGGTTAGAGCGTTGGACTAGTAACCGGAAGGTTGCAAGTTGAAACCCCCGAGCTGACAATGTACAAATCTGTCGTTCTGCCCCTGAACAGGCAGTTAACCCACTTTTCCTAGGCCGTCATTGAAAATAAGAATTTGTTCTTAATTAACTGACCTGCCTAGTTAAATAAAGGTAAAATTAAACAAATGAAAAAAAAATATCCAGCAACTTCGCACAGCTATTGAAGATTAGTGGGACAACATTCCACAGCCCACAATCAACCGCCTGATCAACTCTACGCAAAAGAGATGAGGTATGAGGTGGTCATACCAGATACAGACTGGTTTTCTGATCCACGCCCCTGCATTTCTTTTAGGCATCTGTCACCAGTCATGTTAAATCCATAGATTAGGGCCTAATGAATTTATTTAACGTGACCGATTTCCTTATATGAATAGTAACTCGGTAAAATCTTTGAAATTGTAATATTTATATTTTTGTTCAGTATATTTGTATTTGATGATTCTGTAATTGAATTGCACCCCAGTGAAAACGACCCAGGTCTTACCTGTAACCTCAGAGGGACTTTTCGAAATCCCGGCATGAGAACCCCTGCCCACATGGCATAGACAGCTAGCCCTGTGCCAGCAGTTATCTGGACAATTCCCCAAGCACCTAGATGTTTCTCCTTGAACTCCGCAAGAAACTCTTCCGGACTGTCCTCTTCCATACTTGAAATACAAAAAATATATATTTTAGCAATAAAGAAATGTGTTATATTTAAGCAATATGAACAAAATACAACGGCTAAGGGCTGTTCATAAGCACGAAGCAGCGTGTTGTGCCTGGACACAGCCCTTAGTCGTAGTATATTGGCCATATACCACAAACCCCAGAGGTAACTTAATGCTATTATAAACAGGTTACCAACATAATTTGAACAGAAAAAACATTGGTTTGTCATACCCGTGGTATAGAGTCTGATATGCCACGGCTTTCAGCATCCCGGAGCCAAACTACCCAGTTTATAATATGCAGTTAGTATAGCCTAGTAGTGTCTAGTCCTGTTGCAGCACATAATCTAATTCTTTATCAGGGCTATCAATAAACCTGGAATATTGAAAGATGCTAGCTAACAACACATTTTTGTTCTGGAAAAACATAATTGAATGGTGTTATATCTTTGTATGACTCAGTTTTTACAGGCTGTTTTTTATAGGCTAGTTTATTACAAATGACATTCATAAACTTTCAACATACAGTGCATTCGGGAAGTATTCAGACCCTTTTGACTTTTTCCACATTTTGTTACGTTACCGCCTTATTCTGAAATGGATTAAAAAAATATATATTCCCTCATTAATCTACACACAATACCCCATAATGACAAAGCAAACATTTTAGCTAACTTATATAAAAAAATAAGAAATATGACATTTACATTAGTATTCAGACTCTTATTTTGTTGAAGCACCTTTGGCATTGATTACAGCCTTGACGCTACAATCTTGGCACACCTGTATTTGGGAAGTTTCTCCAATTCTTCTCTGCAGAGCATCTCAAACTCTTGTCAGGTTGGATGGGGAGCGTCGCTGCACAGCTATTTTCAGGTCTCCAGAAATGTTTGATCGGGTTCAAGTCCGGACCCTGGCTGGGCCACTCTTGAACATTCAGAGTGTTGTCCCGAAGCCACTCCTGCGGTGTCTTGGCTGTGTGCTTAGGGTCATTGTCCTGTTGGAAAGTGAACCTGAGCACTCTGGAGCAGGTTTTCATCAAGACTCTCTCTGTACTTTGCTCCGTTCATCTTTCCCTTTGATCCTGACTAGTCTCCCAGTCCCTGACGCTGAAAAACATCCCCACAGCATGATGCTGCCACCATCGTGCTTCACCGTAGGGATGGAATTGGCCAGGTTTTGAGCGGTGCCTGGTTTCCTCCAGACGTGACACTTGGCATTCAGGCCAAAGAGTTCATTCTTGGTTTCATTAGAAAAGAGAATCTTGTTTCAAATGGTCATCGTTCTTTAGATGCAGGCTGTCATGTGTCGTTTACCAAGGAGTGGCTGCAGTCTGGCCACTTTACCATAAAAGCCTGATTGGTGGAGTGCTGCAGGGGTTGTCCTTCTGGAAGGCTCTCCTGTCTCCATAGAAAAACTCTGGAGCTCTGTCAGAGTGACCACGCTTTGGTCACCTCCCCGACCAAGGCCCTTCTCCCGATTGCTCAGTTTGGCCAGGCGGCCAGCTCTAAGGAGAGTCTTGGTGGTTTCAAACTTCTTTCAATTAAGAATTATGGAGGCCACTGTGTTTTTGGGGACCTTCAATGCTGCAGAAATGTTTTGGTACCCTTCCTCAGATCTGTGTCTCGAAACAATCGTCTCAGAGCTCTACGGCAATTCTGTTGACCTCATGACTTGGTTTTTGCTCTGAGATGCACCGTCAACTGTCTGAACTTATATAGACAGGTGTGTGCCTTTCCAAATCATGAGGGCTGAGGGGCTTACGTTGCAAACTTCCCATGCTTGGCTAATCATTTGGACCGAAGACAAATATGGCTGCGAGGATTCCCCCCAAGTGCATAAGGCGAAGATGGTAAGTGGACATGGGTGTGTCTATTATGAGTTTGAAATGCAGCCTATAATGCTCAAAGTAAATAATTGAATTTAGGGGGGAAATACCCAGCCTATATGCAATAAGAAAACGCAATTTAGGAAATGTCTGCCTGAGTTAACGGAAGCCCCCATCTCCATACAGTTTTCGGTTTCCAAAACTAGAATCTGAAACGCTTTGAACACACCGACAGCATTATTGCATTTTTGTACACCAGAATGACATTAATGTCCAATGAAACACCGCGTTTGCCTTGCAGCATTGTTGCAGAGCGTTCGGTGTAGTGCATATGTTGGATTTACCAAACGTATGCGTCAAACTGTATGCGTAGACGGCTTGACAGAAATGGTAGCAGAAGGTGAATGTTGAACTTTTGTTGCATACATATCTAGATTATGCTGCGTCCTATTTTGCGACCTACACTGTCGGTGTGTTCGACGCTTTACTATATAGTCAATTGTGACTTTGTGGCTATGGAATCTAGTTGAAACCGTTTATCATCTGCATACGGGCAGATCAAAATCAAGCCTTCGCCCAAGCTTTTTCCAAATAATCAATAACAAAAACCTTAAACCAGGAACTACTGCTGCTCATAATCATATTCTGGTCACCGCTAGAAGGGATCCAGTTTTTGTCAAATTAACGTCAGATTTGACTTCTCGTAGCAGATAAGGAGAATTGTGATCATGTTAATTAAAGGTTTAGCTAAAATGCGCGTTAATTTGACTAAATCGGGATCCCTTCTAACCATGACCCATAATATTCTCACGGTTTCATCTCCACGAGAGATGACCGACTGGGCTGATCCATTGTTTTGATGAGATGATGCATTTCTGAGCTAACCTTTTATTACTTGTTATAACGAACAAGCAATATGACAAATCGCTTGAGGATTTACGAGGACATAAGTTATGCATTAATTTCTCCTAATACGTGATAACATGTAGTGAAGAGAAAATAAAATAACCGAGAAGCAATTACAGACCTGTCAAGCTGCAACCTTGGACGGATTTTACCCTTGACGGACCAGACGAATGAGTCCGTATGCTAATGCGTTGTACTAGTACATAATCTATTGTTGATCTGCGTTCCACTGTACTCAAGGTGGTTTGTGTATTTTGTTTAAATATTAACTAAACATATACAGTTAGCCTCGATGTTAAGCCTCTTAAAAATGAGTTATTTGGATCTCTTAGTCTTACACATTCTC
Organism: Oncorhynchus gorbuscha; assembly: GCF_021184085.1. Classification (NCBI taxonomy): domain Eukaryota; kingdom Metazoa; phylum Chordata; class Actinopteri; order Salmoniformes; family Salmonidae; genus Oncorhynchus; species Oncorhynchus gorbuscha. The sequence goes on from NC_060188.1 coordinate 36,629,920, forward strand.
TCAACTTTTAGGCTTAGATTAAAGGGTTAGGCTACCCAAATAAAAACACATTTTGATTTATTTACCCTGTAAACACGGATATTGTCATTCCGCCAAGTCTGTTGCAAAACGTTTCTTGGACAAAAGCAAACGGAATGTGGTGGGACATATTTGTGGCAAGAAACCCATTCAAGTCATACCGATATGCATTTTTCGCACATCATGTCCAAATAAGAATCCAAAAGTATCTAAAATTGATTGTGAAGCGAAGTCACTGATTTGATTAGGGGATTTGAATATGGGAATGTAAGGGCAGGGTGGTGCTAGTGTCCTAAAATCTGAGAATGTTCCAATTGAAATGCAACCGGTGTCAACCTTATTTGATCAATGAAAAGGACCAACACGCTTACCATTTATACATATCTACAGCTTTATTGAATCATGACTTAAATGGAACACAGCACTAATAGTAATATAAATCACACACTTGACTCAACAGCTAACCTAACGTGTCTCAAACTACGGCAATAGAAGGAAAAGTCATATTTGCGTACCTATATACAATAATTTACCTTTTTTCTTTGTACTTGGCAATTAAGGCAAAATGTTATATTGCAAAGGTTTGTTTAGCCTACAACTAAGTGTTTTAATGAGGGAAGAAACTGATTTAGGGCTCTATTCAATCAGATCCGCTTTAGAAAGCAAGTGGTGTCAGAGGTCGAACTGTTTTAAAGCTGTCAAATCCACAAGTGGCTCCAAGCATTACACCTAATGTGGACTTTGCCATTGGCTGCACGGAGTCGCTCATAACAGAAATCCCATTCGCCTGGTTTACAAGTTCGAACACTGGAATGTGAGATGTAATCTACACCTCGATTAGGATGATAGAAATCCTCATTATTTCGTTAATGATTTTGAGTGCAATTATTTCTATATAGCCGACACTTCCTCATTGTGAACTTTAATACCAGTGGCTTTGTGACAATGACTGCAACAGCAGCTGCTCACAGATTTGACAGCACAAACACAGTTCCATCTCTGACACCACCAAAACATCTGCTATGCAAGTGTTTGCCATTGCTGGTCTGATTGAATCTAGGCCTTAATCATGTGTATCTGAGAACCATACAGACAACATTAAGCTAAAATGGGCAGTAAAACAACCAGCAACTAAGCTTCCATAGTGTAGAGGAAAATGCAAAAGTGAAGGTCTTCACGGACCCATCTGTACCCAAATACCCGGTCGCGTTCGTTTCCAGAATAAAGTAGCTTTAAAAAATAATACTTTTCTGTTGCTTTTCTCATTCGGATCGGGTGTGGAGCAACCAGGAACGGGTCTAGAATGTTTTATGCATATCGGGTCCGGGTGGGAAAGCCCAAGGTCCATTTCGGTACCGGTCCAACTTTTTGGACCTGTGAAGACTTCTAGTCTGGAGGCAACTTGATCCTCCTGACCAGAAGAGCAAAGCCTGTCAGTTGCTGTCTGCGTCATCACTGATGATCCCCTGCAGATTACTCCAGTCTGTGGCTCTCTTGCGCCCCCTACCTGCGTGACTGTCCTCTTCACTGTCTGAGCTTGAGTTGACTACACGCTTATAAGCAGAGGATGGAGGGGAGGACTGTTGCTGCCATTTGGACACCCCTCTCCGCTTTGGACGACCTGAGAGGTAGAACATTAGTAGTTAATTTATCAAACAGTACGTCCATCAATGTGACCATTTTTGGTTTTACCCTACTACTTTGTCTGCATTAATAGACAAAGTGACACATTGATTTGTTGAGTTAGTAGTTAGCAGCAGTGTCATTATATCAGTGGTAATTTACCCTGTCCGGTAAGAGAGGCAGATACCACTGAGGTTTTTAAATCCTGTTTAGAGACCCATTTTTGCATGGCCTATAGCATCTGATTTTATTCAGGGTATCTGCAGGTTCTACTTCTGATCTTCACGGCTAGCTTGCAGCTAGCTAGCGCACAGCTTGCAGCTAGCTAGCTCACAGCTAGTTTGCACTCACCGTGGCATCCAGTATCGAAGCTATCCCTGAGCCCCACCTCCCGGCCTACTCAGCTGTTCACCCGAACCCCACTCATACACGGCTAGAGCCCAGTACTCCACCGGATCCTTGCTGAAAACTCTGGACCTTGGCATCGTTTCACCGCTGCTACCGATTGGCTATAGTGGCTAACGCCACTGCCACGAAGCTAGCACCAGTTAGCCGTGAGCCAGGCGCATCTCCCGGCTAGCAAACTAAATTCTGCAATACCTCTTTTGCCTGCTGTTGTTGTGTTAACTGATTAGCTGTTGTTGTCTCACCTGTTGTTTTAGCTAGCTCTCCCAATCAACACCTGCGATTACTTTATGCCTAGTTGTATGTCTCTCTCAAATGTCAATATGCCTTGTATACTGTTGTTCAGGTTAGTTATCATTGTTTTAGTTTACAATGGACCCCCTAGTTCCACTCTTCATACCTCTGATACCTCCTTTGTCCCACCTCCCACACATGCGGTGACCTCACCCATTACAACCAGCATGTCCAGAGATACAACCTCTTATCATCACCCAGTGCCTGGGCTTACCTCCACTGTACCCGCAGCGGAGGTAAAATTCTGAGATTTCCATACCCAATTATAACATTTTCCGTCAAGATAGAACTGCCAAAGGTGGAGGAGTTGCAGTCTACTGCAGAGATAGCCTGCAAAGTAATATCATACTTTCCAGGTCCATACCCAAACAGTTCAAACTACTAATTTAAAAAGTTACTCTCTTCAGAAACTGTTACCGCCTGCTACCGACCCCCCTCAGCTCCCAGCTGTGACCTGGACACCATTTGTGAATTTATCGTCCCCCATCCGCCAACTCCTGAACAGTCTGTGGTGCAACGTGGCGTTGGTGGATGGAGCGAGACATGATGTCCCAGATGTGCTCAATTGGATTCAGGTCTGGGGAACGGGCGGGCCAGTCCATAGCATCAATGCCTTCCTCTTGCAGGAACTGCTGACACACTCCAGCCACATGAGGTCTAGCATTGTCTTGCATTAGGAGGAACCCAGGGCCAACCGCACCAGCATATGGTCTCACAAGGGGTCTGAGGATCTCATCTCAGTACCTAATGGCAATCAGGCTACCTCTGGCGAGCACATGGAGGGCTGTGCTGCCCCCCAAAGAAATGCCACCCCACACCATGACTGACCCACCGCCAAACCGGTCATGCTGGAGGGTGTTGCAGGGAGCAGAACGTTCTCCACGGCATCTCCAGACTCTGCAACATGTGCCCAGTGTGAACCTGCTTTCATCTGTGAAGAGCACAGGGCGCCAGTGGCGAATTTGCCAATCTTGGTGTTCTCTGGCAAATGCCAAACATCCTGCACGGTGTTGGGCTGTAAGCACAACCCCCACCTGTGGACGTCGGGCCCTCATACCACCCTCATGGAGTCGGTTTCTGACCGTTTGAGCAGAAACATGCACATTTGTGGCCTGCTGGAGGTCATTTTGCAGGGCTCTGGCAGTACTCCTCCTGCTCCACCTTGCACAAAGGCAGAGGTAGCGGCCCTGCTGCTGGGTTGTTGCCCTCCTACGGCCTCCTCCACGTCTGCTGATGTACTGGCCTGTCTCCTGGTAGCGCCTCCATGCTCTGGACACTACGCTGACCGACACAGCAAACCTTCTTGCCACAGCTCGCGTTGATGTGTCATCCTGGATGAGCTGCACTACCTGAAGCCACTTGTGTGGGTTGTAGACTCAGTCTCATGCTACCACTAGAGTGAAAGCACCGCCAGCATTCAAAAGTGACCAAAACATCAGCCAGGAAACATAGGAACTGAGAAGTGGTCTGTGGTCACCACCTGCAGAACCACTCCTTTATTGGGGGTGTCTTGCTAATTGCCAATAATTTCCACCTGTTTTCTATTCCATTTGCACAACAGCATGTGAAATGTATTGTCAATCAGTGTTGCTTCCTAAGTGGACAGTTTGATTTCACAGAAGTGTGATTGACTTGGAGTTACATTGTGTTGTTTAAGTGTTCCCTTTATTTTTTAGAGCAGTGTATGACTGTATATAGATGTAACTTTGCTGGTTGCATCCCATTTCCCAAATCATTAATAAAAAAATAAAAATCGATAACACAGGAGCTAAAATGGAACCCTGGGGCACACCTCTATTAATCAAGAAAGCTAGGCTTGTGATTGTCAGTATATACACACAGAAAGATAATTGGTTTAGGAACTTACTGCCCCTTCACTGAGACCAATGTTTCCGAGTCTAGCTAGCAACAATTCATGGTCAACTGAATCAAAGGCCTTTGATAAATCCAAACAGCGTAGCACAATGTTGCTTTTTATTAAGTGCATTAATGATGTCTTTTGCCACTGCCATAGCTGCAGTTGTGGTGCTGTGCTCCGATCTAAAGCCAGACTGAACCCCGCTCAGTATGTTCTTTTCAATTAAGAAGTTTAACTGAGTTCACTAGGGATTCATAGACTTTGGCCAGGATAGGGTGTTTAGAGATAGGACGATAGTTATTAGTATCTGAGGGATCTCCACCCTAATAGCAGTGAGAGGACATAAGCTGATTTCCAAATGCTGGGTATGGAATTGATTACATTAGAACCCTACACTGATTTGATAATCTTCCAGAACTTGGTAGGGTTGTTTAGGTTATCTTTGACTGCATGTATATAGTAACAAGTTGTCAAAAAAAGCCTGCTCTGTATTAAAAATCAAAGGTGACTCTGTAGAGATTTCATGGTATCTCCCGGCCCAGAGTTTGGTCGCACATTACCAGAGATCAACAATAAAAGCTTAACAATACATCAGTTGCCCAATGTGTGAGGACCAGTGGAGGATTGTCAATAAAACAAACTGCTCCCTGACCTCGACCTGTTCACAGGACCCCTCCCTTCCACACCTGTCTCCACCTCTGAATGCTCGGCTATGAAAAGCCAACTGACCCGTATGTGATACAGGAATCAAACAAGGGACTGTAGTGACACCACCTGCACTGAGATGCATTGCCTTTAGACTGCTGTGCCACTCGGGAGCCCAGACCGGTTGCATCACCGCCTGGTATGGCAACTGCTCAGCATCGGACTGCAAGGCAATAAAGAGGGTAGTGCATATGGCCCAGTACATCAAGCATCCTGCCACCCAGTACCTATATACTAGGCTGAGTCCGAGAGAGGCCCAAAAAAATTGTTGAAGACTTCAGCCACCCAGTCATACACGGTTCTCTCTGCTTCCACACAGCAAGCGGTACCGGGGCACCAAGTCCAGTTCCAAAAAGCTCCTTAATAGCTCCTACCCCTAAGCCATGAGACTGCTGAACAATAAATCAAATGGCCAACCAGACTATTTACATTGACGACACCCCCCACCCCTTTGTTTTTACACTGCTGCTACTCGCCGTTTATTATCTATGCATAGTCACTTTACACCTACCTACATGTACAAATTGCCTCAACTAACCTGTACCCATGTATATAGCCTTGTTACGGTGTTATTTTTTTTCAGTTAACTTAGTAAATATTTTCTGAACTCTATTTCATGAACTGCATTGTTGGTTAAGGACTTGTAAGGAAGCATTTCACAGTAAGGGCTACACCTGCTGTATTTAGCACACATGACAAAATCGACATGATAATTACACAGGTGCACCTCGTGCTGGGGACACTAAGGCCACTAAAATATGCAGTTGAGACACAATGCCACAAATGTCTCAAGTTTAGGGAGAATGCAATTGGCATGCTGACAGCAGAGATGTCCACCAAAGTTGTCAGAAAATTGAATGTTAATTTTTCTACCATAATCCGCCTCCAATGTCATTTTAGAGAATTCGGCAGTATGTCCAACCGGACACAAAACCGCAGACCATGTGTATAGCATCATGTGAGCGAGAAGTTTGTGGATGTCAATGTTGTGAACAGAATTCCCCATGGGGACGGATATGCTACAGACAACAAACATTATTGCATTTTATCAATGGCAATTTGAATGCACAAAAATACCGTGACCAGATCCTGAAGCCCGTTATGAGGCCCAATTTTGTACAAGGTGTTTGACCAACAGATGCATATCTGCATTCCCTGTCATGTGAAATCCATAGATTAGGGCCTCATTTATTTACTTCAATTGACAGATTCTCATATGTAACTAAGTACAGTACATTCGGAAATTATTCAAAGCTCTTGGCTTTTTACCAGTTACATTACAGCCTTATTCTAAAATGATTTTTTAAATGGTTTAAATCTTCAATCTACACACCCCACAATGATAAAATGAACAGTTTCTGAAATTTGGGGGCAAACAAAATACAGAAATACCTTATTTACATAAATACTCAGACCCTTTGCTATTAGACTCAAAATTGAGCTCAGGTGCATCCTGTTTCCATTGATCATCCTTGAGATGATTTTACAACATGGAGTCCACCTGTGGTAAATTCAAATAATTGGACATGATTTGGAAAAGGCACACCTGTCTATATAAAAAGGTCCCATACTTGACAGTGCAAGTCAGAGGAAAAACAAAGCCATGAGGTCGAAGGAATTGTCCGTAGAGCTCCGAGACAGGATTGTGTCGAGGGACAGATCTGGGGAAGGGAACAAAAAAAATGTATGCAGCATTGAAGGTCTCCAAGAACAGTGTCCTCATTCTTAAATGGAAGAAGTTTGGAACCGCCAAGACTCTTTCGTAGAGCTGGCCGCCTGGCCAAATTGAGCAATCGGGGGAGAAGGGCCTTGGTCAGGGAGTTGACCAAGAACCCGATGGTCACTCTGACAGAGCTGCAGAGTTCCTCTGTGGAGATGGGAGAGCTATCTCTGCAGCACTCCACCGATCAAACCTTTATGGTAGAGTGGCCAGACGGAAGCCACTCCTCAGTAAAATGCACATGACAGCCCGCTTGGAGTTTAACAAAAGGCACCAAAATAATCTCAGACCATGAGAAACAAGATTCTCTGGTCTGATGAAACCAAGATGGAACACTTTGGCCTGAATGCCAAGCGTCACGTCTGAAGGAAACATGGCACCATCTCTACGGTGAAGCATGGTGGCAGCATCATGCCGTGGAGATGTTTTTCAACGGCAGGGAGACTAGTTAGTATCGGGGGAAAAAGATGAACGGAGCAAAGTACAGAGAGATCCTTGATGAAAACCTGCTCCAGAGCGCTCAGGACCTCAGACTGGGGCAAAGGTTCACCTTCCAACAGGACAACAACCCTAAGCACACAGCCAAGACAATGCAGGAGTGGCTTTGGGACAAGCCTCTGAGTGGCCCAGCGAGAGCTTGGACTCGATCTCTGGAGACCTGAAAATAGCTGTGCAGCAACGCTCCCCATCCAACCGGACATAGCTTGAGAGGATCTGCAGAGAAGAATGGGAGAAACTCCCCAAATACAGGTGTGTATTTATTTTAAATATGATATTGTTGCTAGATAGCCATGCAATTGATTGAACAGTAAATGTAATGTCCGACAAAAACTTTCCATTGGTATGCCTATATAGGCTACTTGATGTATACACAGCAAATGTCGCGCTCCGCTCCGCTGGCACATCTTCTCAAATTAGGGCTTTCCCCCACCCCAAACAATATTTCAACCAATCGATTGGTCTACATTTTTCCATGTGTATTTTCCTCATATACTGACACATCCTATGCGTTCTAATCAACTATATTCACTGAGCTTGTCTGATGCATTCAGCACATGGTTTGATTAAATAATTAAGTCATACAAAGTCCAACCAGCAATCGATTTGATTGTGCCGACAAAGCGCTGACTTGCTGCGCTTTGTTAAAAACATTTTTTTTTTAAAGACAGAGTGACTGACTAGCACCTGTTTCCTCTCTCCTCACCACAACAGAACAAAGTGTTTATCGCTCTGTCCGTGTTGTAACTTTAATGTGTTAGAGGTAATGTTTAAGTTTATTCTTTGAGCTGTATCTAAAGATATTTCTTTAGATTTATTTGCATATGTAATTGTATTGGGTTGTGTTGAATTACGCTTTTTGACTTCAAGAATGCCTTGCGAGAGGAATGAGTGATAACACGCCAATTATGTGCAGGTGCTAGTGAGTGTGGCTGACTTTCCGACAGCATCTTACCTGCACCACTCTGTACCAAAACAATTGTTGTTAAATGTAACGTGAACAAGTATTCTTACTAAAAGAAACTTTCGTATCAAACCCGACGTCCCGAGTCATTAATTTGAAGTTAGTTCATCTAAAATTTGGTGCCGAAACCCGGGATATAAGCTGCGACAAAGAAGTGGCTGAAATGACTGAGGAGGAACGTCGGCATGAGGCAGAAAGAATGAGACTAAAGCGGGGTACCATTCGAGGCGCAACAACGCGGATTTTGAATCAGATTGACGTGGAAATATCCCAGTCAAATCCGGATACCGATCACTTGAGTACATTGTTGGAATTGTTATCAGCTAAGGAGGACAGTTTGTTTGAACTCGATCGTGGAATTGAACGGTTAACGCCATTGGACGGATTGGAGGCAGAGATTGCATGCACGGAGGATTATAAAGAACGCATTATCATGCTGAAGAGTCGTGCACAAAGAGTGATAACGAAGAAACAGGACGTCAATCCACTACCAGCCCGGGTGAGTGACGCTAACTCAGTAAGGCTACCGAAGTTGATTATTGAGAGTGGTGTTTGATGCCTCGTCCCATGAAGATGGCTGTCCATCTCTCAATGACTGTCTACTCACAGGACCGAACCTGAATCCGGATCTGCTCAGCGTTCTGATAAAGTTCAGACTACATGAGATCGCATTCATGGCAGACATCAAGAAAGCTTTTCTGCAGATATCCCTAGCAGAGAGAGAAACCCGACGTCCCGAGTCATTAATTTGAAGATAGTTAATCTAAAAATCTGTGTTGCTGAAGCTGCAACATAAAGCCATTTGACTCAAAAGTTCTGTGAACAAAATCCCTAATTTGTTTAGGAAAAACATTCATTATTCCCTCAACCTGTTCTCTTTACGTCATACATGTATGCATCGCATACACGTGACCAAAGACTTAGGATTAGTTCCGGAGGACAAATCGGACGGGATTTGTTTTTTTCCAAACTGCTCCCTGTAAATTGTCCATTTCTTTCCAATAAATGGACAGTTATGACAGAAGCCTGAAGGTATTATTTCAACATGTCCAGGTGACAGGGCCACACTGATAACTCGAGCTTGGTTCCCAAGTTTCTGAACCATCTTTCCTATCGTGTCACTATATTAATGTATAGCTTATGCGCAGGACTTAGTTCAATATATCGAATCACGTAATTGTTCTCCTTTCGCAAAATACGAGCAACACCTGTCAAAGAATAAGTCTGAACACTCACAGACTTACACGGTGACACTAAATAGGCCATAACCCAACTCAAAATCATGCAAACAAAAATGATCACCGATGAAACACTATACTGGTCACAAAGACAACACACAAATTGTATATTTAGGCACGCTCACGCCATTATTTGTTCGACTGAACACTCAGACTTACATGGTGACACTAAATAGGCCAATTGGGGCCCATTAGTCAGTCTCTCTTACGGTCATGTGCACCAGGTGTAAATGCTGGTACGTTAACAGTTCTGGTGGTAGTATTTACAGCATTAACTAGAGTTGCAACTCTCCATTTACTCTGTGTGCAAAGGGGGAGACGGAGTGCGAGAGAAGCGAAATAGGGGCAGATGCTTTCATTACAGGAAGCAGGTTAATGCACCTTACTGTTGAAAAAATAATGGTTTAATGAACACCAAAAAATCTGCAGGAACATTGTGTAGCCTTATCACCAACGTAAGCAAAATGTATTTGGTAAGAGGGCAACTCTAGCTAATATTGTGGTCTATCAAATTGTATAGGCTACCTTGATCTCTTCTCTTTCCCCCCTCTGGCAATGGCCAGACTCGCACACACAGAAGTGCACATGTGGAGGGCTCCCCATCTACAAAGTGCACCTCGAGTATTATGTAAACAAATAAAGTGGGCATGGTGGCAACAATTAAACAGCAGCACAATATAACAAACAATGTAGTCATCTCCATCGCATGTTTTAAGACCTTTGAAAACTAAATTGATGACATTTAGACTTAAAGCCTTTAAAAATCTGAAATGAATTTAAGACTAAGGACCCTCTGACACCCTGTTTATTGCTACTTTAGGTTTAATTTTTTACAACCAGTCTAACTTTATTGTTCATTTGATCTACATTTTGATTTCAGATCTACAGTTTGTGCTTCAACAAGTATTCCCTGTACCTAAAGTTGAAACAAAGATGGAGAAGATTGGATAAGACTATTAAAGCAATAGAACAGAAAAATATCCACCTAGCCAATCAGAGTGCATGGTCAGGGTATGCAATCAGCTAAGATCTAGAAGCAAGCAGTTGATTAAGGAGTGGGCAAAAATGTCACCTTGTGTAGTTATGATGTTGCAGACATCTAGGTCTGCCAACTCCTGAGCCTCCTCTCTCTTAAGTCTGGCTTTCTTACACTTCTCTATAGAAGGCTGGCCTGAGGGGGAGAGACAGAAGCCATTAGTCCCCAGCAAGTTTCCACTGTCCAGCAATAGCACCATGGCTCACTCCACCTCACGGATATCAGCCCCGTTTATACCTGGTGCTAATGTGTCCTTCGTACTAATCTTGTCCACATTTTGATTGTCCCCATTTTTTTTATATAGGTGTAGATTAAAAGACTCATTGTGATCCGATGGTGATTAGGAAGATCTGATCACATTTAGAGGTAGTCAGGCACGCATCGTGTCTGGATATACTTACAAGTGTAGACGCATCTGGACAGTGAAGCCATTTAAATCATCGTCATCTCACCCTCAAATCATTGACAGGTGGCACCATTGACTTAAAACATCAATAAGAGTCTTTAAATACATATAATATTATTAAAACAATTATGCATACAGGCAGGGTCCTGGAAATCTGGTAACAATGCGGCACAGTGGACAGAAACATTTTTATACCATGTGTATGTCAAAATGTGTGCACAATCAGAATGTTGACAAGATCAGGACAAAGGACACATATTAGCGCTAGGTATAAACAGGACTTTAAAAGTATCACATAGGTGTAAACAATTTAGTGGATTCGCCCTTTAACCAATTGAATGGCTACATGGAGCTATTGCGTACAACCTATTCAGTCAATTGAAATATTTTCAATTTGGTGGAGTGAGCGAGGGCATACGGACCAAATGAGAGAATTTAAATTCATTTCCCCAGCCCCCCCAATTACCCTTGACACCCAGTTCTTCAAGCTCCCTCTTCAGCACAGCCACCTTTGACTTGATGGAGCAGCAGCCATCCAGGAGCTTCTTGTAGTTCCGTCTCACACCACAGAGGGCAATGTAACGCCTCAGCTTGGCTACCGCCCTGTTGTCCTTCATGTTACATGGATGTAGCACATTTTTCCAGGATTAGCCTAGGCTAATACCCTGACTACACCACTCACATTGCAAAATAAATGTAGGAAAATATGTTACTAAATTTTTGCACCCACAGTGCTCGGGCGCGCCAACGAGCGTCTGCGTTGACAAGGGCTAAAATAGAAGTAATTTCTATTTCTGACGCAGATCGCTCTCCCATCTCCTCACTGGTTTATAGAAGCAGGTACCCACGTGCCATCTCATTGGCTATACCCACGTGGGTGATTGAAAGACACACTGTTTTGCCAGTTGTCGTGGTAATACTATGAAAGTGTAGATACCAATCACCATATAAGTTCAAAGATTAAAAAGCCTAGGAGGAGAGATGACAAGAAACGATTCGGGTTGACCGTTTTGTGTGTGGATTAACTGTCAGAGTAGAGGACCTTGTGCATTTCAGGAAAAATAACAACTCAATGTTTATATCCCAGGACAAATTAGCTAGCAACAGCAAGCTAGCTAAATAGGACAAATTAACTAGCATGTGCAAGCTAAATTGCCATACATGTTTAATGCTTTTCGACCTGTCCCCAAATGAAAGTAATTGGTTCAGATATTTTAACCTGCATGTCATGACCGCGTTTGGTGTATGGGGACAAAATACATTTATGCACGATGGCACACGCGCGCAGCCAGTTTGGGTTCCATGTAAGGCCGACTCCAGAAAGAGCCACTTGCCTCTACACTTTATATTGCCTTGAAACCAGACATAAAATTGTATAGAATTCTTCATCAGGCAGAAATTAGCGTTTGAGTGAGGCAAGTTTCCTCTTACAACCCCTACAAACCAGAATGTTGAATAAAATTATATTTTAACAACTTTACCGGTTGTTCATTCAGTTGGTCCTTTTGATGGTAGGGAATGCAAGACAATATATCCACAGGAAAGTATAATTACATCAATGTTAAAATTCTATTTATTAAACATTCTGGCTTGTAGAGGTCAGGATGGGAAACTTTCCCGATTCAAAAAGCTAACTTCTGCCAAAACAAAGAATTCTATGCAATTCAACGTTGGGTTTCCAGGCAACACTTTGTACAGATCAGAAGGGATTTGGGGACGCATAGGCAATATAGCAGTAGCTCCACCTTGCCTTTGGCTTGTAATTTCATCATACTGCGTATTATATTGATCCAATACCTTCAGAACTACTTCAGTATTTGAACCAGGTCTGAACCAGGTACATTGCGAATGTGAAAGTGTGTTGGCAACTACCTGTGCCTACTGTGTGCTGTAGTTGGCATAGAAGCCACTGGCCTCACCTTTCCACCTTTGGATCCACTCTCACTGCTCTCACCCTTTAATGGCCGCTTCGCCACAGACTTCCTCTTTTTCACCTGTTCTGGCCTGACCTCACTTTCCTGTTCGTCCTCCAATGATGGGAGGGATGAGCCAGAGTCAGAGTCTTGGGCTGGCTCATCCTTCGTCTTAGCCATCACTTCTTCGGTTTCATCTGAGAAAGAAGAAAAATTACTTTAGGGAGGGGGAAATAGTACATTACTTGAACGCTTGTCATTGGGGCTACATAATGGTATCCTATCCCTGGATTTTTCACTATGTTCGGGCCTTTACTAGGACACATTATGCACGCTCATGAACACACCCACTTGATAACTCACCCTCTCCCCCGCTGGCTTCCTCTGAAGATGCACCGTCATTCTTTTCTCCCTCACTCTTTGACCTGGAGTCGTTGTCATTTCTTTGTATTTTTACCCCTTTCTGCGCCATTACTTCAGCCTCTCCATTGTGCTCCGAGTCACTCCCAACAACCTGCACTCTTTCTCTTCTCTGCAATGGTTCTCTCTCCCTCCTTTTCAAACACTTGCTCTGCACTTTCACTTTCACATTTTCTTTTACTCCCGCTCTTTTTTTATCCTCTTCAGAGTCACTTTCTGAATTGACTTTGTCCTTTTCCTGTTTGTGGGTTTCATCTCGTTTCCTCTTTTTGTTCTCCTCAAAATCTTCTTCCTCGACTTCAGAGTCATGTTCTCTCTTCCTCCGATTCACCGTTTTGATCTCAACATCACTTTCTGAGCTAATTTCAGTCTTCCCACCATCGTGTACTCCTTTGTGTCCCCCTTTGTTTTTCTTGGTGCCAATTTGGGAGTCATTTTCTCTCTTCCTCCGATTCACCGTTTTGATCTCAACATCACTTTCTGAGCTAGTTTCAGTCTTCCCACCATCGTGTACTCCTTTGTGTCCCCCTTTGTTTTTCTTGGTGCCGATTTGGGAAACTTGCTCAACACTTCCCATGTCCTTCCCCTCCTCTTCTTCCGCCATCTGCCTTTCTCCATTTCCCACTCTCTCGAGTCCAGAATCTGGGGAATCTTAAAATAGTTAAAGGAAATAAAATGTCCAACTTAGATTGAGAAAATATTGCTTAAAATACCTTTGTGGCTATCACAGATATGGTAAGTCTTAATTCTTTAAAACAAATCATGGGATGAGTCTCAACTTCATAATAGGCATGGCTCACACAAATCTGAATAAATGTGTCTCAAGTTAATATTTGACCAGCAATATGAGCCGCAGCACACACTGTGGGCTTTCACCATGACAAAAGGGCAGAATTTTCATTGCACCGCTATAATTAAAAACTTAGATGGGACTGCACATAATATAAGTTGAGCTGTGGACAAGTTGCAACACACTAACTCAAGTTATTGGATAATATACATTTTCAGACATTTATTTAAAAAACAAGCTTAATATAAATAAATAGTAGGGAGACATTTTCGTTAACATTTGTGCCGTTTTAAGTGAGGAGAATTTCACCCAAGGGCCACTACTATTGGAAATGACCTGATTGGGCCGACTGAAGCCGAGATCTCTTTGCCTTGGATCCATCTGCTTTGGTCCTGCCTCCTTTCTCCTCCTCACCCCTCTTCCGTTTGTTGTGGAGAGGCGTCGGGGTAACGTGGCTAATGGCTTCATTGTCACTGCTGTCACTGTCCTGAGAGAGAGGCAGAGGTCCCAGGTCAGATTATAATCGAAACCAGCTCGAATCGAGATAAATGCAACAGCTCGGGACTGTCGTGACAGCATGCACCTACCAGCAGCAATAACATGAATGTAATGTAATTGGGACTGGAAAACTGTAGTGACTTAATCCGAAAAAAACTAAACAAAAATATAAAAACGCAACAATTAAAGATTTAACTGAGTTACAATTCACAAGGAAATCAGACAATTGAAATGCAGAGCATTCGGAAAGTCAGACCGCTTGACCTTTCGCATTGTTACGTTACAGCCTTATTCAAAAATGGATTTAAATGTTTTTTCCCTTGACCTCTCGGGTGACACAGTGGTTAAGGGCGCTGTACTGCAGCGCCAGCTGTGCCACCAGAGACTCTGGGTTCGCGCCCAGGCCGCGACTGGGAGGTCTGTGGGGCGACGCACAATTGGCCTAGCGTCGCCCGGGTTAGGGAGGGGTTGGCCGGTAGGGATATCCTTGTCTCATCGCGCACCAGCGACTCCTGTGGCAGGCCGGGCGCAGTGCGCGCTAACCAAGGATGCCAGGTACACAATGTTTCCTCCGTCACATTGGTGCGGCTGGCTTCCGGGTTGGATGCGCGCTGTGTTAAGAAGCAGTGAGGCTTGGTTGGGTTGTGTATCGGAGGACGCATGACTTTCAACCTTAGTCTCTCCCGAGCCCGTACGGGAGTTGTAGCGATGAGACAAGATAATAGCTACTAAACAATTGGATACCACGAAATTGGGGAGAAAACAGGGTAAAATTCACACAAAAAAAGTTCCCTCAATCTATACAATATCCCATAATGAATAGGCAAAAACAGGTTAAGACATTTTTGCACATTTATTAAAAATAAATAAAAACAGAAATAGCTTATTTACATAAGTATTCAGACCCTTTGCTATGAGACTAGAAATTGAGCTCAGATGCATCCTGTTTTCATTGATCATCCTTGATGTTTCTACAACTTGATTGAGTCCACCTGTGGTAAATTCATTGGACATGATTTGGAAAGGCACACACCCATCTATATAAAGGTCCCATAGTTGACAGTGCACAAACCAAGCCTTGAGGTTGAAGGAATTGTCTGTAGAGCTCCGAGACAGCATTGTGTTGAGGCACAGATTTGGGGAAGGGTACAAAAAAAATGTCTGCTGCATTTAAGGTCTCCAAGAACACAGTGGCCTCCATCATTCTTAAATTGAAGAAGTTTGGAACCGGCAAGACTTCCTAGAGCTGGCCACCCAGCCAAACTGAGCAATCCGGGGAGAAGGTGGTGAGTCTCTGATCCACCTCTACGCAGACGACACCATTCTGTATACTTCCGGCCCTTCTTTGGATACTGTTAACAACCCTCCAGGCAAGCTTCAATGCCATACAACTCTCCTTCCGTGGCCTCCAATTGCTCTTAAATACAAGTAAAACTAAATGCATGCTCTTCAACCGATCGCTACCTGCACCTACCCGCCTGTCCAACATCACTACTCTGGACGGCACTGACTTAGAATACGTGGACAACTACAAATACTTAGGTGAATGTTAGACTGTAAACTCTCATTCCAGACCCATATCAAACATCTCCAATCCAAAGTTAAATCTAGAATTGGCTTCCTATTTCGCAACAAAGCATCCTTCACTCATGCTGCCAAACCCTTGTAAAACTGACCATCCTACCAATCCTAGACTTTGGCGATGTCATTTACAAAATAGCCTCCAATACCCTACTCAATAAATTGGATGCAGTCTATCACAGTGCAATCCGTTTTGTCACCAAAGCCCCCATATACTACCCACCATTGCGACCTGTACGCTCTCGTTGGCTGGCCCTCGCTTCATACTCGTCGCCAAACCCACTGGCTCCATGTCATCTACAAGACCCTGCTAGGTAAAGTCCCCCCTTATCTCAGCTCGCTGGTCACCATAGCATCTCCCACCTGTAGCACACGCTCCAGCAGGTATATCTCTCTAGTCACCCCCAAAACCAATTATTTCTTTGGCCGCCTCTCCTTCCAGTTCTCTGCTGCCAATGACTGGAACGAACTACAAAAATCTCTGAAACTGGAAACACTTATCTCCCTCACTAGCTTTAAGCACCAACTGTCAGAGCAGCTCACAGATTACTGCACCTGTACATAGCCCACCTATAATTTAGCCCAAACAACTACCTCTTTCCCAACTGTATTTAATTAATTTATTTATTTTGCTCCTTTGCACCCCATTATTTTTATTTCTACTTTGCACAATCTTCCATTGCAAAACTACCATTCCAGTGTTTTACTTGCTATATTGTATTTACTTTGCCACCATGGCCTTTTTTGCCTTTACCTCCCTTCTCACCTCATTTGCTCACATTGTATATAGACTTGTTTATACTGTATTATTGACTGTATGTTTGTTTTACTCCATGTGTAACTCTGTGTCGTTGTATCTGTCGAACTGCTTTGCTTTATCTTGGCCAGGTCGCAATTGTAAATGAGAACTTGTTCTCAACTTACCTACCTGGTTAAATAAAGGTGAAATAAATAAAAATAAAATAAATAAAAAAGGGCCTTGGTCAGGGAAGTGACCAAGAACCTGATGGTCACTTTGACAGAGCTCCAGAGTTCCTCTGTGGAGATGGGAGTACCTTCCAGAAGGACAACCATCTCTGAAAAACTCCACCAGTCAGGCCTTTATGGTAGAGTGGCCAGACGGAAGCCACTCCTCAGTAAAAGGCCCATGACAGCCCGCTTGGAGTTTGCTAAAAGGCACCCAAAGATTCTCAGACCATGAGAAACAAGGTTCTCTGGTCTGATGAAACCAAGATGGAACTCTTAGGCCTGAATGCCAAGTGTCACATCTGGAGGAAACCTGGCACCATCCCTATGGTGAACCATGGTGGTGGCAGTATCATGCTGTGGGGATTTTTTATCAGTAGCAGCAAGACTAATCAAGATCGAGGGAAAGATAAACGGCGCAAAGTACAAAGAGATCCTTTATGAAACGCTCAGGACAAGACTGGGGCGAAGGTTCACCTTCCAACAGGACAATGACCCTAAGCACACAGCCAAGACAAGTCTCTGAATGGCCATGAGTGGCCCAGCCAGAGCCCGGACTTGAACATATCAGGAGAGACCTGAAAATAGCTGTGCAGCGATGCTCCCCATCCAACCTGACAGGGCTTGAGAGGATCTGCAGAGAAGGGAAGAAACTCCACATATACAAGTGTGTCAAGCTTGTACTGTCATACCCAAGAATACTTGACGCTGTAATTGCTGCTAAAGGCGATTCAAAGTACTGAGTAAAGGGTTTGAATGCTAAAGTTATTTTATTTTATTTGATCAAATGTGCAAATATTTCTAAAAAACTGTTTTTGCTTTGTCAATATGGGGTACTACTGTGTGTAGATTGAGGGGGGGGGTGCAATCCATTTTAGAATAAGGCTGTAACGTAACAAATTGTGGAACAAATCAAGGGGAATACTTTCCGAATTCACTGTAAATTCATTAGGCCCTAATCTATGGATTTCACATGGCTGGGAATACAGATATGCATCTGTTGATCACAGATACCCTACAATTAAAAATAAATATAATACAAATTTTAAAAAATACAAATAGTCAGGTGCATGGATCAGAAAACCAGTCAGTATCTGATGTGATCACCATTTGCCTCATGCAGTGCGACATATTTGCATAGAGTTGATCAGGCTGTCGATTGTGGCCTGTGGAATGTCGTCCCACTCATCTTCATTGGCTGTGTGAAGTTGCTGGATATTGGCGGGAAAGCGGTTGTACACGGCGATCAAGAGCATCCCAAACATGCTCAATGGGTGACATGTCTGGTAAGTATACAGGCCATGGAAGAACTGGGACATTTTCAGCGTCCAGAAATTGTGTACAGATCCTTGCGTCATGGGGTTGCGTATTATCGTGCTGAAACATGAAGTGATGGAGGCGGATGAATGGCACGACAATGCATTAAAATTGCCATTGATAAAATGCAATTCTGTTTGTTGTCCATCATTTGTCTGCCCATACCATAACACCACCATGGCACACTCGGCTCACTACATTGACATCAGCAAACCGTCGCCCAAACACTATAAAAACACTGTCTGCCATCTGCCCGGTACAGTTGAAACCGGTATTCATCCGTGAAGAGCACACTCGCCAGAGTGCCAATGGCCATCGAAGGTGAGCATTTGCCCACTGAAGTCAGTTACTACAACAAACTGCATGGTCTGCGGCTGTGAGGCCGGTTGGACGTACTGCCAAATTCTCCAAAACCACTTGAGGGAGCTTATGGCAGAGAAATTAATATTCAATTCTCTGGCAAAAGCTCTGGTGGACATTCCTGCAGTCAGCATGCCAATTGCGAGCTCCCTCAAAACAGACATTGGTGGCATTGTGTTGTGTGACAAAACCACACATTTTAGAGTGCCCTTTAATTGCCCACAGCACAAGGTGCACCCGTGTAATGATCATGCTGTTTTATGAGCTTCTTGATATGCCACACCTGTCAGGTGGAAGGATTATCTTATCAAAAGAGGAATGCTCACTAAAAGGAATGTAAACAAATTTGTGCACAAAATTTGAGAAATACGCTTTTTGTGCATCTGCAAAATCAGCTCATGAAACATGGGACCAACACTTTACATGTTGCGTTTATATTTTTGTTCAGTGTATTTAAGAACGAAATGTACTTCAAAATGATTCCTTCCACACTTCTGACCACCCAAGACCTGTAGCGGTCATCTTTTCACCCAATCACTTCAGATCTGTGTGTACTCAATGGAGAAAGAAAATATTTAATCACAAGTTATGGGGCATCAAACTGTGAAAGACAGGACAGCAGCTCTGGGTCAAATACATGTCATAAACTTTACTTACAAATACATACAGACATAGGCTATATGTGAAAGTACCTGCAATCTGCTTGAGTTAGGCTGAAGGTTTGCACTTTTGAGACTGTTCCATGGTACTGGGCAAACTAAATTGAGTTTAATTCAAGTACTTACCTATTTGATCCAGGTCTGAGGGAGATATATTGATTGAGAAAATCGTATCTACTCACAAACATCTTTACCTGCATCCTCAGCAGTTCCTCCTCTACCACTCTCTTCATCAACTGTCTGTCCTCCTGGTTTAGTGAGTCCCGGACAACACATGCCAAATACCGCCCTCTTAAGATGCCAAGAGTCAATGTGCTAGGAGACAGAGTAAGGAGGAAAAAAAGAGAATGAAATAGATACATTTACAATGAAACAGAGAATGGAAACTGACATTATGACGAATATGACGTAGTGCTGGGGAAATCTTTAGGGGATGTAGTACTTCATTTCCTTAGAGAGACAAGATTATTGGGTAGGATTTAGACCGGGGTAGACCGTCAGTGTAAATAAACATTTGTTCTTAACTGACTTACCTAGTTAAATAAATAAAAAATAAAGGCACCTTAACCTTAAAGTTGGTTGCCAACCACCATATAAAATCCACAGAAGGACAACTTTCTTCACAAGAGCTCTGCTCCACAAAGTATAAATGCTCTGACTTCTGCAGAGTGAATTTTTCAATTTAACTAGGCAAGTTAGTTAAGAACACATTTACAATGAGGGCCTACCCCCGCCAAACCAAGACAACGCTGGGCCAATTGTGCGCAGCCCTTACGGCCGGATGTGACACAGCTTGGATTCGAACCAGGGACTGTAGTGCCGCCTATGGCACTGAGATGAGGTGCTTAGACCACTGCACCCTTCGGGGGCCTCAATACAGACGTCTACACAGACTCGCCTTTTATGAACGAGTCATTCAGAAAAAAAGAACTTTCCAGTCAGTAAAAAGGGTCGTTTAAAAATAACGAATAGTGCTTATGGGTATCGTGAACGAGGCATTCGAGTGGGTTGAGGCAATCGGTAATTAATGAGCGTGTAAGTGTAACTTTAGATGGTTTAGGGAAACAGCTCGAGATTTAACTATGGTTCTAATGATGAACTTAGCTTTTGGGAAACCGGGCCCTGAGCGTTAGAGAGCAGACACGGCAAACTGGGGAACATGCAAGCCAACCACGCAAGAGCGGTTATGGTATGTTAAACCTTTGCCACAAGCTAGCAAGAATTTCCATGCATGATTTGACTTCGTCTAAAGAAACTGCAAAAGTGAGTTTACCTTAGGTCAGGACAATCACGGAGTTGTCCAGAAACGAACCTCCGAATCTGTGTTTCCTCCGCTGACTTCATTTATTAGACAGATAAAACTATGCTGCTTGATTTTTTCCCTCCAGATTTGGCACAACATTGCGTAAGCGTAATGACGCAAGTAGCTACGTGTTACTTGCCGTTTGTGTCGTCATGTGGATTTCAAGACAACAGAACTTTTGCACAACGTAGCAACGCCCACTTCCGTCCAACTTCCTACCCTATACATAGCTTCCTGTCAAGCCTGATTGTAGCCATACTCGCCCCGAAATCGCTCTTTTTATCATTACCTCAGTATATTAATATAATCATATTTCTATAGCTTTTTTAAAAAAATCATTCGTGTTTTAAATTCTGTTTATCCGTTCAGTTAGTGTTTATTGTAATTCGATTGTCTCTTTAGCTAGTAATGTTAGCTACCAGTACCTAGCTAACGTTAGTGCTAATGACGTTAACGTTATTTGTTCCGGCATCTTTATTGAAATTTAGGAAATTGAGATTTCATTGAACCTTATGGTGGGCTTCGACGTCTGAAGGGAGCAGTACCTTCGATGTGGAATAACTACGATGTCCAAAAGATCCTCATGTCACCGATGGGAAGCATCAACTGCATCTGGGCTGTGGCTTGCCTTTTCACAAAACTCCCAGTTGTGGGCCTCTCTTGTGAAGGCATGGGCCAAGGAGCAATGAGCTATTACTGCAATGCATCTTAACTTTTTTTGCTGTGACCATCCATTGTCTTACACCCTGTAGTCCATTTGTTAATTAACACCCCTGCTTATACTCTGAACAAAATGTTATAAAGAGTTTTTTTTTACACGGACAAGAGGACAGAAACATTATTAACTGAATTATTTTTAATTAATTAATTTCAGAGATTGGTTTTGTTTCTCTTTCATTAATTGAAAGATAAAGGAGCTTCTCCCTTGTTTATTTTGTTTTTCCTGCCTAAGAACTTTTGCATGTACACATTAGTACCACCAATCACCCTTCTAAATAGTGAACACCACTGGATCTCTATTCTCTCACCTGAAGAGACTATGTGAAGCTGGTCTTCACTGAGCACAAATGTGCAGCCTTGAAAGTTGCCATCTAGGGGCAGTGACAGGAATGCTGGTGTCTCCTTATGGTGAACTGTGTCACGTTGTGATTGGAGGCTGCTGGTAAAGACAGGAGGTTCCCCACCTGTACCTTTCCCATGTTGCAGATCAATGGCTTGGATAGAGGGTCAAAGCTCTTGTATGCCTCTTCTATCTGGAAAATTGAGAGGTCAGGGAGTGTTCCAAGAAGGGTGCTGTAGTGTACAGCAGCCGCTGTGGTTAGCTAATCTAAACATTGTACTTGAAACCACCTGAAATTAAATAATTGTATATAGTCAAAGTGTAATAGAATATGACCAGCTACAAGGTAATACTCACCTAATCCCTCCCTCTGCCATGCGCTTGGTGATGGTAATTTTTCCTATGGGCCCAGGTTGCAGACCCTGTAAAAAGATAGTACGGGGGCACTATTCGAAATCTAATCATGATACAATTTATGTTTTCATTAAATAACTTATTAGCATTATGACATTATTATAACCATATGATGTTATGTGGTATAGCTATTAAAACATGCCATAGTTCTTGGCTTATGCCACTGCTGCTAGGCCTCTGTGCAGCTGTGCACAGGTGGGACGACTGGTGTTCCCATCTGGGAATTGTGTGCAGACTGGAATAGTAATGCAACTGTGGTTGCATAATGCAGTGCCAGCAACACATGAACAGTGATGTGTCATTGTTACAGGTTCTTAGGGCTTAAGTACAACCTATGATGTAAAAATGTAATTATTAAGACTATAAAAATCACTCGTGTGTCACGACCAGCAGACAGAAATGACTGGCGAAACATGCAACAGCCACTAAATTCATTACAGCAATACAGGTTTAAACTTTTCTATTAAGGGTATTTGCTAATGCGACCAACATAAGAGCTTACATAAACAGCAAGGAAGACAACTGAACAATTACTACACCAATAACGGTTTCATCGACATAGGTTAAGCGTAGTCCTAGACTAAGCAATGCCTCTTAATGCAGATCTCCATTGACCGTTACTTCTTAGTCTAAGACTAGGCTTCATCTCTGACTGTGTAACCGGCATGTAGTCTCACAAACAGCTGACTTTTCACCCTACACTCAAACTGTGGTTTCTCATTTTTCCTCATGGACCTGTAGCAGCAAGCCCCTATGCTGACCTCTCGTCACTTTGTCCCTGTTCGAAAACAGTTTGGAATAAAAAATGAGAAATGTTAGCTAGCTACTGTAAAATGCATGTCTTAAACTACGTTACAGCTTTGAATAAACGTCCTTGTCTGGTCTGATAGGCAAATTGGAAAAACTTACCTTCATAGTTGAAAAGGTAACTGGAGACAAAGTTTGAATCCTTTTTTCAACTTGGAGGTCGGTGCTTTGCTACTGGTCTTGGCCAGACGATATACATCCGTTACTGTTATCTTAGGCAGCTCTTGCAAGCTCCTTGAGTAAAACAGTGCCATGGTTGGTAAGGGACGGGGGTGTTGACGAATTGCTAGCCACCTTACTAGTTAGCGTGGTAATAAACTCAGTAAAAAAATAAATGTCCCTTTTTCAGGACCCTGTCTTTCAAAGATAACTTCGGTTTAAACACCGTTTCTCATGAATCTTTTAATTAATTTAAATTCACCTTTATTTAACTAGGTAGGCTAGCTGAGAATAAAGTTCTCATTTACAACTGCGACCTGGCCAAGATAAAGCATAGCGTGTGAACAGACAGCAGTGTTACACATGGAGTAAACAATAAACAAGTCAATAACACAGTAGAAAAAAAGTGTCTATATACATTGTGTGCAAAAGGCATGGGGAGGTAGGCGAATAATTACAATTTAGCAGATTAACACTGGAGTGATAAATGATCAGATGGTCATGTGCAGGTAGAGATACTGGTGTGCAAAAGAGCAGAAAAGTAAATAAATAAAAACAGTATGGGGATGAGGTAGGTAAATTGGGTGGGCTATTTACCAATGGACTATGTACAGCTGCAGCGATCGGTTAGCTGCCCAGATAGCAGATGTTTAAAGTTGGTGAGGGAGATAAGTCTCCAACTTCAGCGATTTTTGCAATTCGTTCCAGTCACAGGCAGCAGAGAACTGGAAGGAAAGGCGGCCAAATGAGGTGTTGGCTTTAGGGATGATCAGTGAAATACACCTGCTGGAGCGCGTGCTACGGATGTTGCCATCGTGACCAGTGAACTGAGATATGGCGGAGCTTTACCTAGCATGGACTTGTCGATGACCTGGAGCCAGTGGGTCTGGCGACGAATATGTAGCGAGGGCCAGCCGAATAGAGCATACAGGTCGCAGTGGTGGGTGGTATAAGGTGCTTTAGTAACAAAACAGATGGCACTGTGATAAACTGCATCGAGTTTGCTGAGTAGAGTATTGGAAGCTATTTTGTAGATGACATCGCCGAAGTCGAGGATCAGTATGATAGTCAGTTTTACTAGGGTAAGTTTGGCGGCGTGAGTGAAGAAGGCTTTGTTGCGAAATAGAAAGATGAGTCTGGAAGGAGAGTTTACAGTCTAGCCAGACACCTAGGTACTTCTAGATGTCCACATATTCTAGGTCGGAACCATCCAGGGTGGTGATGCTAATCGGGCGTGCGGGTGCAGGCAGCGAACTGTTGAAAAGCATGCATTTGGTTTTACTAGCATTTAAGAGCAGTTAGAGGCCACGGAAAGAGTGTTGTATGGCATTGAAGCTCGTTTGGAGGTTAGATAGCACAGTGTCCAAGGACGGGCCGGAAGTATACAGAATGGTGTCGTCTGCGTAGAGGTGGATCAGGGAATTGCCCGCAGCAAGAGCAACATCATTGATATATACAGAGAATAGAGTCGACCCGAGAATTGAACCCTGTGGCACCCCCATAGAGACCGCCAGAGGACCGGACAACATGCCCTCTGATTTGACACACTGAACTCTGTCTGCAAAGTAGTTGGTGAACCAGGAAACGCAGTCATTAAAAAAACCGAGGCTACTGAGTCTGCCGATAAGAATATGGTGATTGACAGAGTCGAAAGCCTTAGCCAGGTCGATGAAGACTGCTGCACAGTACTGTCTTTTATCGATGGCGGTTATGATATCGTTTAGTACCTTGAGCGTGGCTGAGGTGCACCCGTGACCTGCTCGGAAACCAGATTGCACAGCGGAGAATGTACGGTGGGATTCGAGATGGTCAGTGATCTGTTTGTTGCCTAGGCTTTCGAAGACCTGAGATGGGCAGGGTGGCTATAGGTCTCACAGTTTGGGTCCAGGGTGTCTCCCCCTTTGAAGAGGGGGATGACTGCGGCAGCTTTCCAATCCTTGGGGATCTCAGACGATATGAAAGAGAGGTTGAACACGCTGGTAAGAGGGGTTGCGACAATGGCGGCGGATAGTTTCAGAAATAGAGGGTCCAGATTGTCAAGCCCAGCTGATTTGTACGGGGCCAGGTTTTGCAGCTCTTTCAGAACATCTGCTATCTGGAGAACCTGGAGAGGCTTGGGCGAGTAGCTGGGGGGGGGGCTGTTAGCCGAGGTTGGAGTAGCCAGGAGGAAGACATGGCCAGACGTTGAGAAATGCTTGTTGAAGTTTTTGATGATCATGGATTTATCGGTGGTGACCATGTTACCTAGCCTCAGTGCAGTGGGCAGCTGGGAGGAGATGCTCTTATTCTCCATGGACTTTATAGTGTCCCAGAACCTTTTTTGAGTTAGAGCTACAGAATGCAAATTTCTGCTTGAAAAAGCTGGCCTTTGCTTTCCTGACTGACTGCGTGTATTGGTTCCTGACTTCCCTGAACAGTTGCATATCGTGGGGACTATTTGATGCTATTGCAGTCTGCCACAGGATGTTTTTGTGCTGGTCAAGGGCATCAGGTCTGGAGTGAACCAAGGGCTATATCTGTTCTTAGTTCTGCATTTTTTGAACGGAGCATGCTTGTCTAAGATGGTGAGGAAGTTACTTTTAAAGAATTACCAGGCATCCTCAACTGACGGGATGAGGTCAATATCCTTCCAGGATACCCGGGCCAGGTACAGGATGGCAACAACAAGAACGCACAATCCCTCCATCAGTGCTCAGACTGTCCGCAATAGGCTGAGAGGCTGGACTGAGGGCTGGTAGGCCTGTTGTAAGGCAGGTCCTCACCAGACATCACCGGCAATACCGTCGCCTATGGGCACAAACCCACCATTGCTGGACCAGACAGGACTGGCAAAAAGTGCTCTTCACTGACGAGTTGCGGTTTTGTCTCACCAGGGGTGATGGTCGGAATCGCGTTTATCGTCAAAGGATTGAGCGTTACACCGAGGCCTGTACTCTGGAGTGGGATCGATTTGGAGGTGGATGGTCCGTCATGGTCTGGGGCGGTGTGTCACAGCATCATCGGACTGCCTGCAATGACAACAAGCTCAATCTCAACGCTGTGCGTTACAGGGAAGACATCCTCCTCCTCGTGTGGTACCCTTCCTGCAGGCTCATCCTGACATGACCCTAGAGCATTACAATGCCACCAGCCATACTGCTAATACTCTGCGTGACTTCCTGCAAGACAGGAATGTCAGTGTTCTGCCATGGCCAGCGAAGAGGCCGGATCTCAATCCCATTGAGCACGTCTTGGACCTGTTGGATCAGAGGGTGAGGGCTAGGGCCATTCCTCCCAGAAATGTCTGGGAACTTGCAGGTGCCTGGTGGAAGAGGGGGGTAACATCTCACAGCTGGATCTGGCAAATCTGGTGCAGTCCATGAGGAGGAGATGTACTGCAGAATTTAATGCAGCTGGTGGCCACACCAGATACTGACTTTCTTTTGACCTCCCCTGTTCAGGGACACATTATTCAATTTCTGTTAGTTACATGTCTGTGGAACTTGTTCAGTTTATGTCTCAGTTGTTGAATCTTATGTTCATACAAATGTTACATTTGCTGAAAATAAGCGCAGTTGACCGTGAGGATATTTCGTTTTTTGCTGAGTTTAGCTAGCTAAGAGACAAATAACACAATCAAATTACAAAAATCTCTAACTGAACGGATAAGCAGAATTGTTAATAAGAATGATCCAAATTAAAAGCTATAGAAATGAAATCTTAATCTAATGAGATAATGATACGAGACTTAAAGGCTAGTATGGCTACAATCAAGTTTACAGAACATGTATCGGGTAGGAAGTTCAGCGGAAGTGGGCGTTGCAAAAGGTCTTAGACCCTCGCAAAAAAAGGGCAAATCATGACGTCAGTAATCTCCAGGTTGGCGCGCTGAAATTCCGAGATGGATGACCGTTCAAAATATTTATTGAGTTCAGTCGTCTTGAACGCACTGAAGTTGGAAGTCTTTCTTTTACGCCTGCTATGTTAGTTTCGTCGCTAGTTAACAGCCACAAAAATGGCTAAACCCCGCCCTCTCTACAATTTATCTTCTTAATTTTATTTTAAATTTAACCCAGTGCATGATTTAGGCAGGAGCTCATAGGAGCAAAGTACCGGAACCATAACATTTCTACTGCTTGAGCTTCTATTCCTATTATAGAATCTCAAACGTATTGTGGAGCTCCTTCACCTAAATGTAAACAGTAGTCATCCAAAATGAGTACCTGAAACTATTTCAGTCCAAGTCAAGCACTGACCTGACATTTAATTTACACACTGCTAACCTTATGCCTAAACTTAAATTAAGACAAAAAGCTAGCCAATTTTGACTTTGTGGCTGTGTAATCTAGTGTAAACCGTATGTTTAGGCAAGTCAGTTAAGAATACATTCTTATTTACAATGACGACCTACACCAGCCTAACCCGGACGACGCTGGGCCAAGTGTGCGCCGCACTACGAGACTCCCAATCACGGCTGGTTGTGATACAGCCTGGATTTCAATTTCGTCATTCACCTGCATTAATGGAAAGGTGAATGCCTATTCATTCATCTGTCCATTCGAGAAGATTAAGAGGACAGGAAGAGTGGGATTTTCCACTCGCTCCAACACACAAAACACCAAGATGCAGGGTTCAGATTTTTATTGAGAATGTTGATGGTCCATAAAATATCTAAAACCCCAGATAGTTACAATATTATAAAGAACATTTGACGGGGGAAAAAATTGTTTGCGCATCTTGGCAGACACTATGGGATGTTTTTCTTGACCCAGATTAAGCCCCTAATCCTGGATGAAAAAACATTCTTTGCAAATGAGTTTTATTCCAGGACTGCCCCAAACTTTTTGTTATAGGATTAGGATGTGAGATTTACCTGCCAGAGTACATGCGTCTATGGGTTAACAAGTGTCCAATAACCTCTGGGACATAAACACTTCCCAGGTTCAGATCACTTCCTTCATTTCACTTGTTAATGTTTTTTTGTGATCAGACTAGTGCGAGGAAGGAATATGTACCAAACTGAATACAAAGACTTAAACATGATTTTTAGAGAGACAAATAAAGCCTGATTTCACCATCCGACAACATGAAATCCTGTTTCAATTAGGTACGGTAGCATCATGGACAAAAAATATTAAAACATGATTTAGCAAGTCAATGTGTACACATGAACTCACATGGCAGTCGGTTAGGAAAGTGATCAGTGCATAAACTGGTCAAAATATCAAATCAAATCAGCACCCTCAACACATACAATTCCCACCAACATCTATACAGAATAAATAATAAATAATGTATTTAAAGTTATATAAAAAGGACAAATTAACCAAATAATAATAAATAGAGACAAATACATACAACAATAATCAATTCAAAAGGAATAAACATCCAGCAATGCTCAGCAGTCTCATTGTCTCTAACCTACTACCAACACCTCACTCCACCATCCCGGTTCCCTTTTAGTGCAGTTAAAGTACCTTAGTTGAACCAGCGAACCCCTCCATCTTCCAGTCACATCACCACCACCCAAACCTGGTCGGGAGATAGCCCAATCTAGCCCCTAGGTATTTGCAGACCTATGCTGTGGTCCAATTCTCTCTACCTTTCTCCCATAATTGTGCACATCCATTAGCGTATTAGTCCCACCTTTTGAGTTAGGGGCTGTTTTCCCCAATCGGGCACCAAAAAATAATAAATATCTCAGTCCTTGCTTATTATCATCTTGAAGTCCCACATCTGCTTCCTTATATAAGAACCTGTACCACCCCCCCTACTAAACATCCGCCCTAACCTCTCCATGCAAAACATCGCCGCCAAACAACCTGTATCTTTACCCTGCCGCTAACTCCCTCTTTATCCTCTCCTTATCCCCACAGTTCACTCTTTTTTTTTCTCAGTCCTTATACACAGTCTGTTGGCCGTGTCCTCTCTCGTCGTGCATGATATGCCTCCTTACGTGGATCCTCCTCACCCTTCGGTCCCCTGCGCTGGCCCCCTCCTCCTCTGATTGGCTGGCCCCAGGCGATGATGACTCCAAAAGGGCCACGCCTCCCGGGCCAGAACCACGCCCATTCTCATAGATGAGGATGTTGAGGGTCTCCTCAAAGATGCGGGCTTCAGGAAACTCCACCTGACAGGGAGAAGGAAGAGCAGGACACAGGGAGGCAAAGAATGGGTAGAGAATTAGAGAATTCTATATTAGAGAATTCTATATTAAAGTGCCTTCGGAAAGTACTCAGAATCCCTTGACTTTTTCCAACAATTTTTTACATTACAGCCTTATTCTAAAATGTATTAAATTGTTTTTTTAACCTCAATCTACACACAGAACACCATAATGAAAACAAAAACAGGTTTAGAAACCTTTACCAATTTAAAAATAAATAAAAAAGTTAAACATTTACATAAGTATTTAGACCCTTTACTCAGTACTTTGTTCAAGCACCATTGGCAGTGATTAAAGCCTCAAGTCTTCTTGGGTATTACGCTACAAGCTTGGCACACCTGTATTTGGGGAGTTTCTCCCATTCTCTGCAGATCCTCTTAAGCTCCGTCAGGTTGGATGGGGAGTGTTGCTGCACAGCTGCTTTCAGGTCTCTCCAGAAATGTTAGATAGGGAGACATGTCCACTCCTGCGTTGTCTTGGGTCCATGCTTAGGGTCATTGTCCGGTTGGAAGGTGAACCTTTGCCCCAGTCTGAGGTACTGGGCGCTCTGGAGCAGGTTTTCGTCAAGGATCTCTCAGTACTTTGCGCAGTTCATCTTTCCCTCGATTCTGACCAGTCTCCCAGTCACTGCCGCTGAAAAACATCCCATCATGATGCTGGCACTATGCTTCACCGTAGGGGCGGTGCCAGGTTTCCTCCAGACGTGACGCTTGGCATTCAGGCCAAAGCGTTCAATCTTGGTTTCCAGAGAATCTTGTTTCTCATGGTCAGAGTCTTTAGATGCCTTTTGGCAAACTCCAAGCGGGCTTATGCCTTTTACTGAGGAGTGGATTGCTCAGTTTGGCCTATCCAGCTCTAGGATAGCTCTTGGTGGTTCCAAACTTCTTCCAATTAAGAATGTTCTTGAGGACCTTCAATGCTGCAGAAATGTTGATACCCTTCCCCAGATCTGTGCCTGGACACATTGCTGTCTTGGAGCTCTACGGACAGTTCCACCGAATTCATGGCTTGGTTTTTGCTCTGACATGCACTGTCAACTATAGGACCTTAAATAGACAGGTGTGTGCCTTTCCAAATCATATCCTATCAATTGATTTTACCACAAGTGGACTCCAATCAAGTTATAGAAACATCTCAAGGGTAAACCGAATGCACCGGAGATCAATTTCAAATCTCATAGCAAAAGGTCTGAATACTTATGTAAATAAGGTATCAGTTTACATTTGTAAAATTTTCTTAACTTGTTTTCACTTTGCCATTATGGGGTAGTGTGTGTGTGTAGTTCAATTTTGGAATAAGGCAGTAACATAACTAATGTGGAATAAAAATGCATGGGGTCTGAATACTTTCCGAAGGCACTTTACCAATTAAGTAGGGGGGAAAAAGTGTTCACACCCCTTTACTTTTTAAACATAATTAAATGTAGATGTTTTGGTCACTGGCATACATACAATGCTCCATGTCAATGTCAAGTGGAATTGTTTGTTGGAAATTTTGAAGAATTAATAAATAAAAAAATAAGGGTAAATGCCTTGAGTCGAGTGTTCAACCCCTTTGTTATGGCAAGCCTAATAAGTTCAGGAGTGAAAATGTGCTTAACAAGTCACATAAATTGCATGGACTCATTGTGTGCAACAAGTGCTTAACATGATTTTTGAATGACTACCCCACACATTCCAATTAACTGTAAAGTCCGAGTCGAGCACTGACTTTCAAACAGATTCAACCACAAAGACCAGGGAGGTTTTCCAATGCCTTGCAAAGAAGGGCACCTATTGGTAGATGGGGGGGAAGCAGACATTGAATATCCCTTTCAACATGGTGAAGTTAAATCAATCACACTTTGGATGTTGTATCAATACACCGAATGACTACAAAGATACAGGCGTCCTTCCTAAAATCAGTTGCCGGAGAGGAAGGAAACCGCTCAGGGATTTTGCCATAAGTCCAAAGATACCTCAAACTTGAAAACAGTTTACTGGCTGTGATAGGAGAAAACTGAGGATGAATCAACAACATTGGAGTTACTCCACAATACTAACCTAATTGACAGAATAAAAATATTCCAAAACAGGCACTAAAGTGTACATCAAAGCAATTGGTAAAGCACTTTACTTTGTGTTCTGAATACAAAAGTGTTACGTTTGGGGTAAATCCAATACAACCACATTACAGACTACCACTCTTCATATTTTCAAGCACAGTGCTGGCTACATCATGTTATGAGTATTAGGGATGGGCGAAACGGCATACAAATCATACCTACATTTTTTCGAACTTATGGCTGATTCACGATATACACTTACATATCCACATAATTTGTCACCTGCTTGTCAAACATTCATTCCAAAATCATGGGCATTAATATGGAAATGGTCCCCCCTTCGCTGCTATAACAACCTCCACTCTTTTGGGAAGGCTTTCCACTAGATGTTGGAACATTGCTGCGGGGACTTGCTTCCATTCAGTCACTAGAGCATTAGTGAGGTCAGGCACGGATGTTGGGCAATTCGGCCTGGCTCTCAGTCAGCGTTCCAATTCATCCCATACGTGTTCGATGGGGTTGAAGTCCAAGCTCTGTGCAGGCCAGGAAAGTGCTTTCGAAATGATCGACAAACCATTTCTGTATGGAGCTCGCTTTGTGCACGGGGCATTGTGATGCTGAAACAGGAAAGGGCTTTCCCCAAACTGTTGCCACAAAGTTGGAAGCACAGAATCATCTAGAATGTATGCTGTAGCATTAATATTTCCCATCACTGTAACTAAGGGGCCTAGCCTGAACCATGAAACAAACTCAGATTTGTCCGTCGGACTTCCAGATGGTGAGGCGTGATTCATCACTCCAAAGAACAGGTTTCCACTGCTCCAGAGTCCAAAGGCCACGAGCTTTACACCACTCCACCCGACACTTGGCATTGCGCATGGTGATCTTAGGGTTGTGTGCGGCTGCTTGGCCATGGAAATCTATTTCATGAAGGTCCCGACGAACAGTGCTGACAGCTGCTTCCAGAGGCAGTATGGAACTCGGTAATGTGTAAATATTTGTATGAACATAGTAAGATTCCACAGACAGGTGAATAACAGAAATTGAATAATGTGTCCCTGAACAAAGGGGTGAGGGGTGGGGTCAAAATCCAAAGTAACAGTCAGTATCTGGTGTGGCCACCAGATGCATTGAGTACCAGCGTATCTCCTCATGGACTGCACCAGATTTGCCAGTTCTTGCTGTGAGATTTTACCCCACTCTTCCACCAAGGCACCTGCAAGTTCCCGGACATTTCTGGGGGGCATGGCCCAAGCCCTCACCCTCCGATCCAACAGGTCCCAGACGTGCTCAATGGGTTTGAGATCCGGGCTCTTTGCAGGCCATGGCAGAACACTGACATTCCGGTCTTGCAGGAAATCACGCACAGAACGAGCAGTATAGCTGGTGGCATGTGGGAGGGTCATGTCAGGATGAGCCTGCAGGAAGGGTATCACATGACGGAGGAGGATGTCTTCCCTGTAACGCACAGCGTTGAGATTGCCTGCAATGACAACAAGCTCAGTCCGATGATGCTGTGACACACCGCTCCAGACCATGACGGACCATCCACCTCCAAATCGATCTCGTTCCAGAGTACAGGCCTCGGTGCAACGCTCATTCCTTCGATGATAAATGTGAATCTGACAATCACAAAACCGCAACTCGTCAGTGAAGAGCACTTTTTGCTAGTCCTGTCTGGTCCAGCAACGGTGGGTTTGTGCCCATAGGCGATGTTTTTGCCGGTGATGTAAAACAGGTCCTAACCAGACAACAGGCCTACAAGCCCTCAGTCCAGCCTCTCAGCCTATTGCGGACAGTCTCAGACTGATGGAGGGATTGTGCGTTCCTGGTCTAACTCTGGCAGTTGTTGCCATCCTGTACCTGTCCCGCAGGTGTGATGTTTGAATGTACTGATCCTGTGCAGGTGTTACACGTGGTCTGCCACTAAGAATGATCAGCTGTCCGTCCTGTCTCCCTGTAGCGCTGTCTTAGGCGTCTCACAGTACGGACATTGCAATTTATTGCCCTGGCCACATCTGCAGTCCCCATGCCTCCTAGCTGGTGGCATGCCTAAGGCACGTTCACGCAGATGAGCAGGGACCCTGGGCATCTTTCTTTTTGTGTTTTTCAGAGTCAGGACACTGAAGAGGCCTTTCTACTAAGTTTTCATAACTGTGACCTTAACTGCCTACTGTCTGTAAGCTGTTGGTGTCTTAACGACCATTCCACAGGTGCATGTTCATGGTTCATTAAACAAATATGGGAAACAGTGTTTAAATCCTTTACAATGAAGATCTGTGAAGTTACTTGGATTTTTAAGAATGATCTTTGAAAGACAGGGTCCTGAAGTTTATTTGTGGCTGAAATAGCCAAAGCCACTAAGATCTCATGTTTTTGTGTAATGCTTTGCTGTACAAATAATTGTCAAATACACTGCATTTCAAACAGTCGGCAATAATTAATGAATTCAGGGTTTGTGAAATTATACCTAGGCTAAATATAAGCCAGCAGCATTTACCACCCTGCATCCCACTGCTAGCTTGCCTCTGAAGCAGGGTTGGTCCTGGTCAGGAGACCAGACACTGCTGGAAGTGGTGTTGGAGGGCCAGGAGGTGGTACTCTTTCCTCTGGTCAAAAAAATATATATCCTAATGCCAGTGAATGGGGACATTGCCCTGTGTAGGGTGCAGTCTTTTTCGGATTGAATGTTAAACGGGTGTCCTGACTTTGTGGGCACTGGAGATCCCATGGCATTTACCATAAGAGTAGGTGTGTTAACCCCGGTGTCCTGGCAAAATTCCCAAATCTGGCCCTCATACCATCACGGCCACCTAATCATCCCCAGCTTCCAATTGGCTCATTCATACCCCCTCCTCTATCCTGTAACTATTCCCCAGGTCATTGCTGTATATGAGAATGTGTTCAGTCAACTTACCTGGTAAAATAAAACCCACTAATAAATGTAATTATTTTACCAAAAATAATCACTGATCTGGCGTTCAAGTCTATGAAAATGGCAATTTTTTTACAAATTTAACCAGAACCATGCATAACGCACATTCACTTCTTATAGCAGGCGTTACAGGAAATTAACACAAGTCTAATAAACAAAAGCCCACGTGCTAGTGAGTAGCCAGCTAATCTTTATAGCAATCGTTACAATTTCAAGTTTTGCGAACTTGGATCTATTAGCTAGCTAACAGGGCATAACAGTTGAATTGTTACGAGTACACCATTCTGTCCGTCTCCAACTGTTTGAACAGCATGCTAGCCTGTCCACTTTGTTCAGATGTTGAAATCACGTTGCCTACCTTACTTCGCAGAATGAGAATGAGTTGCGAATTTCCTTATATACACACACACACACACCGAACAAAAATATAAACGCAACATGTAAAGTGTTGGTCCTATGATTCATGAGCTGAAATAAAATATCCCCAAAATTTTCCAGACGGACAAAAAGCTTTTCTCAAACAGGGTGTTCCAGTTCCCGCCAATATCCAGCACCTTCACACAGCCATTGAAGAGGAGTGGGACAACATTCCACAGGCCTGATCAACTCTATGCGAAGGAGACTGTGCTGCATGAGGCAAATGGTGGTCATACCAGATACTGACTGGTTTTCTGACTGGTTACCTTTAAGGTATCTGTGACTAACAGATGCATATCTGTAATCCCAGTAATGTGAAATCCATAGATTAGGGCTAACCAATTGACACATTTCCTTATTAGAACTGTAAACTCAGTAAAATCTTTGACATTTTTGTTCAGTATAATTTTGTTTAAAACAGTTTAGATTGTTCCTATAGTTTTGCGTCGGTGCTGCAGTGTAACTGACGCCCGGCCCAGAAAGACAGTTTCCATAGACAGCCACATAGAAGTCAGACTAATAAGAGACTTCAGTCATCACTTTAGTGCACAAAAGATACATGGAATTATTCTAATAATTCTCGCTGAAACAGATTTTTCTTCATCACTCACAGATATTAACATTTTATGTTCATCTGTGTCTGCCATTCTGTGTCTGCCATTTATGTCTGCCATTCTTTGGATAACATGACAACGTCGTTGCTGTTCACGTTGCTAGTGTGCATTATAGATATGTAGTGGTGTAATATGATGTACTGCTGTATCTTTTGTTTTATATGCAAGTGTTTTAATATGTTTGGACCCCATGAAGGTAATGGGGATCCCTAATAAATACAAAAGTTGGTCCGAAAGCAACCTGGATATAGAGGGTCCATCTATCGGCGTACGCAAACATGAAAAGATTACCTTGAAAACAAAAGGCAGACATCTTGGGCGCAGTCTCCAGTTCTTATTAAACCTCAGGGACACAGCACAGAAAGGGTGAAGGATACGAGACCAAAAAGACATGAGAACGAGCGGACATGAACGCTAATAAAAATGGGAAAATAAATCATTATTCTTGTGATTACAGGCATTTGGAATATCACGCAAAAACATACATTCTAATTAATCCTATATCTCGCCCAGCCCTAATGGGTATTCTTGTAATCATTAAGGAGTGGGGAGTTTTTCAAGATAAAAAAAAATAAACAGAATGGAGCTTAGCACAGGCAAAATCCTAGAGGATAACCTGGCTTAGTCTGCTTTCCACCAGACACTGGGAAATGAATTCACCTTTAAGTAGGACAATAACCTAAAACACAAGGTCAAACCTAAACTGGAATTGCTTACCAAGACCGTGAATGAGTGGCTGAGTTACAGTTTTGACTTAAATAGCTTGAAAATACAAGGCAAACCCTGAAAATGGTTGTCTAGCAATGACCGACAACCAACTTGCCAGAGCTTGAATAATTTTGATAATAATAATAAAAATGGGCAAATGTTATCCAATCCAGGTGTGGAAAGCTCTTCAAATTTATTCAGAAATACTCACAGCTGGTGAGTATTCCAAAGGTGATTCTAAAATGTATTGACTCATCTAGTCAAGATACCGTTTTTTTTTGTAAGTATGAATTTTTGTTAGACTTTGAAACAAGAGTACTTTACGTCGTTACACAAAAATGTAAATTAAATCCATTTTAATCCCACTTTAACAGCAAAATGTGGAAGAAGGAAAGGGGTGTAAATACTTTGAAGGCACTGTATACCCTAGCATTTACCTAAACCCTGATGTTGCTAGCCTCCATGTTAGTGTTTAAGCTGTGGAAGCTCAAGAGTGAAATTGGTTTAATTGGGCTTACCTTGGTCTGTTTCTTCTCAGTGGCGTAGACAATGGATGTGCAGCACACCTCAGCGATCTTGCGGCCCTCACCGTAGAAGGACCAGCAGCAGATCTCGTCCCCGAGCACGTCCTTGACAAACAGGACACGCCCATTGAAGCGCAGCCCCAGTTTATCAAACAGCTCAATGTTTTTCAGCAGGTTGTCGTCCGAGTTACTGAAGGAGAGGGAAAAGCAAGGAGTTGGGTTAATTCCTAAGACAGCACCATTGTCAACATACACATGCAGAGAGCATGAGATCCTGACTTGAGATGCATCACCCCATGGCAACAATGCCTGACATGCATGAAACACTGAAATCTCAAAGTGAAATATTTGGTTTTACATTTCTCAGAGTAGGCAGTAACTAATGTAACTTTTTTGTTGCTTAGCTTAATTGTGGCAGTGCTTGCTAAAATAGACTTTGAGCATGGAATCACCTATAAAGTCATCAGCAGCTATAACATGACTACCTATTGGATATACCTAAACTCCTGGGCAATGTTCCCTCTAAGCTGCACACACGCGGCCACGCAACTCAGGATTTTCGCACAGAACAAATGCTGGCCCGTGCAAGATTGAACTTAAACTTAAAGAGAGCAAGAGTTGCACCCCTTCTGAAAAAACCTACACTCGATCCCTCCGATGTCAACAACTACAGACCAGTATCCCTTCTTTCTTTTCTCTCCAAAACTCTTGAACGTGCCGTCCTTGGTCAGCTCTCCCGCTATCTCTCTCAGAATGACCTTCTTGATCCAAATCAGTCAGGTTTCAAGACTAGTCATTCAACTGAGACTGCTCTTCTCTGCATCACGGAGGCGCTCCGCACCGCTAAAGCTAACTCTCTCTCCTCTGCTCTCATCCTTCTAGACCTATCGGCTGCCTTCGATACTGTGAACCATCAGATCCTCCTCTCCACCCTCTCCGAGTTGGGCATCTCCGGCGCGGCCCACGCTTGGATTGCGTCCTACCTGACAGGTCGCTCCTACCAGGTGGCGTGGCGAGAATCTGTCTCCTCACCACGCGCTCTCACCACTGGTGTCCCCCAGGGCTCTGTTCTAGGCCCTCTCCTATTCTCGCTATACACCAAGTCACTTGGCTCTGTCATAACCTCACATGGTCTCTCCTATCATTGCTATGCAGACGACACACAATTAATCTTCTCCTTTCCCCCTTCTGATGACCAGGTGGCGAATCGCATCTCTGCATGTCTGGCAGACATATCAGTGTGGATGACGGATCACCACCTCAAGCTGAACTTCGGCAAGACGGAACTGCTCTTCCTCCCGGGGAAGGACTGCCCGTTCCATGATCTCGCCATCACGGTTGACAACTCCATTGTGTCCTCCTCCCAGAGCGCTAAGAACCTTGGCGTGATCCTGGACAACACCCTGTCGTTCTCAACTAACATCAAGGCGGTGGCCCGTTCCTGTAGGTTCATGCTCTACAACATCCGCAGAGTACGACCCTGCCTCACACAGGAAGCGGCGCAGGTCCTAATCCAGGCACTTGTCATCTCCCGTCTGGATTACTGCAACTCGCTGTTGGCTGGGCTCCCTGCCTGTGCCATTAAACCCCTACAACTCATCCAGAACGCCGCAGCCCGTCTAGTGTTCAACCTTCCCAAGTTCTCTCACGTCACCCCGCTCCTCCGCTCTCTCCACTGGCTTCCAGTTGAAGCTCGCATCCGCTACAAGACCATGGTGCTTGCCTATGGAGCTGTGAGGGGAACGGCACCTCAGTACCTCCAGGCTCTGATCAGGCCCTACACCCAAATAAGGGCACTACGTTCATCCACCTCTGGCCTGCTCGCCTCCCTACCACTGAGGAAGTACAGTTCCCGCTCAGCCCAGTCAAAACTGTTCGCTGCTCTGGCTCCCCAATGGTGGAACAAACTCCCTCACGACGCCAGGACAGCGGAGTCAATCACCACCTTCCG
This sequence comes from Oncorhynchus gorbuscha, assembly GCF_021184085.1. Classification (NCBI taxonomy): domain Eukaryota; kingdom Metazoa; phylum Chordata; class Actinopteri; order Salmoniformes; family Salmonidae; genus Oncorhynchus; species Oncorhynchus gorbuscha. The sequence continues at coordinate 36,668,270 of NC_060188.1, forward strand.
GAGACACCTGAAACCCCACCTCTTTAAGGAATACCTAGGATAGGATAAAGTAATCCTTCTCACCCCCCTTAAAATATTTAGATGCACTATTGTAAAGTGGCTGTTCCACTGGATGTCATAAGGTGAATGCACCAATTTGTAAGTCGCTCTGGATAAGAGCGTCTGCTAAATGACTTAAATGTAATGTAAATGTAAACTAAAAAGGGACAACTCTAGTGTACACATTTCCTTAAACAGATCGTTTCCTTCTAATGTGGGAATTGTGATCAAATCAACAAAGTATCAGCCACTTTCAATGCAACAAACCTTAAGCTTGAGTCAGTCATTTTGATGTAGTAGGCGGTCTTTCAATCATCTGCTGTCAAATATGTGCTTTTGAGATCAAAGAGCAGATTTTGCAACCCTCACCTTGCACATTTGTTGATATTCTTTGCTATTTTGCAAGTTATTTACCCAGTTATAGCATTTTTTTGTCAGCAATGGGAGAGTGATTGCGTCCAATAAATGCACAAAACGTGAACATTTCTTGCCATCTTTCAAAAGAGAGTCAGGTAAGAGCTTAGATTTTGTCTTTAATAACTATTTTGAGACGGGCTTGAATATGCAAAAAGAAGCCAATAGGCAGAAGGTAGCCTACATTGTCGGATTCTCTATTGTATTAATAAAATTACTTTGATTTTGTAAAATTTGTTTCTTGCATCATACAAATGCAATAGCCAACAACGCAATTTCCAGTCACCTATTACGCCCTGCATGTTTTTTTAGTCTGGAATGTACATGGAATGTAGGCCGACATTGAACACAGTAGGCTAAAATAGGCTACATATCCCCCCCCCAAAAAAAATTGCTAGTATTTCCTTATGAAAATGTTATGGGATGCATTTGCATTGTTTTTCCTTGTCAGGACACTCTGATAGGCCTATTAGGATCAAATAGCCACAGTAGCCTACTTGGCCACCATCTAAAACGTTAACTTAAAGGGGGGTAGGAGTTGAACGTCAAAGTAAACGTGTGCCGGAAGTTGAATAGAATGCTCAGTATTCAAGTTTCCAATCCCAAGACCTGAAATTTGCTCAGTTTGTGAAAAATGGAGGGAACATTGCACCTGGGTATCAACAGTACCTGGGATGCTTTTGTAGTAGTATTAGTTGAGATAGCTCTGAATTGTTATCGGAGTTCATGCAGATGAGAAATCAGGCCTGGGCTAAAGCAAGGAAAATAGACTTGTGTTGCCCTTATATTAATTTAGCCACTCCAAAATATGATTAAAAAAATATATACAGTACCAGCCAAAAGTTTGGACACTTACTCATTCAAGGGTTTCTTTATTTTTGCTATTTTCTACATTGTACAATAATAGTGAAGACATCAAAACTATGAAATAACATATGGAATCATGTAGTAACCAAAATTTTTAAGCAAATACAAATATATTTGAGATGAGATTCTTCAACGTAGCCACACTTTGCCTTAATGATAGCTTTGCACACTCTTAACATTCTCTCAACCATCTTCATGAGATAGTCACCTGGAATGCATTTCAATTAACAGGTGTACCTTGTTTAAAGTTCATTTGTGGAATTTCTTTCTTCTTAATGTGTTTGAGCCAATCAGTTGTGTTGTGACAGTGAGAGGCATAAAGATATGGACTTGGTCTTTTACCAAGTAGGACTATTATGGCAAGAACAGCTCAAATAAACAAGGAGAATCAACAGTCCGTTACTTTAAGACATGAAGGTCAGTCAATCCAGAACATTTCAAGAACTTTGAAGGTTTCTTCAAGTGCAGTCGCAAAAAACATCAAGCGCTATGATTAAACTGGCTCTCAAGGACCGCCACAGGAAAGGAAGTCCCAGAGTAACATCTGCTGAACAGGATAAGTTAGAGTTACCAGCCTCAAACTGTAGCCCAAATAAATGCTTCAGAGTAACAGTAACAGACAACTGTTCAGAGGAGACTGCGTGAATCAAGCATTCATGGTCAAAATATTGCAAAGAAACCACTACTAAAGGACACCAATAAGAAGAGACTTGTTTGGGTCAAGAAACATGAGCAATGGACATTAGACCGGTGGAAATCTGTTCTTTGGTCTGATGAGTCCAAATTTGAGGTTTTGGTTCCAACCGCCGTGCCTTTGTGAGACGCAGAGTAGACGAATGGATGTTCTCTGCATGTGTGGTTCCCACTGTGAACCGTGGCAGTGGTGTGATGGTGTGGGGAATTCAAGGCACACTTAACCAGAATGGCTATCACAGCATTCTGCAGCTACACTCCAGCACATCTGGTTTGTGCTTAGCGGGACTACCATTTGTTTTCAACAGGACAATGACCCAACACCTCCAGGCTGTGATGGAGTGCTGTATCAGATGACCTGGCCTCTACAAATCACCTGACCTCAACCAAACTGAGATGGTTTGGGATTAGTTGGACGCAGAGTGAAGGAAAAGCAGCCAACAAGTGATCGGCATATGTGTGAACTCCTTCAAGACTGTTGTAAAAGTACTCCAGGTGAAGCTGGTTGAGAGAATGTCAAGAGTGAGCAAAGCTGTCATCAAGGCAAAGGGTGGCTACTTTGGAGAATCTAAAATAGAAAATATATTGTTATTTCTCCAACCGCCGTGCCTTTGTGAGACGCAGTGGTGTGATGGTGTGGGGAATTCAAGGCACACTTAACCAGAATGGCTATCACAGCATTCTGCAGCTACACTCCAGCACATCTGGTTTGTGCTTAGCGGGACTACCATTTGTTTTCAACAGGACAATGACCCAACACCTCCAGGCTGTGATGGAGTGCTGTATCAGATGACCTGGCCTCTACAAATCACCTGACCTCAACCAAACTGAGATGGTTTGGGATTAGTTGGACGCAGAGTGAAGGAAAAGCAGCCAACAAGTGATCGGCATATGTGTGAACTCCTTCAAGACTGTTGTAAAAGTACTCCAGGTGAAGCTGGTTGAGAGAATGTCAAGAGTGAGCAAAGCTGTCATCAAGGCAAAGGGTGGCTACTTTGGAGAATCTAAAATAGAAAATATATTGTTATTTCTCCCTCACTTTTTTGGGTTACTACATGACCCCATGTGTTTCATAGTTTTGATGTCTCACTATTATTCTACAATGTAGAAAATAGTACAAATAAAGAAACACCCTTGAATGAGAAGGTGTCCAAACTTTTGACTGGTAATGTATATAAACTCGGGATGGTAACGTTGTCAGTAAACAAATATGAAGTATATAGAAAAGCTAATTGAGCTACATACAGTGAGGCAAAACAAGTATTTAGTCAGCCACCAATTGTGCAAGTTCTCCCACTTAAAAAGCTGAGAGGTCTAATTTTCATCATAGTTACACTTCAACTATGACAGACAAAATAAGAAAAAAAAATCCAGAAAATCACATTGTAGGATTTTTAATGAATGTATTTACAAATTATGGTGGAAAATAAGTATTTGGTCAATAACAAAAGTTTCTCAATACTTTGTTATATACCCTTTGTTGGCAATGACAGAGGTCAAACGTTTTCTGTAAGTCTTCACAAGATTTTCACACACTGTTGCTGGTATTTTGGCCCATTCCTCCATGCAGATCTCCTCTAGAGCAGTGGTGTATTGGGGCTGTTGCTGGGCAACACAGACTTTCAATCCCCTCCAAAGATTTTTCTATGGGGTTGAGATCTGGAGACTGGCTAGGCCACTCCAGGACCTTGAAATGCTTCTTACGAAGCCACTCCTTCGTTGCCCGGGCTGTGTGTTCGGGATCATTGTCATGCTGAAAGACCCAGCCACGTTTCATCTTCAATGCCCTTGCTGATGGAAGGAGGTTTTCACTCAATCTCACGATACATGGCCCCATTCATTCTTTCCTTTACACGGATCAGTCGTCCTGGTCCTTTTGCAGAAAAACAGCCCCAAAGCTTGATGTTTCCACCCCCATGCTTCACAGTAGGTATGGTGTTCTTTGGATGCAACTCAGCATTCTTTGTCCTCCAAACACGACAAGTTAAAAATAAAAGTTATATTTTGGTTTCATCTGACCATGTGACATTCTCCCAATCTTCTTCTGGATCATCCAAATGCTTTCTTGCAAACTTCAGACGGGCCTGGACATGTACTGGCTTAAGCAGTGGGACACGTCTGGCACTGCAGGATTTGAGTCCCTGGCGGTGTAGTGTGTTACTGATGGTAGGCTTTGTTACTTTGGTTCCAGTTCTCTGCAGGTCATTCACTAGGTCCCCCCGTGTGGTTCTGGGATTTTTGCTCAACGTTCTTGATCATTTTTACCCCACGGGGTGAGCTCTTGCGTGGAGCCCCAGATCGAGGGAGATTATCAGTGGTCTTGTATGTCTTCCATTTCCTAATAATTGCTCCCACAGTTGATTTCTTCAAACCAAGCTGCTTACCTATTTCAGATTCAGTCTTCCCAGCCTGGTGCAGGTCTACAATTCTGTTTCTGGTGTCCTTTGACAGCTCTTTAGTCTTGGCCATAGTGGAGGTTGGTGTGACTGAGGTTGTGGACAGGTGTCTTTTATACTGATAACAAGTTCAAACAGGTGCCATTAATACAGGTAACGATTGGAGGACAGAGGAGCCTCTTAAAGAAGAAGTTACAGGTCTGTGAGAGCCAGAAATCTTGCTTGTTTGTAGGTGACCAAATACATATTTTCCACCACAATTTGCAAATAAATTCATAAAAAATCCTACAATGTGATTTTCTGGATTATTTTTTATCATTTTGTCTGTCATAGTTGAAGTGTACCTATGATGAAAATTACAGGCCTCACCTTTTTAAGTGGGAGAACTTGCACAATTGGTGGCTGACTAAATACTTTTTTGCCCCACTGTAGATATTTTAAAATAAGCCCATGTTTGAGAACGAAGTCACCAAAATAAAAACTTAGACAATCAGGGAGAATGAGTCACTCAGCATAATCCATGGCAAAATATGTAGAATTGCAGGAAATTAGGTTTAACCCTTAGAAACTCAGATCCAGTTTTCCTTGGATAAAAATCAAAATCAGGAGTGATAGGACTGCCCAAGGAGACTCCAAATAATATACAGTATTTATGATATACAAAAAAAATCTATGTAAATGTGAAATTGATGATAAAAAGATTGTGGGGGCTTTATTAGACCTCAGTGCGCCTTTTCACATTATCGATCATAGTCTGCTGCTGGAAAAACGTATGGCTTTACACCCCATGTTATATCGTGGATAAAGAGTTCGTCTAACAGAACACAAAGGGTGTTCTTTAATGGAAGCCTCTACAACATAATCCTGGTAGAATCAGGAATTCCCAGGGCATCTGTCTAGGCTCCTTACTTTTTAAATCTTTACAAATGACATGCCACTGGCTTTGAGCAACTACTCACTATAGAGTGTAGTGTGTACGGCACGGCACGTCACTGAGGCCAAGCTTCCTGCCATCCAGGACCTCTATACCAGGCTGTGTCAAAATAAGGCCCGAAAAATTGCCAAAGACTCCAGCCACCCTAGTCATAGACTGTTCTCTATGCTACCGCACGGCAAGCGGTACCAGAGAACCAAGTCTAGGTCCAAAAGGCTTCTTAACAGAGTCTACCCCAAGCCATAAGACTCCTGAAAAGCTAATCAAATGGCTACCTGAACTATTTGCAATGTCCCCCCACCCCCATTTTTACACTGCTGTGCTGCTACTCTGTTTATTATCCATGCATAGTCACTTTACCTCTACCTACATATTACCTCAATTAGCTCGATTAACCGGTGCCCCCGTACATTGACCCTGCACCAGTACCCCCTGTATATAGCCTCACTACTGTCATTTTATTATTGCTCCTTAATTATTTTTCTTTATTTTTTTATTTTTTTACTTCAGTTTATTTTAGCAAATACTTTCACTTTTTTTCCATAAAGCTGCATTGTTGGCCAAGGACTTGTATAAGTAAGCATTTCACTGGCTATATGAAGAATCTGAAATATTTTCATTCGTGTAACACTTTTTTGGTTCCGACATGTTTCCACGTGTGTTATTTCATAGTGTTGATGTCTTTATTATTATAAAACATAGAAAATAGTTGAAATAAAGAAAACCCCTTGAATGAATAGGTGTCAAAACTTTTGACCGGTAGTGTATATATACAGTAGCTAAGAAATAAATAAGTGTATGTTGTTTAACTGTTAGTAGCCTGTGCCTCACCCTAATAATTTGGTCAATTTTCCCCTCATAATTTAGCCTACTGTTCTGACTTGGTGGTGCACATGTAGCCTGTTTTGGTGAAATGTCATCAAATATTGTAATAGGTTTCATTGTCTGCTTATATGCTCCCTTTATTTATCCTATGGTTCTGTCTAGGTGTACAGGGTGAAAACTGTAAGAAAGGCCTGTGTTCTGAATTCTGTCACGGTACATGTAAAAAGTGCAGTTTTGTTAAATTGACTACGTCCGTACTAGCTCGCTCATTATTATCTTAAATCAACATTACGGATTGCTTCTTATACACTCGTTGTCCCCTTGTGCCACAGATTCTAAATCTCAATTGTCAGTAGAAACCACATTTGTTTATGCAAGTTATCATTTCAGCTATGTTTTTTTGAAAGGCAGTAAATGAGGCTAAATGAACCGTTTCACTGCCAGACAAGCCTCCGCTGATAGCCAGGTGTAGTGGTAAGGTGTTGAGACAGCTTTATGTAGGCCCTAAAAGTTTGTTGGCACTGTTATAGTGCAATTAATGTATTGTTTGGTGTTGTGTAGTGGCTTTGCTGGCATGCATCCCCAAAAGTTTTTGGGGGAGTTTGCCCCACCAATATTTATATGCTAAAACCACCACTGTGTTTGACAGTGTGATAGACTTTAGTCAACAAAAAGCTGCTCTCTTCCTGGGGTCCAGCAAAACGAAGGAAGTTAATACAATTTTAAAAACATTACAATACATTCACAGATGTCACACACTGTGCCCTCAGACCCCTACTACACCATAACCACATATCTACAGTACTAAATCTGTGTATGTGTGTATAGTGCGTATATTATCATGTGTGTGCGTGTATGTATGCATGCGTCTGTGCCTATGTAATATATATGCCATTTAGCAGACGCTTTTATCCAAAGCGACTTACAGTCATGTGTGCATACATTCTACGTATGGGTGGTCCCGGGAATCGAACCCACTACCCTGGCGTTACAAGCGCCATGCTCTACCAACTGAGCTACAGAAGTTTTTTTGAAAGGCAGTAAATGAGGCTAAATTAACCGTTTCATGTATGTGTTGCTTCACAGTCCCCACTGTTCCATATAGTATTTTTTATAGTATTTTTTTATGTTATTTTAATCTAATCTAAATCTAATTATTTTTATCTAATTTGACTGCCTGCATCAGTTACTTGATGTGGAATAGAGTTCCATGTAGTACTGTGTGCCTGCCATAGTCTGTTCTGGACTTGGGGATTGTGAAGAGACCTCGTGGCGTACACGCGGGTGCCTGAGCTGTGTGCCAGTAGTTCAGACAGACAGATCGGTGCATTCAACATGTTAATACCTCTCATAAATACAAGTAGTGATCTCCCCTCCACTTTGAGTCAGGAGAAATTGACATGCATTAAATTAATAGTAGCTCTCTGTGTATATCCAAGGGCCAACCGTGCTGCCCTGTTCTGAGCCAATTGCAATTTTCCTAAGTGTAGGACATACCTTGTTGATAGTGTTGTTAAGATACTCCTTCAGTGGCCTCCAACTGCTCTTAAATGCTAGAAAAACTAAATGCATGCTCTTCAACCGATCGCTACCCACACCCACCCGCCCAACTAGAATCACTACTCTGGACGATTCTGACCTAGAATATGTGGACAACTACAAATACCTAGGTGTCTGGTTAGACTGTAAACTCTCCTTCCAGACTCACATTAAACATCTCCAATCCAAAATGAAATCTAGAACCGGCAATCCCGATTTCGCAACAAAGCCTCATTTACTCATGCTGCTAAACATACCCTCGTATCCTACCGATCCTTGACTTCGGGGATGTCATTTACAAAATAGCCTCCAACACTAGTCAGCAGATGGCACTGTGATAGACTGCATTCAATCTGTTTTGTCAGCAAAGCCCCATATACTACCCACCACTGCAACCTGTATGCTCTCGTTGGCTGGTCCTCGCTGCATATTCGTCGCCAAACCCACTGGCTCAAGGTCATCTATAAGTCATTGCTATGTAAAGCTCCGCCTTATCTCAGCTCACTGGTCACCATAGCAGCACCTACCCCTAGCTCCAGCAGGAATATTTAACTGGTCATCCCCACCTTTGGCTGCCTTTATATACAGTTCTCTGCTGCCAATGACTTGAACTAATTGCAAAAATCATTGAAGATGGAGACATAACTCCCTCTCTAACTTTACGCGTCAGCTGTCAGAGCAGCTGTACAAAGCCCATCTGTAAATAGCCCATCAAACCTACCTATCTCATCCCAATATTTGTTTGTTTTTCTGCTCTTTCGCACACCAGTATTTCTACTTGCACCTCATCTGCACATCCATCACTCCAGAGTAAATTGCTAAATTGTAATTACTTCGCTACTATTGGCCTACTTATTGCCTTACCTAAATTTTGTACACACATTTTTCTATTATTGACTGTACGATTGTTTATCCCATCAGTAATTGTGTTGTTTTTGTCGCACTGCATTGCTTCATCTTAGCCAGGTCACAGTTGTAAATGAGAACTTGTTCTCAACCGGCCTACCTGGTTAAATAAAGGTGAAATAAAATGTTAATTAAATAAAGAACGCAGAGCAGCGGTTTATTATGGATATCCTTCTCCCCATCTAAGCTATTGTTGCATCAACATGTTTTGACAATCCAGGGTAACTCCAAGCAGTTTAATCATCAACTTGCTCAATTTCCACATTATTTATTGCATGATTTAGTTGAGGTTAAAGGTTTAGTGAATGATTTGTCCCAAAAACAATGCTGTACATTAGAGAAATATTTAAGGCTAACTTATTCCTTGCCACCCACTCTGAAACTAACTGCAGCTCTTTGTTAAGTGTTGCAGTCATTTCAGTTGCTGTAGTAGCTGACGTGTGTAGTGGTGAGGCATCAGCATACAAAGACAATGTGGCTTTACTCAAAGTAGGTGGAATGTCATTAGTAAAAATTGTATAAAGCAAGGGGCCAAACAGCTACCCTGGGGAATTCCTGATTCAAACTGGAATATGTTTGAGAGGCGTCCATTAAAGAACACCCTCTGTGTTCTGTTAGACAAGTAACTCTTAATCCACATTATAGCAGGGGGTGTAAAGCAATAACACAAGTTCTTCCAGCAGCAGAGTATGATCGCTAATGTCAAAAGCTGTACTGAAACTGAAGTCAGCCCACACAATCCTTTAATCATCAATTTCTCTCAGCCAATTAGTCATTAGTGTAAGTGTTGTGCTTGTTGAGTATCCTTCCATATAAGCGTGCTGAAAGTCTTGTCATTCTTTTTCCTGTGAAACCAGCATTGCATCTGGTCAAACACCATTTTTTCCAGAAGTTTACTAGAGGTTGGTAATAGGCTGATTGGTAGGCTATTTAAGCCAGTAAAGGGGGCTTTACTATTCTTGGGTAGCGGAATGACTTTAGCTTCTCTCCAGGCCTGAGGGCACACGCTCTCTAATAAGCTTAAATTGAAGAAGTTGCAATATCGTCTGCTATTATCCTTAGTGATTTTCACCTCTTCCACACCGACTCTAAAATCAATAGTTGTTTAGTGGTGTTAGATTCTGGATGAAACTTGGAACATTGTTATACGCAGAAGCATAGCATATAAAGGAGTGAAAGAGACTCGTTTTTACATCAGAAGTTAATCGTTATCTGTAGAAGACAGATGGCTTTGAAATGTGTTGGGTGTATGGGAAGAAGTCACAAGATTGCTATAGGTGAAGGAGGGGTTGAGATCAGATCGGTTCCCCTGGAGGGAGAAATGGTTTTACTACCCTATTAACCTGTTCCGGTCTAACCATTATACGTAAGGATTGGAGACAAGGAGGAGGGCCTAAATTGGAGTGTGTGTGTATGTATATATATATATATATATATATATATATATATATATATATATATATATATATATATATATATATATATATATATATATATATATATATATATATACAGTTCCAGTCGGAAGTTTATATACACTTAGATTGGACTTAGACACTTAGACATTCATACACTTAGACATTTTTCAACCACTTCACAAATTGTGTTAAACTATTGTTTTGGCAAGTCGATTAGGACATCTACTTTGTGCATGACAAGTAATGTTTCCAACAATTGTTTAAAGACAGATTATTTCACTTATAATTCTCTGTATCACAATTCCAGTAGGTCAGAAGTTCACAAATACTACGTTGACTGTGCCTATGAACAGCTTGGGAAATTCCAGAAAATGATGTCATGGCTTTAGAAGCTTCTGATGGCATCATTTGAGTCAATTGGAGGTGTACCTGTGGATATATTTCAAGGCCTACCCCCAAACTCTGTGCCTCTTTACGTGACATCATGGGAAACAAAAAGAAAACAGCAAATCCCTCAAAAAAAATTGTAGACCTCCACAAGTCTGGTTCATTCTTGGGAGCAATTTCCAAATGCCTGAAGGTACAAAGAATAGTACGCAAGTATAAACACCATAGGAACACGCAGCCGTCACACTGTTCAGGAAGGAGATGCGTTTTGTCTCCTTGAGCTGAACGTACTTTGGTGAGAGAAGTGCAAATCAACCTTGCGAAGATGCTGGAGGAAACGGGTATAAAAGTATCTATGTTCACAATAAAACAAGTCCTATATCGACACAACCTGAAAGGCCGCTCAGCAAGGAAGAAGCCACTGCTCCAAAACCGCCATAAAAAAAATCCAGACTACGGTTTGCAACTGGCCATGGGGACAAAGACAATACTTTTTGGAGAAATGTCCTCTGGTCTGATGAAACAAAAATAGAACTGTTTGGCCATAATAACCATCGTTATGTTTGGAGGAAAAAGGGGGATGCTTGCAAGCCGATGAACACCATCCCAACCGTGAAGCACGGGGGTGGCAGCATGTTGTGGGGGTGCTTTGCTGCAGGAGGGACTGGTGCACTTCACAAAATAGATGGAATCATGAGGACAGAACATTATGTGGATATATTGAAGCAACATCTCAAGACATCAGGAAGTTAAAGCTTGGTCGCAAATGGACAATGACCGCAAGCATACTTCCAACGTTGTGGCAAAATGGCTTAAGGACAACAAAGTCAAGGTATTGGAGTGGCCATCACAAAGCCCTGACCTCAATCCTACAGAAAATTTGTGGGCAGAACTGAAAAAGCGTGTGCAAGCAAGGAGGCCTACAAACCTGACTCAGTTACACCAGCTCTGTCAGGAGGAATGAGCCAAAATTCACCCAACTTATTGTGGGAAGCTTGTGGAAGACGACCCGAAAACATGACCCAAGTTAAACAATTTAAAGGCAATGCTACCAAATACTAATTGAGTGTATGTAAACTTCTGACCCACTGGGAATGTGATAAAAGAAATACAAGCTGAAATAAATAATTCTCTATTATTATTCTGACATTTCACATTCTTAAAATAAAGTGATGATCCTAACTGACCTAAGACATGGAATTGTCACACAAAGGATTAAATGTCAGGAATTGTGAAAAACTGAGTTCTGTCTGTCTCTGGTATCATAACTGAGAATGGGATAAGTGATGATTTTAAATAAAATTATCTCAACAGGTTTTTTATTTGAGAGAAAGTGGTTTAATTGACCCTGGTCAGTCAATCGACTGCTCTACCCTCTACCAAGCCTCTAGCCGACTTGCTGGTTAACGCGTCTACTTCTAGTGAATTGGTTTCAGCTCAACAATTTACTACTTGTGATGTACTAGATGCCTTGCTTAAGATTGATGATTGATACGCTTAATCCTTTTTTGCTGCAGCTCTACAACCGATTGCGGAATCATTAACCATGTGGTGACCCTTGAGACCTAAATACTTATTGTCCTCTTTTTAAACTTAATTGCCTAGCTAAAAGATTCAAATCATTGATTAATTCTCAACTAATAACTTTCTTATCTTTGAAATGTATTCTAAATGTTTTAGACCAGGTCATGGCACTCGCTCTGCTGCATCCCTAGTTACATGTATAAATGATGTGGGTAACAGGATGGATAAAAGGCAACATTGTGCGGGCCTCTTCATTGACCTGTCAAAGGCCTCCGATACTGTTGATCACTCATTGCGAATTGTGAGGCTTTCCTCAATTGCCCTGCATGTAACTGGTTTACAAATTACTTGAAAAACATGTGAAATCTGGACATAACGAAAGGTGTACCCGCAGGGGTCGATTCTGGGTCTGTACTTTGTAATATGTTTACATTAACAATATCGACTTTTCTGTTAAAAAAAAAAACATGTACCTGCATTTGTATGCCGCACCAATGATACTGTCGTGTATGCCATTGCCCCCACGGTTGAAAAAGCGCTATCGGAACTACAGCATGCTTTCATTGTATTACAGAAAAACTGGTCTGAAATTAGTATTACATAAATTAAATAAAAATTAGATGATTTAAGCATATGTACTTTGGATGGTTCTTATATTGATCGTGTCCCTGCTTACAAATATCTGGGCATCTGGATAGGTGAAAAGCTGTCTTAAAAAGCATATTGATGAGTTAGTTAAGAAGTTGAGAATACAAATGGGCTTCTTCTATAGAAAGCGGATTATTCAGTTGACGTTCCTATCGATCCTAGACTATAGCACTGCGCTTTGATTACCGGCGACAGTTTTAGTACTCATCACGGCATTCTCTACCAGGCAGTTGTTTGGCCCTCTGATGTGATGTAAGTTTGAATCATTGCTATGTTTGAATTTATAAAGCTCTTTTACAAAAACTCCCTTACTAAACCATTACTAACTCATCACTAAACTTTAGACATGAGTTACCACACCTCGGTCTCAGGGATGCCTAACTCTGGAAATTCCTTTGGTCTCTACAGAGTTAGGTAAATCAGCTTTTAAATTTTCCTCCACCTTTATTTGTGGAACAATTTTCAAAATGTTCTTAAATTTGATGTTTTGGGACCTCTAGGGGAATTAAGAAACCTGATTGTTCTCTTTCTGCTTGCATTTTGATGTGTGTATGTTCTATCATTTCTGTAATAAAAGGCTCATCTGAAAAAGACACATTGGTCTCAGAAAATAAAATAAAAAATACCTGGTGTACGAATACTTGTTGTTCCCTCTGTTGTTCTGTAGTTTTACTACAGGCTGTGGGAGACAGGAAACATTAGTAGTAATTTAACAGTAGCAAATAGAGCATTTTTTATTACATTTGTTTTGAAAAGTTAAACTGCTGAAAAATGTTGGGTGTCCAATTGAATAATACTTTTTGCTTGTATAAGCGCTTTTCAGACACTTTACACAAAGCAATAAAACAAATCTAAACTCAAATAGACTTAAAAATCAGTATAAGAGCTAAAGCTAAGCAATGATACCAGAGCTAAGGTCTGAGATCAAAGTAAGCATTTCAAGTCAAACCAGTAAGCCATCTGTCATGAACAGCCTTCCTACCTATACCAGTCTTCCCTCCCTCCCTCCACTTTCTTTCTATGCCTCTCACCTTCCTGCAGGTGTTTATCATTCTCTGTTCTTCTTTGGTTGAGGTAATCATGGGAATACGGCAAACCCCCTCATAGACATCTCTTTGTTTCTGTGGGACATCGAAGGCATTTGATTCACATGAACATCTGACTCACACTATGGGAGGCTGACACTTTGGGCTGGGTATTCAACACAAACATTGGGATCCAATGTAAGCATTGGAGATTGTATGTGCATAATAGTTGTTTGACTAACATACAGTAAATTGCACTTAGAAAGCCTTTTGATAAGACTTACAGATTTAGCTTAAAGACAAAAAAGAGCGAAGGACTAGATGTCGACCGATTAAATCGGAATGGCCGATTAATTGGGGCCGATTTCAAGTTTATAACAATCGGAAATCGGTATTTATGGGCGCCGATTTTTTTCTTTTATATACCTTTAACTAGGCAAGTCAGTTAAGAACACATTCATATTTTCAATGATGGCCTAGGAACGGTGGGTCAACTGCCTCGTTCAGGGGCAGAATGACAGATATTCACCGTGTCAGCTCGGGGGATCCAATCTTGCAACCTTACAGTTAACTAGTCCAACGCAATAACAACCTGCCTCTCTCTCGTTGCACTCCACAAGGAGACTGCATGTTACGCGAATGCAGTAAGCCAAGGTAAATTGCTAGCTAGCATCAAACTTATCTTATAAAAAATCATAATCACTAGTTAACTACACATGGTTGATGATATTACTAGATATTATCTAGCGTGTCCTGCGTTGCATGTAATCTGACTGAGCATACAAGTATCTGACTGAGCGGTGGTAGGCAGAAGCAGGCGCGTAAACATTCATTCAAACAGCACCATCATGCGTTTTGCCAGCAGCTCTTCGTTGTGCGTCAAGCATTGCGCTGTTTATGACTTCAAGCCTATCAACTCCTGAGATGAGGCTGGTGTAACAGAAGTGAAATGGCTAGCTAGTTAGCGCGCGCTAATAGCGTTTCAAACGTCACTCGCTCTGAGCCTTCTAGTAGTTGTTCCCCTTGCTCTGCATGGGTAACGTTTCGATGGTGGCTGTTGTTGTGTTGTGTTGCTGGTTCGAGCGAGGAGAGGGACGGAAGCTATACTGTTACACTGGCAATACTAAAGTGCCTATAAGAACATCCAATAGTCAAAGGTTAATGAAATACAAATGGTATAAAGAGGAAAATAATCCTATAATTCCTACAACTTAAAACGTCTTACCTGGGAATATTGAAGACTCATGTTAAAAGGAACCACCAGCTTTCATATGTTCTCATGTTCTGAGCAAGGAACTGAAACCTTAGCACATATTGCACTTTGTTTTTGCATTATTTAAACCAAATTGAACATGTTTCATTATTTATTTGAGGCTAAATTGATTTTATTGATGTATTATATTAAGTTAAAATAAGTGTTCAGTATTGTTGTAATAGTCATTATTACAATTTTATTATTTTTTTTATTGTCCGATTAATCGCTATCGGCTTTTTTGGCCCTCCAATAAATCGGTATCGGCGTTGAAAAATCATAAATCGGTCGACCTCTATGAAGGACATTTAATTTTACTGATACTCAATGATAATTTGCTATGGGTCAGTCTGGGTCTTACCTGCATGGCAGAAGTGCAGTGTTGGACTAGCCCCTGGACCCTGTAGTACTGAGCCTCCTTCAGAACTTCCTCCAGCTCTCGGTGGGACTCCGGAAGTGGTACCGAGCCGTCCCGCATAAAGTTCAGCACCAAGCCAAAATGGCGACCACACCTGTCCAACACTACCCAGCCTAAGAAAGAGGAAAAATATTGAGGGAGCACTGATAGGCAAGAATCACTCATCTAAATTTCACATTTTTACATGTTTCGATTGCTTTAGGAATTCTTGAGGACATTGATAAAACAAAAAAGGTAAATAAGACACATCCCGTCACACGCTGCAAACAGGAGTAAATGGTGAGCACCGTTATTCAGTCGTTGATATGGGTATAACCATTTTAAATATTAAAACCAGTGCAGTAGCACACAGCACAAAATTGCCCTCTGAGCCACCATAAATCACAACATTCTTCAACTGGTTGTTCAGTACAGCATTGTTTCCAGTAAATTGAATGATGCACACCGTTATGTCCTGCTGAACACAGCCCAGTGTTTCCAATCCGTTCCTTTGGCCCCCATAGGACTACATGTTTTCTTCCAGCATTAGCAAACCTGATTCGCAACATTTATGACCATTAGTTGCCTAGTTGTACAAAGTGTGGTAGTGCTGGACAGGAACAAAAATGTGCAAGCCTGCGTGATCCTAGAATAAAATATTGGGAAACACTGGCATACATAAATAACACACATACAGTTGAAGTCGGAAGGTTACATATACACCTCAGCCAAATACTTTTAAACTCAGTTTTTCACAGTTCCTGACATTTAATCCTAGTAAAAATTCCCTGTCTTAGGTCAGTTAGGATCACCACTTTATTTTAGGAATGTGAAATATCACAATAACAGTAGAGAATGATTTATTTCAGCTTGTATTTCCAGTGAGTCAGAAGTTTACATACACTCAATTAGTATTTGGTAGCATTGCCTTTAAATTGTTTAACTTGGGTCAAATGTTTCATGTAGCCTTCCACAATAAGTTGGGTGAATTTTGGCCCATTCCTCCTGACAGAGCTGAAGTAACAGTCAGGTTTGTAGGCCTCCTTGCTCACACATGCTTTTTCAGTTCTGCCCAAAAATGTTCTGTAGGATTGAGTTCAGGGCTTTGTGATGGCCACTCCAATACCTTGACCTTGTTGTCCTTAAGACATTTTGCCACAACCTTGGAAGTATGCTTGGGGTCATTGTCCATTTAGAAGACCCATTTACTACCAAGCTTTAACTTTGACTGATGTTGCTTCAATATAACCACAATGTTCTGTCCTCATGATGCCATCTATTTTGTGAAGTGCACCAGTCCCTCCTGCAGCAAAGCACCCCCACAACATGATGCTGCCACCCCCATGCTTCACGGTTGGGATGGTGTTCTTCGGCTTGCAAGCCTCCTCCTTTTTCCTCCAAACATAACGATGGTCATTATGGCCAAACAGTTCTATTTTTGTTTCATTAGACCTAAGGACATTTCTCCAAAAAGTCCGATCTTTGTCCCCATGTGCAGTTGCAAACCGTAGTCTGGCTTTATGGCGGTTTTGGAGCAGTGGCTTCTTCCTTTCTGAGCGGCATTTCAGGTTATGTCGATATAGGACTTGTTTTACTGTGGATATAAATACTTTTGTACCCGTTTCCTCCAGCATCTTCACAAGGTCCTTTGTTGTTGTTTTGGGATTGATTTGCACACCAAAGTACGTTCACCTCTATGAGACAGACAGTCTCCTTACTGAGCGGTATGACAGCTGCGTGGTCCCATGGTGTTTATACTTGCGTACTATTGTTTATACAGATGAACGTGGTACCTTGTAAATTGCTCCCAAGGATGAACCAGACTTGGATGTCCACAATTTTTTTTCTGAGGTCTTGGCTGATTTCTTTTGATTTTCCCATGATGTCAAGAAAAGAGGCACTGAGTTTGAAGGTAGGCCTTGAAATACATCCACCTTCGATTGACTCAAATGATGTCAATTAGCCTATCAGAAGATTCTAAAGCCATGACATCATATTCTGGAATTTTCCTTGTTTAAAGGCACAGTCAACTTAGTGTATGTGGGGGGTTCTCAGGGGTGTGGTATGGAATTAATTTATTCTTAATTCTTCCTGAGGGGGGGGGGGGATCTTGGGAGGGTTTGGGTTCACATTCTTTGGCCTGGTAGTAGATTGGTAAACATGCCCTTGAGCAGGGCATCGAGCCTGGATTCTTCTGTGTGTCGCTCTGAATGGGAATCTGTTGGATGACTGGTATGATGTAGTTATTGAGCGGCTTCATAACAAGTTTACTGTATATTTCAAATATTAAATAAAACATAAAAAAATGTACTTAGTATGTAAACTTCTGACCTACTGGAATTGTGATATTTATTTCACTTATAATTCACTGTCTGTAAACAATTGTTGGAAAAAATGTGTCATGCACATGCCAAAACTATACTTTGTTAACAATAAATTTGTGGAGTGGTTGAAAAATGAGTTTTAATGACTCCAACCTAATTGTATGTAAACTTCAGACTTCAACTGTAGGTCCATACTTACCCTCCGAATCTATGGTGACCTCTGCTCCTCCATTGCACATGCTCCTCAGTAAGCTGTCCTCTTTGCTCAGGGTCTGTACTGTGGTGTAATGCAGGGAGCCCCCAACATTCAGCTTCACATATTTACTCCCCGCCAGACCACCTCCAACCCCCTTCTCCTCGCTGCAATGGCCAGAGACCTGGGTGGCGAGGATGGAGGCAGCTGCCACACTCCCTGCGGAAGCCTCGGCAGACATCAGGCGTGCTTGCAGTTACAGAAGTTTCTGATTTAAAAACAGGAGACCTCAGTTGGGGGATGTGATTTCAATTGAATTATCAAAAACAAATATCAGTCAACAAACAGAAATTAGGTGGATGTTATGGGTGTAATGGTCCACGGGGACCTCTGAACATACAGCACCGTGAACCCGAATGAATACATCAATTGTTTTAATTCAAAATGAAAACACTAGGCCTACAGGCTATGCCTAGGCCTATTGTCTCGAGTAAATCTGAGAAGAAAGAAAAATTAAGTTAAAACTAGAGCCGATGGGCACGTTGTAGTCAAAGTTCTAATCTTAAATTGGTGCATTTCAAACTGTCCTTTTGTGAGGCGCAGCTGGGAACTAGCTCGGTATTGTGGCGAGTGGAAGAATCGATAATCCAGAATTGAAGAATCCTCCATGGTTTAAATCTCCAGTTTGGGAAAACATTGTCTTCCCAGTAGATTAGATTACAATGGCGGTGGACAGTTGTGGATAAAACATTAACAGTAATTCGCCACGCACAACGAGAACAGTCTATACAGCTGCCAACACCTCAAATATGTTGACAGATTTATGCCGACGTCACCCCAGTTAACCAGAGCAAGAAAAAGGCAAAAAAACATGGTCATTCAAGCAGCCCTTGGCAGCTGATTCTGACCGGGCTAAAGAAATTACAAGAGCGAAGGATAGGCTGTGTTTACAATTTTTACAGTCGTTGGTTTATAGCTGTATATGCTCCCATTCCCTATGGTTGAGAATAGGCGGTTTCAGTATGGAGCAAGATATCTGCCAAATGGTTGAAAGTACAGTCGTGGCCAAAAGTCGAGAATGACAAATATTAATTTCCAAAGTTTGCTGCTTCAGTGTCTTTAGATATGTCTCAGATGTTACTATGGAAGGCTTTTATTGACAAGTACATGAAGTTGATGCAAAGAGTCAATATTTGCAGTGTTGACCCTTCTTTTTCAAGACCTCTGCAATCCGCCCTGGCCACATCCTGACTGATGGCAGCCCATTCTTGCATAATCAATGCTTGGAGTTTGTCAGAATTTGTGGGGTTTTATTTGTCCACCCGCCTCTTGAGGATTGACCATAAATTCTCAATGGGATTAAGGTCTGGGGAGTTTCCTGGCCATGGACCCAAAATATCAATGTTTTGTTCCAAGAGACACTTAGTTATCACTTTTGCCTTATGGCAAGGTGCTCCATCATGCTGGAAAAGGAATTGTTCGTCACCAAACTGTTCCTGGATGGTTGGGAGAATTGCTCTCAAAGGATGTGTTGGTACCATTCTTTATTCGTGGCTGTGTTCTTAGGCAAAATTGTGAGTGAGCCCACTCCCTTGGCTGAGAAGCAACCCCACACATGAATGGTCTCAGGATGCTTTACTGTTGGCATGACACAGGACTGATGGTAGTGCTCAACTCATATTCTCCGGACAAGCTTTTTTCTGGATGCCCTAAACAATCGTAAAGGGGATATAAATCAGAGAAAATTACTTTACCCCAGTCCTCAGCAGTCCAATCCATGTACCTTATATCAGTCTGTCCCTGATGTTTCTCCTGGAGAGTAGTAGCTTCTTCGCTGCCCTTCTTGACACCAGGCCATCCTACAAAAGTCCTCACTGTGCGTGCAGATGCACTCACACCTGCCTGCTGCCATTCCTAAGCAAGCTCTGTACTGGGTGGTGCCCTGACCCCGCAGCTGAATCAACTTTAGGGGAAGGTCCTGGCGCTTGCTGGACCTTCTTGGGCGCCCTGAAGCCTTCTTCACAACAATTAAACCACTCTCCTTGAAGTTCTTGAGGACCCGATTTAGGTGCAATCTTACTGGCAACAAAATCCTTGCCTGTGAAGACCTTTTTGTGCAAAGCAATGATGATGGCACGTGTTTTCTTGCAGATAACCATGTTTGACAGAGGAAGAACAATGATTCCAAGCACTACCCTCATTTATGTTGAAGAATACCCGTAGGCAGCTACATTGCGCAAATGGTCACCTGATGCTCCCGAGAGATTCTCGCGTAAAATACAGGAGGTAGCCATTACTCCAATCGGTCCTACTGAAAAACTAATTGTCCCGATGGATATATTATCAAATAGATATTTGAAAAACACCTTGAGGATTGATTATAAACAACGTTTGCCATGTTTGTCGATATAAATGGAGCTAATTTGGAATATTTTTCGGCGTTTTCGTGACTGCAATTTCCAGGCGATTTCTCAGCCATACGTGAAGAACAAACGGAGCTATTTCGCCTACAAAAATAATATTTTTGGAAAAAAGGAACATTTGCTATCTAACTGGGAGTCTTGTGAGTGAAAACATCCGAAGCTCAAAGGTAAACGATTTAATTTGATTGCTTTTCTGATTTCCGTGACCAAGTTACCGGATGCTAGCTGGACAAACTGCTATGCTTGGCTATCGATAAACTTACACAAATGCTTGTCTAGCTTTGGCTGTAAAGCATATTTTGAAAATCTGAGATGACAAGGTGATTAACAAAAGGCTAAGCTGTGTCTCAATAGAATTCACTTGTGATTTTCATGAATAGTAATATTTTCTAGTAATATTTATGTCCGTTGCTTTATGCTAATTAGTGTCAGATGATGACAACGGTCCCATTCACGGGATGGGGTGTCACTAGAGGTTAACGAGAGAGTCACTGACATGTCAGCTGGTCATTTTGTGGCAGGGCTGAAATGCAGTGAAAATGTTTTATTTGGGATTCAGTTCATTTGCATGGCAAAGAGGGATGTTCCAATTAATTGCATTTCATCTGATCACTCTTCATAACGTTCTGGAGTATATTCAAATTGCCATCATACAAAACTGAGGCCGCAGACTGAAAATGTATGCGTTTGAAAATGTATGCGTTATTCTCAACTTTTGGCCACGACTCTACGTATCGTTAGGATCATAAGAAAAAAAAGATACGTAAATTGTTAGAATCATAACAAAAGCCAATGCTGAAACATGAAATTAAAACTTTAGATCTCTCCCGTTACGACTATTAATTAATACGCATTTAATTACTTTACATCTCCCTTGACTGGGTTAGAGATATTTTTTTATACGTAAAAACTTGTCTGTAATGTGGCATCTTCAAAAGACATGAACGTAGCTAGTCAAATAAAGCAACTCTAGCCCAGACCAGTTAACCTCTGGGATATCCAGGACGGTAGCATCCCACCTCAATAACAGTCAGTGAAAGTGCAGGGCACAAAATTCAAAACAGAAATCTCAATTAAAATTCTCAAGCATACAAGTATTTCACCATTTTAAAGTAACTTCTCGTTAATCCAGCCAGTGTGATTTCAAAAAGGCTTTACGGCGAAAGCACACCAAACGATTATGTTAGGTAAGCACCTAGTCACAGAAAAACACAGCCATTATTCCAGCCAAAGAGAGTCACAAAAAAAACAGAAATGGAGATAAATGAATCACTAACCTTTGATGATCTTCATCAGATGACACTCATAGGACTTCATGTTACACAATGCATGTATGTTTTGTTCGATGTTTTGTTCAATAAAGTTCATATTTATATCCAAAAATTGGCATGTTATGTTCAGTAATTCCAAAACATCCGGTGATTTTGCAGAGAGCTACATCAATTTATAGAAATACTCATCATAAATGTTGATGAAAATACAAGTCTTATACATGGAACTTTAGATAAACTTCTCCTTAACCTGTTAATCCTACCCCCTACTTTTTTGAACATTGTTAAAAATCGCAACATTTCAGCATCCTGCTACTCATGCCAGGAATATAGTATATGTATATGATTAGTATGTGTGGATAGAAAACACTCAGATGTTTCTAAAACTGGTTAAATCACGGCTGTGACTATAACAGAGCCTGTGTTTCATCGATAAGTGCAAGAAAAACTGATCACTGAAAACTGGAAAAAGTATCAATGCGCCACTTGCATGTATTGTTTATGGGAAACTAAATTACACGGGGCTGAGATTGCAAGTCCTACCGCTTCCACACGATGTCACCAGTCTTGTCAATTGCCTGGGCTTTGTTTCTTGGTCAAACAAGTAAGAGAGAGCCCTGCCCATTCCTTCCGGTCTCCGAAAGGATGTCTTGGATGAGAAATTTTCGACCATGAGTTCAAGACGTGGAGCTATTGAATACACATCGCCCCTTGATCAATTTGATAGATTATTAACGTTTACTAATACCTAAAGTTGGATTATAAAAGTATTTCGAAGTGTTCTGTGAAAGTTTATCGTCGACTTTTTTAATTTAAAAAAATGACGTTGCGTTTTAAAACGGTGTTTTTTCCTGGATCACACACTCTTCATAGATCGATATTTAGGGTATATATGGACCGATTTAATCACAAAAAAGACCCAATAGTGATGTTTATGGGACATCTAGGAGTGCCAACAAAGATAGTCAAAGGTAATGAATGTTTTATATTTTATTTCTGCGTTTTGTGTAGTGCCGGCTATGCTAATTATTTTGTTTACGTCCCCTTCAGGTATTTTGGGGTGTTGCATGCCATCAGATAATAGCTGCTCATGCTTTTGCCGGAAAGCATTTTTTTTAAATCGGACTTGTTGGCTGGATTCACAACGAGTGTAGCTTTAATTCAGTACCCTGCATGTGTGTTTTAATGAACGTTTGAGTTTTAACGAGTGCTATTACCATTTAGCGTAGCGCATTTGTATTTCCAGATGGCTAGATGGGACGAATGCGTGTCGGGTCGACTTAAGAGGTTAATGCAACCGCTGTGAAAGACTTCAAAAAAGCTTTACCGAAAAAGCACACCATGCAATAAATCTGAGTACAGTGCTCAGACAACAAAACAGCCAAACAGATAACCACCATGCTGTGCAGTCAAAAATAGTCAGAAATAGTATTATAAATATTTACTTACCTTTGATGATCTTCATCAGAATACACTCCCAGGAATCCCAGTTCCACAATAAATGTTTGATTTGTTCGATAAAGTTCCTAATTTATGTCCAAATACCACCTTTTGTTCACGCGTTTAGTACACAATCCAAAATCACGACGCGCAGGCAAGTCCATGCAAAAGTCCAGACCAAAAGTTACAGTTCGTAGAAACATGTCAAACGAAGTATAGAATCAATCTTTAGGATGTTTTTTTTATCATAAATCTTCAATAATGTTCCAACTGGAGAATTCCCTTGTCTGTAAAATTGCAATGGAACACAAGCTAACTATCACGTGAATGCACGTGGTCAGCTAATGGCACTGCCAGACTGACTCATTCCCCCCCACTTCACAGTGCAATATGACCCCATAGACACTGTTTGATAGGGAATGAGTAGAAAAACTACAAACCTCAGATTTCACTTCCTGTTTGGATTTTTTCCTCTGGTTTTGGCCTGCCATATGAATTCCGTTCAGTTAACCCATTTCAGAAACTTCAGAGTGTTTACTATCCAAATCTACTAATTATATGCATTTTCTAGCTTTTAGGCATGAGTAGCAGGCAGTTTAATCTAGGCACCTTTTTATCCAAGCTACTCAATACTGCCCCACAGTAGTTAAAGTTGCTTTAGAGCATCCAGTTTCATTTCCAAAATAAAATGTCCCAAGCTTGTTTTAGAACTGCATTCAATAATAATGTAATAATAATAATGGAATAATGCATAATAATGGAAATGTGGCCGAATACAAACAGTGTAGTTATTCCCGCCGTAAGGCAATCAAACAGGCAAACGGTCAGTATAGAAACAAAGTGGAGTCGCAATTCAACGGCTCAGACACGAGACGTATGTGGTAGGGTCTACGGACAATCACGGACTACAAAACGGAAAACCAGCCACATCACGGATGACGACATCTTGCTTCCGCACAAGCGAAACACCTTCGCCCGCATTCAGGATAACACAGAGCCACAGACGTGGCCCGTTACCAAGAACTGAGGGCTCTCCTTCTCCGTGGCTGACTAGAGTAAGACATTTAAGTGGGCTAACCCTCGCAAGGCTGCCGGTCCAGATGGCACCCCTAGCCGCGGCCTCAGAGCATGCGCAGACCAGCAGACTGGAGTGTTTACGGACATACTCAATCTCTCCCTATCCCAGTCTGTTGTCCCGACATGCTTCAAGAGGTCTACCATTGTTCAGTTGCAAAGAAAAAGCCATATTTCTGTCAAGTGTGTATTCTTTTGCCGATCTTAAATCTTTTATTTTTATTGGCCAGTCTGAGATATGGCTTTTCTTTGCAACTCTGCCTAGAACGCCAGCATCCCAGAGTCACCTCTTCACTGTTGATGTTTTGCAGGTACTTTTAAATGAAGCTGCTAGTTGAAGACTTGTGAGATGTCTGTTTCTCAAAACCAGACACTAATGTACTTGTCCTCTTGCTCAGTTGTGCACCGGGGCCTCCCACTCCATTCTATTCTGGTTAGAGCCAGTTTCCGCTTTCTGAAGGGAGTAGTACGAGATCTTCATTTTCTTGGCAATTTCTCATAACAAGAATAGACCATTACAGGCCATTTGAGCCTGTAATCGAACCCAAAAATGCCGCAGATACTCAACTAGTCTAAAGAAGGACAGTTTTATTGCTTCTTTAAATCAGAATCGTTTTCAGCTGTGCTAACAAAATGATCAATTAGCTAATCAAAGTTTATCATTTTAAAAAGGCTAACACAACCGCCATTGAAACACAGGAGTAATGGTTGCTGATAATGGGCCTCAATTTTTTTGTTGCTTTTCTTTCAAGAACAAGGCAAGTTCTAAGTCACCCCAAACTTTTGAATGGTAGCGTATATAAACTCAGCAAAAAAAACTCAGCAAAAAAAAGTTCCACAGACATGTGACTAGAAATACATTTAATATTGTCCATGAACAAAAAAAAAGGGGGGGGGGGTCAAAATCAAAAGTAACAGTAAGTATCTGGTGTGGCCACCAGCTGCATTAAGTACTGTAGCGCATCTCCTCCTCCTTGTCATGCTGGAGGGTCATGTCAGGATGAGCCTGCAGGAAGGGTACCACAATGCACAGCGTTGAGATTGCCTGCAATGATAACAAGCTCAGTCCAATGATGCTGTGACACACCGCCCCAGACCATGACGGACCCTCCACCTCCAAATCAATCCCGATCCAGAGTACAGGCCTCGGTGTAACGCTCATTTTACGATAAACGCGAATCCGACCATCACCCCCGGTGAGACAAAACCGTGACTCGTCAGTGAAGAGCACTTCTTGAAAGTCCTGTCTGGTCCAGCGACGATGGTTTGTGCCCATAGGTGACGTTGTTACCGGTGATGTCTGGTGAGGACCTGCCTACAACAGGCCTACAAGCCCTCAGTCCAGCCTCTCTCAGCCTATTGCGGACAGTCTGAGCACTGATGGAGAGATTGTGCTTTCCTGGTGTAACTCGGGCAGTTGTTGTTGCCATCCTGTACCTGTCCCACAGGTGTGATGTTCGGATGTACCGATCCTGTGCAGGTGTTGTTACACGTTGTCTGCCACTGTGAGGACGATCAGCTCTCCATCCTGTCTCACTGCAGCGCTGTCTTTGGCATCGCACAGTAAGGACATTGCAATTTATTGCTCTGGACACATCTGCAGTCCTCATGCTTCCTTGCAGCATGCCTAAGGCATGTTCACGCAGATGACCAGGGACCCTGGGCATCTTTTTTGTGTGTTTTTCAGAGTCAGTAGAAAGGACACTTTGTGTCCTAAGTTTTCATAACTGTGACCTTAATTGGGTACCGTCTGTAAACTGTTGGTGTCTTAGCGACCGTTCCACATGTTCATTAACGGTTTATGCTTCATTGAACAAGCATGGGAAAGTGTTTCAACCCTTTTAAAATTAAGATCTGGAACGTTATTTGGATTTTTAAATCTTTTAAAGACAGGGTCCTGAAAAAGGGCCATTTTTTTTGTTGTTGATTAGACTATATCAATCGGTCGACCTCTAATATAAATGTGCCCATTTGGAGATCTGATAGCATTTCTGATTGGCTTAACGCACCACCACTAGTAATGTTTTATTCACCTCAAACAGCAAGCAAACAGTAGGTTTTTACATCCATTTAGAATTACAATAGTTCCTCAAAGTATTTGAAAAATCTTTCCAGCTCTCTCCCTTTTGATAACCACTCGGCGTGAAAGGAAAAAAATGTCATGCTCTGATCCAGTGGAAAAGCCATGAAATAGGCTTCTTATCAGTGCTCGACGTGGACTGAAAACGGTTCCGGAACTCATATTGGGTGCTGGTACTGTTTATACACGGCTCAAACAAAGAAAGGGAACGCTTAACACAATGTAACTCCAAGTCAATCACACTTCTGTGAAATCAAACTGTCCACTTAGGAAGCAACACTGATTGACAATAAATTTCACATGCTGTTGTGAAAATGGAATAGACAACAGGCCAGTACATCAGGAAACGTGGAGGAGGCCGTAGGTGGGCAACAACCCAGCAGCAGGACCGCTACCTTCGCCTTTGTGCAAGGAGGAGCACTGCCAGAGCCCTGCAAAATGACCTCCAGCAGGCCACAAATGTGCATGTGTCTGCTCAAACGGTCAGAACCAGACTCCATGAGGGTGGTATGAGGGCCCGTCGTCCACAGGTGGGGGTTGTGCTTACAGCCCAACACCGTGCAGGACGTTTGGCATTTGCCAGAGAACACCAAGATTGGCAAATTCGCCACTGGCGCCCTGTGCTCTTCACAGATGAAAGCAGGTTCACACTGAGCACGTGACAGAGTCTGGAGACGCTGTGGAAAACGTTCTGCCTGCAACATCCTCCAACATGACCGGTTTGGTGGTGGGTCAGTCATGGTGTGGGGTGGCATTTCTTTGGGGGGGGCCTCCATGTGCCAGAGGTAGCCCGACTGCCATTAGGTGAGACCATATGCTGGTGCGGTTGGCCCTGGGTTCCTCCTAATGCAAGACCTCATGTGACTGGAGTGTGTCAGCAGTTCCTGCAAGAGGAAGGCATTGATGCTATGGACTGGCCCACCCGTTCCCCAGACCTGAATCCAATTGAGCACATCTGGGATATCATGTCTCGCTCCATCCACCAACACCACTTTGCACCACAGACTGTCCAGGAGTTGGCAGATGCTTTAGTCTAGGTCTGGGAGGAGATCCCTCCTCAGGAGACCAGCTGCCACCTCATCAGGAGCATGCCCAGGCGTTGTAGGGAGGTCATACAGGCACGTGGAGGCCACACACAT
Source organism: Oncorhynchus gorbuscha (assembly GCF_021184085.1). Taxonomy (NCBI): domain Eukaryota; kingdom Metazoa; phylum Chordata; class Actinopteri; order Salmoniformes; family Salmonidae; genus Oncorhynchus; species Oncorhynchus gorbuscha. Next base: position 36,695,478 of record NC_060188.1, read on the forward strand.
TACTGAGCCCCATTTTGACTTGTTTTAAGGACATTACATCAAAGTTGGATCACCCTGTAGTGTGGTTTTCCACTTTAATTTTGAGTGTGACTCCAAATCCAGACCTCCATGGGTTGATAAATTTGATATCCATTGATAATTTGTGTGGTTTTGTTGTCAGCACATTCAACTATGTAAAGAAAAAAGTATTTAATAAGAATATTTCATTCAGATCTAGGAAGTGTTATTTTAGTGTTCCTTTATTTTTTTGAGCAGTGTATTTAGGTGCAGGAGCTCCACAATACTTTTGAGGTAATAGCTTAAGCAGTACAAAATGTGAATATTTTATACAATGTTGCAAGTTAGCTTGCACAAGCTTTTGGCAAGACCCAACTTAATAGTCAATACAATGTTTCAAGTTCACCTGCAGGCTGCACATTTTTTTCGGGGGGGGGGGGGGGGCAACTGGGGCTTTATGTAGGCAATTTTTTTTACATAGAATGCAATAGAAGTTCAACCTAAAAGTATAATTTTCATTTAATTTGGATAGAATTGATGAACCACGACAATGATTTTTAGATATGAAAACGTTATAAATTAATTGTTTCACGAAAATGTGCATATGAAAACCATAACTGGATCGGTAGAAAAAAAATTGAATTCCACATGAGAAAGGTCGCAGACTCCTCGTGTAGCTTTATTATTGGAAACTTCTGGAGAATAATGGCAGAATCTGTGAAAGCCAGCAGGAGCAGGAGAATAGTTGGGTCAGGTTACATTTGTTTTCCTTCTGGTTACCTAGATCTCTAGGGCCCTTGAGGAATCAACCCGTATGCGTAAAGCATCAAACAAGCTCAATGCACAGTTGATTTTATTAAAACACATAGGGTGTGTCTACATATGGAAAAATATCAGTTTAAAAATTGACAAATTGAAATTCAGTCGACCACAACTTTAGTTTTTAGTTGGGGACAGCCCTTGTCCTCGGTTGCAACACTCACAGAGTTACAAACTTCCACTGGAAGCAACGTCAGCACAAGAACTGTTTGTCTGGAGCTTCATGAAATGGGTCTCCATTGGCCGAGCAGCCGCACACAAGCCTAAGATCACCATGCGCAATGCCAAGTGTCGGCTGGAGTGGGGACTCTGTGCTTCCAACATTGTGGCAACAGTTTTATGTGAAGACACTTTCCTGTTTAAGCATCATAATGCCCCCGTGCACAAAGCCAGCTCCATGCAGAAACGGGTTGACAAGATGTGGAAGAACTCGACTGACCTGCACAGAGCCCTGACCTCAACCCCATTAAAAACTTTGGGATGAACTGGAACGCCGACTGCGAGCCAGGCCTAATCGCCCAACATCAGTGCCCGACCTCAGTAATGCTTGTGGATGAGTGGAAGCAAGTCCCCGCAGCAATGTTCCAACATCTAGTGGAAATCCTTCCCAGAAGAGTGGAGGATGTCATAGAAGCAAAGTGGGGGGGACCAACTCCATATTAACGCCCATGATTTTGGAATGAGATGTTCGATGAGCAGGTGTCCACATACTTTTGGTCATGTAGTGTATGTAGAAAGCACTTGCATTATATAAACAGTTCAGACAAGTAGTTAGCCCTCCTGGCTTTAGATATTTTAAGTTAGAGATACTGCACTCTAGCCGAGTAGGTAACATTAGCTAGCTAGCGATCCCTCTACCTTCGTCAGAAACCTGCCTTTCAGTAGGGATGTAAAATGTTTAGCCTGCTGCACAGACCCAATGGACGCTCCAATCTAGAGCGCCAGGTTAAATTGTGCTTAGGAGTCTTTTATCATCTCAAAATGGTTAAACTAGTGAGAAGTATATGTGATTAATTATATATGGCAAAATAATTCAACGTACGAAAGTGTATACAAAACATTCGGAACACCGTAGTATTTTGTTGCACTCCAGAACAGCCTCAATCCATTAGGCATGGACTCCACAAGGTGTCGAAAGCGATCCCAGGGATGATGGCCCATGTTGTGATCATGCTCTCCGTAGCCAATATGAGCAAGACATGCACAGACCAACTGGAAAGTTTCTTCACTGACATTTGCAATCTGTACCTGGAGTTTGAAATAGCTACATGTTTCAAGCAGACCACCATAGTCCCTGTGCCCAGAAAGCGAAAGGTAACCTGCCTAAATGGCTACCTCCCCATAGCACTCACGTCAGTAGCCATGAAGTGCATTGAAAGGCTGGTCATGGCTCACATCAACACCATCGACCCAGAAACCCTAGACCTACTCCAATTCTCATACCGTCCCGACAGATCCACAGATGATGCAATCTCAATCCACACTGCCCTTTCACACCTGGACAAAAGGAACACCCATGTGCGAATGCTGTTCATTGAACGCTGAGGTGCAGTCAACACCATAGTGTCAACAAAGCTCATCACTAAGCTAAGGACCCTGGGACTTAAACACCTCCCTCTGCACTTCCTGACCGGCTGCCCCCTAGGTGGTAAGAATAGGCAACAATATCTGCCACATTGATAATCAACACGGGGGCCCCTAAGGGGTACATGCTTAGTCCCCTCCTGTACTCCATGTTCACCCACAACTGTGTGACCAAGGACGACTCCAACACCATCATTAAGTTTCCTGACGACACAACGGCCTGATCACTGACAACGATGAGACGGCCTATAGGGAGGAGGTCAGAGACAACAACCTCTCCATCAACGTGAGCAAGACAAATGAGACGATCATGGACTACAAGAAAAGCAGGGCTGAACACGCCCCCATTCACATCGATGGGGCTGTAGTGGAGCAGGATGGGGCTGTAGTGGAGCAGGTTGAGACTTAAGTACCTTGGTGTCCACAACACCAACAAACTATCATGGTTCAAACACACCAACAAAAGTTGTGAAGAGGGCACTACAACCCCCCCCCCCCCCCCAGGAGACTGAAAAGATTTGGCATGGGTCCCCAGATCTTCAAAAAGTTATACAACTGCACGATTGAGAGCATCCTGATCGGTTGCATCACCACCTGGTATGGCAACTGCTCAGCATCCGACCGTAAGGCGCTACAGAGGGTAGTGCGTATGGCCCAGTACATCACCGGGGCCAGGCTTCCTGCAATCCAGGACCTATATACTAGGCGGTGTCAGAGGAAGGCCCCAAAAAATGGTCAGACTTCAGTCACCCAATCATAGACTTTTCTCTACTACAGCACAGCAAGCGATACCAGAGTGCAAAGTCTAGGTCCAAAAGGCACTTTAAGTTTCTATCCCCAAACCATAAGTCTGCTTAACAATTAACCAAATGGCCACCCTCCCTTTGTTTTTACAGTACTGCTACTCGCTGTTTATTATCTAGGAATAGTCACTTTACCAATAACAACATGTTCAAATTACCTCGACTAAACTGTATCCCCGCACATTGACTTGGTACCAGTGCCCTCTGCATACAGCCTCATTTTTATTACTTTTGTTTATTTTGTAACTATATTCTTAAAAAACTGTTTTGATGGTTAAGGGCTTGTAAGTAAGCATTTCATGGCATATGACAAATACAATTGGATTTGACTCCCAATGCTTCAGAGTAGTGTCAAGTTGGCTGGATGTCCTTTGGGTGGTGGTGGACCATTCTTAATACACACAAGAAACTGTTGAGCGTGAAAAACCCAGCAGCGTTGCAGTTCTTTACACACTCAAACCTATGCACCTGGCACCTACCACACCCCGTTCAAGGGCACTTAAATATTTTGTCTTGTCAATTCACCCTCCGAATGGCACACATACACAATCAAGACTAACTACCAATTGGCTATAACAAATTTGGGGAGAAAACTAGGTTAATTTTTAAGTAATTAACATGAAACTTTTAATACTGCAATAATTCTGATTTATAGATATCATTATTTAAGGCTACTCCTCTTACACCGTACCGTTTAAGCTAGAAATGTCTTTCTAACTTTAAAACGTGTAGACTGGTCTGGAATAGTGTGCTCACATACAACTTTTTGATAGCTTTTATACCTCTAAAAGTTCCCATTGTGACATCACTCCAAACATTCCATTCACTATAAACAAAATGTTACTTTTAACACAAATCAATTACTTTGACCACTTACCCAACAAATTACACAAATTGAGAGCATATAAAATCTTCCTCTACTCTGCTATTTAAATCTGAAATCAGAACATAATTACTCTCTGGCACCGATCAAAAACTGGACCATTGAGGAGTGGCCACACATTATTTCAAAAAGCTGAAGCAAGTCATTTTTTCTTCATGTTAAATTATAATCTACAGTAGTTTGCAGCGGTAGTGTAGCTACTTAATCCGGTAAAACTACTGGATGAGTCCAAAAACGTGCTGTGATTTAATTTATTTTGACGATTTCGGGTATTTGCCCTGCCTACTTCTAGGCCAGTTATCATCATGTCCAGGTGAAATTTGAATGGGTAACGTTAGCTAGCTAGCTTTCCAGACACTGCAAGACATCTTGCTAGACACATGGAAGACAACAACGTAACTCGCTACAATCACACTAGTTAACTTGCTAGTTAGTATTTGGCTTGTTACCTAGGTAGCTACATTTACTAACGTTAGTTTCAAGCTACCGTAACGTCTCTGGTTGGATGCTAAAGGCAAGCCGTTAGCCAGCTAACATACTCACCAGGCTAGCCGACTTGCTAGCTAACATTAGCGGTTAACTTTTGTGGTGGCTCCAAATCTCCAATGCTATTAAAATGAGAATTTAAAACAACGGAAAAAGAAAACACTTAACAAGGTTGCACGAATTAGGGAAATACTGTGGTTAATTAGGACGAGGTCATTTTGCCATGTTTAGCTTGCTTGACTAGCTAACGTCATCGACAAGATTAGTTTATTCTTCGATGGGGTTTAACGGCGTTTGGCCTCCAATAAATGTTGCATTACCGCCACCTAGTAGACTGGAGTACAACTCCCGTATACTTTGCTTTAAAAAAATGCATAAGTAAACAAATACCCTACCATCACAAAAAAAAAAATATTTAAAAGAATAACACCACCCTACTCCACTATTTAAATATATTTAGTCCTACATCAGCCCAAAAATCTGAAAGGAGCGGCAGCGTAGCCTAGTGGTTAGAGCATTGGACTAGTAACCGGAAGGTTGCGAGTTCAAACCCCTGAGCTGACAAGGTACAAATCTGTCGTTCTGCCCCTGAACAGGCAGTTAACCCACTGTTCCCAGGCCGTCATTGAAAATAAGAATATGTTCTTAACTGACTTGCCTGGTTAAATGAAGGTTAACAAAAAAAAATTAAAAAGGATGTTGGGACTTAATACACCCTGTTACCCTTCTTTCTCTCACACCCAAATACCTCTCTGCAGCTGCCACCACAACCTCAATTTTCTGTGACCTATGTTTCATCCCTGGAGAACAGTTGATAACCATTGCTATAAATGCTAAAAATCTAATCATACTGAAACATATCACTTGTTGACCTATCCCTCTGTACTGGTACAGATCTACTACTCACACCACTCCTCTCAGGATCCCTCCCCCTTGACCCATCTTCCTCTACTTTCTTCACTGTCTCAGCATATGACAACTTCTGCACTACTCTAACCCGGAAACCTCAACCTGCCTGGGACATTTCTGATCCCCAGCCCCATAGGCACCCCTACAATTAACACATACCACTACTTTACCCAATGCTACACATTATTTTGTCTCATGCCTTTCTGCACACTTCTCACACCTACACACTGCTGCTACATGCCCATAAGCTTGACACCTGTAACAACGTAATGTATTCACCAGAAAAGCTCATACGGGATAACTTATATATCCTAACATCACTTTGTTGGGCAAAGACTCAACATCAAAAGTAAAAAGAACAGACAATGACTCCTGTTCCACCACTCACGCCACCCTGTCTGCTTTGCACCAAACGACGAGCATCACAAACACCAGGAATCTTCTCCTTCAGTTGGTCAACTTTTACATTTACTGCTACCCCAGCAATCACTCCTTTCAATGGCACCCTGTTCTTGAAAGAAAAACAATTCAAATTTCTTGCCCCCATTCATTTAACGTGGAGTGCCTTCTCCCTCTGACCAGCAGAAACACAAACAATTATCACAACACCACTTTTGGTTTCTGAATCCACAGCACCCAACTCTGTTTTCACCCACCCTGAAATGACAACTGGATCAGCCAAAAGGCAAGGGTCACTCCAACTGTCACAGACTCATCTTTATTGTGCTATTGACTTGTTAATTGTTTACTCCATGTGTAACTCTGTGTTGTCTGTTCAAACTGCTATGCTTTATCTTGGCCAGGTCGCAGTTGCAAATGAGAACTTGTTCTCAACTAGCCTACCTGGTTAAATAAAGGTGAAATAAAAAAATAAAAAATAAATCCTGACCCTCGGTGCAAGCCTCGGCTCAGAGAACTTCACCACACCTACTACCTCTGATACCTCCTGTCTTCAGCTCACCCTTCTTACACTTTCTACCATTCTTCTAAAACAAACCATCTCCCCTTTTCCTGCAATTTTTAACTGCCTCAAGCTCACCCTCTTCCTCCATCTCTTTCTCAGACCTCCTCTGCCTCTCTTTTTCCCCTCCATTCCTCCTACGTATTCCAAGTATATGTCTCCTTATCAGTGGCTGTCAGTGCTGTTTATGGGATGATGCTTTTTTTAATGAGCATCAAATCAAATGTATTTATATAGCCCTTTGTACATTAGCTGATATCTCAAAGTAAAGTAATAATCACAGGCAGAACAGTTGAAACTGGAGCAGCAGCACAGCCAGGTGTCCTGAGGCATGGTCCTCCGAGAGAGAGAAAGAGAGAATTAGAGAGAGCATACTTAAATTCACACAGGACGCCGGATAGGACAGGAGAAGTACTCCAGATATAACAAACTGACACTAGTCCCCCGACACAAACTACTGCAGCATAAATACTGGAGGCTGAGACAGGACAGCATGGTCTTATTTCTATTACAGCATATTGGATTAGTGTCATTCATATTCCATTCAATGTAAGATCGATAGGTTTAGGCTACTATATGATACTCAAATTTTCCCTATACCCATCATGAGGTTGCTACAACCTTGCCTGTGAATGAATGTTTACAACGTAGGTGCATACAGGTCAAGATACATTTTTAAGGTGACAGAGAGTGACACATGGACAGACAGTGACACATTCAATACCGCCTCATTAGTCCAACAGTTGCAAACAAGACTTTCTATAGGACAAATTCTGGCATTTTATATCCCCGTTTCGTTTGCTTCTGTTTAAGAAAAGTTTTTCAACAAAATCGGCGGACTGAATACACACCTGATCACGGGTAAACACCACATTGTATCGGTTCTCGACCGGGGTAAAAACAGATTCAGGTTGGACATTCACCTGTAGTTTTCCTTACGTCCACCAACAGCAGTCAACATAGTGACAAATTAACCAATACTCCTAAAACTTACATCTCGCACTATTTTAAATTATTATTTTTTATTATTCAATTGCGCCTTGGTCATGTGACCCACACACCTCAAACAAAGTTCATAATGTACACTCAGTGGACCTACACATTGCACACCCTTCTGTTTGTCCATTTGCATTTCATGAGATTTTACAATGAAAGTTTCACATTTCAATAGCTCCTTAGTCATATGACTTACAACCCTCAAGCTACGTTCAGAATATCCACTGAGTAACCGTATATGTAGCACACCCTTTTGTTTGTATATATTCATCTCACATGGTTTTACATACATTTTTCAAACTTTCTAATTTCAATAGCTCCTTGGTCATGTGACTTACTGGACTCAAACAAGGTTCAGAATGTCAACTGACTACCCTTATATATTGCACACCCTTTAGTTTGTCCATTTTCATCTCACACGTTTTTACATGGATTTTTCAAACTTTTTAATTTCCATAACTCCTTGGTTATGTGACCTACAACCCTCAAACGACTTCCAGAATATCCACTGACTACCCTTCTATATTGCACACCCTTTAGTTTGTCCATTTTCATCTCAAATGATTTTACATTAATTTTGTAAACTTTTGAATTTCAATAGCTCCTTGGTCATGTGACCTACTGATCTCAAACAAGGTTTAGAATGTACACTCAGTGGCACCTTTTGCAATGTGTAGCCCCCCTGAATGTACATTCTGAACCTTGTTTGAGGTCAGTAGGTCACATGATCAAGGAACTATTGATATGTAACATTTTGAAAAATTCATGCAAAATCACCTGAGATGAAAAGGGACAAACAAAAGGGTGTGCAATATAGAAGGGTAGTCAGTGGACATTCTGAACCTTGCTTGAGGTCAGTAGGTCACATAACTAAGGAGCTATTGAAATTCAAATGTTTACACTCCCTAACTAATTCAACTAGGAATATGGAATGCTGCTCACATTTCCCCATGTTTATTAGCTTTGGGAAGCGAATTAATGTCCAAAATGTGAAAATAAGACATGCCATTTTTACAACATCCTGACACTTATTTGGCTTAAGTGGTTTGAAAGCTATTGAGGTTTGAAAGCGCAAATATCTGGTGAATATCCAACCTGAAACTATCATTTTCATTACCTTGGTTCCTTCTCGCCTCTATACACTCTCCTCCTCTCACCTTTTCCATTCCTTTGTGGACTTGAATGCACAACACATCAGCTGTACGTGACCAGGCGAAAAAAAAACTTTCCAAGCCAAACCATGTCATAACTGCAACACACAGCCTACATCGTTGTCCCCATATTAGCTAAAGTAACGTCCTAGTCAACATAGCTAACATAACTAATGCGTTAGTAAACATGCTACAATCATGCAGTAAAGTAAGTGTTAAGTCAATAAGCAGTTACACTGGTGTGCCCCAGTGGCAATAAATTAATAAAACCAAACGCGTACCTTGACATGGAAGAGTTCCAGTGTTGTAGAAAGAAAGGGAAGCGCTAATAAGGTACACAATAGTACATTTTGGTAGACAGAATGTGCTCTTTGGTAAAAGGGAATCGGTCATCAAAAAGAAAGGAGGATCAAGGCACTCTTCATATAATGAATTAAAATGTCTTTATTTGTATAGCATGTTCAATAGAAACAAAGTTTTAAAAATCCGACACTGGCTTTCGTCAGGGAGAAGGCCATGCAGCCGAAACGCGCCAGATTTTTTCAACTGTGTTGGATAGTCATAGCCAGCTAGCTAACATAGCACCCCTCTGTTTGAGCAGGGTATCTGAGTAGGGTAAACTAGCCAGCGGCATTTGCTAGCTAAGTAAGTGAAACTGAAAGTGGAAAAAAATTATGAAATCTCTCTCTCTTGCTCCTCCATTTTTGAAGAAATTAATTTGTTCAAAACTGTTCAACTATTGTCTTTATGTCTCTGAGTCACTTACTCACCACATTTTATGCACTGCAGAGCTAGCTAGCTGTAGCTTTTGCTTTCAGTAGTAGATTCATTCTCTGATCCTTTGATTGGGTGGACAACTTGTCAGTTCATGCTCCAAGAGCTCTGATATGTTGGAGGACGTCCTCCGGAAGTTGTCATAATTACTGTGTAAGTCTATGGAAGGGGGTGAGAACCAAGAACCTCCTAGGTTTTGTATTGAAGTCAATGTACCCAAAGGAGGATGGAAGCTAGCTGTCCTCCAGCTACACAACCTACTGTTGAGGGTACTGTAGACCATCAAATCAAATTTGATTTTAAATCAAATTTTATTTGTACAATACACATGGTTAGCAGATGTTTATGCGAGTGTAGCGAAATGCTTGTGCTTCTAGTTCCGACAATGCAGTAATAACCAACAAGTAATCTAACCTAACAATTCACAACAACTACCTTATACACACAAGTGTAAAGGGATGAATAATATGTACATTTTTATTTATTTATCCGTTATTTTACCAGGTAAGTTGACTGAGAACACGTTCTCATTTGCAGCAACGACCTGGGGAATAGTTACAGGGGAGAGGAGGGGGATGAATGAGCCAATTGTAAACTGGGGATTATTCGGTGACCGTGATGGTTTGAGGGCCAGATTGGGAATTTAGCCAGGACACAGGGGTTAAACAGCCCTACTCTTATGATAAGGGCCATGGGATCTTTAATGACATACATCTTGTTCTTGCCTTCTCAAGGGACGCCATTTAACCGGCTGTCACAATCTCTGTACAATCAGCAAGAACCCCACGGGATGTAGTCATAGTGCATAATAGTGCATCATAGTGCATAATCTTACAAATATGTTCCAAAATTATACAATGACATTAAAAGCATTACAATTTCTCAATGTACTTCACCTCATAATGTAGTAGTAGTTAATAGTCAGTATTAGTAATGTTATGTATGTCACTGGTGCTATGCTTATAAGTGTTTCTTGGTCCTTACAGATCCTATCAGAGTTTTAATTTATTTTCAGTTTGCTGTATAGATAGATGATTATATCAAATATTTTTCTATTACTAACAATGTTATATCTGTGATTATACTGTATGGCCTAGCGGCTTACAGCCTCATGTGTATTATACTAGTTGCACCCTCTAGTAGCTGAAAGCCTCATGTGTCTTATTGTAGTTCTGTGAAACCATAATGCTATGTGCTGTGCCTAGCAGTTGTCATACTATCTATTGGGTAATTCAGAGTTTGTGACTATTTACCCATGCAACAGAACACAGCCGCCAATGCAATTCTCTGTATATGGAATACATATTGGACTGTAGAGGAAACAGTTTCAAATCAAATCAAATCCAATTTTATTTGTCACATACACATGGTTAGCAGATGTTAATGCGAGTGTAGCGAAATGCTTGTGCTTCTAGTTCCGACAATGCAGTAATAACCAACAAGTAATCTAACTAACAATTCCAAAACTACTGTCTTATACACAGTGTAAGGTGATAAATAATATGTACATAAGGATATATGAATGAGTGATGGTACAGAGCAGCATAGGCCAGATACAGTAGATGGTATCGAGTACAGTATATACATATGAGATGAGTATGTAAAAAAGTGGCATAGTTAGTGGCTAGTGATACATGTATTACATAAGGATGCAGTCGATGATATAGAGTACAGTATATACGTATGCATATGAGATGAATAATGTAGGGTAAGTAACATTATATAAGGTAGCATTGTTTAAAGTGGCTAGTGATATATTTACATCATTTCCATCAATTCCCATTATTAAAATGGCTGGAGTTGAGTCAGTGTCAGTGTCAGTGTGTTGGCAGCAGCCACTCAATGTTAGTGGTGGCTGTTTAACAGTCTGATGGCCTTGAGATAGAAGCTGTTTTTCAGTCTCTCGGTCCCAGCTTTGATGCACCTGTACTGACCTCGCCTTCTGGATGATAGCGGGGTGAACAGGCAGTGGCTCGGGTGGTTGATGTCCTTGATGATCTTTATGGCCTTCCTGTAACATCGGGTGGTGTAGGTGTCCTGGAGGGCAGGTAGTTTACCACCGGTGATGCGTTGTGCAGACCTCACTACCCTCTGGAGAGCCTTACGGTTGTGGGCGGAGCAGTTGCCGTACCAGGCGGTGATACAGCCCGCCAGGATGCTCTCGATTGTGCATCTGTAGAAGTTTGTGAGTGCTTTTGGACCAATTCAGTTTGTTTATTACCCGTCTCAGCTAAAGTGAGTTGGAAAAGGTATATACTAACCAAATATGTTTAGTTTTGGAGGGGGACTGTGTCATACGGACAGTTGCTGGCTTTTTACTCTACCCCTTCCATAGCCCCCAATGCAATACACTGTATTGGACTGTCTACTACCCGTCTCAGCTAAAGTGGGGTGGAAGTTTTGTCTTATTGGTTACACCCGTTTCTTATTTAGGTTTTGGTTAGGGCTATTTAAGCCTGTTATACCAGCCTGCTTTTGTGCAGGCTTGTTCCTCTGTTCAATTTTGTGGTTGTGCTATTTGCTTGTTTTCGCTGGACTGTTTGGGTCCTGATTTTGGGCCGGTGTTGCAACTGGTGTTTTGACGTGACAGTACAAACAGAAAATATATGAGGCTCATGTTCAAGCTGTCATCAAGGAAAAGGGTGGCTACTTTGAAGAATCTCAAATATCTTATTATTTGTTTAACACTTTTTTGGTTACTACGTGATTCCAATACTCCGCACCCAATACTCCTAGAAGTGCGTAACAGTACCAGTCAAAAGTTTGGACTCACCTACTCATTCAAGGGTTTTTCTTTGTTTACTATTTTCTACATTGTAGAATAATAGTGAAGACATCAAAACTATGAAATGAGTAGGTGAGTCCAAACTTTTGCTGTGTGACCCATTCCTCACCATATTTATGTTTCTCTGCATTTCTCCTTCCCACTCTGTGTTGGTTTGGTGTTTTTGTATCAATTAGTGTACTGTCTTTGACTGTGTTTCACTGACTTAAGTTTGTGCTGTCACCCTTATCTCCTATGTCATTAAATATGGGTGACAGGCTTAAAGGGTTGGTCAACTCAACCTGTTCCTCAATCTATTTAACAGATTAACAGCAGTAAATTGGTGTGATTGTTCCTCCACAGAGCAGTTCCTCCATAGAGTATAACAGATCAAACTTTAAACAATGTACACATCTGATATTTTGTCTTGGGCATTCAGTCTTCTGTACATGCACAATAGAATTTAAAAGCTATTACAAATGTTTAAAGAATATAACAGATGCTTTTATCCAGAGGGATTTACATGACATTAAAGTGCATTTGTCATGTTTTGTCATTGGTTATCATGTCTTGTCTCTGTGCTTCCCTTCTATTCGTTTCCCTCTGCTGGTCTTATTAGGTTCTTTCCCTCTTTCTATCCCTCTCTTCCCCTCCCTCTCTCCCTCTCTCGCTCTCTCCCCTTATCGTTCCGTTCCTGCTCCCAGCTGTTCCTCATTTACTCTTTTCACACCTGTCCCCTATTTTGCCCTCTGATTAGAGCCACTATTTCTCCCTCTGTTTTCCGCTTCTGTCCTTGTCGGATCCTTGTATGATGTTCGCTGTTCTGTGTCCTTGTCTCGCCCTGTCGTGTTTTATCTTCTTCAGATGCTGCGTATGAGCAGGTGTCTTAGTCTGCTACGGTCGGTGCCTTCCCGAAGCAACCTGCAGTCTATGGTCGAGTCTCCAGTCAGTCCTCGCAACTACGAGTGGATTTCAGTTTTTCCTGTTTTGTTTTCTCCTTGATATATTCCAGGATTATTACTTTTGTCATATACTGGAATAAAGACTCTGTTTTCGTTAAGTCGCTTTTGGGTCCTCATTCACCAGCATAACAGAAGGATCCGACCAAGAATGGACCCAGCGACTACGGATTCTCGTAACACTGCCGTCGAGATCCAGGGAGCAATGCTCGGCAGACACGAGCAGGAATTGTCTGCTGCTCGTCATGCCGTTGAGACCCTGGCCGCTCAGGTTTCCGACCTCTCAGGACAGTTTCAGAGTCTTCGTCTCGTGCCACCAGCTACTTCCTGGTCTTCCGAGTCTCCGGAACCTAGGGTTAATAACCCACCATGTTACTCTGGGCAGCCCACTGAGTGCCGCTCCTTTCTCACCCAGTGTGATATTGTGTTCTCTCTCAACCCAACACATACTCAAGAGAGAGAGCTCGGATTGCTTACGTCATTTCACTCCTTACTGGTCGGGCTCGAGAGTGGGGCACAGCTATCTGGGAGGCAAGGGCTGAGTGTTCTAACAATTACCTGAACTTTAAAGAGGAGATGATACGGGTTTTTGATCGTTCAGTTTTTGGTAGGGAGGCTTCTAGGGTCCTGGCTTCCCTATGTCAAGGTGATCGATCCATAACGGATTACTCTATAGAGTTTCGCACTCTTGCTGCCTCTAGTGACTGGAACGAGCCGGCGTTGCTCGCTCGTTTTCTGGAGGGACTCCACGCTGAGGTTAAGGATGAGATTCTCTCCCGGGAGGTTCCTTCCAGTGTGGACTCTTTGATTGCACTCGCCATCCGCATAGAACGACGGGTAGATCTTCGTCACCGAGCTCGTGGAAGAGAGCTCGCGTTAACGGTGTTCCCCCTCTCCGCATCGCAACCATCTCCTCCCTCCGGCTCAGAGACTGAGCCCATGCAGCTGGGAGGTATTCGCATCTCGTCTAAGGAGAGGGAACGGAGGATCACCAACCGCCTTTGCCTCTATTGCGGTTCTGCTGGACATTTTGTCAATTCATGTCCAGTAAAAGCCAGAGCTCATCAGTAAGCGGAGGGCTACTGGTGAGCGCTACTACTCAGGTCTCTCCATCAAGATCCTGTACTACCATGTCGGTCCATCTACGCTGGACCGGTTCGGCTGCTTCATGCAGTGCCTTGATAGACTCTGGGGCTGAGGGTTGTTTTATGGACGAAGCATGGGCTCGGAAACATGACATTCCTCTCAGACAGTTAGGGAAGCCCACGCCCATGTTCGCCTTAGATGGTAGTCTTCTCCCCAGTATCAGATATGAGACACTACCTTTAACCCTCACAGTATCTGGTAACCACAGTGAGACCATTTCCTTTTTGATTTTTCGTTCACCTTTTACACCTGTTGTTTTGGGTCATCCCTGGCTAGTATGTCATAATCCTTCTATTAATTGGTCTAGTAATTCTATCCTATCCTGGAACGTTTCTTGTCATGTGAAGTGTTTAATGTCTGCTATCTCTCCTGTTTCTTCTGTCCCCTCTTCTCAGGAGGAACCTGGTGATTTGACAGGAGTGCCGGAGGAATATCATGATCTGCGCACGGTCTTCAGTCGGTCCAGAGCCAACTCCCTTCCTCCTCACCGGTCGTATGATTGTAGTATTGATCTCCTTCCGGGGACCACTCCCCCTCGGGGTAGACTATACTCTCTGTCGGCTCCCGAACGTAAGGCTCTCGAGGATTATTTGTCTGTTTCTCTCGACGCCGGCACCGTAGTGCCTTCTTCCTCTCCCGCCGGAGCGGGGTTTTGTTAAGAAGAAGGACGGTACTCTGCGCCCCTGCGTGGATTATCGAGGGCTGAATGACATAACGGTTAAGAATCGTTATCCGCTTCCCCTTATGTCGTCAGCCTTCGAGATTCTGCAGGGAGCCAGGTTCTTTACTAAGTTGGACCTTCGTAACGCTTACCATCTCGTGCGCATCAGAGAGG
Organism: Oncorhynchus gorbuscha; assembly: GCF_021184085.1. Classification (NCBI taxonomy): domain Eukaryota; kingdom Metazoa; phylum Chordata; class Actinopteri; order Salmoniformes; family Salmonidae; genus Oncorhynchus; species Oncorhynchus gorbuscha. The sequence continues at coordinate 36,710,545 of NC_060188.1, forward strand.
GGGACGAGTGGAAAACGGCGTTTAACACTCCGTTAGGGCATTTTGAGTACCGGGTTCTGCCGTTCGGTCTCGCTAATGCTCCAGCTGTTTTTCAGGCATTAGTTAATGATGTACTGAGAGACATGCTGAACATCTTTGTTTTTGTCTACCTTGACGATATCCTGATTTTTTCACCGTCACTCGAGATTCATGTTCAGCACGTTCGACGTGTACTCCAACGCCTTTTAGAGAATTGTCTCTACGTGAAGGCTGAGAAGTGCGCCTTTCATGTCTCCTCTGTCACATTTCTCGGTTCTGTTATTTCCGCTGAAGGCATTCAGATGGATCCCGCTAAAGTCCAGGCTGTCAGTGATTGGCCCGTTCCAAGGTCACGTGTCGAGTTGCAGCGCTTTCTAGGTTTCGCTAATTTCTATCGGCGTTTCATTCGTAATTTCGGTCAAGTTGCTGCCCCTCTCACAGCTCTTACTTCTGTCAAGACGTGCTTTAAGTGGTCCGGTTCCGCCCAGGGAGCTTTTGATCTCCTCAAGAAGCATTTTACGTCCGCTCCTATCCTTGTTACTCCTGACGTCACTAAACAATTCATTGTCGAGGTTGACGCTTCAGAGGTGGGCGTGGGAGCCATTCTGTCCCAGCGCCTCCAGTCTGACGATAAGGTCCATCCTTGCGCTTATTTTTCTCATCGCCTGTCGCCATCGGAACGCAACTATGATGTGGGTAACCGCGAACTGCTCGCCATCCGCTTAGCCCTAGGCGAATGGCGACAGTGGTTGGAGGGGGCGACCGTTCCTTTTGTCGTTTGGACTGACCATAAGAACCTTGAGTACATCCGTTCTGCCAAACGACTTAATGCACGTCAAGCTCGTTGGGCGTTGTTTTTCGCTCGTTTCGAGTTCGTGATTTCTTATCGCCCGGGTAATAAGAACACCAAGCCTGATGCCTTATCCCGTCTCTTTAGTTCTTCTGTGGCTTCTACCGATCCCGAGGGGATTCTTCCTGATGGGCGTGTTGTCGGGTTGACTGTCTGGGGAATTGAGAGACAGGTTAAGCAAGCACTCACTCACACTGCGTCGCCGCGCGCTTGTCCTAGTAACCTTCTTTTCATTCCTGTTTCTACTCGTCTGGCTGTTCTTCAGTGGGCTCACTCTGCCAAGTTAGCTGGCCACCCCGGCGTTCGGGGTACACTTGCTTCTATTCGCCAGCGGTTTTGGTGGCCTACTCAGGAGCGTGACACGTGCCGTTTCGTGGCTGCTTGTTCGGACTGCGCGCAGACTAAGTCAGGTAACTCTCCTCCTGCCGGTCGTCTCAGACCGCTTCCCATTCCTTCTCGACCATGGTCTCACATCGCCGTAGACTTCATTACCGGTCTGCCTTCGTCTGCGGGGAAGACTGTGATTCTTACGGTTGTCGATAGGTTCTCTAAGGCGGCACATTTCATTCCCCTCGCTAAGCTTCCTTCCGCTAAGGAGACGGCACAAATCATCATTGAGAATGTGTTCAGAATTCATGGCCTCCCGTTAGACGCCGTTTCAGACAGAGGTCCGCAATTCACGTCACAGTTTTGGAGGGAATTCTGTCGTTTGATTGGTGCTTCCGTCAGTCTCTCTTCCGGTTTTCATCCCCAGTCTAACGGTCAAGCAGAAAGGGCCAATCAGACGATTGGTCGCATATTACGCAGCCTTTCTTTTAGAAACCCTGCGTCTTGGGCAGAACAGCTCCCCTGGGCAGAATACGCTCACAACTCGCTTCCTTCGTCTGCTACCGGGCTATCTCCGTTTCAGAGTAGTCTGGGGTACCAGCCTCCTCTGTTCTCGTCCCAGCTCGCCGAGTCCAGCGTTCCCTCCGCTCAGGCGTTTGTCCAACGTTGTGAGCGCACCTGGAGGAGGGTGAGGTCTGCACTTTGCCGTTACAGGGCGCAGACTGTGAGAGCCGCCAATAAACGTAGGATTAAGAGTCCTAGGTATTGTCGCGGCCAGAGAGTGTGGCTTTCCACTCGTAACCTTCCCCTTACGACAGCTTCTCGCAAGTTGACTCCGCGGTTCATTGGTCCGTTCCGTGTCTCCCAGGTCGTCAAAATCCTGTCGCTGTGCGACTGCTTCTTCCGCGACATCTTCGTCGCGTCCACCCTGTCTTCCATGTCTCCTGTGTCAAGCCCTTTCTTCGCGCCCCCGTTCGTCTCCCCCCCCCCCCGTCCTTGTCGAGGGCGCACCTATTTACAAGGTACGAAAGATCATGGACATGCGTTCTCGGGGACGTGGTCACCAGTACTTAGTGGATTGGGAGGGTTACGGTCCTGAGGAGAGGAGTTGGGTTCCATCTCGGGACGTGCTGGACCGTTCGCTGATTGATGATTTCCTCCGTTGCCGCCAGGGTTCCTCCTCGAGTGCACTAGGAGGCGCTCGGTGAGTGGGGGGGGTATTGTCACGTTTTGTCATTGGTTATCATGTCTTGTCTCTGTGCTTCCCTTCTATTCGTTTCCCTCTGCTGGTCTTATTAGGTTCTTTCCCTCTTTCTATCCCTCTCTTCCCCTCCCTCTCTCCCTCTCTCGCTCTCTCTCCTTATCATTCCGTTCCTGCTCCCAGCTGTTCCTCATTTACTCTTTTCACACCTGTCCCCTATTTTGCCCTCTGATTAGAGCCACTATTTCTCCCTCTGTTTTCCGCTTCTGTCCTTGTCGGATCCTTGTATGATGTTCGCTGTTCTGTGTCCTTGTCTCGCCCTGTCGTGTTTTATCTTCTTCAGATGCTGCGTATGAGCAGGTGTCTTAGTCTGCTACGGTCGGTGCCTTCCCGAAGCAACCTGCAGTCTATGGTCGAGTCTCCAGTCAGTCCTCGCAACTACGAGTGGATTTCAGTTTTTCCTGTTTTGTTTTCTCCTTGATATATTCCAGGATTATTACTTTTGTCATATACTGGAATAAAGACTCTGTTTTCGTTAAGTCGCTTTTGGGTCCTCATTCACCAGCATAACAGCATTACTTTTCATACTGGTCCCCCGTGGGAATCAAACCCACAACATTGGTGTTGCAAAGACCATGCTCTACCAACTGAGCCACACAAGACCTTTCACCATTCAGAGACTTTTATTTAATATTACATTTCAGCAAATAAATAATGCCTTCATGACAAATTATGATGCAAATATTACCTTTACAATGCAAAAGAGTCTCCTGGACCCCTATATTGGCACAGTGAATTAAATTAGATTTACTGTTCAGACAATAAACTGGTAAGAAATTCAAAAAGCATGTCAGTTAAATACTGCATCACAGCAAGCAGCCAAGTTAGCTTATTTTCTTCAACATAGTGCATATACAACATCTTCAAATTTGCACTGATAACAATAATAATCGTTGATAATCATAACATGATTCAGCAGAAGCGGTAAAATATACAATCATTGCGTGCTATAAGCGTGACGACATTCAGATCTTCACCTTTTTCTCAGTCAAGTGGAAATACACTTCAGAAATGGCAAAGAACAATATGAAATGCTGGCTTTGTAATTTTACATTTTACTATGGCAACGAGAGTTGAAACATGAAGTTACATTACATTATGCAATGTTATATTTTGGCACTGAATTTTCTGTATATATGAGCCTCAATATTCCACCAAATATTTACATTCAATGTGTGTATGCATCTCTCTCGCTCTCTCTCTCTCTCTCTCTCTGTGTGTCTGTGTGTGTATACAGTTTGCAACTGAGCATGAGAGTGTGTCTTCTTTCCTGTCTCTCCCTTTACTTTTTTGTTTCTCTCTATGTGATTTTATCTCATAAATATATCTCAGCTCTCCCTTTTTCTGTCTCTCCTTCCATATTATCCATCGCTTAACCTCTGTAAGGCACCAATCCTAATTTTAGACAAAAAGTTGGACTGTGGAAAACAGCACACCACTGGGAGACAGTCATCGCTGCACACAATGAACAGATGAAGACAAGGGCCTAGATTCAATCTGGGCCGTGGAAAATCCACGTTAAAGTGCAACATTTAAAGGTAATTTCCAATTGAACTGACATATGCAGAGTTTACCGTGAATGTCGTCTCCACTAGCGCTGGAACATTGCCTTTAACATTGTTTTGCATAGCGGAAAAAACACGATCGGATTGAATCTGGCCCAAGGAAGGGCAAACCTACAATCACTGACAGAAAGAGCAACTGGAAAATTAGAGACACAAACAAAAGAAAAATGAGGTGTAAAGACACAAACTCAAAGATAAAGAGAGAGAACAAAAGTGAGAGGCAAGGAAGAGGAAATAGCAGAATGGGAGATGAGGGAAGTGAAAGAAGTCGTCTGAAAGACAAAGAAAATGGTTCCTCTTCCTCCAGATCTCTATCTATCTGTGGGTTTTCATTCTTCTCAAGACTTCTTCTTCAAATGGACACCTCATACTCCCGTGTGTCCTAGGAACCAGGTAGCAATGCAACAGACCGAAATAACAATTCATTTAAAGAAGAAAATGCTACAGCAGTTTAGGACATGCAATCTCCAGGATTCATAAGCAACGGACTAGAGTATACACTTATCGTTAACTTACAGTCAATAGAATGGCAATTTCCAGCCAAATAAAAAGCAAAGTTACAGATAACATTTTCCTAAATACTAGTCAAAAGGTGAAAGGTTGAAAAAATAAGTGGCAGTTTATTAAAGTTGATACAATATAGACATAGATAACTCCACAACAAAGTCAAATTCTCCTATACTAACAACCTAGGGTTTGATTCCCAGTTGGTTACACAGATAGGGCAAATCGTGTCCTGGCTAGGGGTTCAGGTTAGCTAGTTCCTACCCAGCTATAGCTAAGGCCTCGATTCAATCGGATCGGGCGTTAACCCGCGTTGGCAGTGTTGGAGGTGTAACAGCGGTATGAAATGACAAATCGGTGAGCACCTGCTCTTGTGCCACTAACCAATCCCTTTCTTAGTATCCCTACTACCTCATTAGAAGTTCAAAATGTCGATAGAAACTGTAGCTTCTACACACAATAGAAATAATGACAGGCTAATGCATGTTTTCATGTTCATTTGGAGGGGGGGATTTCTATCAGTTTAATCGAGGTGTAGACAATAGAACATCACACATTAGAGTGTTTGAACATGTAAAGCGGCTGCTTGACTTGTTTGGTATAAAGCCAGGTGAGGTTTCGTTGCATGCAATTGCAGAGTCTGTGATAGGGTAACGCAAGGAACCACTTGTGTATTTGACAGCTCCAACGCAGTTCCATCTCAGACACTGCCAAAGCAACCACTATGCGGATCTGATAGAATCTAGCCCCAAAGTGAGAGGGCTTGGGCAATACTCACCCATTATGTACCCCACGCGCTCGGTAGCCAATGTGAGCAAGACCTTTAAACAGGTCAACATTCAATAACATGATTCAGCAATCGCACTCCACACTGCAACACGCAATCTCAATCGCACTCCACACTGCCCTTTCCCACCTGGACAAAAGGAACACCTATGTGAGAATGCTATTCATTGACTACAGCTCAGCGTTCAACACCATAATGCCCAAGAAGCTCATCACTAAGCTAAGGAACCTGGCACTAAACACCTCCCTCTGCAACTGGATCCTGGACTTCCTGACGGGCCGCTCTCATGTAGTAAGGGTAGGCAACAACATATCTGCCACACTGATCCTCAACACTGGGGCCCCTAGGGGGTGTACACTTTGTCCCATCCTTTGCTCCCTGTTCACCCACGACTGCGTGGCCAAACACAACTCCAACACCATCATTAAGTTTGCTGACGACCCAACAGTGGTAGGCCTGATCACTGACAACAATGAGAAAGCCTATAGGGAAGAGGTCAGAGAACTGGCAGTGTGGTGCCAGGACAACAACCTCTCCCTCAACGTGAGCCAGACAAAGGAACTGATTGTTGACTACAGGAAAAGGCAGGCCGAACAGGCTACCATTAACTTCAATGGGGCTGTAGTGAAGCGGTCGAGAGTTTCAAGTTCCTTGGTGTCCACATCACCAACGATTTATCATGGTCCAACCACACCAAGACAGTTGTGAAGAGGGCACGACAACGCTTTTTCCCCCCCAGGAGACTGAGAAGATTTGGCATGGGTCCCCCGATCCTCAAATATTTCTACAGCTGCACCATCGAGAGGATCCTGACCGGTTGCATCACCGCCTGGTATGGCAACTGCTCGGCATCTGACCGTAAGAGGGTAGTGCATACGGCCCAGTACATCACTGGGGGCAAGCTTCATGCAATCCAGTACCTATATAATAGGCGGTGTCAGAGGAAAGCCCATAAAATTGTCAGAGACTTCAGTCACCCATGTCATAGACTGTTTTCTCTGTTACCGCATAGCAAGCGGTACCGGAGTCTAGAACCAAAAGGCTCCTTAACAGCTTCTACCACCAAGCCATAAGACTGCTGAATAATTATTCAAAGGGACACCGGACTATTACATTGACCCCCTCTCCATTTGTTTTGTACACTGCTGCTACTCGCTGTTTATTATCTATGCATAGTCACTTTACCCCTACCTACATGTACAAATGACCTCAACTAACCTGTACCCCCGCACACTGACTCAGTACCAGTAATATAGCTTCGTAATTGTTATGTTATAGTGTTACTATTTATCCTTTTTTACTTTAGTTTATTTGGTAAATATTCTCTTAACTCTTCTTGAACTGCACTGTTGGTTAAGGGCTTGTAAGTTTCACAGTAAGGTCTACACTTGTTGTATTCTGCACATGTGACAAATAAAGTTGGATTTGATTAGGCAAAAATAGGGTAAATACTCACCCCTGCCTCATATAGAGGGTTGTTGAAGTCAGACTCCACAGTAATTGGGCTGTATGAGTGGGTGTGAGAGAGAGACTTCCAGAAAAGTGGCTTCCACTGCAGTCTACATACACTGAGGGAGAGGGAAAAGGGAAATAAAGGTTAGAGGGAGAGAATACAGAATACAGTCAACTTCTGATATCTGATCTATGCAATGGCTCAGTACTGTTGTGTGTGTGTGTGTGTGTGTTAGGTCAGACCATGCCAATATCTGGTGAAAGTAAGAAGAATGCATTTGAATTGTGACTACTGAACTGCACAGCACTTACTTTGTGTAATACATGTAGATTCCACCAATCAGAAGGATGACCAGGATGATTGGCAGGATGATTGCCAAGGCAATGTTCTCACTTAGCATCTGGTGGGAGGGCTCAAATGACTGGGATACTAGGGAAATAATCCAAAATAATACATGAAAGAAGAAGTTAAAGAAAGGCGATTAAAGGGGAATTTCACCACTTTCAACCTCATTTTCATTATTTCCATTACCATCCCACTGAGCACACCACGTAATTTCAACGTGAGCAATTAGGTCATATTTGGTTGAGACATTGATCAACCTATATTCACCCACTCAAGAAGACAGCCAAAAGTTTGTTGAATTCCCAATGTGTTATCAATACGATTGAGACGGAATCTGCAGCATTTACCATGAACACGGGAACATTGACCTTACAATCCGCATGTTTCACAACCCGTGATCAGATTGAATCCAGCCCTATTCTTTAACTTCGATTTTTGGTTGAGATGGAGACGTGAATCCAACATAACAATTATTAACTTGTTGATAAACTGGATTTAAAAATAAATCTGATAGTGGAGATAAAGTTGAAGATCTGACATCGTTTCTAAAGTACAAATTCATCATACAAATTTGTCTATGTTGAAAATTGTTTACCATGACGTTTCTATGTTCTGTAGTTAGAAAGAAGAAGAAAGGTTCTGATATCATCAAATTGCAATAAAAGTAAAACTTTTTGATTTTCAAAACCTACTACAAGTTTCTAGCCAGGGGAGGCATTTTCGTCCTCCCTGTGTCACCATGATTCTCATAGTCTTTGTAAGTAACTGGAGAATGAATATGAGGTTGAAAAGTGCCAGAAATTCCCCTAAAGAAGACGTAGAAGAAGACGAAAAATCACCTTCTAATTTATGATCGTCCAACAGCTCCTCGTATGCCACTGATAGATGGAGAGATGCAGATTATTATTATAAGATCATGATTCTTCATTCCTTCTTTACAAAATGTTCAAGTGTTTCAATTCTCATGCAGATTTTCTTGAAACCCCTCTAACCCCTCATCCTCATTTCCAGCAGTCCAATGTAGATTGTCACCTTTGCAGAATGGTGGTGGACTGTTCCATTGAGATGGATGGCCCGGGACACAGTTGATAATAACCTCCCCAATGAGTTCATAGCCCTCATAGCAGAAAAAACGTAGCGTCTCTCCTGCCTGGTAGCTATGCTTGTACAATGTCTGGTAACCATTGTCTGGCACACCTGGGTTTGGGCATGGGTCGTACTTCACTGTTTAGGGAAAAGAAATAAAGATGGAGGGAAAGAGAGAGAGAGAGAGAGAGAGAGAGAGAGAGAGAGAGAGAGAGAGAGAGAGAGAGAGAGAGAGAGAGAGAGAGAGTGAGTGAGAGAGAGAGAGAGAGAGCAATGCCTTCAGAAAATATTAACAGCCCTTTTTCCACATTTTGTTGTGTTACAATCAGAATTTAAGATCGATTAAATTGAGATGATTTGTTACTGGCCTACACATAATACCCGATAATACCCGATAATGTGAAAGTGGAATTATGAAAGTGGAATTAAAGCTAAAATGTCTTGGGTCAATAACTATTCAACCCCATTGTTATGACAAGCCTAAATAAGTTCAGGAGTAAAAATGTGCTTAACAAGTCACATAAATTGAATGGACTCAATCTGTGCGCAATAAAAGTTAACATTATTTTTTAATGACTACCTTGTCTCTGTACCCCACACATACAATTATCTGTAAGGTCCATCAGTCGAGCAGTGAATTTCAAACACAGTTTCAACCACAAAGATATATTGGTAGATGGGTAAAAATGAAAATAAACCGACATTGAATATCCTTTTGAGCAAGGTGAAGTTATAAATTACACTTTGGATGGTGTATCAATACACCCAGTCATTACAAAGATACAGGCAGGAGAGGAGGGAAACCACTCAGGGATTTCACAATGAGGCCAAAGGTGTTATAGTTAGAGTTTTATGACTGTGATAGGAAACGACTGAGGATGGATTAACACCATTGTAGTTACTCCACAATATTAACCTAATTGGCAGAGTGAAAAAATGAAGCCTATACAGAATACAAATATTCTAAAACCCGCATCCTGTTTGCAACAAGGCACTAAAGTAATACTGCAAAATATGTGGCAAAATCTTTTGGGGCAAATCCAATACAACACATTACCGGGTGGGTGCCACTCTCCATATTTTCAAGCATAGTGGTGGCAGCATCATGTTATGGGTATGCTTGTAATTGTTAAGGACTGGGGAGTTTTTCAGGATAAAAAATAAATGTGATTGAGCTAAGCACAGGCAAACGCCTAGAGGAAAGGTTCAGTCTGATTTCCACCAGATGGAGATGAATTCATCTTTCAGCAGGACAATAACATAAAACACAAGGCCAAATCTACACTGGAGTTGCTCACCAAGACAGGGAATGTTCCTGAGTGGCCGAGTCACAGTTTTGACTTAAACCTGCTTGAAAATCTATGACAAAGACCTGAAAATAGTTGTCTAGTATTGATGAACAACCAATCTGACTGAGCTTGAAGAATTCTGAAAATAATAATGGGCAAATGTTGCACAATCCAGGTGTGGAAAGCTCTTAGAGACTTGTCTAGAAAGCTGTAATTGCTGTCAAAGCTGATGCAACATGTATTGACTCTGGGGGTTGAATAATTATCTAATCCAGATTCAGTGTTTTATTTTTCATACTTTTTAATTATTATTATAATTTTTGATTTTACAAATGTTAGAATTTTTCTTCCATTTTGACATTACAGTATTATTTGTTGATCGCTGGCAAAAAAAGAGACAATTAAATCCATTTTAATCCCATTTTGTAACACAACAAAATGTGGAAAAAGTCCAGGGGTGTGAATACTTTCTGAAGACAGTGTATAGTCCAATAGAATTGCAGTGTTTGACATCAATCTCAACACACACAGACAAACACCCAGGGGAGTGACTCACAGACACATTTGGGGCTGCGATCACTCCACTTGGGGGTGCCTGTATCCCGTCCGTGGCAGGAGATCTGGCCAGGGCCCTCCAGCTGGTAACCCTGGTTACAGGAGAAGCGTACCACTGTTCCAACAGCGAATCCAGACTCTGGGCGTACCGAACGCGCTCCGTTCACCACCTCCCCCGGATCAGGACATTGCTGGACTGCGGATGATAACACAAGACATGACGTAAAATTTTGTATAATTATTTTTTTTTACATCTACCCTAGCACTACAGACTCTACCTTTCTTAAAAACTACAAAGAGTCACTCATTGGCCCCATTACTAAGGTCACCAACACATCTATTGGTCTCGGTGTGTTTCCAAGGGTATGGAAGTCGGCCATAATAACGGCCATCTTTAAATCAGGCGACCCTGCTGACGTGAGTAACTACAGGCCCATTAGTATACTACCTGTGGTGTCAAAGGTTGTTGAAAAGTGTGTAGCAGAACAACTGATTGCCCACCTCAACAACAGCCCCTTCACATTACACTCCATGCAGTTTGGCTTCAGAGCGAAACACTCCACAGAAACGGCCAACTGCTTTCTTCTGGAAAATGTGAAGTCCAAGATGGACAAAGGGGGTGCTGTTGGGGCTGTGTTTCTGGACCTAAGGAAGGCTTTTGATACTGTTAACCATGAGATTATCATCACAAAATTGTCCAAGTTCAACTTTTCCCCTGATGCCTTGAGATGGATGAAATCATACCTTGAAGGCAGAACTCAGTGTGTCAGAGTGAGCAATGAGCTGTCGCCCACTCATAGCTATGATGTGGGCGTGCCCCAAGGGTCAATACTGGGGCCCCTCCTGTTCAGCCTGTACATTAATGATCTGCCTTCTGTCTGTACTGGGTCTGAAGTTCAAATGTATGCAGATGATACAGTGATATATGTGCATGCAAAGAGCAAACAACAAGCTGCACAAGAACTCACTACTGTAATGGTCCAGGTTACAAAGTGGCTCAGTGACTCGTGTTTGCATCTCAATGTGAAAAAAACTGTTTGCATGTTCTTCACAAAGAGGGCAACAGATGCTACTGAGCCAGATGTCTATGTGTCAGGGGAGAAGCTCCCGGTGGTATCCGATTTTAAGTACCTTGGCATCATACTTGATTCCAACCTCTCTTTTAAAAAGCATGTGAAAAAGGTAATTCAAATAACCAAATTCAACCTAGCTAATTTCCGATTTATACGAAATTGTTTGACTACAGAGGTAGCAAAACTGTACTTCAATTCTATGATACTCCCCCACTTAACATACTGCTTGACTAGTTGAGCCCAAGCTTACTGTACAACATTAAAACCTATTCAGTCTGTCTACAAACAGGCTCTCAAAGTGCTTGATAGGAAGCCCAATAGCCATCATCATTGTCACATCCTTAGAAAGCATGAGCTCTTGAGTTGGGAAAATCTTGTGCAATACACCGACGCATGTCTTGTATTCAAGATCCTTAATGGCCTGGCTCCCCCTCCACTCAATATTTTTGTTAAACAGAAAACCCAGACATATGGCAGCAGATCCACAAGGTCTGCCATGAGAGGTGACTGTATAGTTCCCCTAAGGAAAAGCACCTTTAGTAAATCTGCATTCTCTGTGAGAGCTTCCCATGTCTGGAATACACTGCCATTAGACACACATAACTGCACCACATATCACACTTTCACAAAATGCTTGAAGACCTGGCTAAAGGTCAATCAGATTTGTGAACATGGTCCCTAGCTGTGTGTTGCCGCTTTCCATGTTGTCTGTTGTCTGTAGCTTGTGAGGTGTGGAAACACTTTGTTGCTTTTATGAATTTTGTTTTGCTGCTTTTTGTTCTATGTTGCTCTGTCTGTATGCTATGTCTTGCTTGTTCTATGGTGCTATTGTCTATATTGTAATTGTTTTTAATAACCTGCCCAGGGACTGCGGTTGAAAATTAGCCGGCTGGCTAAAACCGGCACTTTTACTGAAACGTTGATTAATGTGCACTGTCCCTGTAAAAATAAAATAAACTAAACAAACAAACAAACAGATGAAACAGAGCTAAATGAGTGAACAACAGCACACCTATTTTCTGATATGTAGATGATTGATTTGTAAGCCTTGAAACAATTGAGACATGGATTGTGTATGGTGCCATTCATTGGGTGAATTGGCAAGACAAAAGATTTAAGTGCCATTGAATGGGGTATCTACTAGACGCACCGGTTTGAGCGTGTCAAGAACTGCAACGCTGCTGGTAAGAATTATCCACCGCCCAAAGGACATCCAGCCAACTTGACACAACTGTGGGAAGCACAGGAGGTTGGTGGCACCTTAATTGGGGAGGGTGGACTTGTGGTATTGGCTGAAGTGGAATGAGTGGAATGGTATCAAATACATCAAACACATGATTTTCATGTGTTTGACTCTATTCCATTTGCTCCGTTCCAGCCATTATTATGAGCTGTCCTCCCCTCAGCAGCCTCCTGTGGTGGGAAGCATTGGGGTGAACATGGGCCAGCATCCCTGTGGAACGCTTTCAACACCTTGTAGAGTCCCTGCCCCAACGAATTGAGGCTGTTCTGAGGGCAAAAAGGGGTGCAACTCAATATTAGGAAGGTGTTCCTAATGTCTTGTACACTCCGTGTATGTACATACAGTATATGCAGGATTTTTTATTTAAAAAAATTACTTGAGAAAATCATAACATATATATTTTTTAAAATTAAATATATTTTGGCGCCACATATATCATGCTGAATCCGTATGAACTTATGAACCATAGTACGATTAACTGTTTATATTGAAAAGAGATACATGAAACTCCTGAGCTGTCAATCACAATTTCTTATGTAATGTCATATTTTTTATAAGTGCCTTATTGTTGCTGGACCCCGGTAAGGGCCTATGCGTTTAAACAAAATAGAAAAAATGCACTCTCCACTGGCGGGAGTATAGTGCCATAGTAATAATTCATTTCAAACCAATTCCAAATGCAAGCTTCATATGTAAATGATCAATTTCAAGCAATTGTTACATACCAAAATACCAGTAGGTCTATGCTAGTAATTGTTGCCCCATTGCTGATGAGTTTGCAAAGTAAACAGTTAATATTCTTGATTACCAAACCATTTTTGGAGCTGCATATTTATTTATTATGGCAATTCTCTCTTCCTATAATTTGACGTTTGCTCTGCACCAGATCCTATAGCTGTACAGAAAATCAAAAATCTGTTTGCCAGCTCACCACCCGACCTGTGTTTGCTGGACCAATCATAGAGCCCAATCATTGTGCTTTTCACTAGCCAATCTGTTGCAGTTTTTTTTCGTTTAGAGTAATCCACGTAGTCTCTGTGCCACAACATTACAAACCTGGCCAAATAATTTCAAGTCATCAGTCTCAAGTCCAAGTCAAGTCATTTTATTTTCTGTCAAGTCGAATCTCAAATCATCAAATTTGTGACTCAGGTAGACTTGAGTCCAACTAACAACTCTGTCTGTTATCACTTGGCTCATGTAAATGTAGTAGTTGCCACTTTAACCCCTGTAAGTCTAAGCCCTTCGATCGCAATATCTACTAAGCTAACATATGAAATTGTTTCATCATTTAGCCATTTGATTTGGAATTTTAGGACCCCTGTAGGTATACAAAAATGATATCTATTTTAACTTTTTGCTTTGTTAGCAAGGGATGTTAATACTTTCTGAAGGAATTTTTATTTCTCTCTCTCTCTGGACCTGAGCCCTAGGATCATGCCTCAGGACTACCTGACTCCTGGCTGTCCCTAGTTCACCTGCTTGTACTGCTGATCCAGTTTCTGCTGTTTTGCCTGTGGCTATGGAACCCTGACCTGTTCACCAGAGGTGCTACCTTGTCATGCTGTTGCTCCAGTTTCAACTGTTCTGCCTACGGCAATGGACCTGTTCACCAGACGTGCTATCTTGTCCCGCACCTGCTGTTTTCGACCCTCTCTCTCTCCCTCCCTCTCTCGCTCTCTCTCTCTCTCTAACTCACCTGCTGTCTCAACCTCTGAATGCTCGTCATCCTGAGGTGCTGATCTGTCGCACCCTCTACAACCACTGTGATTATTATTTGACCCTGCTGGTCATCTATGAACGTTTGAACATCTTGAAGAACGATCTGGCCTTAATGGCCATGTACTCTTATAATCTCCACACGGCACATCAAGATTTGATGAGGTTTAAATCTTAAACAACATGCCTATTCATTGTTTGAAGTATAATTGTAGGTCAAAGCTGTGTGCTGGAAAACCTTGATAGAGCAGACATTGTGGTGCTCATGAATTTCCTTTATGTCTCGGCTTCAGACCAATGACTTCTCACTTAAAACATAGTTTTTTTTGTTTTCATAGAGATAGCATTCGAACCCAGGTCTGGTTGCTAGGCAACCACCCTGCTCCACCCATGGCTACACCCATGGCCACCCTGCTCCACCCATGGCTCCACCCTGGCCCTTCTTTGGACACTGTGTTAATTAACCACCTCCCCACCTCCAGACGAGCTTCAATGCCATACAACTCTCCTTCCGTGGCCTCCAACTGCTCTTAAATGCAAGTAAAATTAAATGCATGCTCTTCAACTGATCACTACTCTGTACGGTTCTGACTTACAATATGTGAACAACTACAAATACCTAGGTGTCTGGTTAGATTGTAAACTCTCCTTCCAGACTCACATTAAGCATCTCCAATCCAAAATTACATCTAGAATCGGCCTCCCATTTCGCAACAAAGCATCCTTCACCCATGCTGCCAAACATACCCTTGTAAAACTGACTATCCTACCGATCCTCGACTTCGGCAATGTCATTTACAAAATAGCTTCCAACACTCTACTCAGGAAATTGGATGCAGTCTATCACAGTGCCATCCGTTTTGTCACCAAAGCCCCATATACAACCCACCACTGCGACCTGTATGCTCTTGTTGGCTGGCCCTTGCTTCATACTCGTTGCCAAACCCACTGGCTCCAGGTCATCTATAAGTCTTTGCTAGGTAAAGCCCCACCTTATCTCAACTCACTGGTCACCATAGCAGCACCCACCCGTAGCATGCGCTCCAGCAGGTATATTTCACTGGTCACCCCCAAAGCCAATTCCTCCTTTAGCTGCCTTTCCTTCCAGTTCTCTGCTGCCAATGGAACGAACTGCAAAAATCACTGAAGCTGGAGACTCATATCTCCCTCTCTAACTTTAAGCAGCAGCTGTCAGAGCAGCTCACAGATCACTGCACCGGTACATAGCCCATCTGTAAATAGCCCATCCAACTGCCTCATCATATTTTTTTGCTACTTTGCACCCCAGTATCTCTACTTTCACATTTATCTTCTGCACATCTATCACTCCAGTGTTTAATTGCTAAATTGTAATTATTTCGCAACTTTGACCTATTTATTGCCTTACCTCCCTTATCTTACCTCATTTGCAAACACTCTATATAGAATTTTCTATTGTGTTATTGACTGTATGTTTGTTTATTCCATGTGTAACTCTGTGTTGTTGTTTGTGTCGCACTGCTTTGCTT
Organism: Oncorhynchus gorbuscha; assembly: GCF_021184085.1. Classification (NCBI taxonomy): domain Eukaryota; kingdom Metazoa; phylum Chordata; class Actinopteri; order Salmoniformes; family Salmonidae; genus Oncorhynchus; species Oncorhynchus gorbuscha. The sequence goes on from NC_060188.1 coordinate 36,726,128, forward strand.
TATCTTGGCCAGGCTGCAGTTGTACATGAGAACTTGTTCTCAACTAGCCTACCTGGTTAAATAAAGGTGAAATAAAAAATAAATCCAGTGTGAGAAACTTGCTAGCAAATATTTGCACTATGGAACTAAATAAATAGTGCACTCTGAACCACAAAACGTATTTGCTAGATTCAAAATAGTGTTGTTGGACAAAGCAAGGACAGTAAACTTCGAAACGTGATAGTTTTATTGGGATTTGCAGATGTTGTTGGTACAATAAATAATTACCTTTAAAGGGAAGGTTGCACAATACAGTGCATTCAGAAAGTATTCAGACCCCTTGACTTTTTCCCTAAAAAATTACGTTACAGCCTTATTTTTTTATATTTTTTTCCGCTCATCAATCTACACAAAATACCCCATAATGACAAAGTAAAAACAGGTTTTAGGAATTTTTGCAAATGTATTAAAAACGAAATAGTACATTTACATAAGTATTAAGACCCTTTACCCAGTACTTTGTTGAAGCACCTTTGGCAGCGATTACAGCCTCGAGTCTTCTTGGGTATGACACTATAGCTTGGTACACCTGCACTTGGAGTTTATCCCATTCTTCTCTGCAGATCCTCTCAACCTCTGTCTGGTTGGATGGGGAGCGTCATTGCACAGCTCTTTTTAGGGCTCTCCAGAGATGTTCGATCAGATTCAAGTCCGGACTCTATCTTGGTCACTCATGGACATTAAGAGACTTGTCCCGAAGCCACTCCTGCTTTGTCTTGGCTCTGTGCTTAGGGTTGTTGTCCTGTTGGACGGTGAACCTTCACCCCAGTCTGAGGTCTGAGCTCTTGAGCAAGTTTTCCTCAAGAATCTCTACTTTTCTCTGTTCATCTTTCCTCAATTCTGACAAGTCTCTGCCGCTGAAAAACAAACCCACATCATGATGCTGCCACCACCATGCTTCACCGTAAAGATAGTATTAGCCAGGTGATGAGCCAGACACTTGGCTATCAGGCAAAACAGTTAAATATTTGTTTCATCAGACCAGAGAATCTTGTTTCTCATGGTCTGATTGTCCTTTATGTGCCTTTTGGCAAACTCCAAGCAGGCTGTCATGTGCATTTTAGTGAACAGTGGCTTCCATCTGGCCACTCTACCATGAAGGCCTGACTGGTGGAGTTTTTCAGAGATGGTTGTCCTTTCCTGGAAGGTTCTCCCATCTCCAGAGAGGAACTCTGGAGCTCTGTCAGAGTGACCATTGTGTTCTTGATCACCTCCCTGACCAAGGCTTTTCTCCCCGATTGCTCAGTTTGGCCGGGTGGCAACTCTAGGAAGAGTCTTGGTGGTTCCAAACCTCTTCCATTTAAGAATGATGGAGACCACTGTGTTATTGTTGACCTTTAATGCTGCAAACATGTTTTGGTACCCTTTCCCAGATCTGTGCAGACAATTTCTCCGACCTCATGGCTTGGTTTTTGCTCTGACATGCACTGTTCAATTGTGGGACCTTATATAGACAGGTGTGTGCCTTTCCAAATCATGTCCAATTAATAGAATTTACCTCACATCACACCCTGGTCTGTTTCACGTGTCTGTGTGATTGTCTCCACCTCACTCCAGGTGTCGCCCATCTTCCCCATTATCCCCTGTGTATTTATACCTGTGTTTTCTGTCTGTCTGTGCCAGTTCGTCTTGTTTGTTCAAGCCAAGCACGTTTTGTCTCAGCTCCTGCTTTTTCCCCAATCTCTCTTTTTCTCGCCCTCCTGGTTTCGACCCTTGACCTTCCCGCCTGCCTGACCACTCTGCCTACCCCTGACCGCCGTCCTGTACCTTTCCCCCACTTCTCTGGACTATTGACACCTGCCTGCCTTGACCTATCTATTTGCCTGTCCCTTTGGGATTATTAAACTATTCGTTATCCGAAGTGGTCTGCATCTTGGTCTTACATTCATATCTGATACCACAGGTGGACTCCAATCAATTTGTCGAAACATCTCAAGGATGATCAATGGAAACAGGATGCACCTGAGCTCAATTTCGAGTCTCATGACAAAGGTTCTGAATGCTTATGTAAATAAGGTATTTCTGTTTTTATTTGTAATACATTTGCAAAAAAATCCCCAGAAAAATGGTTTCGCTTTGTCATTATGGGGTATTGTGTGTAGATTGATGAGCTTTTAAATGAGGATTTAAAAAATATATATTTTAGAATAAGGCTGTAACGTAACAAAATATGGAAAAAGTGAAGGGGTCTGAATACTTTCCGAATGCACTGTATATTTCCACATATCTAACGACGAAAATGGATCAAAACATTTTAAAGAATAATAATAATTATACACTTCGGGACCTCCCAAGTGGTGTAATGGTCTAAGGCACTGCATCGCCATGTCCCACTAGAGATTCTGGGTTAGAGTCCATGCTCTGTCGCAGCTAGTCACGACTAGGAGACCCATGGTCCCAACATAGTCCGGGTTAGGGTTTGGACGGCAGGGATGTCCTTGTTCCATCGAGCACTAGCGACTCCTGTGGTGGGCCGGGTGCAGTGCACATTGACACTGTCGCCAGGTGTATGGTGTTTCCTCCGACACATTGGTGCGATTTGGTGCGATTCAGATTTAGCATGGTGTTTACTGATGGAATAAGCTAGCTAGATAGTTAGCAAGCAAGCTACAGCAACTCCAACACTGCATGTTTTGCAGAAATGAATGGTGAAATACAAATCAGATTGATGTCATTATTTATTTCAAGGTATGTCTTTATTTTTGCTGAACTACCTGATCTTTATTGGCGGATACAACTTGCAGGATATCATGATAGCCAATGTTTGTGTTTGCCATTATACCTGGATTTTACGGTTACTGCTACTAGTAATGTTAGCACTCAGGTTAGCATTTGGCGAGCTATAGCTACAGGGGTTCTTCCTTTAAAGGTTTTGAGCTTATGCCGTGACCGTTTGTGGTAGATAGTGGCAGATTGTGGTAAATTGCACCACACTATCACAAGGGGGAGTTCGAACACTGATCTATCGGTAGTCTAAACTGTGGCACAAATTGACTATCTATTCGTAAATTAATGGAGGTGTGAATGTTTCAGTCTGAGAGTCTCTCTTCTTGTCTCTATAGAGTCCGGCATCAGGACCCAAAAATGTTTGCTGGTGGGTGGTCTTGGAGTTGAGTGAGAACTTGGGTAAATACGATGGCGCAATTATACTTGTGGACTAACTATTTTCGAAAAATAGCCACAGGGGGCTTTGGTTTCTCTTCCTAAATAAATAATTCAGAATAACAAACTGGCTTTATTTACACATACAAATGGCACCTACATCACACCTGCCCAGACCCACCTGCTCACACCCCCCCATCTCCAGCACCGACGTCACTCTCTGCCACATGGCCCCGAACTTCACCGTTTGTGTTTACATGTCTCAATGAATGATTATATTGACGATAGAAGCCACCTCTTAATGAGTTCTGAGAGCCAATCCGTTACCCCCCCAAAATAATATCAATTTATTTCGCCTAATTGTTTTTATGACTACAGACAGTAGCCTATTATTCCTCTTTTACTCACTGCATTAATTAATTTGTCTGCATGTCTATTCAACATTTGGCTAAAAAGAAACCACGCCTTGAATTAAGAGCAGATATATATGCAATGCATTGACACATTGACAACTCAAATTGCTTTAAAGAGCCTTCTAATATTAGACAACAAATAAATATAGTAAAACAATAACTTTAAAAAATTGTCCATTCATCACTGTATTTCTTCAAATTGCTGTGCAGAAAAAGGATGTCATCAAATTCTGAAAAATGTACATTTCTCCCAAAACGCATATGTAAAGTGATATGTCAAATTGAGACTTTTAATAATGTTTAACAGCAACCTAATTCTGCAATCTTCAAAGGCTCTATTCAAATTAGCCAACATCTGCATAGTGGTTGTTTTGGCGGTGTTGGAGGTGGAACTGCGTTACAGCTGTCAAATCTACAAACGGCTCCTGGTATTCTACCTAAAGCGGACATTGGCTGCTCAGAGTCGCATTAAGATAAATCCCATGTAGTCTTGCTTACAAGGTCGAACACTGGAATATGAGATGTAATCTACAACTTGATTAGGCTGAGAGAAATCCTCATTATTTCAATTATTTTTTATTTGAGCGTCATTATTTCTATATTGTGTTCCCCTATTCAGCTGTTACATTGCATCAACCAATGAATGCATGCCACTTTGACTGTGCCGTTGGGCACCAGATTGCTATAATATATGATCTGGCATGCGTCAGCAATGTAGTCGGGCAGGAACGCACTTTAGCTCACCTTTGATGCAGGTGGGTGGGCTGTTGCTCCAGGAAAGATCCCATTGGCAAGTGATGATGTCAGAGCCACTGATGTCATACCCCGGTTGGCACTGATAGGTCAACACACTCCCCCTCACGGGAGAGGTGTGGGAGGAGCTAATCCAGCCAAATTCGATTTGAGGGAGGGCAGGGCAGGTGTCATTAGGCTCTACCTCTGGATGAAAAAGAAGATGTCATCAGATGTAGGATATACCAGGTGCTTGTTCAGGAGGATATAATGTTACAGAACATTCAGATTTAAATATATCGTGTAGAACACACAATTGAGGTAGAATACGTAATCGTATTGTCTGTTCATATATATATCAAAGTTATTAACATTTTGCTTCACTGAATATATGCCAGGAAAATGTAGATTTTGTATTTGTGTGATGTCATGTATGGGCAATCAATGTTTTGCATATCATGTCGTTTATGTGTATGTAATGCTCTGTATGTAAAAGTTCTGTATGTGTACGTACCACGGTAGTGAATAAGGAACCCCTGGCTGAGAATAAATGAGGAGTCATCAGGGTCACTCTGGAACTGAATAGTGACCTCAGAACCACCTGACACGACCTGGAAACGTTCTCGTGACCCCAGGTACTGGCCAATCACATGGGACATGAGGTCGTGACCATCGAATATGGTGAGAACGTCGTTGTGGCGGATATTCAAACTTTGAGAGCGACAAAATACATGGAGAGGAAAACAACTTTCCCTTTAAATCACAATGTCACTTCAAATGGAATCATAAAATATGATAATAAAACGTAGCTTCTCACAAACATTGTCATTTCTAATCCTTACAATAAAAACTTCACTGGAAGCATCACATCAGTTTTTTTTATGTCTGTCAGTCACAGTTGTCAGTCAGTCACAGTTGAAACCCGGTTATAATCAAAAAGACGCCGCTACACCAGCCACGGAAGTAGCCATCAGTGAAGCAGCGAAACGCAAGGCTCACATTGTTCGACCTACATTTTAACCCTCAAGTATATTCCTTACAAAACATGCACGTTTCTAAATAAACATGCTTATTTTGAGTTCTACCTCCATCATATGGACCTCTTGTGTGGTGGGGAAAAAAACTATGCAAAGGGAGCGCTCATGTTATGCAAGTGAGGTTTCAGAAGCAAAAGAGGCATGGGAAAATTAAAGGAGAACAATTCCCTCTCCCAAATGCTTCAACCACAGCTTCAAAGACCAGAATTATGCCTGTTGGGTGTTGGTGAGGTCAAACTCACATCTGGATGTCCAGTTCGATGCGCTTCTCCTCATTGCCATGGATCTGCCACACACAGTCCTGCCCCTTGGAGTAGCTCTGTGGCCAATCGGGGGACAGAACAGTACTGGAGGGATCGGTCAACTCTCCCCCACACAAAGCTGAGAGGGGGGTGGGAAGAGAAGGTGTGAGGTAGTAAGCACAGGAAAAAAAAGTTATTGTAACATTACTTGTATTATTGTCTTTAGTTTTTAGTTTAGTGAATGAAAGGGGCTTTATAAACAAATGATCATAATGTAATGGTAGTACTCAATGGTATTACCTTTACACACAGGCTCGCTCTCATTCCAGTGTGGATCGCTTTGGTCCACACACTCAATGACCCCAGAGCCCTGCTCCATGACAAAGCCCGGGGAGAGCAGGAGAAGGTGACTGTGGTGCCCAACGGAAAGGTGATGTCACTGCCACTGAAATTCCCATGGGGCAAGTAGGGCTCATAACAGTGTTCCCCGTCAAAGGCTGAGAGAGAGCGAGAGAGATAAAACAGTTTGCACGTGTGAATATGAGGAGAGAAGTAGGATAATGCATAATATAAGATTAATTCAAGTAGGGTTGACCCCATTTAGTCAACCGGTCGATTGTTTGGTTGATGGTCGACCGAGATTTCTTTAGTTGAGCAGTCGCAATGTTTTTTTTTTTTCATGGTGCACATGATTCACGCCTGATTCACGCCAGTCTAAGTGGACTAATCCATTGCGGAGGCCACAGGAATGGCACAGTCCATCACTCGAAGACATAATACTGAAATTGTAAATGGTTATATTATGTACACTACCGTTCAAAAGTTTGGGGTCACTTGGAAATGTCCTTGTTTTTGAAGGAAAAGCACATTTTTTGTCCATTAAAATAACATCAAATTGATCAGAAATACAGTGTAGACATTGTTAATGTTGTAAATAACAATTGTAGCCGGAAACGGCAGATTTTTTATGGAATATCTACATAGGCTTACAGAGGCCCATTATCAGCAACCATCACTCCTGTGTTCCAATGGCACATTGTGTTAGTTAATCCAAGTTTATCATTTTAAAAGGCTAATTTATCATTAGAAAACCCTTTTGCAATTATGTTAGCACAACTGAAAACTGTAGTACTGATTAAAGAAGCAATACAACTGGCCTTCTTTAGACTAGTTGAGTAACTGGAGCATTTGTGGGTTCGATCACAGGCTCAAAATGCCAGAAACAAATACTTTCTTCTGAAACTCAGTCTATTCTTGTTCTAAGAAATGAAGGCATTTCCATGCGAGAAATTGCCAAGAAACTGAAGATCTCGTACAATTTTTGCCAATCTTTTATTTCTATTGGCCATTCTGTGATATGGATTTTTCTTTGCAACTCTGCCTAGAAGGCCAGCATCCCGGAACTTGGATTAGCTAACACAACATGCATTATCTCCTATGTATTTATACCTGTGTTCTCTGTCTGTTTATTGCCAGTTCGTTTTTTTGCCAGTTTGTTTTGTTTGTGAAACCTACCAGAATTTGTTCCCCGGCTCCTGTCTGTTTCTTGCTCCTGTTTCCTAGTCATTCCTGGTTTTGATGTTTCTGCCTGCCCTGACCCTGAGCCTGCCTGCTATTCTATACCTTACCCCACCTCACTGGATTATTGACGCCTGTCTGCCCTGACCCTGAGACTGCCTGCCGTTCTGGACCCTTTGCACCTTCTCTGGACTACCTGCCTGCATTTGACCTGTCATTTGCCTGCCCCTGTATTATAAATAAGATAGCGTACCTAATCACGCTGATGTCCGGGAGGGCTCTGGCCTGAGCTACGGCAGTATGGGAACAACATTCGGCCATATGCTACAGTCTGAAGGAGTTTGTGGCAAAGGAAAATACAGTTTTTGATGCTGCATTGTCTGGGAAAGAGGCTTCAGTGTGGCAGACTACACAATGGAATTACGCACGTTGGCAGCTGAGAGTGCCTGGAACCTGGATGCACTGTCCGACATGTTCCTGCACAGCATATCGGAGGAAGTAAAAGAGCTACTGACGGATATTGACTCGCTCATCGCCTTGACCATTCAGATTGATGGGCGACTACAGGAACAACGGAAGGAGAGGAGATTCGATTTTGCCCGCCCGTCCATGGATTCCATCTCGCCTCCAAGGTATCCCGGAAGTCCCCGACGGCTCCGTTGTCGAGAGAACCCGAGGCTACCTGTGTTCCCCCAAGGGCCTCCAAAGACTGACGATTTACCTCTTCCTGAGCACATGCAACTAGGCAGAGCTAGGCTGTCTCCAGCTGAACAGCTATACAGGCTTCACACTAAGAACTGCCTGTATTGCGGGACTACAGGGTCATTTCGTCTCCACCTGTCCACTAAAAGACCAGGCTCACCGGTAGGAGTGAGTACTTTGGCGGGCCATACGGATAACTTTTCCTCTCCCCTTACTTGCACATCCTTTCATTCCATATTGCTGTGGGGGAACCAGTCAAAATCTCTCTGGGTACTCATTGACTCTGGGGCCGTTGAGAGTTTTATGGATGCTACCCTGGTTTCCGAGTTGGATATCCCCACTCAGCCCCTATCCATTCCCATGGACGTTATAGAGCACTGGACGGGCACTCTATAGGCCGGGTCACCCACAATACCACCCCCATCAACCTAGGTGGGTCAGGGAACCACAGCGAAATGATCCAGTTCCTGCTCATTAAGTCTCCTCAGGTTCCCAGGGTATTTGGATTCTCCTGGCTCCAGCAACACAATCCCTTCATTGACTGGTCTGCCGGTGCCATCATGGGCTGGGGACCGTTCTGCCAAGCTCATGGCCTGAAGTCAGCGCAGCCTGCCTCGGGACGTCTTCCTGGGAGCTCGGAAGTTGCCCCGGACCTCTCCACCATTCCCGCGGAGTACCAGGACCCCCGGGAGGTGTTCAGTAAGGCCCAGGCCACTTCGCTGCTGCCGCACCGACCGTATCACTGTGGGATTGACCTTCTCCCAGGCACCACTCCGCCCCAGGGATGACTGTACCGCAATTCAAGAATGCATGCAACTATTTTTTGTCTGCTATAATAAAGGCTCTATATTGTTTATTTTGTGTTAGAGCTGACTCTCTGGTACATTTATTTATTTGGTGTTGTTTACACTGTTCTGAAAAAACAGCAACTGTTTGGCACACACAATACTAACGTAACACTTGCTCCAATATACTCCTTTTTCTTGATCTTCAGTAGTTTCCAAAGCTAAGTCAAATGTCTTCTACAGATCTGACTTCCCCTTTCCCTGCTGAGCAACTAGTAAACATTCGCCCATTTCGTGTTTCTTTTTTCTGTCCTCTGCCTCCATTTTGCTGTTGACATTACTGTGTTCGGAGTTTGTTATAACCAATTTATTGATGCGATTATGGTGGGCTATAGGTCAGGCCCTATTGGTCACATGCATGCGAGGAGAGCGAGACAACGTGCCCCAGTCACACAGACACTCGCTGTCAATTTTTTTAACAGTGTGACTATTGGGCTCTTTCTTGAGTCATGCAGGCCCAGACGGCATCCCCAGCCGCGCCCTCAGAGCATGCGCAGACCAGCTGGCCGGTGTGTTTACGGACATATTCAATCAATCCCTATACCAGTCTGCTGTTCCCACATGCTTCAAGAGGGCCACCATTGTTCCTGTTCCCAAGAAAGCGAAGGTAACTGAGCTAAACGACTACCGCCCCGTAGCACTCACTTCCGTCATCATGAACTGCTTTGAGAGACTAGTCAAGGACCATATCACCTCCACCCTACCTGGCACCCTAGACCCACTCCAATTTGCTTACCGCTCCAAATAGGTCCACAGACGATGCAATCTCAACCACACTGCACACTGCCCTAACCCACCTGGACAAGAGGAATACCTATGTGAGAATGCTGTTCATCGACTACAGCTCGGCATTCAACACCATAGTACCCTCCAAGCTCGTCATCAAGCTCGAGACCCTGGGTCTCGACCCCGCCCTGTGCAACTGGGTACTGGACTTCCTGACGGGCCGCCCCCAGGTGGTGAGGGTAGGCAACAACATCTCCTCCCCGCTGATCCTCAACACGGGGGCCCCACAAGGGTGCGTTCTGAGCCCTCTCCTGTACTCCCTGTTCACCCACGACTGCGTGGCCATGCACGCCTCCAACTCAATCATCAAGTTTGCGGACGACACAACAGTGGTAGGCTTGATTACCAACAACGACGAGACGGCTTACAGGGAGGAGGTGAGGGCCCTCGGAGTGTGGTGTCAGGAAAATAACCTCACACTCAACGTCAACAAAACTAAGGAGATGATTGTGGACTTCAGGAAACAGCAGAGGGAACACCCCCCTATCCACATCGATGGAACAGTAGTGGAGAGGGTAGCAAGTTTTAAGTTCCTCGGTATACACATCACAGACAAACTGAATTGCCACTCCACTCACACTGACAGCGTCGTGAAGAAGGCGCAGCAGCGCCTCTTCAACCTCAGGAGGCTGAAGAAATTCGGCTTGTCACCAAAAGCACTCACAAACTTCTACAGATGCACAATCGAGAGCATCCTGGCGGGCTGTATCACCGCCTGGTACGGCAACTGCTCCGCCCTCAACCGTAAGGCTCTCCAGAGGGTAGTGAGGTCTGCACAACGCATCACCGGGGGCAAACTACCTGCCCTCCAGGACACCTACACCACCCGATGTTACAGGAAGGCCATAAAGATCATCAAGGACATCAACCACCCGAACCACTGCCTGTTCACCCCGCTATCATCCAGAAGGCGAGGTCAGTACAGGTGCATCAAAGCTGGGACCGAGAGACTGAAAAACAGCTTCTATCTCAAGGCCATCAGACTGTTAAACAGCCACCACTAACATTGAGTGGCTGCTGCCAGCACACTGTCATTGACACTGACCCAACTCCAGCCACTTTAATAATGGGAATTGATGGGAAATGATGTAAATATATCACTAGCCACTTTAAACAATGCTACCTTATATAATGTTACTTACCCTACATTATTCATCTCATATGCATATGTATATACTGTACTCTACATCATCGACTGCATCCTTATGTAATACATGTATCACTAGCCACTTTAACTATGCCACTTTGTTTACTTTGTCTACATACTAATCTCATATGTATATACTGTACTCGATACCATCTACTGTATGCTGCTCTGTACCATCACTCATTCATATATCCTTATGTACATATTCTTTATCCCCTTACACTGTGTATAAGACAGTAGTTTTGGAATTGTTAGTTAGATTACTTGCTGGTTATCATTGCATTGTCGGAACTAGAAGCACAAGCATTTCGCTACACTCGCATTAACATCTGCTAACCATGTATATGTGACAAATAACATTTGATTTGATTTGATTTGATTTTGTGTGACTTAATCAAACAGTGTGCTTAAACCATCAGACAAGCTCAGTGCATACGTAATTGGTTTTATTCAAACACATATATGGAAAAAAAAGTTTAAACATTTTGACCCATCTATTGGTCGAAAGAACACAACGGCTCTCAATCGACCCCAAAAATGTTTTTTTTTTGTCGTGGACAGCCCTAAACTAAAGCAAGCAGCAGTGTCTGTATTGCACAGTCATATCACAGTCAATTACAAATAAGAGTGAGAAAGAGACAAGAGAAACTGTGTGTACTGATGTTGGGAGCATTTTAAGGTCTCACCCTCATAGCGCAGAGCTAGTAGTAACGGGATGGAAGAGGAGTCGGCCGTGAGCTCCAGGTAGAGTATGGAGCCCTCGCTCATGATGCCACGCTCTGGCACATCGTCCAGGTCTGAGTCAAAGAGCAGGGGAGACATGGAGTTGTTTCCGCTGCGCACAATCAGCCTGACAAAGAGGGAGAAGAAAGGATAAAGGGAAAGAAGGAAGAGTAGAGAGGAGGAAGGTAGGGAGAAAGGGGAGAATGAAGGGCAGAGGGAGTAAGAATAGCGGGTAGGAAGGAAGGACGGTAGAAAGGAAAGAAAGTTAAAAGGAAGGAAAGAAGGGAGAAAAGAAGAGTGAAGGGAGAGAGGTTATTCCTTCAAGACGTTTAATGATTTTATTAGTATTTGTATTTATTATGGATCCCCATTAGCCACTGCCAAGGACACTACTATACTACCACATATCTACAACAGAAAATCTGTGTACGTGTGTGTGTTGTGCATATGTTATCGTGCGTGTATGCATGTGTCTGCCTGTGCAAGTGTCTCTTCACAGTCCCCTTTGTGGTGCCCGACTACACTACTGGACAGTAGTCAAGGTGCGACAGAACTAGGGCCTGTAGGATCTGCCTTGTTGATAGCGTTCTTAAGAAGGCAGAGCAGCGCTTTATTATGGACAGACCACTCCCCATCTTAGCTACTGTTGCATCAATATGTTTGGACCAGGTTTAGTGTTTAGTGAATGTGTCCTAAATACAATACTTTTAGTTTTTGAAATATGTAGGACTAACTTATTTCTTGCCACCCATTCTGAAACTGACAGTAGCTCTTTGTTAAGTGTTGCAGTGATTTCATGTGCTGTGATAGCTGACGTGTATAGTGTTGAGTCATCAGCATACATAGACACACTTTCTTTATGCACAGCTAGTGGCAGGCCATTAGTAAAGATTGAAAAAAGTAAGGGTCCTAGACAGCTGCTCTGGGGAATGCCTGACTCTCACTGGATTATGTTGGATAGGCTTCCATTAAAGAACACCCCCGTGTTCTGTTAGACAGGTAACACTTGATCCACAATATAGCAGTGGATGTAAAGCCATAACATATATGTTTTTCCAGCAGCAGATTCTGATCAAAAATGTCAAAAGCTGCACTGAAGTCTAATGAAACAGATCCCACAAACGTTTTATCAATTTCTCTCAGCCAATCATCAGTCATTCGTGTAAGTCTCGCACATGTTGAATGTCCATCCCTATAAACGTGCAGTTGTTCATTTGTTTACTGTGAAATAGCATTGTGGTAGCACATTGTTTTTTTTTCTCCAACAGACACCTCCATCGTGACGTCCCCTGTCTGTGGTGGTAAACAGCCACGAAAAGCATAGCTGAGAACCTTCTAGGGAAGTAATAGTTCTCTGATAGAGTTCAGTCTGTCAAATCAGAGGGTCTGTTGTCCAAACCTTTGGCAGTCTCTATGGGGGTGCAACAGAGTTCAATTCTCAGGCCGACTCTCTTCTCTGTATACATCAATGATGTCGCTCTTGCTGCTGGTGATAGTGAGAGTACTCTGGACGGTTCAAACTTAGAATATAACTTAGAATATAATACAAATAACTTAGAATATAATACAAGTACCAAGGTGTTTGGCTAGACTGGGGGAATGCTAATTCGCATAATAAAAAAAATGTATGTAGCGTCCGAACAGTTTGGTTAGAGACAGCTTGCGCTGTTCTGTGAAGGGAGTAGTACACAAAGTTGTACGAGATTTTCAGTTTCTTGGCAATTTCTCGCATGGAATAGTCTTCATTTTTCTCAGAACAAGAATAGATTGACGAGTTTCAGAAGAAAGTATTTGTTTCTGGCCATTTTAAACCTGTAATCGAACCCACAAATGCTCCAGATACTCAACTAGTCTAAAGAAGGCAAGTTATATTACTTCTTTAATCAGTACAACAGTTTTCAGCTGTGCTAACATAATTACAAAAAGGTTTTCTAATGATAAATTAGCAAACACAACGTGCCATTGGAACACAGGAGTGTTGGTTGCTGATAATCGGCCTCTGTAAGCCTATGTAGATATTCCATTAAAAATCAGCCGTTTCCGGCTACAACATTAACAACATCTACACAAATTTGATCAATTTTATGTTATTTTAATGGACAAAAATATTGCTTTTCTTTCAAAAACAAGGACATTTCCAAGTGACAACAAACTTTTGAACAGAAGTGTACTTGTCGGTTGTTTTGCCCTTCACGCCCATAAACCTAGTCTAGTCTGAATGTACCAGTTTAATGTGGGCTATTTTTAGCACTTTTCTGGAATTCTTGGTTGGTTTATTGCTTTACTGGGCGGCTTATCATTGGTAGAGATGACAGTGATATTTATGTTTGAGCTGATAATTAAAGGTGAGCTGCAGACAGTGGACTTCCTACTAGGGCAATCCGCCTCAGTGCTAACAGTATACCTCAGGTTCATAGGCGCATGATTAATGCATACAATAGCTGTAGGATTGACATTGAAGGGAGTTAGAAGGACATAAATTAGGTTACTCATATTATGACTGCCAACGGCCCTGGGACAATGCACATTTGCAAGAGCACTACGATAACTCAGCAACACAATGGTAGGGATTATCTGAGCAGGGCTTAGTTACTGATAAGTCATTGTCTAAATGCAGCCTTGAAATCCGTGGGCAGGGTCCAGGAGCCAAGATGATTTGGATGGACTCATGTCATTCCTGTAGAGCATCTTCTGTTTCCAAAAGGTGTCAACGTTATCTATAAAAGCTATGCAACAGATCTACAGTAGTATTTTAGCCAGATGTGTAATACCAGTAGCCTGCTGAATCTTTCACAGCCGTGGCCAGTGATGGCTTCGGGCCTGAAATAACTGGCCGTTTTTTGGAATCTTTCAGAGCCAGAATCAGTTCTTCAAAATCCATTTTCAGCAGTTCCAAGCTAGCCCTCCTAATGCCATTTAATCCAACATGGACTACGACAGCATCAGCCCCCAACAGCTGTCGGAGAATGGTATGAGAGAGCCTCGTAATGTCCTGCACTCTGGGATAGCACAGGGTTTTTTCCCCGGGTACCGAGATGTTTCTCACCATAGAGCTACCGATGATGAAAGCTGGTGAAATGGCTGAGGAGGTCCGGACTTTCTTTCGCCCAGATACCCTCATGGCCCAATGAAGGTGGGAGCTCTGAAGATCTGAAACCGAGGTAGAAGCCACCAGAGAGAAAGACAGAACATGGGACGAAGACGCAGGTACCGCCGCATCTGATCTCAAAGTGGAAGTCCCCAGGGACGAAGGCGCCGGAACCTTTGGATCCAGGGTGGTGAAGCTGTTTTGAAGTATGTATCCGGTCCGGGCTTACCACTGCCAAGGAGGCCCCTATTGCCAAAGGCTGCTGCTTTCAACTTTCACGGCGAGTGACGTGCCTCCATGGCTGCTCAGTAGGGTCAAGAATAGGAACATCCACTAAGTCATCCGAAATCATCCTACTATCTCTATTCTCCAGGGAAGGTGGAAACCCCTTCAGGGAGGAATCACTGCAGGGCACCGGACAGTCGGCTGTGGAGAGACAACATGGCGGCAACACTCCCATCAACACAGTTCCTGCAGCGTTGAAAACGTTTGTTTAGCGACCTCCATTTGAAACAGGCTAGCTGGGCTTCAGTGTCTCTCTTCTTGAAAATAATTTACAAGTCAACTGATCAGTCAACTGATTTGTGCAATCAATCTGTGCAGTTAGAGTAGTTAACTCTCTTAACTAAATGCATTATACCAGTAGAAAGGGCCCCAGCTTTTTGGGGGCCCTAAGTGAGATTTGCTTGGGTGGCCCCACCACCTGTCGGGCAAAACATTTTACTGGCCCCATCTTGACGGTGGAGAGATTTTTTTTAAAGTACATTTCTGGCAATTCTACACATTTTGTCATGGGGCTTAGAGAAATGCTGCAGTGTTAAAGCAGGTTTTTTGCACTTCTACACATTTTGCCACAGGTTAGAGAGAAAATGTTCACTTTTAATAACTAATTTCCTGCAATTCCACAAAATTCCATGACTTATGCCATGTTAATATGATATCTGAATGAGAGTTACTAAAACAATCAATTGGGCCCCCCTGTAGGTCAGGGCCCCTGGGCACGTGCCCTGCATGCCTGGTCAGCATTCAACAAGTTTAGATAGCTGGCTAATTGAGTGACTGTCAGTGACTGACATATTTATTTATTTAATTTAACCTTTATTGAACTAGGCAAGTCAGTAAAGAACAAATTATTATTTACAATGACGGCCTACCAAAAGACAAAAGGCTTCCTGCAGGATGGGGGCTGGGATTAAAAATGTAAAATAAATATATAAATATAGGACAAAACACACATCACGACAAGAGAAACAACACAACACTACATAAAGAGAGGCCGAAGACAACACATGAAAACATGACAATGACAACATAGCATGGTAGCAACAAAACATGACAACAACATGGTAGCTACACATGCTACACCCTGCTTAAGCCAGTACATGTCCAGGCCCGTCTGAAGTTTGCTAGAGAGCATTTGGATGATCCAGAAGAAGATTGGGAGAATGTCATATGGTCAGATGAAACCAAAATGGAACTTTTTGGTAAAAACTCAACTCGTCGTGTTTGGAGGACAAAGAATGCTGAGTTGCATCCAAAGAACACCATATCTACTGTGAAGCATGGGGGTGGAAACATCATGCTTTGGGGCTGTTTTTCTGCAAAGGGACCAGGACAGGACGACTGATCCATGTAAAGGAAAGAATGAATGGGGCCATGTATCGTGAGATTTTGAGTGAAAACCTCCTACCATCAGCAAGGGCATTGAAGATTAAATGTGGCTGGGTCTTTCAGCATGACAATGATCCCAAACACACCACCCGGGCAACGAAAGAGTGGCTTCGTAAGAAGCATTTCAAGGTCCTGGAGTGGCCTAGCCAGTCTCCAGATCTCAACCCCATAGAAAATATTTGGAGGGGATTGAAAGTCCGTGTTGCCCAGCAACAGCCCCAAAACATCACTGCTCTAGAGGAGATCTGCATGGAGGAATGGGCCAAAATACCAGCAACAGTGTGTGAAAACCTTGTCAAAAGACTTACAGAAAACGTTTGACCTCTGTCATTGCCAAGAAAGGGTATATAACAAAGTATTGAGATAAACTTTTGTTATTGACCAAATACTTATTTTCCACCATAATTTGCAAATAAATTCATAAAAAATCTTACAATGTGATTTTCTGGATTTTTTTTCTCATTTTGTCTGTCATAGTTGAAGTGTACCTATGATGAAAATTACAGGCCTCTCTCATATTTTTAAGTGGGAGAACTTGCACAATTGGTGGCTGACTAAATACTTTTTTTTGCCCCACTGTACATGTATAAGGAATGTATATGGTGGGGTCAATGGAGGGTGGATAAAAACTAGCGGTCTGGAAAGTTACTGAGTGAGGGAAAAGGCCATCACTTGGTTGTGGTCACTGATAATGCTGGATGGCTGTGGATTAGTGAGGAACGTAGGCCAAGGTCAGGTCAGGTCAGATTTTATTACACATATCACATAACTTCCTGCCTAGCAACAGAGTTGTATTGGCTGTCTAGATGTGCAAGGAGGAGAATGCGCCTAATAGTAGGGTATAAGTACTTGTGCTGGCGGAAACCTGTTGTTGTCTTTTCAGCTGTTTGACCCATTGGGTGAATAAACTTGGTTTGAGCTTTGACTAGTCCATTAGATTCTGCAGACGACAGTTGGCATTGTCGGCAGGATTCACCACGATTTACAGTAGAACTCGAAAGTCCGAATCAAGGTAAGCACAGTTCCTACACCTGTTACGATCATTCCAACATCTTGTGGAGATGAAAGTCGTAGGCTGAACAATAATATGACACAGACCTTGAATGCCTGAGCTCATTCAGTAGTCTCATTATATAACGACTGGTTGTAGATTCATGGTATGAGGTAAGTCTAGGAAGGTAAGCCTGAGCAGGGTAGTCCCTCCGGAGGGTAAGTCCTAGGGGGTAAATCCCGAGTGGGTTGGTTCCTGCGAGCACCATAAAGCATAGGGTATGTCCCGGAAGGTAAGCACTGAGCAGGGTAAATTCTAGGGGGTAAATCCTGGGTGGGGTTGATTTCCTGCTAGACCCATAAGGGGGGTGAAAGCCCAGCCGAGGTGGCCGTGAGGCTGTAGGGTGTGTGTGTATGAATGTTTGACATGATTCGTCTGTAGTAACTGTAGCAATAAAGAGAGAGGTTGGTCCACGCCATATTGGGGCGGAGAACCATGACAGATTAGGTGGAAATAGGAGGACAACTGTGAGTAATTTTGGTAATGAGGAGTGTTGGGAACAGTGGTATTTTATGTTGAGAAATTGGACTAAAACCCAATCACATGCTAAGCTGTTACTACTTAACAGATTGGGGGCTGACACAGTCAATAATTGTCACTGATCCCCTGGTAATGCTGCTCATTCCGTTCACCAGCTCCGGAGGTCTAAGTCACCAGCCTTCTAGACGTCACTAAACTGGATTCATTACCACCAACCCCAGACTGTCTTGTCTCATTACGCACACCTGGATCCCATTCCCCCTGATTAGTATGTGTATATAAGTGCCCTCTGTTCCCCATTGTCCTTGTCGATTGTCCCATGTCCATTGGTCTTGTGAGTACCTGTGCCCTGTTGTATCGGCTTTCATGCTACGTGTTTGTGCACTAGAGTTTTTAGGTCAGTGGTTTACACCTCACTCTTTTATTTGGGTTACATCCCGGTGTTACATATATACAGTACGTGTTTGTTTTGGGCTTCGTCCCCATCATTTTCATGACGTACTTTATTTTGGATGGAGAAACAAAACCAACCCCTATTACGTATTCCTGCACCTGTCTCCTATCATTATACAGCGTGACAAAAATAACACATGGCTTCTAGAGTCCAGGAGACTCCCGGAGTGGGATGGGTAGAAGGGGACAATATTACCAAAGCATTAGATAAACTAAAAAAGGCATATGACCAGCATCAATAACCAAATAAATGGTGGGAAAAATATTCCAAATTGGACAAAATTGGTCCATATTATCGCGTAGATGGGAAGTTTAAAACCAGACAAGAGTGTGTGGATGCAATAGTAGTGTGGAATACTGGAACAGTCCAGACCACAAGATGCAGGCATCCTAACCATGGCATTTTATCAGCAGCGGATAAAAATGGAAAATGAGAAAAATAGAGACTGCGATGAAAAATGCAGTAGACAAGAACGAGGCAATGAATTAAAAACTGGGGATATCCGAAGAGCGTGCACATAGATTAGATGAACAGAAGCAGGAATTTGCTATTGTGCTAGACAATAGTCAAAACCTAAATCAGGAATTAGAGGGAGACAAAAACACAAAACAACTTGAACAGTATCAAAATACATGCGGAGGAATACAGTGCCTTTGGAAATTATACAGATATTTTGTTAGGTTGCAGTCTTAATCTAAAATTGATTAAATAGTTTTTTCCCTCATCAATCTATTTATTTATTTGCATTTTTTTTTACCCCATTTCTCCCCGATTTCGTGGTATCCAATTGGTAGCAACAGTCTTGTCTCATCACTGCAACTCCCATACGGACTCGGGAGAGGTGAAGGTCGAGAGCCGTGCGTCCTCTGAAACACAACCGAACCAAGCCGCACTGCTTCTTGAAACAATGCCCACTTAAACCAGAAGCCAGCTGAACCAATATGTCGGAGGAAACACCGTACACCTGGCGACCGTGTCAGCATGCACTATGCCCGGCCTGCCACAGAAGTCGCTAGTGTGCAATTTTTATCATTTTTATTTTACCTGTATTTAACTAGGCAAGTCAGTTAAGAACAAATTCTTATTTTCAATGATTGCCTAGGAACAGTGGGTTAACTGCCTGTTCAGGGGCAGAAAGACAGATTTGTACCTTGTCAGCTCGGGGATATGAACTTGCAACCTTTCGGTTACTAGTCCAACGCTCTAACCACTAGGCTACCCTGCCGCCCCGACAAGGACATCCCTGCCGGCAAAACCCTCCCCTAACTGATATTAAATGTGCATAAGTATTCAGACCCTTTACTCAGCAATCACCTTTGCCAGCGATTACAGCCTCAAGTCTTCTTGGGTATGACGCTACAAGCTTGGCACACCTGTATTTGGGGAGTTTCTCCCATTCTTCTCTGCAGATCCTCTCAAGCTCTGTCAGGTTGGATGGGAAGAGTTGCTGCACAGCTATGTTCAGGTCTCTCCAGAGATGTTTGATTGGGTTTAAGTTTGGGCTCTGGCTGGGCCACTCAAGGACATTTAGAGACTTGTTCCAAAGCCACTCCTGTGTTGTCTTGGCTGTGTGCTTACGGTCGTTGTCCTGTTGGAAGTTGAACCTTCACCCTAGTCTCAGGTCCTAAGAGGTCTACAGCAGGTTTTCATCAAGGATCTCTCTGTACTTTGCTCCGTTTGTCTTTGCCTCAATCCTGGTAGTCTCACAGTACCTGCCTCTGAAAAACATCCCCACAGCATGATTCTGCCACTACCACGCTTCACCATGGTGATGGTGCCATGTTTCCTCCAGATGTGACGCTTGGCATTCAGGCCAAAAAAGTTAAATCTTGGTTTCATCAGACCAGAAAATCTAGTTTCTTCTCATGGCCTGAGAGTCTTTAGGTGCCTTTTGGCAAACTCCAAGCGGGCTGTCATGCGCCTTTTACTGAGGCGTGGCATCCGCCTGTCCACTCTACCAAAAAGGTCTGATTTGATTGAGTGCTGCTGAGATGATTTCCACAGAGGAACTCTGGAGCTCTGTCAGAGTTACCATCGGGTTCTAGGTCACCTCCCTGACCAAGGCCCTTTTCCCCCAATTGCTCAGTGTGGCCGGGTGGCCAGCTCTAGGAAGAGTCTTGGTGGATCCAAACTTCTTATATTTAAGAACGATGGAGGCCACTGTTTTCTTGGGGACCTTCAATGCTGCAGGCATTTTTTGGTACCCTTCCCCAGATCTGTGCCTCAACACAATCCGCTCTATGGATAATTCCTTCGACCTCATGGCCTGGTATTTACTCTGATATGCACTTTCAACAGTTGGACCTTATATAGACAAGTGTCTGCCTTTCCGAATCATGTCTAATCAATTGAATTTACCACAGGTGGACTCCAATCAAGTTGTAGAAACATCTCAAGGACGATCAATGGGAACAGGAAGCACCTCAGCTCATTTTCGAGTCTCATAGTAAAGGGTCTGAATACTTACAGTACCGGTCAAAGGTTTTACAACACCTACTCATTCAAGGGTTTTTCTTTATGTTTTACTATTTTCTACATTGTAGAATAATAGTGAAGACATCAAAACTATGAAATAACACATATGGAATCATGTAGTAACCAAAAGAAGTGTTCAACAAATCAAAATAGTTTTACATTATTCATGTAGAATTGAGCAGCTGAATCTGCAGTTTAAACAATAACACCGCTGTCACCCTGCCACTGATTTGGTAAATAGCTGAGGGATGGGGCTGGAAAAATGTAACCACTCTCAAATTCATAGACTGACCATCCATGAGACTTCTACATGTTTTGATGTTATACAGTGTTTGTTTACAATTACATAGAAGTAAAAACAAGGTTATATTTTGGGTGCTGATGGGGTAAAACAGTTGAAGCTCATGAGGCATTTATAAATTATATTTTTCAAGGATTAAAAGGTATATATCATGAATTTAAAAGTAAAGAAATTGATGTAGCAATCTCAGATTACCCATTTAACATCTTAACTTACTTATCATCATCCTCGTCCAGCGCAACCCTCTCAAAGTGGAGGTGAAGCCTGTGTCCCTCCTTGGCCTCCAGTAGCCAATGGCAGCTCAGATTATTACCATTGCTGTGGTTACTCGCAGATGGAGGAGGCGGAGAGAAGATTCTACCCACGGTCGCATTTCGGATCCACCCTCCACATGACACAGCTGACATTTGGGAAGAACAATCAAGAGTCATCAGTTATACACAATGTGTGTGGACACTGGCATTGGGGCCAGCCACATAAACATCAACACTTCCCTTAACTGTGTGAGATGTGGGGCCTTCCATGGACAAACAATTTCTCATGAGCTCACAGTACCCATACTGGCCACAACAAAGCTACATTGTATGTTTCAGATACACATTTTCTGTGCAGGCCAGACAATTGTTGAATCATATTGACATGGTCAAAGATTCTACAGTCAGAAGGTAGCGGACACTGACCCACACACTGAGGTTCAGGAGAGCTCCAATGAGGTTGAGTCATGTTCAAGCAGGTGGCTACCTCGTGGCCCCTGACCTGGAAGCCAGGGTCACAGTGGAAGTGGGCCTGGCCTCCGGGGTGGATGTCCGTTACTGTCACACCCCCTCCCCCAGGAGAAAGAGGGAATGAGCAGGAGAGGAGGAAGGCTGTTGCATGTAGGACAGATTAAGGGAGTGAGAGACATGGAGGAAAGAGCGAGAGCTACAGATTAATTGCACAAAACAAGGCAGGATGACATGTGAACAAACCGTCATACTCAAAGCGCTCACTGGGATGGAATACCTTGATCATTCATGTAAAATATGAGATGTCTTTGTTTCATTTTTTATTTTTCATTAAACTAAAATAATAACCTCCAGTTATGGTGTGCTTCTCCTCGTTGTTGTGGACAGCACCCTTATAAGAACATTTTATTGACTCAAATATTTTAGTGGAAAAAGAAAAGATGCCCCTCTGAATTTACCTTGATAGTGTAGGCTGAACATGCCATGATCCGTCTGCCGGAGACTGCGGTAGTAAATCTGCACCTGATTGGTTGAGCTTCGAATTACCTGACCCTCACTCATTAGGGTCTCATTGGCTAAGAGTTCTGGTCCCGTCCCTCCATAGCCAAGGATAGTCAGGGACTCGTCCTTGGACAGTTTCACTTTCTTCACCTGGGGAGAGGGGAGATGGTGGACATCTAGTGACTCATTTAGGAATCATTGAGGGGTAGAAATGCCTAACACTGGTTGCCAACCACCATGTTTACATTATTCAAAACTGGTTCTCCACAATTTCGAATGGATTTCACATTATGTATACCGCAACTGTTTGCTTGCAGAGGACTACTCTGAGCAAACAGGTAGCTAGGGAATCCAAGCCCACCTACTTTTCTTTCTCTTCTACCCCAGTAGAAGATGCTTGGACCTTATTTTTTGATATTTTCAATGGTAATGGTATTGGTAAAAATGAGAATTAAAAACAGGTTCAGCCCTTGTTCGACCGTGATCTTGCAGAGTTACTCCACCTCAAGAATTTAATTTGGAGAAAGGCTAAGCACACGCATAATCAGACTGACTAGCTATCGTACAGGCAAATGAGAAATAAGTGCAGTCAGGTTACCCGGGAAGGCCAAAGTTAGTTACCTTAAGGAGCAGTTCTCTCTCTGTGGGTCTAACCCCAAGAAGTTCTGGAAAACGGTTAAAGACCTGGAGAATAAACCCTCCTCCTCACAGCTGCCCATGTCCCTTAATGTTGATGATGTGGTTGTTACTGACAAGAAGCACATGGCTGAGCTCTTTAATCACCACTTCATTAAGTCAGGATTCCTATTTGACTCAGCCATGCCTCCTTGCCTGTCCAACATTTCCTCATCTCCCACCCCTTCTAATGTGACTATCTCCGATGTTTCTCCCTCTTTTTCCCCTGCCCCGCTATAAAGTTTATCACTGCAGGCAGTCATTGAGTCCAAGGTGATAAAGGAGCTTCTTAAACTTCACCCCCAAAAAACATCTGCGTCAGTTGGTTTAGACCCTTTCTTCTTTAAGGTTGTTGCCCCTATCATCACCAAGCCTATCTCCAAACATTTTAACCTGTCTCTCCTTTCTGGGGAGGTTCCCATTGCTTGGAAGGCAGCCACAGTTCATCCTTCATTTAAAGGGGGAGATTAAGCTGATCCTAACTGTTTCTATTTTGCCCTGTTCATCAAAAGTGTTGAAAAACTTCTCAATAATCAACTGACTGGCTTTCTTGATGTCTATAGTATTATCTCTGGTAATCAATCTGGTTTCCGCTCAGGTTATGGATGTGTCACTGCAACCTTAATATTCCTCAATGATGCCACCATTGCCCTTGATTCTAAGCAATATTGTGCTGCTATTTTTATTGACTTGGCCAAAGCTTTGATACGGTAGACCATTCCATTCTTGTGTCGACTGTTTGTGTCTCTGAGGGGTCTTTTGCCTGGTTTGCTAACTACCTCTCAAAAAGTGCAGAGTATAAAGTCAGAAAATCTGCTGTCTCAGCCACTGCCAATAACCACGGGAGTAACCCCAGGTTCAATCCTAGGCCCCACGCTCTTCTTAACGCTCTCATCCATTTATATGCAGATGATAGTCGTATACTCAGCCTGCCCCTCCCTGGATTTTGTGTTAAATACTCTACAACAAAGCTTTCTTAGTGTCCAATAAGCTTTCCCTACCCTTAACCTTGTTCTGAACACCTCCAAAACAAAGGTTGTGATTTAGTAAGAAGAACGCCCCTCTTACCACAGGTGTCATTACTACCTCAGGGTTTAGAGCTGTTGGTAGTCCCCTCATACAAGTACTTGGGAGTATGGCTAGACGGTGCACTGTCCTTCTCTCAGCACATACAGTTGAAGACAGAACTTTACATACACTTAGGTTGGAGTCATTAAAACTAGTTTTTCAACCCCTCCACAAATGTCTTGTTAACAAACTATAGTTGTGGCAAGTCGGTTAGGACATCTACTTTGCATGACACAAGTCATTTGTCCAACAATTGTTTACAGACAGAATATTTAACTTATAATTCATTGTATCACAATTCCAGTGGGTCAGAAATTTGGAAAATTCCAGAAAATAATGTCATGTTTTTAGAAGCTTCTGATAGGCTAATTGACATCATTTGAGTCAATTGGAGGTGTAACTGTGGATATATTTCAAGGCCTACCTTCAAACTCAGTTGATTGACATCATGACATCAAAAGAAATCAGCCAAGACCTCAGAAAAAAAATTGTGGACCTCCACAAGTATGGTTCATCCTTGGGAGCAATCTCCAAATGCATGTTCATCTGTACAAGTATAAACACCATGGGACCACGCAGATGTCATACTGCTCAAGAAGGAGGCGCGTTCTGTCTCCTAGAGATGAATGTACTTTGGTGCGAAAAGTTCAAATCAATCTCAGAACAACAGCAAAGGACCTTGTTAAGATGCTGGAGGAAACAGGTACAAAAGTATCTATATCCACAGTAAAACGAGTCCTATATCGACATAACCTGAAAGGCCGCTCAGCAAGGAAGAAGCCACTGCTCCAAACCGCCATACAAAAAGCCAGACTACGGTTTGCAACTGCACATGGGGATAACGATCGTACTTTTTGGAGAAATGTCCTCTGGTCTGATGAAACAAAAATAGTACTGTTTGGCCATAATGACCATCGTTTTGTTTGGAGGAAAAATGTGAGGCTTGCAAGCCAAAGAACACCATCCCAACCATGAAGCACTGGTGTGGCAGCATCATGTTGTGGGGGTGCTTTGCTGTAGGAAGGACTGGTGCTCTTCACAAAATAGATGGCATCATGAGGACAAAACATTATGTTGATATATTGAAGCAACATCTCAAGACATCAGTCAGGAAGTTAAAGCTTGGTCGCAAATGGTTCTTCCAAATGGACAATGACCCAAAGTTCCAAAGTTGTGGCAAAATGGCTTAAGGACAACAAAGTCAAGGTATTGGAGTGGCCATCACAAAGCCCTGACCTCAATCTAATAGAAAATGTGTGGGCAGAACTGAAAAACATATGTGAGCAAGATCTACAAACCTGACTCAATTACAACAGCTCTGTCAGGAGGAATGGGCCAAAATTCACCCAACTTATTGTGGGAAGCTTGTGGAAGGCTACCCAAAACGTTTGACCCAAGTTAAACAATTTAAAAGGTAATGCTACCAAACACTAATCGCGTGTATGTAAACTTCTGACCCACTGGGAATGTGATGAAAGAAAAAAAAGCTGAAATGTGACTGTGAAGCAAAACATAAATAGGCAAAGACACACGCTATACAGACACATACACATGGATTTTGTACTGTAGATATGTGGTAGTGGTGGACCCCCTTGCTCCTTCGCAAGGGGGTCCTGATAACAACAATACAACAACCAACACAATGTCAAACAAAACAGCAATCAATACAAAACTCAACATTTATGAAAAACAGTTACAGCACTCCGTTACTAGGTCATCAGTTAATTCAGGGAAAACCTATTGAGACCATGGTCTCCTTCGACCATGGTCTCAATGGGCTTTCCGTGAATAAATAAAGAATACAAAAATATAAAATGGATTAGCGGCAAATGATGTCCGAACTCTGAAAGTTTGTGCAAGCTAGCTACTGTGTGTGTTTGCTTATCCTGGAAGCGGAAGGGCTTAAGCGGTCCTATGTAAAACAATAGATCATGACTAAATTCAAAACGGGGATATCCTACCAGCGTAGGATGCTGCTTTGAAGTCTTGAGGGCACAGCCCCATTATGGTCGCTTCTTGCCGACACATCAAAGCAGCCGTTCCAGACTCTCACATCAAGGACGTAGAGAGGCTGGTATTAGCAAGTCTAGCTAAATGCTATCAAAACCATAGAATTCCTCAGTGTCAAACTCCCTGAAGGCAGCCCGAAAAGTAACTGCATTTCTTGCTTGAATTTTTTTACCACTAAAAGTTGTTGGAGGGGTCTGAAAAGTCACTAAATATACTGAAAAGGGTGCTAAATTGGCAACACTGGAGTAGTTCCTGGTTCTGGGTTTTCTTCATGGATTATTTTGACAAATTAGAATTGGGAGAAGGTGGTGCTTAAACTGGCGCTGTGATTTTCAAGCCTATGTCATGGAGGTGAAAGAGGACCCAAAAGCGACTTGGCGAAAACAGAGTCTTTAATCCAGTAAAGTAAATACAAACAAAAAAACACAACTTTCACTCGATATGACGAGGACAAACTGGAGACTCGAACTTGAACAGCAGGTGAACAGCAGGTTGCCTCGGGAAGGCACTTGAACCAGACAGACTCAGACACCTGCTCACCACGCAGCATCTGAGGAAAACACGACACGACAGGGCGATACACAAACACAGCACGGTGAATACTAAACAAGGAACCGACAGGACAGGAACGGAACACAAAGGAAGAAATAGGGACTCTAATCAGGGGAAAGGATCGGGAACAGGTGTGGGAAGACTAAATGATTGATTAGGGGAATAGGAACAGCTGGGAGCAGGAACGGAACAATAGAGAGAAGAGAGAGCGAGAGAGTGAGAGAGGGAGGGGGAGAGAGAGGGATAGAAAGAGGGAAAGAACCTAATAAGACCAGCAGAGGGAAACGAATAGAATGGGAAGCACAGGGACAAGACAAGATAATAAATGACAAAACATGACAGTACCCCCCACTCACCGAGCGCCTCCTGGCGCACTCGAGGAGGAATCCTGGCGGCAACGGAGGAAATCATCAATGAGTGAACGGTCCAGCACGTCCCGAGACGGAACCCAACTCCTCTCCTCAGGACCGTAACCCTCCCAATCCACTAAGTATTGGTGACCCCGTCCCCGAGAACGCATGTCCATGATCTTATGTACCTTGTAAATAGGTGCGCTCTCGACAAGGACGGGGGGGAGGGAAGACGAACGGGGTGCGAAGAAAGGGCTTGACACAGGAGACATGGAAGACAGGATGGACGCGACGAAGATGTCGCGGAAGAAGCAGTCGCACAGCGACAGGATTGACGACCTGGGAGACACGGAACGGACCAATGAACCGCGGAGTCAACTTACGAGAAGCTGTCGTAAGAGGAAGGTTGCGAGTGGAAAGCCACACTCTCTGGCCGCAACAATACCTTGGACTCTTAATCCTGCGTTTATTGGCGGCTCTCACAGTCTGTGCCCTGTAACGGCAAAGTGCAGACCTCACCCTCCTCCAGGTGCGCTCACAACGTTGGACAAACGCTTGAGCGGAGGGAACGCTGGACTCGGCAAGCTGGGATGAGAACAGAGGAGGCTGGTAACCCAGACTACTCTGAAACGGAGATAACCCGGTAGCAGACGAAGGAAGCGAATTGTGAGCGTATTCTGCCCAGGGGAGCTGTTCTGCCCAAGATGCAGGGTTTCTGAAAGAAAGGCTGCGTAGTATGCGACCAATCGTCTGATTGGCCCTCTCTGCTTGACCGTTAGACTGGGGATGAAACCCGGAAGAGAGACTGACGGACGCACCAATCAAACGACAGAACTCCCTCCAAAACTGTGACGTGAATTGCGGGCCTCTGTCTGAAACGGCGTCTAACGGGAGGCCATGAATTCTGAATACATTCTCGATAATGATTTGTGCCGTCTCCTTAGCGGAAGGAAGTTTAGCGAGGGGAATGAAATGTGCCGCCTTAGAGAACCTATCGACAACCGTAAGAATCACAGTCTTCCCCGCAGACAAAGGCAGACCGGTAATGAAGTCTAGGGCGATGTGAGACCATGGTCGAGAAGGAATGGGGAGCGGTCTGAGACGACCGGCAGGAGGAGAGTTACCCGACTTAGTCTGCGCGCAGTCCGAACAAGCAGCCACGAAACGGCGCGTGTCACGCTCCTGAGTCGGCCACCAAAAGCGCTGGCGAATAGACGCAAGAGTGCTTGCTTAACCTGTCTTTCAATTCCCCAGACTGTTAACCCGACAACACGCCCATAAGGAAGAATCCCCTCGGGATCAGTAGAAGCCACAGAAGAACTAAACAGACGGGATAAGGCATCAGGCTTGGTGTTCTTGCTACCCGGACGGTAAGAAATAACAAACTCGAAACGAGCGAAAAACAACGCCCAACGAGCTTGGCGGGCATTAAGTCGTTTGGCAGAACGGATGTACTCAAGGTTCTTATGGTCTGTCCAAACGACAAAAGGAACGGTCGCCCCCTCCAACCACTGTCGCCATTCGCCTAGGGCTAAGCGGATGGCGAGCAGTTCACGGTTACCCACATCATAGTTGCGCTCAGATGGCGACAGGCGATGAGAAAAATAAGCGCAAGGATGAACCTTATCGTCAGACTGGAAGCGCTGGGATAGAATGGCTCCCACGCCTACCTCTGAAGCGTCAACCTCGACAATGAATTGTCTAGTGACGTCAGGAGTAACAAGGATAGGAGCGGACGTAAAACGTTCTTTTAGAAGATCAAAAGCTCCCTGGGCGGAACCGGACCACTTAAAACACGTCTTGACAGAAGTAAGAGCTGTGAGAGGGGCAGCAACTTGACCGAAATTACGAATGAAACGCCGATAGAAATTAGCGAAACCTAAAAAGCGCTGCAACTCGACACGTGACCTTGGAACGGGCCAATCACTGACAGCTTGGACCTTAGCGGAATCCATCTGAATGCCTTCAGCGGAAATAACGGAACCGAGAAAAGTAACGGAGGAGACATGAAAAGAGCACTTCTCAGACTTTACGTAGAGACAATTCTCTAAAAGGCGCTGTAGAACACGTCGAACGTGCTGAACATGAATCTCGAGTGACGGAGAAAAAATCAGGATATCGTCAAGATAGACAAAAACAAAGATGTTCAGCATGTCTCTCAGAACATCATTAACTAATGCCTGAAAAACAGCTGGCGCATTGGCGAGACCAAACGGCAGAACCCGGTACTCAAAATGCCCTAACGGAGTGTTAAACGCCGTTTTCCACTCGTCCCCCCCTCTCTGATGCGCACGAGATGGTAAGCGTTACGAAGGTCCAACTTAGTAAAGCACCTGGCTCCCTGCAGAATCTCGAAGGCTGATGACATAAGGGGAAGCGGATAACGATTCTTAACCGTTATGTCATTCAGCCCTCGATAATCCACGCAGGGGCGCAGAGTACCGTCCTTCTTCTTAACAAAAAAGAACCCCGCCCCGGCCGGAGAGGAAGAAGGCACTATGGTACCGGCGTCAAGAGACACAGACAAATAATCCTCGAGAGCCTTACGTTCGGGAGCCGACAGAGAGTATAGTCTACCCCGAGGAGGAGTGGTCCCCGGAAGGAGATCAATACTACAATCATACGACCGGTGAGGAGGAAGGGAGTTGGCTCGGGACCGACTGAAGACCGTGCGCAGATCATGATATTCCTCCGGCACACCTGTCAAATCGCCAGGTTCCTCCTGAGAAGTAGGGACAGAAGAAACGGGAGGGATGGCAGACATTAAACACTTCACATGACAAGAAACGTTCCAGGATAGGATAGAATTACTAGACCAATTAATAGAAGGATTATGACATACTAGCCAGGGATGACCCAAAACAACAGGTGTAAACGGTGAACGAAAAATCAAAAAAGAAATAGTCTCACTGTGGTTACCAGATACTGTGAGGGTTAAAGGTAGTGTCTCAAATCTGATACTGGGAAGATGACTACCATCTAAGGCGAACATGGGCGTAGGCTTCTCTAACTCTCTGAAAGGAATGTCATGTTTCCGAACCCATGCTTCGTCCATGAAACAACCCTCAGCCCCAGAGTCTATCAAGGCACTACATGTAGCACCCGAACCGGTCCAGCGTAGATGGACCGACAAAGTAGTACAGGATCTTGATGGAGAGACTTGAGTAGTTGCGCTCACCTGTAGCCCTCCGCTTACAGATGAGCTCTGGCTTTTACTGGACATGAATTAACAAAATGTCCAGCAACTCCGCAATAGAGGCACAGGCGGTTGGTGATCCTCCGTTCCCTCTCCTTAGTCGAGATGCGAATCCCTCCCAGCTGCATGGGCTCAGACTCTGAGCCAGAGGAGGGAGATGGTTGCGATGCGGAGCAGGGAAACACCGTTGATGCGAGCTCTCTTCCACGAGCCCGGTGACGAAGATCTACCCGTCGTTCTATGCGGATGGCGAGAGCAATCAAAGAGTCCACATCTGAAGGAACCTCCCGGGAGAGAATCTCATCCTTAACCACTGCGTGGAGTCCCTCCAGAAAACGAGCGAGCAGCGCCGGCTCGTTCCACTCACTAGAGGCAGCAAGAGTGCGAAACTCAATAGAATAATCCGTTATGGACCGTTCACCTTGGCATAAGGAAGCCAGGGCCCTAGAAGCCTCCCTACCAAAAACTGAACGGTCAAAAACCCGAATCATCTCCTCTTTAAAGTTCTGGAACTTGTTAGAGCAATCAGCCCTTGCCTCCCAGATAGCTGTGCCCCATTCTCGAGCCCGGCCAGTAAGGAGTGAAATGACGTAAGCAACCCGAGCTCTCTCTCTAGAGTATGTGTTGGGTTGGAGAGAGAACACAATCTCACACTGCGTGAGAAAGGAGCGGCACTCAGTGGGCTGCCCGGAGTAGCAAGGTGGGTTATTAACCCTAGGTTCTGGAGGCTCGACAGGCCAGGAAGTAACAGGTGGCACGAGACGTAGACTCTGGAACTGTCCAGAGAGGTCGGAAACCTGAGCGGCCAGGTTCTCCACGGCATGGCGAGCAGCAGACAATTCCTGCTCGTGTCTGCCGAGCATGGCTCCTTGGATCTCGACGGCAGTGTAACGAGCGTCTGAAGTCGCTGGGTCCATTCCTTGGTCGGTTCCTTCTGTCATGGAGGTGAAAGAGGACCCAAAAGCGACTTGGCGAAAACAGAGTCTTTAATCCAGTAAAGTAAATACAAACAAAAAAACACAACTTTCACTCGATATGACGAGGACAAACTGGAGACTCGAACTTGAACAGCAGGTGAACAGCAGGTTGCCTCGGGAAGGCACTTGAACCAGACAGACTCAGACACCTGCTCACCACGCAGCATCTGAGGAAAACACGACACGACAGGGCGATACACAAACACAGCACGGTGAATACTAAACAAGGAACCGACAGGACAGGAACGGAACACAAAGGAAGAAATAGGGACTCTAATCAGGGGAAAGGATCGGGAACAGGTGTGGGAAGACTAAATGATTGATTAGGGGAATAGGAACAGCTGGGAGCAGGAACGGAACGATAGAGAGAAGAGAGAGCGAGAGAGTGAGAGAGGGAGGGGGAGAGAGAGGGATAGAAAGAGGGAAAGAACCTAATAAGACCAGCAGAGGGAAACGAATAGAATGGGAAGCACAGGGACAAGACAAGATAATAAATGACAAAACATGACAGCCTATGTGCTTGATAAGCGTTTTCCACTAGAGTCACAATGTCAACACGGGCTATATCGTAAAAATTCATGAAAACCAAAATTTGATTTTTGGCTGTTTTTGGTTGTTTGAGTGAGAAAGACACGAGAACCAATCAGTATAAAAGCACAGCCCCCTTCATTAGACGCTTTGTGCCTACAACATCAAGGAGCCTTTCCAGACCCTTTCCCATATGTGCACTTTTCACTTGCTTCTTAAACTCTAATCCCATTGCTTTGTAATTTTTCTTGCGTGCAAAAAATAAATAAATAAACAATAGTGGTATGATGATGACTAACGGTGACTCACCTGAATTTCCACTCCATAACCCGGATACACTGTGATGCTGTAGGTGCACTCCAGAGGAGAGTAAGGGGATGAGGAGAGAGGATCTGGAGACTCCACAATGCCCTCCATCCCAGAGAGACTGGCATTGCACTGCACTGGAGAGAGAAAGTCAGGACACTTGAATGAAAATGCACAAATATCTCAACCCTATGGAAGTAATGCCTATGAAACACTACCATCATCCTAACATGTTAGGCTTGTTAAGGCTTGCAATCACACAATGCATTTACCCGGCATGTGCACCGTGGTGATGGTCGTTGTGGTGATCAAAGTGGTTGTCGTCTCCTCCTCTGTGGGTGATGATGTTACAGTTTTCCCTGCTCCTGATAGGCTAACTGGAGGCGATGAGGTCAGGGCCGTAGTTAGCACCCCTGGTAGCATCACAGTGGCTGCAGGCCCAGTCTGCCCAAGCTGTGGTACAGCCTGAGTAGGGTTGGTGGTTGTACCTGCAATCAAGGCAGAGTGTTTAAACCAGAGATTGGCAACTAGCGACACGCGGAAACCCTCTTTTGTAGTTGGATCAATTTCCAGAAAGTATTCACACCTCTTTACTTTTTCCACATTTTGTTGTGTTACAGTCTGAAGGAAAAAGGAAACTGTACACTGCTCTTGATAGTATCACTGATTAAATGAAAACTTGCTATGTCCTCATTGTGGTTCTCCAGACGTGTTTCATACATCTTATTTATACACTTTTGTAATATTTCTGAAATGCATATTGCTATATTTGGTAGCACTTATTTGTTTTTCCTTTGCCTCCAACCCCCTTCGATGTGTGGAATGGATGTGGGTGGGGCTGTTGAAAAAATTCACAAAAGCTCTGACAAAGGCTGTGAGGCCGATACGTAAGCTTATTAAAGATCAGTGATACTATCAAGAGCAGTGTGCGGTTTCCTTTTTCCTTCATCTTGTTCAATTGTTGCCATGCACCTGCAAATAAGATTGCTCAGATGTGCGAGTGCCTTTTAAATGTTGTGCTACAGTCTGAAATGAAAATTAATACATTGAGATATTCACTGGCCAATACACAATACTCCATAATGTCAAAATGGAGGGGGGATTCTACTAAGCTAACATATGGAATTGTTTTAAGATGGTCATACCAAAATCTAAATACTACTACTATAGCCCATTACTACTATAGCCCATAGAAACACTATTTGAATTCTGTACAGGCCTATTTCTTTTTACTCTGTCACTTAGATGATTATTGCGGAGTAAGTACAAAAACGATTCCAAAACATGCATCCTGTTTGCAATAAGACACTAAAGTAAATATGCCTAAAATGTGACAAAGAAATACATGTTATGTCCTCAATACAAAGTATTATGTTTAGGGAGAATCCAACACATCACTGAGTACCACCCTTCATATTGTTGATGTTAAATCTTGTTAAATCCACCTCAAATCAGTGCAGATGAAGGAGAGGACACCGGTTAAAGAAGGATTTTTAAGCCTTGAGACAATTGATACATGGCTTGTGTATAGTATGTGTGCTGTTCAGAGGGTGAATGGGCAAGATTAATGATTTAAGTGCCTTTGAACTGAGTATGGTAGTAGGTTCCAAGCACACCGGTTTGCATTTGTAATTATTAAGGATCCCCACTCTTCCCGAGGTCCAGCAACATAAGGCATGTTCTTACAGTTTAAAATATTACATGACATTACATTTCATAACACTTTACCATTTACATTTCGTGTGTTCCCTTAGAAAACTATGCCACATTCACATATATTACAAAAAAACATCCATGTGTTTGTGTGTGTAAAGTGTGTGTCTTATCATGTGTACTATATCAGGAATCAAGGTAAGACCCAAGTGCAGACTGTGTGAAGTAACAATGTCTATTATAACTACAGCGGCATGCAGGGGTCAATAATCCAGAGTAGGAGCAAAGGTACAGGACGGCAGGCAGGCTCAGGGTCAGGGACGGGCAGAGTGGTCAGGCGGGCGGGTACAGGGTCGTCCTCCTGGTTTTTGACCCTCTGGACACAGAAAAGGTCGGGAAAGTATGGAGGGTACACAAAATGACCGGCAATACCACAATACAAACAGCTCTGGGTCTCAAGTCTGGTACGTATTCGGCTGGAACCTACCTAAACCTACCGAGCTACATCGGCTCGGGAAGAGGTGAATCGGCAGTCTCCTATGGTTCTTGGAGGGACTTGGGTAAGCTCGGATCTTCTCTGGGATGTAGACGTCGGGGACTTCCGGAGTTCATAAGCTGCAAGGTGGGATCCCTGAGTGTGCGATTGGGACCACAATCGGACCTCTTCTCCCTCCTACGTGCCCATAGCTGACCATCGATCCGGATGGTTAAAGCGATGCGTGAGTCGAGTTCCGTCAGTAGTTCTCGGGCTGCCAGCTCATCCTTTACCTCCTCCAATAATCCGTGCAGGAATGTGTTGAACAGCGCTTCCATGTTCCAGGTACCCTCTGCTAGCGTGCGGAACTCCACTGCATAGTCTGCCACACTGAGGGTGTTCTGCTGAAGCAACTTCCGGGCAGCCTCTCTCCCAGACACAGGAGCCTTGAAAACTTCTCTACTCAGCGACTAATACCTCCAGACTGAGGAAGATGCTGGATTGTTGATCCCATACCGCCGTGGCCCAAGCGAGTACCCTCCCGGACATCAGCGTATTAATGTACGCTATCTTCGAGTGGTCCGAGGGGAATGAATGAGGCTGCAGCTCAAAAACAAGGGAGCACTGGGAGAGAAAGGCCTGGCAGGATCTGTAATCGCCATTGTAGCGCTCTGGGGGAGGTAAGTGGGGTTCCCGGGAAACCGGTGTGACAGTGCTGCTACCAGCCGAGTTATAGAGGGGCTGGGAGGTTACCGTCATGGTAGGCTGCCTAGTAGGCAACCCACAGAATTGTTCCCGCAATGCATCTAAGGCTAGGTCATGACGTTCGACCACGGCCTGGAACCCTTCCATCAGACCATGAAGCAAATTCTCGTGCCTACCAATGGTGGCTCCTTGGGAGGAGACGGCATTGGGGAGCTGGTCCAAGTCTGCTGGGCCAGTCATGGCCAGTTCGTACTATCAGGAATTAAGGTAAGACCCAAGTGCAGACTATGTAGGAGCAAAGGTACAGGACGGCAGGCAGGCTCTGGGAATGTGAAGCTGACAGACGTCATTTCCGGTCACAACTTGCAGGCTTGTTTTCAAATTGCTGTGCGTTTTGTTGCCAACCTATTTTGCTACCTGACAACTTTACGGGTTTCACTTTTTAATTACCGTTCATATATTTATTTTTTCCTCGACTTTTTCACTCCGGACGCTTTATCTGGACACGATTCGTCAGGACCTCCAACAGCCGAAGCTAAGTAGTAACATTAACATGATGCCTTCTAATTGCAGCCGCTGTGCTCGCCTTACGGCGAGGATAGCTGTACTGCAAGCCCAGCTTCAGACGCAATCGTTAGGCAAGGGTAATTTCAGTGTAGGAAAGGATGAAACAGCGTCTGTGCCACCAGTAAGTACAGATAGTAGTATAAATCCCCTGGCACAGTCCCCGCAGCCGGACAACTTTCTCACGGTTTCTGGTAGGAAATGCTGTAGGAACGCTCAACCGGTGTCGCTCATTCAGCAGACAGAAACTTTCAACCGGTTCTCCCCATTAAGCAGCGGGTCGGTGTCAGAGGCCGAGTCTTCTCTGGTCTCTACTCCTCCCGTTACGGGGTCTGAGACGCCGAAGCTTCCCACCATTAGCTCTGACAAATTGAAAACTCTAGTCATTGGCGACTCCATTACCCGCAGTATTAGACTTAAAGCGAATCATCCAGCGATCATACACTGTTTACCCGGGGGCAGGGCTACCGACGTTAAGGCTAATCTGAAGATGGTGCTGGCTAAAGCTAAAACTGGCGAGTGTAGAGAGTATAGAGATATTGTTATCCACGTCGGCACCAACGATGTTAGGATGAAACAGTCAGAGATCACCAAGCGCAACATAGCTTCTGCGTGCATATCAGCTAGAAAGATGTGTCGGCATCGAGTAATTGTCTCTGGCCCCCTCCCAGTTAGGGGGAGTGATGAGCTCTACAGCAGAGTCTCACAACTCAATCGCTGGTTGAAAACTGTTTTCTGCCCCTCCCAAAAGATAGAATTTGTAGATAATTGGCCCTCTTTCTGGGACTCGCCCACAAACAGGACCAAGCCTGACCTGCTGAGGAGTGACGGACTCCATCCTAGCTGGAGGGGTGCTCTCATCTTATCTGCCAACATAGACAGGGCTCTAACTCCTCTAGCTCCACAATGAAATAGGGTGCAGGCCAGGCAGCAGGCTATTAGCCAGCCTGCCAGCATAGTGGAGTCTGCCACTAGCATAGTTAGTGTAGTCAGCTTAGCTATCACCATTGAGACCGTGTCTGTGCCTCGACCTGGGTTGGGCAAAACTAAACATGGCGGTGTTTGCCTTAGCAATCTCACTAGGATAAAGACCACCTCCATTCCTGTCATTACTGAAAGAGATCATGATACCTCACATCTCAAAATAGGGCTACTTAATGTTAGATCCCTTACTTCAAAGGCAATTATAGTCAATGAACTAATCACTGATCATAATCTTGATGTGATTGGCCTGACTGAAACATGGCTTAAGCCTGATGAATTTACTGTGTTAAATGAGGCCTCACCTCCTGGCTACACTAGTGACCATATCCCCGTGCATCCCGCAAAGGCGGAGGTGTTGCTAACATTTACGATAGCAAATTTCAATTTACAAAAAAAGAAAATGACGTTTTCGTCTTTTGAGCTTCTAGTCATGAAATCTATGCAGCCTACTCAATCACTTTTTATAGCTACTGTTTACAGGCCTCCTGGGCCATATACAGCGTTTCTCACTGAGTTCCCTGAATTCCTATCAGACCTTGTAGTCATTGCAGATAATATTCTAATCTTTGGTGACTTTAATATTCACATGGAAAAGTCCACAGACCCACTCCAAAAGGCTTTTGGAGCCATCATCGACTCAGTGGGTTTTGTCCAACATGTCTCTGGACCCACTCACTCTCACAGTCATACGCTGGACCTAGTTTTGTCCCATGGAATAAATGTTGTGGATCTTAATGTCTTTCCTCATAATCCTGGACTATCAGACCACCATTTTATTACGTTTGCAATTGCAACAAATAATCTGCTCAGACCCCAACCAAGGAACATCAAAAGTCGTGCTATAAATTCACAGACAACACAAAGATTCCTTGATGCCCTTCCAGACTCCCTCTGCCTACCCAAGGACGCCAGAGGACAAAAATCCGTTAACCACCTAACTGAGGATCTCAATTTAACCTTGCGCAATACCCTAGATGCAGTTGCACCCCTAAAAACTAAAAAAATGTCTCATAAGAAACTAGCTCCATGGTACACAGAAAATACCCGAGCTCTGAAGCAAGCTTCCAGAAAATTGGAACGGAAATGGCGCCACACCAAACTGGAAGTCTTCCGACTAGCTTGGAAGGATGGTACCGTGCAGTACCGAAGAGCCCTTACTGCTGCTCGATCGTCCTATTTTTCTAACTTAATTGAGGAAAATAAGAACAATCCGAAATTCCTTTTTGATACTGTGGCAAAGCTAACTAAAAAGCAGCATTCCCCAAGAGAGGATGACTTGCACTTTAGCAGTGATAAATTCATGAACTTCTTTGAGGAAAAGATTATGATTATTAGAAAGCAAATTACGGACTCCTCTTTAAACCTGCGTATTCCTCCAAACCTCAGTTGTCCTGAGTCTGCACAACTCTGCCAGGACCTAGGATCAAGAGAGACGCTTAAGTGTTTTAGTACTATATCTCTTGACACAATGATGAAAATAATCATGGCCTCTAAACCTTCAAGCTGTATACTGGACCCTATTCCAACTAAACTACTGAAAGAGCTGCTTCCTGTGCTTGGCCCTCCTATGTTGAACATAATAAACGGCTCTCTATCCACTGGATGTGTACCAAACTCACTAAAAGTGGCAGTAATAAAGCCTCTCTTGAAAAAGCCAAACCTTGACCCAGAAAATATAAAAAACTATCGGCCTATATCAAATCTTCCATTCCTCTCAAAGATTTTAGAGAAGGCTGTTGCGCAGCAACTCACTGCCTTCCTGAAGACAAACAATGTATACGAAATGCTTCAGTCTGGTTTTAGACCCCATCATAGCACTGAGACGGCACTTGTGAAGGTGGTAAATGACATTTTGATGGCATCGGACCGAGGCTCTGCATCTGTCCTCGTGCTCCTAGACCTTAGTGCTGCTTTTGATACCATCGATCACCACATTCTTTTGGAGAGATTGGAAACCCAAATTGGTCTACACGGACATGTTCTGGCCTGGTTTAGGTCTTATCTGTCGGAAAGATATCAGTTTGTCTCTGTGAATGGTTTGTCCTCTGACAAATCAACTGTACATTTCGGTGTTCCTCAAGGTTCTGTTTTAGGACCACTATTGTTTTCACTATATATTTTACCTCTTGGGGATGTTATTCGAAAACATAATGTAAACTTTCACTGCTATGCGGATGACACACAGCTGTACATTTCAATGAAACACGGTGAAGCACCAAAATTGCCCTCGCTAGAAGCATGTGTTTCAGACATAAGGAAGTGGATGGCTGCAAACTTTCTACTATTAAACTCGGACAAAACAGAGATGCTTGTTCTAGGTCCCAAGAAACAAAGAGATCTTCTGTTGAATCTGACAATTAATCTTAATGGTTGTACAGTCGTCTCAAATAAAACTGTGAAGGACCTCGGCGTTACTCTGGACCCTGATCTCTCTTTTGAAGAACATATCAAGACCATTTCGAGGACAGCTTTTTTCCATCTACGTAACATTGCAAAAATCAGAAACTTTCTGTCCAAAAATGATGCAGAAAAATTAATCCATGCTTTTGTCACTTCTAGGTTAGACTACTGCAATGCTCTATTTTCCGGCTACCCGGATAAAGCACTAAATAAACTTCAGTTAGTGCTAAATACGGCTGCTAGAATCCTGACTAGAACCAAAAAATTTGATCATATTACTCCAGTGCTAGCCTCTCTACACTGGCTTCCTGTCAAAGCAAGGGCTGATTTCAAGGTTTTACTGCTAACCTACAAAGCATTACATGGGCTTGCTCCTACCTACCTCTCTGATTTGGTCCTGCCGTACATACCTATACGTACGCTACGGTCACAAGACGCAGGCCTCCTAATTGTCCCTAGAATTTCTAAGCAAACAGCTGGAGGCAGGGCTTTCTCCTATAGAGCTCCATTTTTATGGAACGGTCTGCCTACCCATGTCAGAGACGCAAACTCGGTCTCAACCTTTAAGTCTTTACTGAAGACTCATCTCTTCAGTGGGTCATATGATTGAGTGTAGTCTGGCCCAGGAGTGGGAAGGTGAACGGAAAGGCTCTGGAGCAACGAACCGCCCTTGCTGTCTCTGCCTGGCCGGTTCCCCTTTTTCCACTGGGATTCTCTGCCTCTAACCCTGTTACGGGGGCTGAGTCACTGGCTTGCTGGGGCTCTCTCGTGCCGTCCCTGGGGGGGTGCGTCACCTGGGTGGGTTGATTCACTGTTGTGGTCGGCCTGTCTGGGTTTCCCCCCCCCCTTTGGGTTGTACCGTGTCGGAGATCTTTGTGGGCTATACTCGGCCTTGTCTCAGGATGGTAAGTTGGTGGTTGTAGATTTCCCTCTAGTGGTGTGGGGGCTGTGCTTTGGCAAAGTGGGTGGGGTTATATCCTTCCTGTTTGGCCCTGTCCGGGGTGTCCTCGGATGGGGCCACAGTGTCTCCTGACCCCTCCTGTCTCAGCCTCCAGTATTTATGCTGCAGTAGTTTATGTGTCGGGGGCTAGGGTCAGTTTGTTTATCTGGAGTACTTCTCCTGTCCTATTCGGTGTCCTGTGTAAATCTAAGTGTGCGTTCTCTAATTCTCTCCTTCTCTCCTTCTTTCTCTCTCTCGGAGGACCTGAGCCCTAGAACCATGCCCCAGGACTACCTGACATGATGACTCCTTGCTGTCCCCAGTCCACCTGGCCATGCTGCTGCTCCAGTTTCAACTGGCCTGGGCCCTAGGACCATGTCCCAGGACTACCTGACATGAGGACTCCTTGCTGTCCCCAGTCCACCTGGCCATGCTCCTGCTCCAGTTTCAACTGTTCTGCCTTACTATTATTCAACCATGCTGGTCATTTATGAACATTTGAACATCTTGGCCACGTTCTGTTATAATCTCCACCCGGCACAGCCAGAAGAGGACTGGCCACCCCACATATGCTCTCTCTAATTCTCTCTTTCTTTCTCTCTCTCGGAGGACCTGAGCCCTAGGACCGTGCCCCAGGACTACCTGACATGATGGCTCCTTGCTGTCCCCAGTCCACCTGACTGTGCTGCTGCTCCAGTTTCAACTGTTCTGCCTTATTATTATTTGACCATGCTGGTCATTTATGAACATTTGAACATCTTGGTCATTTTCTGTTATAATCTCTACCCGGCACAGCCAGAAGAGGACTGGCCACCCCACATAGCCCGGTTCCTCTCTAGGTTTCTTCCTAGGTTTTGGCCTTTCTAGGGAGTTTTTCCTAGCCACCGTGCTTTTACACCTGCATTGTTTGCTGTTTGGGGTTTTAGGCTGGGTTTCTGTACAGCACTTTGAGATATCAGCTGATGTACGAAGGGCTATATAAATAAATTTGATTTGATTTGATTTGATTTGATATGTGAAGTAACAATGTTTATTGTACCCACAGGGGCAAGAAAATGACAGGTCAAGGCAGGCAGGGGTCGACAATCTCAGAGTAGCAGCAAAGGTACAGGAAGGCAGGCAGGCTCAAGGTCAGGGACAGGCAGTGTTCAGTAATCCAGAGATGGAGCAAAGGTACAGGAAGGCAGGCAGGCTCAGGATTAGGAATGGGCAGAAGGGTCAGGGGGCAGGTACAAGGCCAGGACAGGCAAGGGTCAAAAACCAGGATGGCGAGAAAAAAATAGGCTGTGAAAAGACAGGAGATGACAGGTCGAACGCTGGTATGCTTGACAAACGAGACGAACTGGCACAGACAGAAACCACAGGTATAAATACCCAGAGGATAAGTGGGGAAGATGGGTGACACCTGGAGGGGATGGAGATAAGCACAAGGACAGGTGAAACAGATCTCCGACGTTCCATAAGGTGTATTTGTATCTGTTGTTTAAATCTGATTTTACTGCTTGCATCAGCTGCCTGATGTGGAATATAGTTCCATGTAGTCATGGCTCTATGTAGTACTGTGCACCTCCCATAGTCTGTTCTTGACTTGGGGATTGTGAAGAAACCTTTGGTGGCATGTCTTATATATAGGTGTCCGAGCTATGTACTAGTAGTTTAAAAAGACACCTCGGTGCATTCAGCCTGCCAACACTTCTTACATAAACAAGTACTAATGAAGTGAATCTCTCCTCCACTTTGAGCTATGAGAGATTGACATGCATATGATTTTTGTTAGCTCTCCGT
Organism: Oncorhynchus gorbuscha; assembly: GCF_021184085.1. Classification (NCBI taxonomy): domain Eukaryota; kingdom Metazoa; phylum Chordata; class Actinopteri; order Salmoniformes; family Salmonidae; genus Oncorhynchus; species Oncorhynchus gorbuscha. The sequence goes on from NC_060188.1 coordinate 36,767,328, forward strand.
GTACAATTAAGGGCCAGCCGTGCTGCCCTGTTCTAAGCAAATTGTAATATCCCGAGGTCCCTCTTTGTGGCACCCGATCACACGACTGAACAGTAGTCCAGGTGTGACAAAACTAGGGCCTGTAGGACCTACCTTGATAGTTTTGTTAACAAGGCAGAGCAGGGCTTTATTACGAACAGACTTTTCCCCATTTTAGCTATTGTTGTATCAACATGTTTTGACTATGACAGTTTACAATCCAGGGTTTTGTCACCTCAACTTAATCAATTTCAAGGTTTAGGTTTCAGTGAATGATTTATCTCAAATACAGTACTTATATGTTTTTGAAATATTTAGGATGAACTTATTTCTTGCCACCCTTCCTAAAACTAATTGCAGCTCTTTGTTAGGTGTTGCAATGATTTCCCTCGCTGTTATAGCTGACGTGTATTGTGTTGAGTCATCCGCATACATAGACTCACTGGCGGTACTCAAATCCAGTGGCATGTCATTAGTAGATTGAAAAAGTGAGGGGCTGCCCTGAGGAATTCCTGATTCTATCTGGATAGGCTTCCATTAAATAACACCCTCTGTGTTCTGTTAGACAGGTAACAAACATCAGAGCGCAATGTATGTTTGTTGTTATTGAATGCTGTCGAACGCTGAAACTGAACTAAAGACCTCGGGTTTAAAAGCTAACTGTGTTTTTATATACTTTTATTTTATTTTGAATCCTGTGGCTCTGTTGGCCTAAATTGCTGTGAGCGCTGCTATCTGTCCTGGGATCCTGCCAGATTCCGTATAGGGGGAGAGACTGCATAGCTGGCTCGGCGGTCTCAAATGGAGGCCGATATTGAACGTTTCCAACTTTGTTAAGGGACTATGTGGACCGCGTTGACTTTCAATGTAGCAACTGCTTTGCTTGCGGAAGACTACAGGAGCGAAGTAACTACTCTTAGTAAGCAAGAAAAAAACCTACATAAGCTACTGGGGAACCCACACCCACCTACTTTTTATTTTTCTTCCACCCCAATAGCCGGAAGCCGCTCTGGTCTGGTGGAAGTTTCATCATCGTATCGGCTCTCCACAGCCGACTGGCCGGTGCTAGGCAGGGTTCTACCCCTTCCCTATAGAACGGAGCTGATCTCGACCCAACCAACCAGTCATGGAGGTATGTCACTCGCCGTGTAAGTCGAAGAAGATGTCCTCTGGCAACGGGGGTCTCCGTGGAGATGTTGAGCCCAGAACTGCTAAAGACCAGAAACAGCTTTGCCGCCCTGGATCCAGAGGTTGTGGCGCCTTCGTCAGTGGTGGCTTCCCAATCAAGATCGGATCCGGAGGTACCTGCGTCTTCGGCTCTGTCTCTCTCTCTCCGGTGGCTTCTACCACGGGTTCAAATCCTCACCAGACCATGAGTCTGCCTGAGAGACCAGCCCATTCAAAATCACCAGCTATCATCATCGGCAGCTCTATGGTGAGAAACATCTCGGTCCCCAAAGCAAAAACCCTGTGCTACCCAGGAGCACGAATACAGGATAAAACAAGGCTGCTTCCGACTGTTCTACCACAGATGCCGGGAGCTGATACTGTCGTAATCCATGTGGGGTCAAACAACAACAGGAGGGCTAGCTCAGCGGGACCCCTTGGCAACATTCCGCTGAAAAGGCAGAGCTCGAAATTAAAAAATGTTTTTTTTTCTCAAATATGTAACTTTCATACATTCACAAGTGCAATACACCAAATTAAAGTTTAACTTCTTGTTAATCTACCCATCTTGTCCGATTTCAAAAAGACTTTACAGCAAAAGCACACCATATGATTATGTTAGGTCAGAGCCTAGTCACAAAAACACTCACAGCCATTTTCACAAAACTCACTGTATAACTTCTTATACACTGTATTAGGCCCAGCTTTTGGAACTTTGGTTCCTAGATATGGTTACTATATTGGGATCACTACATCCAATGGATTTGGATAATTCTTTAAAGCTAATTTCTGCAGCATTAACACATGTGCCCAAATAGATTCTAGGGATAGACTACAGACACCAGACCAGGCTCAGATCCCCTTGATTCCCTGGAAAAGGAAACCTAGGTTTCACGGAAAGAGATCAGGATGCCTTGAGAGGACCAGGCGACGAGTCGCTAATCTGTACTTGACTTCCATTCTGCTAGCTAACGTACAATCGCTGGAAAATAAATGGGACGAACTGAAAGCACGTATATCCTATCAACAGGACATGAAAAACTGTAATATCTTGTTTCACTGAGTCGTGGCTGAACGACAACATTCAGATTATACAGCTGGCGGGTTATACACTCTATCAGCAGGAGAGGACAGCAGCCTCTGGTAAGACACGCTGCGAGGACCTATGCATATATGTAAACAGCTGGTGGACGATATCTAAGGAAGTCTCAAGATTTGCTCACCTGAGGTAGAGTATCTCATGATAAGCTGTAGACCACACTAGCTACCTTGAGGGTTTATCTGTATTTTTCTTAGCTGTCTACATGCCACCACAGACCGAGGTTGGAACAAAAACTGCACTCAATGAGCTGTATTCCGCCATAAGCAAACAGGAAAACGCTCATCCAGAGGCGGTGCTCTTAGTGGCCGGGGACTTTAATGAAGGGAAACTTAAATCAGTTTTACCTCGTTTCTATCAGCATGTTAAATGTGCAACCAGAGGGAAAAATTCTAGACCACCTTTACTCCACACACAGATACGCGTACAAAGCTCTCCCTCGCCCTCCATTTGGTAAATCTGACCATAGTTCTATTCTCCTGATTCCTACTTCCTAAAAAAATTAAGCGGGTAGCACCAGTGACTCTGTCTATAAAAAAATAGTCAGATGAAGCAGATGCTAAACTCCAGGACTGTTTTGCTAGCACAGACTGGAATATGTTTCGGGATTATTCCGATGGCATTGAGGAGCACACCACATCAGTCACCGGCTTTATCAATAAGTGCAGCGAGGACATCATCCCCACAGTGACAGTGCATACATACCCCAACCAGAAGCCATGGATTACAGGTAACATTCACACTGAGCTAAAGGGTAGAGCTGCCACTTTCAAGGAGTGGGGCTCTAACCCGGAAACGTATAAGAAATCCCGCTATGCCCTGCGACGAACCATCAAACAGCCAAAGCGTCAATACAGGGCTAAGATTGAATCATACTACACATCATACAACGCTAGTTGGATGTGGCAGGGCTTGCAAACTATTACAGACTACAAAGGGAAGCACACCGCACCAACAGATCCTGGACTTCCTGACGGGCTGCCCCCAGGTGGTAAGGGTAGGTAACAACACATCCGCCACGCTGATCCTCAACACGGGGGCCCCTCTGGGGTGCGTGCTTTGTCCCCTTGTGTACTCGCTGTTCACTCATGACTGCACCAAGAAAGTTGTGAAGAGAGTACGATAAAACCTATGCCCCGTCAGGAGACTGAAACGATTTCGCATGGGTCCTCAGATCCTCACAAGGTTTACCACCATCGAGAGCATCCTGATGGGTTGCATCACTGCCTGGTAATGGCAATTGTTCGACCTCCGACTGCAAGGCACTACAGAGTGTAGTGTGTACGGCCCAGTACATCACTGTGGCCAAGCTTCCTGCCACCCAGGACATCTTTACCAGGCGGTGTCAGAGGAAGTACCTAAAAATTGTCAAAGACTTCAGCCATAGACTGTTCTCTCTGCTACCGCACTAAAAGCAGTACCGGAGCACCAAGTCCAGGTCCAAGAGGCTTCTAAAACAGCTTCTAACCCCAAGCCATAAGACTCCTGAACAGCTAATCAAATAGCTACCCAGACTATTTGCATTGCCCCCTCCCTCTCACCCCACTATGTTGCTGCTACTCTGATATTATCTATGCATAGCCAATTTAATAACTCTACCTACATGCACATAATTACCTCGACACCGGTGCCCCCGCAAATTGACACATTGACTCTGTACCAGTACCCCCTGTCTATATCCCCGCTATTGTTATTTACTGCCTCTCTTTAATTATTTTCTATTTTTTCTTATTTTTTTTAGCTTTATTTAACTAGGCAACTCAGTTAAGAACAAATTCTTATTTTCAATGAAGGCCTAGGAACAGTGGGTTAACTGTCTGTTCAGTGGCAGAACGACAGATTTGTACCTTGACAGCTCGGGGATTTGAATTTACAACCTTTCGATTACTAGTCCAACGCTCTAATCACTAGGCTACCTTGCCACCCCTAATCTTATCTCTTACTTTTTTTTCATGTATTTTCTTAAAACTTCATAGTTTGTTTAGGGCTTGTAAGTTAGCATATCACTCATTTGATGATTTAATTCCTGTGCAACCTGTGTAACAACCCTGGCAGGTTGACTGATAACCTGAACGAGGTTGCAGGCACTAGTTACAGTTTGAAGCTTTTTATTGAGTGTGCAGCTTGATGAAAGCCGGAAAATATTTAAAATCACCCAGAAAATATACCTCTGTTTATATCTCATACGTTATCCAGATACTAACTGTTTGCACTTGGTGGTCTATAGCAGCTTCCCACCCAAATGGGCTTTAGGTGAGGCAGACGAACCTGTAGCCATCATAGTTCAACTGTATTTAACATTAGATCATGAGGGGCACTCAGATCAAAACTGCCATCGATGCGGCTCTGGATGGTGTCCGAGCCGCTGCGGATGAACATGGGCGCCAACTTGACGGCTTTGAACTAGATCTGTATAACTTCAGATTAAAACGGTCACCTGTCTGAGCTCCGAAAACCAAAAGCTGATTGACAAGATAGATAACCTGGAATCCCATTCTCACCGTTGCAATCTTTGGGTTGTTGGTATACCAGAGAAACTACTCAGTTAAGTTCATGTCAGACTTCTTCGCGGAGGTGCTAGGTCCGGCCATCATTCCCTCACCCCCGAAGCTGGACCAAGCATTGGCCCATCTCCAGCGGGAGGAGACGACAACTCCAAGTCAATAGTGTTTATCGTCCGTTTTCAGTACTACCGTGACAAGGAACGTATCCTTCAGAGGCAAGGCAGAGACCAGCTACACTTCTGCGGACACAAGGTGTTCATCTTTCCTGGCCTCAGCACGAGTGTCACCAAGAAAAGGGCTAAATTCCTCAATGTGAAACGCAACCTTCATGAAAAGAATGTGAAATTCTCGCTTCCCTGCTAGTCTCCAAGTTGAACATGCCAGGGGGAAGCTACAGTTTGACTCCCACGAGGATGCCCCGAGTTGGTTCGACAGTCATTTCTGAGCCGTATCTTGAATCTATGACCTACTCCTTTGCCAGGTAGCATGCATAGCCTAGCCTACCCTCCAAGTCGAAAGTGTGTTTACATTTTTACGGCAGGGCCTTTTTCACCACGTTGCCATTCCTTTTTTTACTCTGCAGAAACACTATATAACTATGATAAAAATGACTAACATGTTTGGGAGGTCCTTTTTATTTGGCTAAATGGCTAGCGTAGTAATGCATGGCTAAAATTCCAGGCTTTTGCAGAGCTTTCCTTTTTTTGATTTTTGATTTAGATACTCACTGGAGGACTTTTAAACCACTTTATTACACCCAATTGATCATTCGTACATGTACAGACACTCAGCCCCTTTTCTTTTTTGTAACAGGGTAACATACTGCGGGACACTTATTTTGCCATCCTTAACACACATTGTACATGTTGCACTGATTGAAGACTCCCTGACTCAGCACCGTTCCGTTTGACTGTTATGGGGTTTTTGTTATCTGTTGACCTATTTTACCATTTTGTGAATGCCTTTTTAAATATATTTCACGACTCACTACTATGGAGCCTCTCTGCGTTTGGATAGGGAGGTTTTCTGTTTATATGCACCGAAGCTGCGCAAACTTCAATCTGCTGTCTCAATTCGCTGGGGAAGGAGACTTTGGGTTTGGGTAGGAGGGGAGGGTGAGTGACCTTTTTTGGTCCTATTTGTATTTTTTATAATAGTTTTTGGGTGCTTTATTCATCAGTTTTCTCTTATCTTTGCAAATGCTTGGTCTGTTTTCACACCTTTTGTTTCACTCATATTGTGGATGGCTAACAATGCTAATAATAGTCCTATTGAAATAGGCAGGCCTAATCCTATAAGGTTTTTATCTTGGAATAATAAAACAATGAATTATCGAGGTCTAGGGTCTTCTCCCATTTGAAAAGCTAAAAGCAGATGTGATATTTTTACATGAGACCCATATACGAATTAAAGATCACTCAAGGCTCAAAACTCCAGGTTCAATCAGGTTTTCCATTCAGACTTTAACTCCAAAGCCGGAAGGGTTGCAATTTTGGTTAGTAAAATAATACATTTCTCTACTACTAATGTTATTTTAGACAGTAATGGTAGATATTTAATCATAACTGGCAACATTTGGCACACACCTGTAGTATTGGTCAATGTACACTACCCCGTTTGGGGTCACTTAGAAATGTCCTTGTTTTTGAAAGAAAAGCATTTTTTGTCCATTAAAATAACATAAAATTGACCAGAAATACAGTGTTGACATTGTTAATGTTGTAAATTAATATTGTAACTGGAAACGGTTGATTTTTAATGGAATATCTACACAGGCTTACAGAGGCCCATTATCAGCAACCATCACTCCTGTGTTCCAATGGCACGTTGTGTTAGCTAATCCAAGTTCATCATTTTAAAAAGGCTAATTGATCATTAGAAAACCCTTTTGCAATTATGTTAGCACAGCTGAAAACTGTTGTACTGGTTAAAGAAGCAATAAAACTGGCCTGGAGCATCTGGAGCATCAGCATTTGTGGGTTTGATTACAGGCTCAAAATGGCCAGAAACAAAAACTTTCTTCTGAAACTCAGTCTATTCTTGTTCTAAGAAATGAAGGCAATTCCATGCGAGAAATTGCCAAGAAACTGAAGATCTCGTACAATGCTGTGTACTACTCCCTTCACAGAAGGCGCTAAGCAGAATAGAAAGAGGAGTGGGAGGCCCCGGTGCACAACTGAGCAACAAGACAACTACATTTGTGTCTAGTTTGAGAAACAGACGTCTCACAAGTCCTCACCTGGCAGCTTCATTAAATAGTACCCGCAAAACACCAGTCTCAACGTCAACAGTGAAGAGGCGACTCCGGGATGCTGGCCTTCTAAGCAGAGTTCCTCTGTCCAGTGTCTGTTCTTTTGCCAATCTTAAATCTTGTATTTTTATTGGCCAGTCTGTGATATGGCTTTTTCTTTGCAACTCTGCCTAGAAGGCAATCATCCCGGAGTCGCCTCTTCACTGTTGACATTATTCTTCTAATTTAAACAAAACTCGGGAAGCTAAACTTGAAGAACTCTCTAAAGCCATCCTTGACTTAGACCACCAATATGCCTTGACGCCATCACCAGGGCTATATAAGCAACGTTTGAATTTACAATCTGAATTTGTCCACTATAGAAAAAGAATGGTTACTATATTGCATTCACGTGTTAGCTACTATGAACATGGCGACAGGGCAAGTCGTCTGCTCGCACACCAATTAAAATGCAGTGCTGCAACCCGTCTGATCCCAAAATGAAAGATTCCTCTCATAGGATGATTTCTGACCCTACGGGGATCAATGACACGTTTAAGTCTTTCTATTCCTCCCTGTATACGTCTGCATTTCCATCAGATACTGCCAATATGACTACATTTTTGGGTGAACTGGAGACTCTCACAGTTGAGGCTGAAACTGCAGATGATCTTGATTCTCCTCTCATCCTTGAATAAGTTATTCAGTCTATCAAGTCAATGCAGAGCAGCAAAACTCCAGGGCCTGATGGGTTTCCAACTGAGTTATTTAAGAAATTCCAAATTCCCAATCAATTCAGCAGCGCTATAGCTCCAGCAGTCAGACTTGGATTTTCAGCTTAGCCGCTCTGGTTTCAAATATCTTGGAGTGAATGTAACTTGTTCCTTACATCCCCACCTTACCACTATCACTTATAGGAAGGATTAATGCTGTAAAAATGAACAGTTTACCCAAGTTCCGTGATCTATTTTCAATCTAGGCCGTCATTGTAAATAAGAATTTGTCCTTAACTGATTTGCCTAGTTAAATAAAAGGTTAAATAAAAAAATGTAAAATACATTTAAAAAAAGATTAACCTATTGTTTTTAGCAAAGTGCTTTTTAAAGTCAATCAAATCAGGCTGCACAACCACGTTTTTCTGTGGAGGAAAGGTACCCAGAGTCAGTAGATCTTTACTTCAGAGATGCAAGTTTAGTGGAGGACTTGCACTACCCAACTTTTTATACCATTACTGGGCAGACAACTTTCAGAAATTGCCATTCTGGTTACATACTCCAGGTGCCACCTAGAGGCACATTCTTGTATTTCTGCTTCTCTTCCTGCTATACTCTGCTCCTCTCCCAGCATCCCCCTCTCGCTATACTGGCAATCCTGTAGTGCTTTACACACTTTTACCACACTTTCCACACCAGTTTTGAAGGCATTTTAAATTCTCCTCTGCATCTACTATGGGTCCTATTGATAAGAATCACTTACTCCCTAATAGATAATGCTTTATCTTACTGGACAAGGAAAGACTTATATGTAGAATATATGGATTTTTTTCTAGTTATCCCAACGTGCCCTCTAAATACTCTTTGCATCCATCACACTTTTTCTGTTACCTTCAAATTAGGCATTGTGTCTCCCCCCATATTGGCTGGTTTCCCTGCTCCACGCCCTTGCAAACCCTGGGATGGCATATTGACTCTATTACCCCGAGAGAAAGCAGTCATTTCTCTGATCAATCTGTGTATCATGTCATTGGACAAACATTCCACCAACAAAACTAAATCTGCTTGGGAACGGGAAATGGGTGTTGAATTTACATGAGTGTTGGGATGAGGCGATTGATAAAGTACAATCCAGATTGTCTGAAATATATCCAAATGTAAATGATGAGTGTGATAGATGTCTCACCATGTGACCTTAGTCACATATTAATGTAATGCTCTAAACTACAAAATTACTGGGATTCTATTTTTAAAATGGTGTTTGAAATTAACCTGCAGCCATGTCCCTTGATAGCTGTTTTTGTATTCCAGAATACTTGTTCTCCTTGGACGCCAAACATGCTGATGTTGCTGCTTTTACATCCTTATTAGCTCGACAGATTTATTTTCCAGTGGAAGTCTGCTCAGCAGCCCCCCTCTACTTCTTAATGGCTAAATGATGTAATGTTCTTCCTAAAGCTTGAGAAAATTAAGTATTCTCTTAGGTGTTCCACTGATACATTTATTAGAAAATGGCAACCATTTATATCATACTTCAATTGCTTGCAGAGGCTCCCCTCTGATGAGATGCTTTAAGGTTTCCCAGTAGGTATTTCCAGTGGTCATTACATAATAGGTACAGTCATCAATATAATGCTATCCAGTCCAAGCAAGTTTGTCAAAGGTTTACTAATAATTTATTTACTTATTTATTTCTGATGCTCCACTTTTTTGGATGTGCTGTGTGGAGGGAGGAAGGAAGGTTGGGATATGGGCAAATCTTTATACTTACATTGACAGTATTGGCCGTCATTGTAAATAATAATTAGTTCTTAACTGACTTGTCTAGTTAAATAAATGTGGAAAAAATAAAATACATTGATGTATATTTTGCAAAACTTATATATATATACCATTTTTATAAATTAATTTGCACATGATACCCCATAATGACAAAGTGAAAACAGGTGACAGAGCTCTAGAGTTCCTCTGTGGAGATGGGACAACCATCTCTGCAGCACTCCACCAATCAGTGGCCAGATGGAAGCCACTCTTCAGTAAAAGCACATAACAGCACGCTTGGAGTTTGCCAAAAGGCATCTAAATCATCTCAGACCATGAGAAACAAGATTCTCTGGTCTGATGAAACCAAGTTTGAACGCTTTGGCCTGAATGCCAAGCGTCACATAGCTGTGCAGCAATGCTCCCCATCCAACCTGACAGAGTTTGAGAGGATCTGCAGAGAAGAATGGGAGAAACTCCAAATACAGTTGTGCCAAACTTGCTGCGTCATACCCAAGAAAGCTCGAGGCTGTAACAGCTGCCAAAAGTGCTTCAACAAATTACTGAGTAAAGGGTCTAAATACTCTAAAAACATTTCTAGAAATCTGTTTTTGCTTTGTCATTATGGGGTATTGTGTGTAGATAATGGAGGAAAAAAACAATTTAATACATTTTAGAGGCTGTAACGTAACAAAATGTGCAAATGGCAAGGGGTCTGAATACTTTCCGAATGCACTGTACATACACTGAACAAAAATATAAACGCAACATGCAACAATTTGAATGCTTTTACTGAGTTACAGTTCATTTAAGGAAATCAGTCAATTGAAATAAATTCCTTAGGCCCCAATCTATGTATAACACATGACTGGGATTACAGATAGGCATCTGTTGGTCACAAATACCTTTAAAAAAAGGTAGGGGCGGAGATCAGAAAACCAGTTAGTATCTAATGTGACCACCATTTGCCTCATGCAGTCTCCTTCGCATTGAGTTGATCAGGAGGTTGATTGTGGCTTGTAGAATGTTGTCCCACTCATCTTCAATGACTGTGCGAAGTTGCTGGATATTGGCAGGAACTGGAACACTGTCGTACACATATATACATATATCCAGAGCATCCCAAACATGCTCAATGGGTGACATGTTTAGTGAGTATGCAGGCCATGGAAGATCTGGAACATGTTTAGCTTGCAGGAATTATGTACAGATCCTTGCGACATGGGGCCTTGCATTATCATGCAGAAATATGAGGTTGTGGCGCGCGGATGAATGGCACGACAATAGGCCTCAGGATCTTGTCACAGTATCTCAGTGCATTCAAATTGCCAATCGATAAAATGCAATTGTGTTCGTTGGCCATAGCTCATGCCTGCCCATACCATAACCCCACCGCCACCATGGGGCACTCTGTTCACAATGTTGACATCAGCAAACCACTCGCCCACACGGCGCCATACACGTGGTTTGCGGTTGTGACGTTGGGAGCGGCTTATGGTACAGAAATTAACCTTATATTCTCTGCCAATAGCTCTTTTGGACATTCTTGCAGTCAGCATGCCAATTGCACACTCCCTCAGAACTTCAGAAATCTGTAACATTGTGTTGTGTGGCAAACTGCACATTTTAGTGTGGCCTTTTACTGTCCCCAGCCAGCACAAGGTGCACAACGTTGCTGCGCAGCTATTTTCGGGTCTCTCCAGAGATGTTCGATCAGGTTCAAGTCCAAATTTACGTACACATGGTCTGTGGCACCTTGTGCTGTATAAACAGCTTCTTGACATGTCACACCTTTCACGTGAATGGATTATCTTGGCAAAGGAGAAATGCTCAACAACAGGGATGTCAACAAATTTGTACACACAATTTGAGAGAAAGAATCTTTGCGTGCGTGTGAAACATTTCTGGTATTTTTCATTTCTGCTCATGAAACATGGGACCAACACTTTACATGTTTCGTTTCTTTTTTGGCAGGGGTGGCCTCACTCGAGGTCTCAACTTACTGTTGAGAGTTAGAATTGTGGAATACACAAGGTGCAATTTCAAAATATGGTTTTGCATCAGCAGTTTTCTCTTGTGATGTCAGTCACTGAAGGTCACTCATGTCAGCTAACATTTTTTAGGTACCTAAACTTCTAGTAATAATGGTTGAAATACCAACCGGGGGGGCCCACGTTGATAACAAATCACTTAGTCAGATATCATATTTAAAAAATGCTAACATTTCTCCACAACCTATGGCAAAATGAGTAGAATTGCATGAAATGATTTATAAGATGTATACATTTTCTCAACACCCCATGGCAAAATGTGTAGAATGGCAGGAAATGAACTGTACATCTTAATTTCACTTAGGGCCCCAAAAGGACTGCATGTGTGAGTCTTTTGTGGCCCCCACCCCATCAAAGTTACTCATCCCTGATTTAAACATGCACAGTTTTGTCATGAGTGTGCTGATTGGTCCGCATCGTGGCCCCCACCTAGCCTACACCACTAATGCCATCGTGATTCTATTTAAGCAGTTGGTTTAGGTATATTTGAAAAATGGTTTTACAAATAAAAATATAGTATTATTGTTATTTTTATTATTAATGAGTAGTAGCATATGAATGAATATCAGTACTGATATAATAATCTAAAACTGCTACTGGTGAGCTATGCTACCTGTATCAACTGGGGCAAGGCCCAGGTACTCCTTACTCAGAAGGGCTGCATGGATCAGCTTGCCCAATGGATGGGGACCAGGACTTGCTGTGGGAGGAGCCTCAGGGTCAGAGGTCACAAAGCTCAAGCCTAAGAGGAAAGAGATATATAATGAATTTACTTCAGAGGAAATGGAGGAATTTAAACTATTTTTTTAAATTCAAGAAACATCTGTCACAAGAAACATTTCTGCATCTCTCTCTCTCACACTTGTGCTGAGCGATTGGAGCGTAAATGATACAAAGACTGGACAAGTTTAGCCGCGCAATGGATTATGATTATTGTAGTTAATTATCACATTTTCTACAGTAAACTATATATATATATAGAACATGTTCTATATAGAATAGAACATTGGCCTGTTGGAAACTACAACTCCCAAGCACAGTTCGGGCATATGATCTGATTTATCTCTAGAGAAACTGCAGAAAAATAACCAACATTAATCGCTCAGCACTATCTCACACACACACACACACTACCTGTAGTTAGGTGGAGGATGGTGACAGATAGTCTCACAGCAAGAACTGTAGACACCATGGTTTAGTATCAGAACAGCCTGACAGAGAGGGGAGGGAAACAGAAGTGGGGAGGGAAAGAGATTGTAAGGAAGGAAAGAAGAGCAGATACAACCTAAGTGATTCCTTACTGCAGTATTGTACTTTATCAATCAGAACAACAGCACCAGCAACTACACTGATCATATATTAAAAACCTAAGCTTTAGAAGCAGGGGTGTCAACATACGGAGGGGGTCCAATCCGGCTCGCAGGTGGAGTAAAAATATTTCAACAGGCAAGAAATATAACCAATTTCAGTGCAGCCCTTTGACACCCCTGTTTTAGAGAGACAGATATTCAAATGTGCAGTCTTGGATCTGGGAATCTGTTCAATGGTAATTTACATTTTTGATTCGTAAAGAATATCACATACAAATGAGCTTAGCCCAACTGTCTTACTCCATCATAAGCCAAAGGTTATATTTCTCCCTCCATTGTTTACAAACAATAAACAAACAAGGTATAGCTTAAATGTTTAAACATGTTTACTTATTTTATTTCACTTTATTTAACCAGGCAAGTAAATTAAGAACAAATTCTACATTTACAAAATGTTTATTAGGGAGGGTTACATTTCCCCAACCCATCCATCCCTAATGTACAAACCCCTCTCAAATTCAAAGATAAATTAATGTAATCCAGGTGATAGTTTATAACATGTATTTACATTTGTTCATGCTATTGTTTATGTAAACAATGGGGTAAAGTAACTTATTTTAGGTTATGATAGGGTAGGCTAAACTTGCTCCCGAGTGGCGCAGCTGTCTAAGGTACTGCATCTCAATGCTATATGCAACACTACAGACACCCTGGTCCGAATTCAGGCTGTATCACAACCGGCCGTGATTGGCAGTCCGATAGGACGGCGCACAATTGGCCCATCGTTGTCCGGGTTTGGCCGGTGTAGGCGTCACTGTAAATAAGAATTGTGCTAAGCTTAAGATACATATAAATTCTATCAATGGGTATATCAAGCATTTCAATGTCATTGAACATATCCCCATATCCCATTTTGTATCTTTAAACCTACAATAAAAGTGCCTTGGTAAAGGTAAAATTGCTCAAAACGTGATATTATCAGTAGTGCAGCATTATCATTGGTGCTTTTTATTGTTGTCTTCCACCAATGTCTCATCATATAAATCTATCTCGCAATATAAGATAAAGAGGAAAAGGCTAACACATTTCAGATTGTGAACACGTATTTACATTATGCGGGTCCTAAGGCCCAAGGGGGTTTCGATCCATGGTCGTATGATATGCCTTCTGTGCTGTCACGGTCACTCAGATCTAAAATACTGTAATAGAGATCATATATCTGTATAGTTACATTAAACTAAACATGATAGGCCTCATAGAATAGGCCTATCATGTTAAGTTATGCATCGCAGGAGAATGTTTAATTACTTCATGCTTTCAATGGCGTTCCGTTTTCTTTTTCAAAATATCCACCAAATCATTCTATTTGCCCGATAACCACGCTCACCGGACGGCTATAAAAAATGAATAGGCCTAATTTGTATTTGCGTCAGAGAAAATCAGGAGTATTTTTTTTGGTTGGTTTAAGATTTCAATGCAGGTAGCGTTTGTTGTGCAATGTGATGGATTAGAAAAAGAGACCTGCGCTTATTATTAGGCCTATGCGTAATAGTTAGCAGCGAGGCAAGCATACGTACCTGGAAAATCACGTCCTGATCTATTCCCTTATTATTATGCGCTTCTCTTACACACCGGAATTCGCGTTTCAGTCAAAAATCGGGCTATTGTTGGTTGAGCTACGTTCTCTTTTACAGCGTTCCTTCGAGTCCCTTACGTAAAATACCAGCGCTGATGCTGCACATGAAATGTGTTTAAATTATAATTTGCTCCCACACGGCCCTGCTCTTTGTGTGAGTATGCAGAGCGCTTTGTGACTACACCCCTCCAATATCCTAATCACTACAATTGATCTTCCCAAATATGTGTAAAGGTATCCTGCTGTCTTCTGACTCCGCTCCCCCCTTTCTCGTTGATGGTGTGTCTATACGCCTCTCTCTCTTATTTCTAGGCCCTGGAGCGAGCGGGTGGGTGGAACGCTGGTAGCTGGTTCTACCTGTATGGTTGAAGCGTTGGCGTGTGTGAGGGCATTTAAATCGGGAGTCATAGCTCACAGATGCGCCCTGGTGGATGTTCGCAGATTTGCATGAACTTGGTTCTCTTGGCGAAGAGCTGTACACCAACAGTGCTGAAACAGCAACACACATCTAAAAGCCCAGGCTAGAGATTGGATAGCATGCAACATTTAAACTAAGATTGCTTATACCAAGCTAATTAGAATACAAAAATATATTTCACTTCAATTGACCAGACGATAAATAAATAAGTCTAAAATAATTTACCCTTCGGTATTTTCCGTAAAGGAGGACATTATACTCTGGCGCTTTGCGGAAACATCGAATGCGGAACAAATTGTATCGAGTTGCACCGGCGCAGCCCATCAAGACAGATAGACAGTGAAGCACAGAAAAAAAGAGGGACAGTGGTGAGTCATTAGGCTACAATTAAAATGTATTAGGATCCCCGCATGCACGCATACCAGATACCTTTTAAATGATAGCCTAGAAATTAACTTATATATTTAGATGTCGACTATTGTCAGAATAAATAGCCTAGGCTACTCAATGCTTTGTCCACCCCCTCTCTATATTTGGACATTATCCCAGGAACGCTTACAATGATTGTTATCGACAAAAATACAAGTGAAAGGCTGTGATGGAAGTATCTGCGCAGTTTTGCTATGTTGTCAATATGTTTACTGAAATGTGCGCTGACGATGATACCTTGTTAATGCACCGGAGGGGACAGTTCTAGGGTGTGCTTTTTGTGTAAGCCAAAAAAGACCTTCGCTCATACAGTAAATCCTGTAAACGCGGGATACTGAATCTAATAGGCCTATGTATTTGGATGTGTGCAAGATTGTAAAACTCATTTTAGACCAATTATAATATGATTCCTCAACTGCTATTTCCCCCCCTTTATTTTATCAGGGCGTCATACTGAGACCAAGGTCTATTTTACAGATGAGCCCTAATTTACATAAATTGTAGAAAATACACACATCAAAAATATAAATACGAAATGCAAGCAGAAAGTAAAAAACGGTCATACAAAACAAACACATTCATAAGTAACAAGGTCCTCAATCAGCTTTTGCCATAGAGGCACCAGAACATCATATTTAAGAACATTTTGAAGATTTGTGGAACAATAAGGTGCAAGAACACTAAAATTTGATTTAGCTAACTCAGTAGAGACCAAAGGAACTTCCAGAGTTCTCCATCCCTGAGACCACTTATTAGAAGGCATGCTATGGTGGCAGATTGAGAGGAGGACATATTCTGAGCTAAACTGACCAAAACACACCTCCAACAACACATAAAAACTATGGGCTGTTTAGTGGGCGGCAGCGTAGCCTAGTGGTTAGAGCGTTGGACTAGGTACAAATCTGTCGTTCTGCCCCTGAACAGGCAGTTAACCTACTGTTCCTAGGCCGTCATTGAAAATAAGAATTTGTTCTTAACTGACTTGCCTAGTAAAATAAAATAAAGGTGAGAGCTGATGCCATCCTGTGATAAACAGTGTCAAAGGCGGGGCCCCCCAATGGTGGAACAAACTCCCTCACGACGCCAGGACAGCGGAGTCAATCACCACCTTCCGGAGACACCTGAAACCCCACCTCTTTAAGGAATACCTAGGATAGGATAAGTAATCCCTCTCACCCCCCTAAGTTTTAGATGCACTATTGTTAAGTGACTGTCCCACTGGATGTCATAAGGTGAATGCACCAATTTGTAAGTCGCTCTGGATAAGAGCGTCTGCTAAATGACTTAAATGTAATGTAAATGTAAAATATTTTGCTTGTACATTCCCAGCAAAGGTTTGGACACACTTACTTATTCCATGTTTTTTCGTTTAAAAAAAACGATTTCCTACATTAGCCACCATTTGCTTTGATGACAGCTTTGCACACTCTTGGCATTCTCTCAACCAGCTTCATGAGAAAGTCACCTGGAATGCATTTCAATTAACAGGTGTGTTGTTAATTTCTTTCATTCTGAATTTGTTTGAGGCAATCAGTTGGGTTATCTACACAACGCAACTGATTGGCTCAAACGCATTAAGAAGGAAAGAAATTCCACAAATGAACTTTTAACAAGGCACACCTGTTAATTGAAATGCATTCTAGCTGACTTCCGACTATCGAGATGACGAGCCAGCACAGGTGTAACCCATACTTACTAGCAAGGTGACACCAAATCGGTTCACCATATGTGCTACCTTCAAATATAAATGGAAAAACCAAAACTGGTAACACCTTCCCCCTTAATATCCTATATTTTTGTTGGACAAATTTGATCACAACCAACAGAAAATAACTTAATTCAACTTATATGTGTCACCTTTTACAATATAAACATGGTGTCTACTGACTGTCAACTAGAGGTCGGCCGATTAATCAGAATGGCCGATTAATTAGGACCGATTTCAAGTTTATTAGGACCGATTTCTGATTATTATTATTAGTATTATTTTTAAATACCTTTTATTTAACTAGGCATGTCAGTTATGAACACATTCTTATTTTCAATGACTGCCTAGGAACTGTGGGTTAACTGCCTTGTTCAGGGGCAGAACGACAGATTTTCACCTTGTCAGCTCAGGGGTTCCAATCTTGCAACCGCACAGTTAACTAGTCCAACGCTCTAAACATTGCACTCCACGAGTAGCCTGCCTGTTACACTAATGTAGTAGAAGCCAAGGTAAATTGCTAGCTAGCATTAAACGTATCTTATAAAACACAATCAATCATAATCACTAGTTATAACTACTGATCCAGTTTAGCAGGAAATATTAACCAGGTGAAATTGTGTAATTTCTCTTGTGTTCATTCCACGCAGAGTCAGGGTATATGCAACAGTTCGGGCTGCCTGGCTCATTGCGAACTAATTTGCCAGAATTTTACGTAATTATGACATACATTGAAGGTTGTGCAATGTAACAAGAATATTTAGACTTAGGGATGCCACCCGTTAGATAAAATACCGAACGGTTCCGTATTTCACTGAAATAATAAATGTTTTGTTTTCGAAATGATAGTTTCCGGATTCGATCATATTAATGACCAAAGGCTCGTATTTCTGTGTGTTATTATGTTATAATTAAGTCTGATTTGATAGAGCAGTCTGACTTAGCAGCAGCAGGCCCGTAATCATTAATTCAAACAGCGCTTTCGTGCGTTTTGCCAGCAGCTCTTCGCAAGCACAGCGCTGTTTATGACTTCAAGCCTATCAGCCTAATGGCTGGTGTAACCAATGTGAAATGGCCAGCTAGTTAGCTGGGTGTGCGCTAATACTGTTTTAAACGTCACTCGCTTTTTGATTTGGAGTAGTTATTCCCCTTGCGCTGCAAGGGCCGCAGCTTTTGTGGAGCGATGGGTAACGGTGCTTCGAGTTTGGCTGTTGTCTATGTGTTCCTGGTTCGAGCCCAGGTAGGGGCAAGGAGGGGGACGGAAGCTATACTGTTACACTGGCAATAGTATAGTGCCTATAAGAACATCCAATAGACAAAGGTAGATAATAATAATAATATATGCCATTTAGCAGACGCTTTTATCCAAAGCGACTTACAGTCATGTGTGCATACATTCTACGTATGGGTGGTCCCGGGAATCGAACCCACTACCCTGGCTTAACAAGCGCCATGCTCTACCAACTGAGCTACAGAAATACAAATGGTATAAAGAGAAATAGTCCAATAAATAATACAACCTAAAACCTCTTACCTTGGAATATTGAAGTCTCATGTTAAAAGGTACCACCAACTTTCATATGTTTTCATGTTCTGAGCAAGGAACTTAAACTTGAGCTTTTTTACATGCCACATATTTTACATGGCCACATTTTTACATGGCACATATTACTTTCTTCTCCGACACTTTGTTTTTGCATTATTTAAACCAAATTGAACATGTTTCATTATTTATTTGAGGCTAAATTGATTTTATTGATGCTTTATATTAAGTTAAAATAAGTGTTAATTCAGTATTGTTGTAATTGTCATTATTACAAATGTAAAACAAAAAAATGTAATCGGGCGATTAATCGGTATCAGCTTTTTTTAGTCCTCCAATAATCGGTATCGGTATCGGCGTTGAAAAATCATAGTCGGTCGACCTCTACTGTCAACAATTAAATACAAGACAAAAACAGCCACCTTTTACTCTATAAATATTTTTCTATATATAGTTGCCTAAAACACAGATGTTTTGAAAAAGTAGTAAAATCATGTATGTTCTCTCCATGGGGGTCCCACAGGGGGTGCCACACTCCTTCTGTGGCCTCCATTTAAAAAAAATGCTAGTAAAACTAAGTGCATGCTCTTCAACTGATTGCTGCCCGCACCCTCCCGCCCGACTAGCATCACTACTCTGGACGGTTCTGACCTAAAATATGTGGACTGTAAATTCTCCTTCCAGACTTACATTAAGCATCTCCAATCCAAAATTAAATCTAGAATCTGCTTCCTATTTCGCAACAAAGCCTCCTTCACTCATGCCGCCAAACATACCCTCGTAAAACTGACTATCCTACCAATCCTTGACTTCGGCGATGTTATTTACAAAGTAGCCCCAGGTCATCTATAAGTCTTTGCTCGGTAAAGCCTCGCCTTATCTCAGCTCACTGGTCACCATAGCAACACCCACCCATAGCACGCGCTCCAGCAGGTATATTGCACTGGTCATCCCCAAAGCCAACACTACATTTGGCCGCCTTTCTTTCTAGTTCTCTGCTGCCAATGACTGGAATTAATTGCAATTTCTGAAGCTGGATTCTTATATCTCCCTCTCTAACTTTAAGCATCAGCTGTCAGAGCAGCTTACCGATCACTGTACACAGCCAATCTGTAAGTAGCACTCTACTAGCACTCAACTACTATTATTATTAGCACACCCACCCCATATTATTACTTGCCCTCTTGCTCTTTTGCACTCCAGTATCTCTACTTTCACATCTATCACTCCAGTATTAATGCTAAATCGTAATTATGTTCACCTCTATGGCCTATTTATTGCCTCCCTACATCTGCACACACGCTGCAAAGATTTTTCTATTTTTCTTTATTTTGTGTTATTGACTGTACATTTGTTTATGTGTAACTCTGTGTTGTTGTTTTTGTTGCACATTTTTGCTTTATCTTGTAAATGAGAACTTGTTCTCAACTGGCCTACCTGGTTAAATATAGGTGCCATTTTTTTTTAAAGCATCCTGATAAAAATAAACTTAATAACACTACTAAAAGCATGATGTGAAAGAACTGCAGGTAAAATCCCGCCTACTGATGAGCTTACACCACATTTTTTTAAACCTGTCATCTTTTCCAATAATTGGAACTTATAAATATAATATAATATATGCCATTTAGCAGACGCTTTTATCCAAAGCGACTTACAGTCATGTGTGCATACATTCTACGTATGGGTGGTCCCGGGGATCGAACCCACTATCCTGGCGTTACAAACGCCATGCTCTACCAACTAAGCTACTCTGATCCCAATACCCAAGGCAAACATTACAGAGCATTTATTTTGAAAGAATATACTATGCATTCGGAAAGTATTCAGACCCCTTGACTTTTTCCAGTGTATTAATAACAAAAAACAAAAATATAACATTTGCATAAGTATTCAGACCATTTACCCAGTACTTCGTTGAAGAACCTTTGGCAAGTGATTACAGCCTCGAGTCTTCTCTGCAGATCTTTTAGCAAACTCCAAGTGGGCTTTCATGCCTTTTACTGAGGAGTGGCTTCTGTCTGGCCACTCTACCATAAAGGCCTTATTGGTGGAGTGCTGCAGAGATGGTTGTTGTTTTGGAAGTTTCTACCATCTCCACAGAGGAACTCTGGAGCCCTTCTCCCCAATTGCTCAGTTTGGCCGGGCAGCCAGCTCTAGGAAGAGTCGTGGTGGTTTCAAACGTCTTCCATTTAAGAATGATGGAGGCCACTGTGTTCTTGGGGACCTAAATGTTGCAGAAATGTTTTGGTACCCTTCCCCAGATCTGTGCCTCAACACAATCCTGACTCTGCGCTCTACGGACAACTCCTTCGACCTCATGGCTTGGTTTTTGCTCTGACATGCACTGTCAACTGTGGGACCTTATATAGACAGGTGTGTGCCTTTCCAAATCATGTCCAATCAATTGATTTATCACAGGTGGACTCCAATCAAGATTGAGAAACATCAATGGAAACAGGATGCACCTGAGCTTAATTTTGAGTCTCATAGCAAAGGGTCTGAATATTTACAGTACCAGTCAAAAGTTTTGACACCTACTCATTTCAGGGGTTTTCTTTATTTGTACTATTTTCTACATTGTAGGTGTCAAAAGTTTTGACACCTACTCATTTCAGGGGTTTTCTTTATTTGTACTATTTTACAATGTAGAAAATAGTACAAATAAAGAAAACCCCTGAAATGAGTAGGTGTCAAAACTTTTGACACCTACTCATAGTGAAGACATCAAATCTATCAAATAACACATATGGAATCATTTAGTAACCAAAAAAGTGTTAAACAAATCAAAATCAAAATATATTTTATGTTTGAGATTCTTCAAAGTAGCCACCCTTTGCCTTGATGACAGCTTTGCAAACTCTTGGCATTCTCTCAACCAGCTTCACGAGGTAGTCACCTGGAATGCAGAAGATATACCTATTTAGTTATAGTCCAGGGCTTTATTTGTGTCTGGAAAACTGGCACCTATTGATATCTCTCGCTTCCTCCTTCTATAGCATACTTATCTCCTGCTCTTTCTCCTTTACTTCCCCTCTGTTATTTCAGTTCATCACTGTAGGATGGACTGGCCCATGGATCTGCTCCCATTGCCCCCCTGTGCTGAGCTAGGGGTCCATCCTCTGAATGGGCTCCTGTGGACCCTGCTGCTCCTCTTCCTATGGTATTGTTACAGGGTGGGCTCTGACCCGCCAGCTCCAGGCCGAGCCATCCCAGGTAAGCACAAGTCCGGCTCCAGGCGCTCTGTGTTGTCCCGCGCCGGCAGCTGTGCTGGAGCAGTGTGCAGTGCCACATCAAATGTGGCCACTGGCGATCGGGGGACTCCCTGCATCACCATGGAGACAGGAGAGGAGGAGCAGGGGCAAGGATACCTGACCCCTGTGCTGAGCCATGCCCTGTTCCCACCCCAGGCCACAGCGAGTGGCAGGAAGCTGTATGCAGCACTGCAGGAGTATGCAAAACGCTACAGCTGGGCTGGCATGGGACGCATTCATAAAGGACTCCGGGAGCAGGTATTGTGAAATCTGAAATCTGAAATTTACAGTCATTTCAATTAATGAATGATATGAAATGCCTCATGAGCTTAATACAACTGTCTAACCCCATCATAACCCAAAAGATGATGGTTGGTTGGTCACACTTTATTTGGATAGTACGGATAATCCATCTGTAGATGCTCTACAGATGGTCATACTATCAACAAACTATATTTTCATAAGCAACTGGAAAGGGAAAGGGTGATTGATACCTAGTCAGTTGTACAACTGAATGCATTTAACTGAAATGTGTCTTCCACATTTTACCCAACCCCTTCTACATTTTGTGATTAGGGATAGATAGGTATAGAATAAAGGTAAGGGTTAGGGCAAGGGTTAAGTTTAGGGTTAGTAGATATTTAGTTGAAATGTTACTAATAGTCTGTAGAGCATCTACAGATGGACTATACAAAGTGTATATAAAGTGTTAGTGGTTGATTTACTCCATTGTTTGTAAACCAAGTGTTTGTGTATCTGTGCCAATACTGGATAGAATTGCCTGTATTTTTAAAAGACACCAGATGAAACCGATATTAAAGGTGAATCAGAATCTCAGGTTCCACCTACACACTTAAAAGGCCCAATGCTGCTGTTTTTATTTCAATATCAAATACATTTCTGTGTAACAATTAAGTACCTTTTGTTCTGCCCTCACAATGTGTAAGCTACAAAGCTTGGCAGACAGCTTACACTCTTCCAATAAAGAATCAGGGAGGGACTGGTATTGTATCTTTAGTAGAAGATATTTAGTTTATAAAACTGTAACAGATACAGAAAGGAGAAAATGTAGTAGAAAAATCACTATATACATTCACACAAATGGATACAAATAAAGAACAGCATTTCTATCACGAGCTAGCAACAAGAAAAATAAGCCTATCTAGCCAACATGACCATGTAGAAATGATGACAATTAACATCAAACATATACACACTATCTAAGTGTCCATATAGCTTAATAACTATAATTTAGCTCTGTCACGAGATATCTGAACACTTAAAATATAGTTATATACATCCAAAACACAAAGAAGCTAAATTCCATCACGAAACGTTAGCTAGCATCCTAACACACAATGTTAAGTGAATGGGCGATAGTTAGCGCAATTAGCTTAGCATCATCGGAACTTAGAAAACTAGAATAAACATGTAAAAACCATAAATATTCTAGAAACACAATTTGAATTAGCGAAAGCATGTCCTAATAATTCAAAGTTCTTACAAATTTATCTTTAACCAAATCCTAGTCAAATGGAAAAATAGAGCTAATCGGTCTTGTTGCTCGGATTGTTCTGACAGGATATATCATTGCACCGAGAGTTAGCAAATTAAAAGCTACAGTACCCAACTTCGCCACTAGATGACAACAAAGGATAGTTTGTACAGCTATCAGAACACTCCCCGCTATGTCACTATGTTTACTTTTGAGGGGTAGGACGACTTCCGAGACAGGTCTGAAGAACACCTTAGGGGTCCCCTCTCTCATGACTCTCACTTCCACTATCCCTGACTTTGTTATAACCGCTTGGTACAGTTTTGACGACGAATCTAACAGGCCGTTCGTTTCGGTGGACTTGTGTGTCTTTTAGTAAGATGACATCTCCAACTTGCAGATTAGGTTTGTCAACTTGCCATCTGCATGACTGGAGTGTCACCAGGTATTCTTGTCTCCATCTTTTCCAGAATGTGTCTGCGAGGCTCTGAACTTGTTTCCATTGCTTGCTGTAGAGATTTTGAAAGTTGAAGTCTCCTGGAGGTGCTGTTGTAGTTAAAAAAAAATTGTGTCAGAAACATAGCAGGTGTAAGAACTTGATGTCATCTCTGGATCCATGGACACTGGAACTATGGGTTGAGCGTTCATGATGGCCATGACTTCAGCCATGAGTGTGGTGAGGACTTAATGTGTGAGACGAGTAGAACTAACTTCCAGAAGCATGGCATCCAGAATGCGACAAGTGATTCCAATCATCCTCTCCCAAGCTCCTCCCATATGTGAGGCATCAGGGGGATTGAAAGACCATGTGCATCTTTGGTCTTAAAGGTAAGTACTCATCTCAGAGTCAGCTGCTCTGATCTTCAACGCTTTGCAGGCTGAAGTTTGTGCCACGATCCAAGCGTAGTTGCTTTGCAGGTCATCGGATAGAGAAGAATATTCTCAAACCATTGATGAAGCTGGGGGTAGACAGACTCTATCACTTCGTGGTGTACCGCTCTTGTACTCATGCAGGAGAAGAGGACGGCCCAGCGGTTACTTTCAGAGCTGCCTCCTCTGGTCCGATGAGAGGTGATGCTCCAGGGTTCTAAGAAGTTCAGTCCAATATGAGTGAACGGAGGATCAGAGGAAAGTCTGACATCTTTTGCCCTTCCAGTTTTCCTCTAAGTTTTCTGCAGATCACACACTTATAGATTATGCTGGATACCAGTCTTTTACTTCCAATGATACACAATCCAACTGACAGGACTGCGTGTCCTTGGTGAGGCACTTGATTTCTTCTTTGAAGACTTCTTGCTGTACGCATCTGATGATGGTGTTTTTGGCCTGTTTAGGATGGTTGCCCTTGTCACTGTCTGGAGCCCTGGAGAATGCTTTGGCTATTTGGAGTAGTTTTGCGATTGCTCAGGTGAGTGACTTCCAGCTGGAGAAACGTTCAAACCTGTGTGAGCCAAGTTGGACTTCATTAGCTTCGGGAGTGAAGGTTGTGTGCAGCCAGATCTCTGTGTCAGTATCGGATCCCACGAGTTCAAAGGTTTCTAACTGAGTAGTCTCTTCTATCTCTATCTCTGTCAGGAAGAGTGGGCCTGAGAGCCATCTGTTGTGTTTGAGGATGGCTGCTGGCTTGTCGTAGTTTTGTGTTCTTTCAAACACTTTGCATTCGATGTCATCCGTATCTCCAGCTGGGACAGCAGCCTCTATGCAACTCTGAGCTTCCGAAAGTTGTGTTGTGTTATTCAGTCTCTCTTTGATCTGAATGATGTTAGCACAAGGGCTAAGGAATGATGTGCATCCATTTTGCAGCACATTTGTTCTGTAAACGCTAACTTTAGCTGGCTTGTGAGATCTTTTCAGACATACATCACCGATAATGACCCATCCGAGGTCAAGGCATTGTGCATATTGCTCTCTGACTTTGTGCACTCTTAGTATGTCTCTTCCCGAGCAGGAGAAGGATTGCTGCGCCCGCGTCGAGTGCTGGAATCTTGTCTGCAACAGGCATCAGATGCAGGAGATGACGTGCAATTTCAGGTGAGGGAATCTCTGATTTATCGTCAGGCATCATGTCACATTCTATGAGAGTGGGAAGCGTAAGCTGTGTTTTTCCTTCCAGTGACTCCACAATGTAGTTGCTGAACAACCTCTGACAGCAAAGAGGTCGAAGAACTCAGTTCTGGATAACCACCTGTTGCTCTGTTCATCTAAGACGGTATACATTCTGACTGTCTTCTCTCTGTGATCTGCGGGATACACTTTGACTAAGCATATCTTGGAACACGATCTAGAGCTGACTGCCTCTCCACAGATCTCAGTGCACTTTGAGGTTACTGCAGGTGTTTCCCTTTTCCTATGCTCCCCGCCATGGTCTTCCTTGGCTGCGGAGTTCTCGGTTTTCCATGGGGCTTGCCCTGGATGTAACGCAGACGGATGTCTATCACTGTTGCACTCTTTGCACTGCAACGCTGTCTCACAGTCTTTTGCGAGATGTTTGGTTGAAGCACAGGATCTGAAACAGATGTGGTTGTCTTTGAGATAAGACTTACGTTCATCCAGTGTCTTGCTCCTGAAGCTGCCGCATTTTCTCAGAGGGTGAGGCTTGTTGTGTAATGGACACTGTTTGTTTGGGTCCTCAACTGTCTATCTTGAGGGATGAGCCTGGTTAGCTTCAGACTGAGATAAAACTTCTGTTTTCCTTACGGACACTGGAGTTCTGTGTTCTCTGTTGTGCTTCTCTGATGGTTTTTCAGTCTATGTGGAGCTTGAACCTGCTGTGTTTAGGAAGATGAAGCTTGGATCATTGCAAGTCCTCGATAGCGATGTGAAGAAGGGATCCACTTTTCCTGTGGCTGGGCCTGTCGTGTAGTCAGTCTTTTTACTCTTCTGCTCTCACAATGTGTAAACTACATAGCTTGGCAGACACCTTACACTCTTCTAATAAAGAATCAGGGAGGCAATGGTACCGTTAACATTCTTTAGTAGGTATGGGGGACAAAATGGCGCCATGAAGAGAACACTGGGTTTCAGTGAGCTCCCGTGGCATTCATAGATTTCTCTTTTTACATGAATCTTCTAGCTTGAAAAGGTGGTATGATTTGCTAAATAACTTATCCTACAATGAGTCTTGACGGATATTTCTCAAAAATGTTCGACAACATGCCGTGCAGAACTACTAAGACCTCGACCAAAACCACCATCCCTGTAGATGTGCAGGAGGAGCTAGCTAACGCCACTGCGGATCCAGGCACAATGGACCTGGTGATTCAAAGGATGACGGATAACATCCCGGATGTCTTGGAAGCAATAGCAGACCATTCAGCTGAACTACAGAGGGTTGTCAAGTGTGTGGATGAGGCAGAAGGAAGAATTGCTACTGTGGAAACTTCAACTACATCAATGGACACTAAGATAAAGGCACTTGAGAAACAGGTGCGCGAAATGGCAGAGCACATTGATGACTTGGATAATCGAGGACACAGATGCAATATCCAATATCCACGTTCAGTAAATTCTTTAGAGGATTGGATCCCTGGCTACCTACAAATGGACACCAAGGCTGGTCGTGTGAAGCTGGACAGAGCCCATCGCTCTCAAGCACCGATACCCGGCCCCAACCAACGCCCACGGCCAGTGGTTATAAAGTTCCACAACTTCACCAACGAGCAGCGAGTCATGGATGCGGCTAGAAGCATCAATTCTGACGGTAGTCATGGCCCAAGGGTCTCATTTTTCAATTATTATTCCACAGCAGTTGTACAAAGACGCAAAGCATTTGATGAGGTGAAGGCTCGACTCAAGAGAATAAAGATGGGCTACGCACTGCTGTACCCGGCCACATTGAAGATTATGGTCAACAGACCACCTAAAGCACTCTACACACCTGAAGAGGCTGCTGTGTTTATTGACTCTCCGCAGCATTTGATCAGTTTTTTTATTTGAATCTGATCATGAAGCAGTAGTGTGAGTTCTCATGTGCTCCTGTTCAGTAATATGCAAATCTTTATTATTTTTCTTGCTAAAGTAACTGCCACTATAGCTCAGACTTAAACATGTGTGAATCTATATTGGTGCCCAGGCTTGGTTTTAGGTGGAAGAGCCCCAATCTTGTTCTATTGATTTTCATTTCCATATATACAGTGGGCAAAAAAGTGTTTAGTCAGCCACCAATTGTGCAAGTTCTCCAACTTAAAAAGATAAGAGAGGCCTGTAATTTTCATCATAGGTACACTTCAACTATGGCAGACAAAATGAGAAAAGAAATCCAGAAAATCACATTGTAGGATTTTTTATGAATTTATTTGCAAATTATGGTGGAAAATAAGTATTTGTGACAATGCGGACTTAAGAGTCTACATTGGAGAGTTGAAATCCCCTGCATGTTATCTAGTGGGAAAACCCCCTGTTGAATCTTTACATGTTTAATTTTTGGGTTTAGTATAGTTCGGGTTCAGGGTTCATGTCGTTTGTTTATGCACGGTGAGATTGATGAGAGTGGGAAAAGGTACCACCCCATCTTTACAGTAGGATTCAGTCTGGATATTGTTTGGTAAAAGTGCAATGGCAGGTAACAGAACATTAGAGGGAGCAATAGCTCCATTAAAAGGAAGAAGGTACTGTCTTTTTTGGAAAAAAAATAATATTTATATTGCTCTGTTGCAAGAAACTCATTTGGATGATAAGGAGCATCTGAAGTTGCAGCAAGGGGGGTTTGGTCAAGTGTTTTCCTCATCATTTACATCCAGAAGTAGAGGTGTAGCAATTCTTGTGAAAAATAACCTACCACTTAAGGTGTTGATTTGTGTGAAAGATAAATTTGGTCTTTTTGTTATAATTAATGGTACTTTAGAAGGGCAGAACATTTCCATAATGAATATTTAATTCCCTCCCCCCTGATTTCCTCACTAAGGTATTTCTAGACTTTTCAGAATTAAACTCAGACACTGCAGTTGTTGGAGGAGATTTTAATTGTTTGTTGAAGCATCTTATTGACAGGTTTCCCAGTGGTATAGCTTCACTCTCTCCTCAAGCTAAATCACTTAAAGCTATTTGTGATGATCTGGGGTATGCTGATGTTTGGAGAACCCTTCATCCCTCCATCAGAGTTCACTTTTTTCTGTGCACCTCATGGATTTAAGACTAGAATAGATTACGTTTTTATGCCCAGGACAACTTTGCAGTCTGTTTTATCTGGTAGGATAGGAAGCATAGTTATATCTGATCATGCGGAGGTGATCCTGGACATAACTCAGTGGGGCATCCAATCTGTCAAGACATTGGAGGTTGAATACAACCATTCCTAAAGACCATACATTTACATAATATTTTATTACAGAGATTAAAGCATTTTTCTCTATCAACTTTCAATCAACAGATAACCCCTCGCTCCTTTGTGAGACCGGTAAAGCGTACGCCAGGGGTCTGATTATGTCATACACAGCTACTAAGAGGCGGAAAAAGTGTGAAAAGCAGAAAACGTTAGAGCGTGAATTAGGTACTAAAGGACGACATTAAATCTCCCACTCCTGCCCTATTAAAGGAAATATCAGTCCTTAGATCAACGTTGGACTCTCTCCTAACACAGGACGCTAAAAAGAAAATGAGATTTGTCAGGCAAAAGCTTTATGACCATGGAGATAAACCAGGAAAGTATTTGGCGTACCTAGCTAAAAAAGAGAGCTGACTCACAGTCAATTGCTACTATTACTGATTCTGATGGCAATCATTTATATGGAAAATAAATTGATAAATGACTAATTTAAGAAATGTTATGCAAATCTGTATGCCTCAGAACTGACAAATGACGCACCCAAATTAATGGAGGACTTATTTTCTAAGATTCAGCTCCCTACTATCTCCGAAGAACAGAGGTCTCTCCTTAATGTCCCTATTACCGAGGAAGAGATAATGTTCGCAATTAAGAATCTGCAAAATGGTAAGGCCCCAGGACCAGATGGTTTTTGTAGTGAGTTCTGTAAGGAGTTCCATGGCCTGATCCTTGAGCCATTGCGTGATATGTTTAACCACTCATTTTCAAATGACCACCTCCCTCAAACACTGAGAGAAGCCAACATATCACTTATTCTCAAAAAGGGAAACTGCCCAGGCTTGTTCCTCGTAAAGACCCATTTCCCTTCTGAATGTGGATAGAAAATTGCTTTCTAAAATTCCAGCCACAAGATTAGAGGACTCACTGCCACTTATTGTGAAAGGAGAACAAACTGGCTTCATTAAGGGCCGTATAAGTCATGTAACAATATCAGGCGGCTTCTTAATGTAATTCAAGCCTACCAACAAAGTGCTATGGATGGCCTTGTCCTCTCCCTAGATGCTGAGAAAGCATTTGACCATGTGGAGTGGTCTTACCTATTCTTTGCTCTGACTAAATTTGGTCTAGGGGACAACTTTATAAAATGGGTGAAAGTTGTATATGATGATGCTCAGGCTGCTGTCCTCACTAATGGGCTACGGTCAAATAGCTTCTCTATACGCAGAGGTACCAGACAGGGCTGTCCTCTGTCCCCTCTCTTATTTGCACTTGAGTATGGAACCACTGGCCAAGGTCATCAGGGTAACGCCTACTATACAGGGGCTGCTCATTGGTGATGTACACCTTAAAATAATCTTGTATGCGGATGATTGCCTGATATTCATCTCTCGCCCCAAGACTTCAATTACATCTCTTGTTAATATTATTGAATTATTCAGCGAATTCTCAGTCTACAAGATTAACTTAAGTAAATCAGAGGCTATGCCACTTGATAACCTTCATTCTGTACCTAATACTTCTCCCCCCTTTCCTTTTAAATGGTCTCCCTCAGGTTTTACGTATCTGGGTAAATTTGTAACTCCTAAATTCCAGCAAATGTACAAAGCCAATTTTGTTCCCTTGTTTGATACAATAATACAGGATCTGGAGCGCTGGAACTCACTTCCGATAGCATGGTTGGGTAGAATATCCCTCTTGAAAATGAACAATTTACCTAGACTACTCTACCCAATTCAAATGATCCCAGTATTACTCTCCAATTAGGTAATAAAGGATGTAAATGGAAGGCTAAGTTCCTTTATATGGAGTAAAAGCAAGCCAAGACTTAAAATGGCAATATTGCAGCTGGCAATGTTATGCTGGTGAATGAGGACCCAAAAGCGACTTAACGAAAACAGAGTCTTTATTCCAGTATAAGACAAAAGTAATAATCCTGGAAATAACAAGGAGAAAACAAAACAGGAAAAACTTAAATCCACTCGTAGTAGCGAGGACTGACTGGAGACTCGACCATAGACTGCAGGTTGCTTAGGGAAGGCACCGACCGTAGCAGACTAAGACACCTGCTCACACGCAGCATCTGAAGAAGACAAAACACGACAGGGCGAGACCAGGACACAGAACAGCGAACATCATACAAGGATCCGACAAGGACAGAAGCGGAAAACAAGGGGAGAAATAGGGGCTCTAATCAGAGGGCAAAATAGGGGACAGGTGTGAAAAGAGTAAATGAGTGAGTTAGGAGAATGAGGAACAGCTGGGAGCAGGAACGGAACGATAGAGAGAAGAGAGAGAGGGAGGGGGAGAGAGAGGGATAGAAAGAGGGAACAAACCTAATAAGACCAGCAGGGGGAAACGAACAGAAGGGAAAGCACAAGGACAAGACAATATATGACAAAACATGACAGTACCCCCCCACTCACCGAGCGCCTCCTGGCGCACTCGAGGAGGAACCCTGGCGGCAACGGAGGAAATCATCAATCAGCGAACGGTCCAGCACGTCCCGAGATGGAACCCAACTCCTCTCCTCAGGACCGTAACCCTCCCAATCCACTAAGTACTGGTGACCACGTCCCCGAGAACGCATGTCCATGATCTTTCGTACTTTGTAAATAGGTGCGCCCTCGACAAGGACGGGGGGGGAGGGAAGACGAACGGGGGCGCGAAGAAAGGGCTTGACACGGGAGACATGGAAGACAGGGTGGACGCGACGACGATGTCGCGGAAGAAGCAGTCGCACAGCGACAGGATTGACGACCTGGGAGACACAGAACGGACCAATGAACCGCGGAGTCAACTTGCGAGAAGCTGTCGTAAGGGGAAGGTTACGAGTGGAAAGCCACACTCTCTGGCCGCGACAATACCTAGGACTCTTAATCCTACGTTTATTGGCGGCTCTCACAGTCTGCGCCCTGTAACGGCAAAGTGCAGACCTCACCCTCCTCCAAGTGCGCTCACAACGTTGGACAAACGCCTGAGCGGAGGGAACGCTGGACTCGGCGAGCTGGGACGAGAACAGAGGAGGCTGGTACCCCAGACTACTCTGAAACGGAGATAGCCCGGTAGCAGACGAAGGAAGCGAGTTGTGAGCGTATTCTGCCCAGGGGAGCTGTTCTGCCCAAGACGCAGGGTTTCTAAAAGAAAGGCTGTGTAATATGCGACCAATCGTCTGATTGGCCCTTTCTGCTTGACCGTTAGACTGGGGATGAAAACCGGAAGAGAGACTGACGGAAGCACCAATCAAACGACAGAATTCCCTCCAAAACTGTGACGTGAATTGCGGACCTCTGTCTGAAACGGCATCTAACGGGAGGCCATGAATTCTGAACACATTCTCAATGATGATTTGTGCCGTCTCCTTAGCGGAAGGAAGCTTAGCGAGGGGAATGAAATGTGCCGCCTTAGAGAACCTATCGACAACCGTAAGAATCACAGTCTTCCCCGCAGACGAAGGCAGACCGGTAATGAAGTCTAAGGCGATGTGAGACCATGGTCGAGAAGGAATGGGAAGCGGTCTGAGACGACCGGCAGGAGGAGAGTTACCTGACTTAGTCTGCGCGCAGTCCGAACAAGCAGCCACGAAACGGCTCGTGTCACGCTCCTGAGTAGGCCACCAAAACCGCTGGCGAATAGATGCAAGTGTACCCCGAACGCCGGGGTGGCCAGCTAACTTGGCAGAGTGAGCCCACTGAAGAACAGCCAGACGAGTAGAAACAGGAACGAAAAGAAGGTTACTAGGACAAGCGCGCGGCGACGCAGTGTGAGTGAGTGCTTGCTTAATCTGTCTCTCAATTCCCCAGACAGTCAACCCGACAACACGCCCATCAGGAAGTATCCCCTCGGGATCGGTAGAAGCCACAGAAGAACTAAAGAGACGAGATAAGGCATCAGGCTTGGTGTTCTTATTACCCGGGCGATAAGAAATCACGAACTCGAAACGAGCGAAAAACAACGCGGATGGCGAGCAGTTCGCGGTTACCCACATCATAGTTGCGTTCCGATGGCGACAGGCGATGAGAAAAATAAGCGCAAGGATGGACCTTATCGTCAGACTGGAAGCGCTGGGATAGAATGGCTCCCACGCCCACCTCTGAAGCGTCAACCTCGACAATGAATTGTTTAGTGACGTCAGGAGTAACAAGGATAGGAGCGGACGTAAAACGCTTCTTGAGGAGATCAAAAGCTCCCTGGGCGGAACCGGACCACTTAAAGCACGTCTTGACAGAAGTAAGAGCTGTGAGAGGGGCAGCAACTTGACCGAAATTACGAATGAAACGCCGATAGAAATTAGCGAAACCTAGAAAGCGCTGCAACTCGACACGTGACCTTGGAACGGGCCAATCACTGACAGCCTGGACTTTAGCGGGATCCATCTGAATGCCTTCAGCGGAAATAACAGAGCCGAGAAATGTGACAGAGGAGACATGAAAGGCGCACTTCTCAGCCTTCACATAGAGACAATTCTCTAAAAGGCGTTGGAGTACACGTCGAACGTGCTGAACATGAATCTCGAGTGACGGTGAAAAAAATCAGGATATCGTCAAGGTAGACAAAAACAAAGATGTTCAGCATGTCTCTCAGTACATCATTAACTAATGCCTGAAAAACAGCTGGAGCATTAGCGAGACCGAACGGCAGAACCCGGTACTCAAAATGCCCTAACGGAGTGTTAAACGCCGTTCTCTCTGATGCGCACGAGATGGTAAGCGTTACGAAGGTCCAACTTAGTAAAGAACCTGGCTCCCTGCAGAATCTCGAAGGCTGACGACATAAGGGGAAGCGGATAACGATTCTTAACCGTTATGTCATTCAGCCCTCGATAATCCATGCAGGGGCGCAGAGTACCGTCCTTCTTCTTAACAAAAAAAAACCCGCTCCGGCGGGAGAGGAAGAAGGCACTACGGTGCCGGCGTCGAGAGAAACAGACAAATAATCCTCGAGAGCCTTACGTTCGGGAGCCGACAGAGAGTATAGTCTACCCCGAGGGGGAGTGGTCCCCGGAAGGAGATCAATACTACAATCATACGACCGGTGAGGAGGAAGGGAGTTGGCTCTGGACCGACTGAAGACCGTGCGCAGATCATGATATTCCTCCGGCACTCCTGTCAAATCACCAGGTTCCTCCTGAGAAGAGGGGACAGAAGAAACAGGAGGGATAGCAGACATTAAACACTTCACATGACAAGAAACGTTCCAGGATAGGATAGAATTACTAGACCAATTAATAGAAGGATTATGACATACTAGCCAGGGATGACCCAAAACAACAGGTGTAAAAGGTGAACGAAAAATCAAAAAGGAAATGGTCTCACTGTGGTTACCAGATACTGTGAGGGTTAAAGGTAGTGTCTCATATCTGATACTGGGGAGAAGACTACCATCTAAGGCGAACATGGGCGTGGGCTTCCCTAACTGTCTGAGAGGAATGTCATGTTTCCGAGCCCATGCTTCGTCCATAAAACAACCCTCAGCCCCAGAGTCTATCAAGGCACTGCATGAAGCAGCCGAACCCGGACCGACATGGTAGTACAGGATCTTGATGGAGAGACCTGAGTAGTAGCGCTCACCAGTAGCCCTCCGCTTACTGATGAGCTCTGGCTTTTACTGGACATGAATTGACAAAATGTCCAGCAGAACCGCAATAGAGGCAAAGGCGGTTGGTGATCCTCCGTTCCCTCTCCTTAGTCGAGATGCGAATACCTCCCAGCTGCATGGGCTCAGTCTCAGAGCCGGAGGGAGGAGATGGTTGCGATGCGGAGAGGGGGAACACCGTTAACGCGAGCTCTCTTCCACGAGCTCGGTGACGAAGATCTACCCGTCGTTCTATGCGGATGGCGAGTGCAATCAAAGAGTCCACACTGGAAGGAACCTCCCGGGAGAGAATCTCATCCTTAACCTCAGCGTGGAGTCCCTCCAGAAAACGAGCGAGCAGCGCCGGCTCGTTCCAGTCACTAGAGGCAGCAAGAGTGCGAAACTCTATAGAGTAATCCGTTATGGATCGATCACCTTGACATAGGGAAGCCAGGGCCCTAGAAGCCTCCCTACCAAAAACTGAACGATCAAAAACCCGTATCATCTCCTCTTTAAAGTTCAGGTAATTGTTAGAAAAATCAGCCCTTGCCTCCCAGATAGCTGTGCCCCACTCTCGAGCCCGGCCAGTAAGGAGTGAAATGACGTAAGCAATCCGAGCTCTCTCTCTTGAGTATGTGTTGGGTTGGAGAGAGAACACAATATCACACTGGGTGAGAAAGGAGCGGCACTCAGTGGGCTGCCCGGAGTAACATGGTGGGTTATTAACCCTAGGTTCCGGAGACTCGGCAGACCAGGAAGTAGCTGGTGGCACGAGACAAAGGCTCTGAAACTGTCCTGAGAGGTCGGAAACCTGAGCGGCCAGGGTCTCAACGGCATGACGAGCAGCAGACAATTCCTGCTCGTGTCTGCCGAGCATAGCTCCCTGGATCTCGACGGCAGTGTTACGAGAATCCGTAGTCGCTGGGTCCATTCTTGGTCGGATCCTTCTGTTATGCAGGTGAATGAGGACCCAAAAGCGACTTAGCGAAAACAGAGTCTTTATTCCAGTAAATGGCAAAAGTAATAATCCTGGAAAACTAAAGAAGAAAACAAAACAGGAAAAAACTTAAATCCACTCGTAGTTACGAGGACAGACTGGAGACTCGACCATTGACTGCAGGTTGCTTCGGGAAGGCACCGACCTTAGCAGACTAAGACACCTGCTCACACGCAGCATCTGAAGGAAACAAGACACGACAGGGCGAGACAAAGACACAGCACAGCGAACATCATACAAGGATCCGACAAGGACAGAAGCGGAAAACAGAGGGAGAAATAGTGGCACTAATCAGAGGGCAAAATAGGGGACAGGTGTGAAAAGAGTAAATGAGTGAGTTAGGAGAATGAGGAACAGCTGGGAGCAGGAACGGAACGATAGAGAGAAGAGAGAGAGGGAGGGGGAGAGAGAGGGATTAGAAAGAGGGAACGAACCTAATAAGACCAGCAGGGGGAAACGAACAGAAGGGAAAGCACAAGGACAAGACAATATATGACAAAACATGACAGGCAAGTTCTATGGGCGTCTTGGATCTGCCTAATATTAGGTTCTATCAGTGGTGTGCCCACCTATGTTATATTTCTGACTGGATCAAAAATTATGACTCCTCTATTTGGTTAAACATTGAGACTTATTTTTTCAAAATACCCCTTACAGGATCTTTTATTTTTCAGAAGTTTCAAGTCTAAAAGATCACTGCAATAATCCCATTACACTTAACACACTCAAAGTATGGAGGTCAGTTCAACATTTTTTGGGAAGGTCAAAACTCTGTTCTTTCCCCAATTCTTAACAACCCATCTTTCCCCAATTCTTAACAACCCATATTTTGGTCCAGGATTTCTGGATGCTGGCTTTAACTTTTGGCTTAATAAGGGCATAGGGCAGACTAAATTATTTATTTGCTTATAAGATTTTATTGTCATTTGAGCAGATGGTTGAGAAATACCGACTCCCAAAGCAGGACTTCTTTCGCTTTCTACAAGTAATTATATTTTGAAGAGCACCATCTTAATTGGCAACCCTGATGTGTCTGTCATTGAAAGAATCCTTTTTTTCCCACAAAGGAATATGTCTAAGTTGGTTTTATGATGCTTTAAGGTCCTTTTCTGCTGTTGACACACAGAGGGTGAAACAAGTGTGGGAGAAAGAATTGTCTGTTACTATTGACAAAAAGGTGTCGGAGGACATTTGGAGATATGCACAAACAATATCTATATGTATTCATACTAGAGCTATCCAGTTAAGAATAATACACATATTGCATATATCCCCAAATCGCAGACATGCTTTTAGCCCCTCTTCCTCTTCTCCTCGGTGTCTTAAATAAAATTGATACAGGCACCCTAACACATTGTTTATGGTCATGTTCCAAATTACAGTGATACTGGTCTGGTGTTCACCTAATATTACAACAGATTAAAAAATATTAAGTGAAGTATAATGGGGATAAAGGGGTAGAATGGGTGAGTTATGCGAGGGGAAACAGTGATGCATAATTATGTAATCACCACTTATGAATGAAGAACAGGGTGGGCTATTCCATTGTATTGATCCATTCTAATTATAATATTAAAGATGCAATATGCAGAAATCGCTCTGCCATTTTCTGTTTGCTAAAATTCGAACATTTGACAAAACAAGCAAGTATAGTGTAATAATGTAATCATTATACCATGTAAACCGTATTGTATTTCAGCTGTTTGAATCTGGTGTACGAAACTGAAAGTAAAAGATGCTA
Source organism: Oncorhynchus gorbuscha (assembly GCF_021184085.1). Classification (NCBI taxonomy): domain Eukaryota; kingdom Metazoa; phylum Chordata; class Actinopteri; order Salmoniformes; family Salmonidae; genus Oncorhynchus; species Oncorhynchus gorbuscha. The sequence continues at coordinate 36,804,233 of NC_060188.1, forward strand.
AAACTAAACTTAAGAATGGGAAACTTAGAAATAGTACACACAGAACATATCTACTGCTTCTTAGACTTGCTTTTAGTGAAAATGACTCACATTTCTATATGAATTTGGTAAGGTCGCCCAAAGGTTACATAGCTTTAAAATAGTATGTACCCTATATCAGTCCACCTAATCAAAGCAGTCTTATCAGTCTACTTGGAGTTGGCTACATAGTGTGAGTGTGCATAATTGTACATACTGAATGGCTTTCATTATCTGGGAAAATATCCATATCAGGCAGCAGGTGACCGAGCGAGTGATGGAGAATGTGGTGATAAGGCTCGTGAAGTTTGCAAGGGGAGAAATGTCACCATGGACAATTTCTTCACTTCACTGTCATTGATGAAGCAGTTGCTTGCAAAGAAAACATGTCTGCCCGACAACATGAACAAAGTGAGATAGGAGCTGCCTCCCTCTGCACAAAATAAGGCACCTGCACAGCCGTTGTACTCTGCAACAGTGCTGAAGATTGACATGATGATGGGGGGACAATAAAGAGAAAATTGGAGATTATTACGCACTACAACCAAAGAAAGGTATGTCAAAGTGTGTCAAGCAAGTGAAAGTTACGAAAATTGTGTAAATTGTTAGGACAAGGGATAACAGCTAAATTAAATCCAACTGAGGCATTGCATGAAGATGCACACAAGCATAAGCTGACAATAATTGATAATTTTTTATTGTTGTCTTATCGACACATTCATTATAGCTTTTGTGCTGAGTTTCACTATTGGTCAAGGCCAGTTGGTGAATATTTAGTCTACTAATGTTTTTGTCATGGTTGGGGTATATTTTTTTTCCGGGAATAAACAGAAAGTCAGTCATTGCATGTCAATTCAGGAGCTGATATTATAAATGTTTTAATTGAAATAATGTAAAGGTTGGGCTAGATTCTTGTCATTACAACTCCTGCACCAGCTAGAGCCAGAGCCATATATGTATCTATATGGCTCTGGCTAGGGCTGTGCTCTCTTCATGGATTTTAACTAGGGCAAGTCATTTTATGCAATCAATAGCTCTACAGAAACCTGTGATGCCTAGTAGAAAATAATATACTATTTCTTATCGGTAATGTTATTTACATTTACATTTAAGTCATTTAGCAGACGCTCTTATCCAGAGCGACTTACAAATTGGTGCATTCACCTTATGACATCCAGTGGAACAACCACTTTACAATAGTGCATCTAAATATTTTAAGGGGGGAGGGGGTGAGAAGGATTACTTTATCCTATCCTAGGTGTTCCTTAAAGAGGTGGGGTTTCAGGTGTCTCCGGAAGGTGGTGATTGACTCCGCTGTCCTGGCGTCGTGAGGGAGTTTGTTCCACCATTGGGGAGCCAGAGCAGCGAACAGTTTTGACTGAGCTGAGCGGGAACTGTACTTCCTCAGTGGTAGGGAGGCGAGCAGGCCAGAGGTGGATGAACGCAGTGCCCTTATTTGGGTGTAGGGCCTGATCAGAGCCTGGAGGTACTGAGGTGCCGTTCCCCTCACAGCTCCGTAGGCAAGCACCATGGTCTTGTAGCGGATGCGAGCTTCAACTGGAAGCCAGTGGAGAGAGCGGAGGAGCGGGGTGACGTGAGAGAACTTGGGAAGGTTGAACACTAGACGGGCTGCGGCGTTCTGGATGAGTTGTAGGGGTTTAATGGCACAGGCAGGGAGCCCAGCCAACAGCGAGTTGCAGTAATCCAGACGGGAGATGACAAGTGCCTGGATTAGGACCTGCGCCGCTTCCTGTGTGAGGCAGGGTCGTACTCTGCGGATGTTGTAGAGCATGAACCTACAGGAACGGGCCACCGCCTTGATGTTAGTTGAGAACGACAGTTTGTTGTCCAGGATCACGCCAAGGTTCTTAGCGCTCTGGGAGGAGGACACAATGGAGTTGTCAACCGTGATGACGAGATCATGGAACGGGCAGTCCTTCCCCGGGAGGAAGAGCAGCTCCGTCTTGCCGAAGTTCAGCTTGAGGTGGTGATCCGTCATCCACACTGATATGTCTGCCAGACATGCAGAGATGCGATTCGCCACCTGGTCATCAGAAGGGGGAAAGGAGAAGATTAATTGTGTGTCGTCTGCATAGCAATGATAGGAGAGACCATGTGAGGTTATGACAGAGCCAAGTGACTTGGTGTATAGCGAGAATAGGAGAGGGCCTAGAACAGAGCCCTGGGGACACCAGTGGTGAGAGCGCGTGGTGAGGAGACAGATTCTCGCCACGCCACCTGGTAGGAGCGACCTGTCAGGTAGGACGCAATCCAAGCGTGGGCCGCGCCGGAGATGCCCAACTCGGAGAGGGTGGAGAGGAGGATCTGATGGTTCACAGTATCGAAGGCAGCCGATAGGTCTAGAAGGATGAGAGCAGAGGAGAGAGAGTTAGCTTTAGCGGTGCGGAGCGCCTCCGTGATACAGAGAAGAGCAGTCTCAGTTGAATGACTAGTCTTGAAACCTGACTGATTTGGATCAAGAAGGTCATTCTGAGAGAGATAGCGGGAGAGCTGACCAAGGACGGCACGTTCAAGAGTTTTGGAGAGAAAAGAAAGAAGGGATACTGGTCTGTAGTTGTTGACATCGGAGGGATCGAGTGTAGGTTTTTTCAGAAGGGGTGCAACTCTCGCTCTCTTGAAGACGGAAGGGACGTAGCCAGCGGTCAGGGATAAGTTGATGAGCGAGGTGAGGTAAGGGAGAAGGTCTCCGGAAATGGTCTGGAGAAGAGAGGAGGGGATAGGGTCGAGCAGGCAGGTTGTTGGGCGGCCGGCCGTCACAAGACGCGAGATTTCATCTGGAGAGAGAGGGGAGAAAGAGGTCAGAGCACAGGGTAGGGCAGTGTGAGCAGAACCAGCGGTGTTGTTTGACTTAGCAAACGAGGATCGGATGTCGTCGATCTTCTTTTCAAAATGGTTGACGAAGTCATCTGCAGAGAGGGGAGGAGGGGGGGGGGAGGAGGATTCAGGAGGGAGGAGAATGTGGCAAAGAGCTTCCTAGGGTTAGAGGCAGATGCTTGGAATTTAGAGTGGTAGAAAGTGGCTTTAGCAGCAGAGACAGAGGAGGAAAATGTAGAGAGGAGGGAGTGAAAGGATGCCAGGTCCGCAGGGAGGCGAGTTTTCCTCCATTTCCGCTCGGCCTTCCGGAGCCCTGTTCTGTGAGCTCGCATTGAGTCGTCAAGCCACGGAGCGGGAGGGGAGGACCGAGCCGGCCTGGAAGATAGGGGACATAGAGAGTCAAAGGATGCAGAAAGGGAGGAGAGGAGGGTTGAGGAGGCAGAATCAGGAGATAGGTTGGAGAAGGTTTGAGCAGAGGGAAGAGATGATAGGATGGAAGAGGAGAGAGTAGCGGGGGAGAGAGAGCGAAGGTTGGGACGGCGCGATACCATCCGAGTAGGGGCAGTGTGGGAAGTGTTGGATGAGAGCGAGAGGGAAAAGGATACAAGGTAGTGGTCGGAGACTTGGAGGGGAGTTGCAATGAGGTTAGTGGAAGAACAGCATCTAGTAAAGATGAGGTCGAGCGTATTGCCTGCCTTGTGAGTAGGGGGAAGGTGAGAGGGTGAGGTCAAAAGAGGAGAGGAGTGGAAAGAAGGAGGCAGAGAGGAATGAGTCAAAGGTAGACGTGGGGAGGTTAAAGTCGCCCAGAACTGTGAGAGGTGAGCCGTCCTCAGGAAAGGAGCTTATCAAGGCATCAAGCTCATTGATGAACTCTCCGAGGGGACCTGGAGGGCGATAAATGATAAGGATGTTAAGCTTGAAAGGGCTGGTAACTGTGACAGCATGAAATTCAAAGGAGGCGATAGACAGATGGGTAAGGGGAGAAAGAGAGAATGACCACATGGGAGAGAGAAGGATCCCTATGCCACCACCCCGCTGACCAGAAGCTCTCGGGGTGTGCGAGAACACGTGGGCGGACGAAGAGAGAGCAGTAGGAGTAGCAGTGTTATCTGTGGTGATCCATGTTTCTGTCAGTGCCAAGAAGTCGAGGGACTGGAGGGAGGCATAGGCTGAGATGAACTCTGCCTTGTTGGCTGCAGATCGGCAGTTCCAGAGGCTACCGGAGACCTGGAACTCCACGTGGGTCGTGCGCGCTGGGACCACCAGATTAGGGTGGCAGCGGCCACGCGGTGTGGAGCGTTTGTATGGTCTGTGCAGAGAGGAGAGAACAGGGATAGACAGACACATAGTTGACAGGCTACAGAAGAGGCTACGCTAATGCAAGGAGATTGGAATGACAAGTGGACTACACGTCTCGAATGTTCAGAAAGTTAAGCTTACGTAGCAAGAATCTTATTGATCTTATTGTTATAAGGAAAAAGGGACTTGCATCACAAAGCAAAATAAACTTACCAGTCAGTAGGACAGCATAACATTACCGTTAACAGTAGTAGCTAAGTTAAAAACACCACAAACTAGTAAAAGGAATGACAAACAAATAACATTATAAATTACTTTGTGGTGACGAGCTACGAGTGTTAGCAATTTAGCTAGCTAGCAACATATCTTGAATGGTTGGAGCTTTCCCGTCAATGGAAAGACGGTGGGAACAGAACCAAATTTCAACCAGTCCCCATTGTAGTCAGTGTCCACAAAGTGATCACTGGCCACAGTCAAACACAGCCGGTGAATGACTTCAGGCGTCATATCGACACCATAAGCAGGATAAGCAGCCAGATCACAAAGCTCAATCGTGGTCAGGAAACGAGTGGAAATGAGTAGTGTATTTGTAGCTGACTGGAACATTAATGCACCCGGGTACAATGCAATTCATTTTGGCCAACGTCACTCAGCTACTGGACTACTAACGTTGTTCTCTTTACTTTACTTCAGAGATTACTAACCGCTACCATACCTAGCTACCATCTCTTTGTTTACGTCTTTCGTTCTGATTTCCTTTCTTGAAGACTTATAGTAAAATGCTCCTTCATCCCGCCTCTGTAATTATCCATTTTAAAACCACGAAGAAGAGTTTCTACAGGATTACAGACTATATTGAAGACCTTTGCGAAAGCACAAAGTAGCTCTTTGTTTCTTATACTTTTTACATTAAAAAACACAATTAATTGGCAATTCAATGCCGAGACAACAATCATTGTTTATTTCATAATAAATACACTGTTTTTTAGGTAATTTAGGAAATTCAGCATTTTGATATAGAAATACCGAAATCTAAATACTCCCTTGTTGACAGGCATTGGCTGAGACGGATGTTCTGACTGTATATACTGCACTCTTTGAGAGAGGTAGTTAGCAAACCAGGCCAAAGACCCCTCAGACACGAATACTCCAATACTCCACAAGAAAGGAATGGTCTACCGTATCAAAAGCTTTGGCCAAGTCAATAAAAATAGCAGCACAACATTGCTTCGAATCAAGGGCAATGGTGATATAATTTATTTGTAAATAAATTCATAAAAAATCCTACAATGTGATATTCTGGATTTTTTTCTCATTTTGTCTGTCATAGTTGAAGTGTACCTATGATGAAAATTACAGGCCTCTCTCATCTTTTTAAGTGGGAGAACTTGCACACTTGGTGGCTCACTAAATACTTTTTTGCTCCACTGTATATCAACGGAATTAATAAAAAAAAGGACCATTTGTGATGTTTATGGGACATTTTGGAGTGCCAACAAATGAAGCTCGTCAAAGGTAAGGCATGAAATATATTTTTATTTCTGCGTTTTGTGTTGCGCCTGCAAATATGCTTTTCTCTCTTTGTTTACGGAGGTGCTATCCTCAGATAATAGCATAATTTGCTTTCGCCGAAAAGCCTTTTGGAAATCTGACATGTTGGCTGGATGTAGTGTAGCTTTAATTTACTATCTTGCATGTGTGATTTAATGAAATTTTGATTTTTATAGTAATTTATTTGAATTTGGCACTCTGCATTTTCCCTGGCTTTTGGCCGGGTGGGACGCTAGCATCCCACATATCCCAGAGAGGTTATTAATGTAACAAACTTTGGGCATGTATTTGTTAACGATACCACAAAAAAATATAAAAAAGGTCCAAGTGTATTCGACAGAGGGGATCAAGCTGATTCTATACCAATTTACAGAGACCAGATCATGAAGGAATGCTTGCTCATTAAAGTTTTTTAGCAAGTGTCTATGAAAAGTCAGGACAGGTTGTTTCACTGAGCAGCCATTTGTAACACAGGCTGTAAAACAGTGATCACTAAGGTCATTACAGAAAACACCTGACTGATACCTATCAGGATTATTTTTAAGGATAACATCAAGGAGAGTAGCCTTTTCTGAGTGTTTTAAAGTCATACCTGATTGGTAATCTGAGAAAGATTTAGGGAGTGCCATTGCTTTAGGACTTGGTCTGGTGATTTTAAGCATGTCCCAGTTTAGGTCACCTAGCAGGACAAATTCAGACTTAGTGTAAGGGGCCAGGAGAGAACTTAGGGCATTTAGGGTACAAGCCGGTGCTGATGGTGGTTGATTACACCTAGCAACAGTTAACAAATAGCCATTTGAAAGTTTAATGTGTAAAACCAGCAAATCAAATTGTTTGGGGACAGACTTGGTAGAGACAACCAAGCACTGAAGGTGTTCCTTGGTAAAGATTGCCACTCCACCAGCTCTGGAAGATCTGTCTTGCCGAAAAAGGTTATAACCAGAAAGGTTAACATCAGTGTTCAAAATAATTTTTCTTAACCACGTCTCAGTAATGACCAAACACATCTGGATTGGAGCTGTAAACCTACACTTTGAATTTATCAATTTTAGGTAATATGCTTCTGGTGTTAATGTGCAGAAAACACAGGCTTTTAAGTGTAGAAATCAGAATTGGGTCTCGCAACAGTAGATGGGCAAGGGTGTACATGCACATTTCCATATATAATCAGCAGTAATACAATCAGGTTATGGTAGAGGACAGGGAGAGCTCTGTAGTGTTCATTTATAACATTTGAATTTGCATTAGATGGCAACAAGATCATATTGTACAGCAATTTTATCAGGTAACATGAGGTGGTTAGAATAGGATAGAAAGCCAAGAGTCCGTGTAACCAATAGAACCAGAGACCCGAGTGTGGGAACAAACAGACTGTCCCACGGTTGGGTAAAAAAGCAAGTTCATAGTCAACAAAGCATGCAGGAGTCATGAGGCAAATAGCTTAAAGCACAAGCTAAAAATATAACAACTTGGGTCTAGCCATTGTAAGTTCAGTCACTCGCCTCAACTGTGCATATTTGCTGGAGAGCGAAACTCGGGAGAGGGGGGGAGTGTGGAGGGGGTACCTGTACCAGATGGGGAGACACACCAAAGCACCCACATTACATATACATAAAACAAAAAGTTTATGTTTGAAATGAATGAGCTAAATTAAAACTGTACATTTAACATCCCAACACAAAATGTTCAATACCACCATACAACAATATCATTATGTGTGAGTATGCATGTTCTGTGGCTCTTCACAGTCTCCGTTGTTCCATAAGGTGTATTTTTACCTGCTTGTTAAATCTGATTCTACTGCTTGCATCAGTTATCTGATGTGGAATAGAGTTCCATGTAGTCATGGCTCTATGTTGTACTGTGCGCCTCCCATAGTCTGTTCTGGACTTGGAGACTTCGAAGAGACCTCTGGTGGCATGTCTTGTGGGGTACGCATGGGTGTCCGATCTGTGCGCTAGTATTTTAAGCAGACAGCTTGGTACCTTCAGCTTGTCAACACCTCTTACAAAAACAGTAATGAGGAAGTCAATCTCTCTTCCACTTTCAGCCATGAGAGACTGACATGCATGCCATTAATGTTAGCTCTCTGTGTACTTTTAAGGGCCAGCCATGCTGCCCTGTTCTGAGCCAACTGCAATTTTCCCAAGTCCCTCTTTGTGGCACCTGACCACACGACTGAACAAACAATAGTCTAGATGCTTCAAAACTAGAACCTGTAGGACCTGCCTTGTTGATAAGAAGGCGGAGCAATGCTTTATTATGGACAGACCTTCTCCCAAATTTAGCTACTGTTGTATCATTATGTTTTGACCATGACAGTTTTACAATCCAGCGTTACTCCAAGCGGTTTAGTCACCTCAACCTGCTCACTTTCCACATTATTCATTACGAGATATAGTTGAGGTTCAGGGTTTAGTGAATGATTTGTCCCAAATACAATGCTTTTAGTTTTGGAAATATTTAGAACTAACTTATTCCTGGCTACCCATTCCAAAACTAACAGCAGCTCTTTGTTAAGTGTTGCAGTCATTTCAGTCGCTGTAGTAGTGTCACGACTCCTACCGAAGGTGGCCCCTCTTCCTGTTCGGGTGGTGCTCGGCGTTCGTCATCACCGGCCTACTAGCTGCCGATCCCTTTTCCCTTTTCTGTTGTTTTTGTCTGATTAGTAACACCTGTTTCTTGTTTAGGTTTAGTTGAGCTATTTAAGCCGGTAGGCCCGGCTGCTCTTTGTGCGGGCTTATTTAGTTTCCCACTGTGTATTTTGTGTGAAAGTGCTGGTTGTTTTGGATTTTCCCTCCAGACTGGTGTGGTCCTGGTTTTGGGCAATTGTATATGTGCGCCCAGTTTCTTGGCGAGTACATTTTCCCCGGTGCGTAATAAAGCGCTACTCTGTATCTCCTGTCTCCTGCGTCTGACTCCGCGCCCAGTGTGTTACAAGTAGCTGACGTGTATAGTGTTGAGTCATCCGCATATATAGACACACTGGCCTTACTTATAGCCAGTGGCATGTTGTTAGTAAAATTTGAAAAAAGCTTGCTTGGGGCCTAAACAGCTACCCTGGGGAATTCCTGCTTCTACCTGGATTATATTTGAGAGGCTTCCATTAAAGAACACCCTCTGTTTTATGTTAGACAAGTACGTCTTTATCCACATTATAGAGGTTGATGTGAAGCCATAACACAAAAGCTTTTTCAGCAGCAGACTGATTGATAATGTCAAAAGCTGCACTGAAGTCTAACAAGACAGCCCCCACAATCACTTTATCATCAATTTCTCGCAGCCAATCATCAGTCATTTGTGTAAGTGCCGTGCTTGTTGAGTGTCCTTCCCTATATGCGTGCTGAAAGTCTCTTGTCAATTTGTTTACTATGAAATAGTATTGTATCTGGTCAAACACACATTTTTCCAGGAGTTTACTAAGGGTTGGTAACAGGCTGATTGGTCGGCTATTTGAGCAAGTAAAAGGGGGCTTTACTATTCTTGGGTAGCGGAATGACTTTAGCTTCCCTCCATGCCTGAGGGCACACACTTTCTAGTAGACTTAAATTGAAGATGTGGCAAATAGAAGTGGCAATATCATCTGCTATTATCCTCAATGATTTTCCATCCAGATTATCAGACTCCGGTGTCTTGTCATTGTTGATAGGCAACAATTCTTTCACCTCTTCCACACTGACTTTATCGAATTCAAAAGTACAATTATTTTCTTTCATAATTTGGTAAGATATGTGTAGTGTCAGTGTTTGTTGCTGGCATGTCATCCCTAAGTTTGCTTATCTTGCCAATGAAAAAGTCATTAAAGTAGTTGGCAATATCAGTGGCTTTTGTGATGAATGATTAATTTAATGATGAAGCCAAGTTGGCTTTTTCCCCCAAAATGTCATTTAAGGTGCTCCAAAGCGTTTTACTATCATTCTTTATATAATTTATCTTCGCTTCATGATGTAGTTTATTTTTATTTAGTTTAGTCACAGGATTTCCTAATTTGCAGTATGTTTGCCAATCAGTTGTTCTGCCAGACATATTTGCCATACTTTTTGCCTCATCCCT